>NC_133449.1:29600769-30203983 GCF_048565385.1 Saimiri boliviensis
TTGCACTGCAGCCTGGGTGATAAAAGCAAAACTCGGTCTCAAAAAAAGACATGGACAGATAGTAATACTATAAACTATTGTCAAGGACATAATGGCTGAGGAAAGACTACTGCGTTTTTGGATATGACTTGTGTTGGAGGAACTGGGAGAACAACGTGAAGAGGTCAGGGGCAGAGTCAGAAGATGCAGATTCACCTCCCAGCTTCAACATCGACTGGCCTGACAACCTTGTGTAAGTCACTTGAACTTTCTGAGATATGCTTTCCTGTGGACAAAGTGATAATCACAGGGCCTTCCCTGGCTGTCTCTTAGGCCTTTTGTTAAGGGTATATACATTATAGATTTAACTGTGTACTCCCCAAATTTATAGATTGAAGTCCTAATTCCCAATATGACTGTATTTAAAGACAGGGTCTATAGGAGGGTATTAAGGTTAAATGAAGTTATAAAGGGAGGGCCCTAATCCTATGGGGTTGGTGTCCTTATGAGGTGAGGCAGAGACACCAGGGAGCTTTCTCTCTGTGCACTCTCAGAGGAAAAGCCATGTGAGGACCCAGTGAGAAGGCTGCCGTCTACAAGCCAGGAAGAGAGACCTCACCAGAAACCAACCCTGATGGCACCTTGATCTTGGGACTTCTAGTCTCTAGAACTGTGAGACCATACATTTCAGTTGTTTAAGTCATCCAGTCCATGGTAGGTTGTTATGGTAACCCAAGCAGAGTCCAAAGAGATGAGGTGAGAAAAAAGATGTCAAGTGTCACACAGAGAAGGAGCTTTCATACAGTGCTGAGGTCGAAGTCCGGGCTAGAGGGGAGCAGGGGAGGTGAAGAGGTGGAGTGGGCACATTCTGACACCCCCTTTGAAACTAGAGAACACAGGAAATGAGACATGAAGTAGCTTAAGGAGATAGCACAATAGAAAGAAGTTTAGTAGGATGGAAGGTCAGGGTCCGTCCCATAAATAGAAAAGATGCAGAGATGACCAGCCCATGAAATATTTACAAATAGTATTTACATTGGGTCATCATAAGGTCAAGCTTAACTCCATCTCTCAAGAAAAGAGGATTAGACCAAATGTAATAGTCCTTCTAAAATGGATATTCCCTGACTCTAAAAGCTCTGCATGGATGGAGCTTTCAAGTCTTCCTGTCTGTGACTCACTGACAGGTGTGAGATGGAACTAACTCACTGCTTCACACAGGAAATACTCCCGTGCTACTAACACAAACTGATTTCACACCAAGGACATGACTCTAAAGCACAAACACAATAAGGCATGTAGCTACACTAGCCAAACAGAGGATAGCAGATTGCGTTGCAGCATCTGTAATCTCTCTGCTTCTCCATTCCTGGCTCTCATCTGGATTTCAAGTTCATGTTACTGGTGATTCCTCTCCCTTCTCTTGACACTGTGTATCTCATTGCATAAATGATGCCCCAAGTAAGGCACTGGTATCTGTCTATGCCCCTTCCAGTTCAAATGTTCCCAGGCTCTATGATGCTGAGGTGGCAAAGCTATGGCACAAATAAAGAAAAGTCTTGGAAAAGGTGGCACATAGGATGCAAGGGGCAGGAAAATGGAAGGGGTAAAACACACATAGCAAAGATGACAAGGTAAATCCCTGTTTTAAAAAGGCAGGAATTCAGGTTCTCCAAACCTCCCTGTGCCTATCAAGTGTTACCTAGGGGTGGGGGTACAGGTTCCTGAAGGAAGGCAAGTATGAGCCACAGGTGGCACACAGTTCTACAACACAGTCCATACTCACCCAGTTCTCCTTCACATATCTCAGGTGTTGTGTCCATCACAGCAACACACAACGAACTCAAGTCCACAGCATCTAAGCCTGCTGGGGTGGGGGATGGGAGCAGCTGATGGTAAATGTTTACAGTTTGGGGTAACCGGGTAAGAGAGGAAGTAAGCTCTGATTTGTAGTATTTTCTGGTTTCTGTAGCATAAATACCCCCACCATCGTTGATTTCTAGCTACCAACAAAAGCTCACTCCACGGAGTCAGAAAGAGTTGTGTATAATTGGCTCTCGGGGGCACTGGGTGAGCTGACTCCAACACACGCCTGAGAGGAGGGAAATGAGGCTACTAACCAATGCCGAGTGTCTTCCATGCACCACTCACCCTACTAATTTACATTATTATTTCATACATACAAAAAATTCCCTTTTGGTTTTTAAATGATGGGGTTTCAGGTTAAATTCCATTTGCTTTTTGCCAAGCACAGGTGAGTGTATTGGTATAATCGAAGTGGTGCTTGGCTCCAGTGAGACACAAGAATCCCTGATCTGGCTAATGGTGTCATATGGAGGGGACAGGGCCACCTGTCGAGGGACCTCCACTCCTATGGGCCCACCATCCCAGGCTGCATTTCCTCCACATTTCCCACCTGGGCTTCACATATTCATGCTCATAGATCATTTATCATGTGTTAGGATGGAGCTGGACACTGGAGATCAGTGTCCAGAACGTGCTATTCCAGTTCACACACATATATACATCTCCGTAATGGACTCCATGCTAGGTACTGTCTAAGGAATCAAGATGGTACCAACTTAGTCCTGACCAGGAAACCAGGATCTGGGTATGACACATAGTGAAGCATGATGCTCCATAGGAGAGAAACTTCAGGATTTCAGACTGGAAGACATTATTTCCAGATGAAGGCACCATCAGGAAAAACTTCATGGAGGAGGGTAAAGAACATCCCAGTAAATACACTTGACTCTGACCAAGCACAGCACATTCATGCCTTTCTCCAGCTGGTATTTCCTGAGCATCTAGTAAAGGCTCCACCCTGTGTCAGGCATCAAAGGAGATTCAAAAATGTCTTTTCCAGATGTCCCCATCTCATATTTAGGTAAAGGCCAAACATTCATTTCAGTCTGGGCAGTGAGCGCTCAAGAAGGATGCAGCAGCGATGCCACAAGCTAGAATCTCTGAGCACTAAGAATAGGGGTGTGAGGGGAACTAGGGATTGGATGGAGAAGGAGGGAAGCAGGCTAAGGAAATAACTTTGTTGAGGGTTCAGGGTTGCACACATATTCTCATTACACCAGAAGCAAGGAGTCACAGTGTCCCTCAAGACAGTCTACTAAATTCATTACCTAGATTTAAAAAGAGGCGTAAAAATAAATCTCCTAGAATTTACAGGGATATGGGTGTCTGTTTCCTTACAAAATGAGAAGCCCTGCCCTTGCACAAATAATGGCCCGTTTTAGTAATACCAGCTTGTAACCTGGACCCGATGCTGAACTCCACAGCATCCACACCTGCCGGCTCCAAGTGTCTAAGTCTAAGTCTGTTCTCCTTGTGGAACCCTGTAAGTCACAACTGTGTGGCAAACAGCCTTTATACTGTCTGCCCCATAAGCAGCTTCCTGGCAAAGCTCCTTCTAAAATTCATAACCAGAACAAATAGAATTTTAGTGAATTAAATTCTATTAAGTCCATGGCTCTCACGGCTGAAAGAAACTTAAGGAGAGAAAGAAAAGATAAGTTAATGTTTCAGTAACATCAGAGAGGCTGTCTCTTTAAATCTCTCTTCCAAAGCCTGGAGCCTGATTTTTCCCACAATGGTTCAAGGAGTGAAGAAACTGGGGGCTGACCTCCCCTGGGGGGCAAGAGCATAGACTCAGGTCCCTGAAAGAAGAAAATACAACAATAGCTAACACGTTGAGCACTCCGCAAATGTTAACAACAACCCTGGGAGGCAGGCATACTATTGTTATCCTGTTTCACAGAAGAGGCGCTGAGACCCAGCGAGGCTAACTGCCTTGTCCCTGTCAAACTGCATGGTAAGTGGTGGAGCTGTGAGTTTAATCCAGGCAGCCCAGTGGTGATCTCCCCCGTACCCTTGGTGGTAGTACATACATCCTTTCTCCAATCAGGCACCTCACCTCTGCTTAGGGGTTTTAAGAGTCAGACACGCCTAACCCTGAATATTGGGTCTGCCTTATTAACTGCATGAATTTGACCACATTATTTAACTTCTCTAAGCTTCAGTTTCCTCCTATGTGAAATGGGACTAATCCCTATTCGCAGGATTGTTGTGAGAATGACATGCAATTTAAATGCACTTTACAGTGCCTAGTAACTAGTAAACTGTCAAAGCAGGGAATATCAGTGGCAGGAGTCATGGTGGTTGTGCTTCGGAATCACAGAATGTCAGGTTTTACAAACCCTCTAATTTAATCCGGAATGAATGAATGAGTGAGGGAGTGAATGAATGAATGAATGGACTTGGCCTCAGTGTAACATCTAGCATCTGGTATGGTGCAGGCTACTGGTGGAAAATCATAGAAATCTAGAGTGTTTTGCAAGGTGTGTCTGGAACCTCAGATATTACTGGCAAGTCAGTCTAAATTGAGTTTAAATCTCACTTCTGTCCCTTAATAATTTTGCTACATTGGATAAGTTCTTAGGCTTTCTTAGCCTTTGTCTTCTCGTCTGTCAAATGCGATAACAGTGACTGGCAAGTGGTGAGGACAGGAGTCAAAGTCTGGAGAAGATTTAGCACAGTACCTGGAATGTCTTTATAGAGTCACTACTAACCTTCTTAATTTACTTAAAAGTAGAGGGGGCAGCAGGGGCTATTTATTAAAGTCTCTGAGTGACCCCACTATTTCTGGTCTACTGTATGTTTAATATAAAGAGTTCTGTTTAAAAATGGTTGTTGCAAAGAAGGTGAGGGAAGCTCTGGGAGTCTGTGCTGGGCCCCTTCTTCCCCCAGTCCCTCTCTGAGGAAGCAGTTCTTATTTGGAACTCTCCTGCTGTTGGGTTGTAGAAAGGTCTCTCATGTGGGATTCACAGAGGAGGCCATGCAGGGTTGCCCGAAATGAACTCCTTTAATGAATAATATTAAGGTAGCAGTGACATTATTAATTAATGAAATAAGAATATAATGAAAGACCAAGGAAACAAGGACCGGCAGTGAGTTGGTCAGATGCCTCCCGCTACCTCCTGTCCAGTCTTCCAACTTCTGCTCCCTGGTGTGCCCCTGAGACACTCTGTCCCAACACTGAGGCTCTGGAAATTCCAGGTACACTCGTTCTCCTGGCTTTGTGTTTACAGTCCCTTTGTATAAAGAGTCCATGAAGGTTTAGTTACCAACCTGTTCACGAAGAATTGGAAAGGAGGCAAAAAGCTTTCATCACATTTTACAGGGAAGAATGAGAAACACGAGACCAGAAAGCAAATAAATTAGGGTGACATAGCCAATGGCATTTGTGTGTCTGGACAGACCCCATCTCCTTGGGGTTGGAGGTGCTGGTAGAAAACGGACTGATTTCTTCCTCAAGTACACATTGTGAACCTACTGTGATTACTGTAGACTCTTCGAGAAGATAAAGAATTTCTTAACACACAGCTCAAGCCTTCTATTTAAGGAAACAAGACAAATTCACATGAAACATTAAGTAATAGATTCATTCATTCAGGCAAGCAGGACTAACAGGGACATTTGCAAAGGTTTACCTGGGCGAGGGCTGAGTGGTTCTGAGCAAAACTCTTCCTTTCTCTAAACCTGTTTCCTTCTCTCTAGAAGAGATGAAAGTAATCTCTGCTTCATGGGTTGTTGCATCAATGAGATACTTACATACATATATGAAAGTGATTTGCAAACAGTGGCCTCCTAATCCAACAGACCTTATTATTATTATCAGTGAATGCCTACTTTGTATAAAGCAACATGCGCAGCAGGCAGGGAATGCAGGATTCATCAAGAAAGGCTATTCTAAAAGTGTTTACTAATTACACCCTAATAAAAAGCCTTCCCAAGAGGGCAAGCACCAGAGGAAAGACGCCGACAATAACAGCTCTGAGTTCCAAAGGAGGAAGCTGCCCAGTGCTGGAAGGAAAGGCCAGGCCACAAGGTCGCTCCCCCTTGGTTTCTAGGCAGCCCCACACCACCTGGCTCTGCGACCTTGAGCAATTGGCTGTGCCTCTCTGTGCCTCTGACTTCTCATCTGTAAAATTAGGGGGTTGGATTTAATTATCTGCACAGCTCCTCCCAGCTTGACGGGATGTGATGTATGGTCTATGAGGGGCTGGGCCTTGAAAGCTGAATCAGATTTCAACAGAGGAGTAGGAGCTCATGAATAAAGGCACAGAGGCAGAGACAGGAATATGCAGGAGAGAGGGAACAATAAAAAGAGCTGACATTTATTGAGTGCCTAACTTTGGGCCCTGTTTTAAGTGCTTTGTGCGTATTAACTCATTACATCCTCACAGCAACCCTAGGAGGTAGAAAAAAGACCATACCTCTTTTACAGAGGACAAGATGGAAGCACAGGGAGGTTAAGTAGTAACTTGCCCAAGGTCACGCAGCTTCAACACAGCCACTCACTGCTCCAGCCTCAGACCAACCAGGTGGGAGTTCAAGGTTTACATACAAGAGGAGGTGGGTGTGTCATGCTAAGGGGTGGGGGTGGGGGCGTGTGACCTGAATTCTGATCTTAGTCCTGGCCCTTTCATTGATTTGTCTGTGACAATTGGATAGCTCAGCTTTCCTGGATCTCAGTTTTAACTAGGATAAATTATAAATCACGCTGCATGGTTGGAGTGGGGGACAAGATGGGAGGTGAATAAACAACGTGAATGCAAGATGGCATCTTTTTTATTGGCCTCATCTGTGCCCCTGGGCAGCAAGGCTAGACCATGTCTTCTGCCACTTGTCTGTCCAGCCAATTACTTTGTCCCAGTGGAGGGGACTTTCCGGCTGGAAAAACTGAAAGCTTCACAACGGAGAGTCAGAACAGAAAGGGTACTTAAGAATCATCTGGCCGGGCGCGGTGGCTCAAGCCTGTAATCCCAGCACTTTGGGAGGCCGAGGCGGGTGGATCACAAGGTCGAGAGATCGAGACCATCCTGGTCAACATGGTGAAACCCCATCTCTACTAAAAATACAAAAAATTAGCTGGGCATGGTGGCGCGTGCCTGTAATCCGAGCTACTCAGGAAGCTGAGGCAGGAGAATTGCCTGAACCCAGGAGGCGGAGGTTGCAGTGAGCCGAGATCGCGCCATTGCACTCCAGCCTGGGTAACAAGAGCGAAACTCTGTCTCCAAAAAAAAAAAAAAAAAGAATCATCTGTCCAAATTCTTCTCCATCAACATTATACTGACTTGGAAACAGAAGCTCAGGGAATTTAAGTGGCTTGCCCAAGGATGCTTCATTCATTCATTCATTCATTTATACACATACACTAAGCATCACCTATGTATTGTCTGAGGCCATATAGATGTAGGGCTGAGCTAAACAAACACAGATTAAACAGAAGTAATAAAGAAAAAAGAGTCCTGATGGGGAAATAAAGGAAATTCTCAGAACTTAGAGCTGTAGACTTCACTTGGGCCGGAGGACTAGAGGATGGCTTGTATAGAAATTGTTTAAGCTGAGCTCTTAAGGCTGGATTATCTAATTTTAGAGAAAGCAAGAAATAAAACTAAAAACCAAGTGCTCATGGCCAGTCCTCATCAGGTCTGTGCTAGAATACTAACACTGTATTTCCTCTCGCCATCCAGTGTTTCTCCACAGAGAACAAAGTGCATTATGGATACCCTCTTGGCTCGCCAAACTCCACTGTGCGAGAGGCAGGGAGTCAGACTTATTATTCCTCTTAATATCTCCTATTACTGTTTGCTTCCATTTTTCCCAGGGTTTTGAATTCATAAAACTGACAGGAGTTTTGATGTGACCTGGATTATACAAACACCTGCGTGGATGTCGCTGCTGTTTTCTCTCTTGAAGAGAAATGACTGCGAGTGTGTGTGTTTGAAGCAATTTGGTCATTATACCATTTGAGTTTTTTCCCTTTTCCCTGGCCTATTTTTAGATTTCTTCTTTCATTTCCCGAGCTCTATTAGAATAAGGTTTTCATTTTAATCACGCTCTCTGGGCAGGCCAAATTTAGGCATAATGAAAACAAAAAGTGTTATGCAAAATGAGACGTTAGAGGAAGCCCAGCCTGGCACGTGCCTCGCATACCCAACCCACTGGCCGGGAACAGCGTGCAGGTTTTCTGTGCTGGCCCAGCTCTGGAGCCTGAATCCGCAGTGCCTGCTGTTCACCCCCAAAGCAAGGCAGGCCATTAGTGCTCCAAGAATATTCCATTGCATAAGAAATACAGCATCAAGCTTTTCTGTCCCCCATGCCTCCAGCAGCTCAGCAGCAGATACAGGGTTTGGTTGTGGCTGGCACAGCATGGGGCAACCCTGGCCACAGTTTTTGCCAAGGGAAATGAGACTGGTCAGGTTCTGAATTGGGTGGGGCTGCAGAGATGTCCTTAGTAATTTGCAAATTGATGCCTAGGGCCTTGGTTCTTCTACACTCTAGCTGCATGTGAGATTCACCAGAGGTGCTTTTAAAACATACTTCCTTTGGAAGACACCCCAGAGCAAGTGAATCAGAACCTCTAAGGGTGTAACATAGGCAGGTTTGCTTTTTCTTTAACATCTCTCCATATCCTCCACCCTACCACCACACCTGTGATCCTCAAGTCCAGCCAGAGTGGAGAATTGTTGTCCCCAGGAAAAGAAATATGGGGAAAGGGAAGGGACATCTTGTCCCTGAAAGTGTAGTTCCTGCCTCTCCCGTCCCTCCACTCAGGATCACCAAGGAGCCTGCTATAAATAAAGAATCTCAGTCTCCAACCAGAACCTATTAAATCCAAATTTGCATTTTAAATAGATCCTCCAGATGTTTTTTGTTGTTGCTGTTTTTTAGATGGAGTCTCACTCTGTCGCTCAGGCTGGGGTACAGTGGCGCACTAAACCTCTGCCTCCCGGTTTAAGCAATTCTTCTGCCTCAGCCTCCCAAGTAGCTGGGACTACAGGCGTATGCCACCACGCCTGGCTAATTTTTGTATTTTTAGTAGAGATGAAGTTTACTCTATTGGTCAGGCTGGTCTTGAACTCCTGACCTCATGATTTGCCCATCCCAGCCTCCTGAAGTGCTGCGATTACAGGCATGAACCACCGTTCCCAGCTGAAACATTGTTTTATTCCTGTTTTTTTCATCCAGTCCTATGTGTAAAGCATTAAGATTGCCTAAGAGCCCGGATTCTGCCATCAGTACCTCTTGGGATTGCACTACTGCTCAATTCACATGGGATACGTCATACAGCTTCTTCATGTTTCAGTCTCCTCATCTGTAGAAAGAATTATGGCACTTACTTCACAGGATTCTTGCGTGAAGGAGATTAGCTAATATTGCTTGAATCATTGCTGGCTCGTGCTTGTTCTCTGAGTGTTATTATTCCCATGAGTGGGGTGACTGGGCGATGCCCTGGACTTCTGCTCACCCAGGTGTTTTCACCCCTGAATGCATCCTCCCATGTTGTAGAGAGAAATTCATTGCCATAAAAAGTTGCTTACAAAATTGATCTTACCAATTGAATGAAAAAAAAATATGTTGGGGCATTAGGAAATGGTTAAAACAAGTAAACTCAGAGCTGTTGCATGTATTTTTTGTTTGTTTTTGTTCTTATTTGCTAAAAGGACATTGTTCTGAACATTTTAGCTCCCGTGCTAGAGCCCCATGGTCAGCAGGTCACTAAAAGCTGTTACTGGACATGACTGCTTGCCTTCCACCATTCACATTCCCCAATCCCTAATTCTACAGCAGCAGAACAGAATGAAATGTGTCTTTCTTGGGCTTGGGCCCCAGTGCAGGTGAGGAACAGTCAATTCCCATATTTACTTGGCACAAGAGAGGAAAATGAAACATCTGTCCCTAAGACTGGGGTGCCTTGGGTAACAGTGCGATGGTTTTTAAATACATCCACAAATTCATTGACACTCCTCTCTTCAAGAGATGGAGCTTAATTCCTCCCTCTGTGAAAGTGAGCCAGCCTTAGCTACTATCTTCTAATGGATAGAATATGGTGTCAGTGACATATGTGACTTATAGGATGAGGTTACAGCAGGCATTGCAGCTTCCTCTTTGCTCTCTCTTGGACTGCTTGCTCAGGGAGAACCAGCTGCCACGCCATGAGCTCAGTTGAGCAGCCTTATGGAGAAGTCCACATAGGAAGGAAGTGAGGGCATGCCAATGAGTCATTTTGGAAGCAGATTCTTCAGCTCCATTCAAGCCCCCAGATGACTGCAGCCTTGACTAACAGCTTGACAGCAACCTCAGAAAAGACCCTGAGCCAGAACCATCTAACTAAGGTGTTCCTGGATGTCTAAACTATCCAAACTATAATGTCACAGACGTTGCTGCATTTTTAAGCCCCTAAGTTTTGCGGGAACTTGTTGTGCTGCAGTAGATAACCAATACATTGGTCTTGCAAACATCAAATAGATGTTTTCTGAAAGCTTCATCAGTGTGCAAAACTGAAAGATAGGGATCCAGCTGAAAAAGAAGCAGGTCCCATGCCATGAGAGAAGATGAAGATTCATGAGATTCTTGTCATCTTAGTATGCTTACAAGACTTAGACTTTGGAGCCTGGAAGTGCTGGGTCTGACCCTGGCTTTGCCACTGACTGGTTTGGTGACCTGAGTCCCTTAACTAATCTTCCTCTTAAAAGAACAGAAATGATGTGTTGTTGGAGAACTAACACAGCACTTGCCAAACGGGACTGAGAGCTGGAGCCACTGCTCCTACCGTGTTCTCTTTTCCCTTCTTATTCTTCTGTTCCTAACTCTCAGAGCCCTGGAGCCTTTGACCTCAGCACACTTGCCTTGGGGACACATATTGCTCTTGGGGGTTGGGGATAGAGCAGAGTGATGCTGTGTGGAGAAGCAGCAGCAGCGAGAGGAGAGCATGCATATTCTCTCTGGAGCTTGCCCGGGTGAGGGCAGGTGTCTGGCTGAAGCCTCCACCAGAGGAGGGGATCGAGAGTACTGCCAAATCAAGTGTCATGGTGGCACTAGGGGAAGGTAGCATCATGTGGAACCCACCTTCTGTTTTCCTACCCACTGTTGCCAGAGGAAGAGGAGGAAGGTTGTGAGAATAATGGCAGGTGCTCTCCCCACCAATCATCCATCTTCTGCTACCCTCAGTGTTACAGTTTCTAGGGAGGTGACCCCCTGAGTCACAAAGGGGAGACCTCTTCTCTCTCAGGCTCTAGCTTGGTTTTACTCTCCTGTGTCCTCTCTGAACCCACACTCTTCTCCCCTCTCCTCAAGAATCTACCTCTCGGGAAGACTTTCTGGGGGATGGGGACAAGCACCAACCTTGATAAATTTCTGTTGCATAGGAGGTTGAAGTGAAGAGCACCTGAATTTGAGGGCCAAGAGGCTCTCACATCCTGGTGAGAGGGTACAATCCCTGAAATTCAGTACTGTTGCCCTGAGAGGTCCAAGACCAACCCCCACAAATGAGAGTGAAAAAGAAGCTGGTGCCATCTCCACCCCTGGCCACATACCCATGAGGAAGCGCATCTGTAGGGGTTCTGGGGTACTTAATTGCTCCAGACCTCTCTGCTCCTGACATCTTCCTGGCATTAAGAGGAAGACCTCTGGAATGCATTTCATAAATTGAATTCTCCTGGCCTCCCTCAGCTGTTCCCATTCCTCAGGCCTAGGGGAAGAGAAGGGAAACTCAATCTTCCTGCCTGCCAGCCACGATTAAGTAGAAAATCAATCTTGTCTGAACTGCTCTTCCCACTGTTGCCTTCCTGAAGATGAGTACAGACTGGGGATCTGGGGTTGAAGGGCCACTCCGAGGTAGCTATTGCACACATTGTCTGGACATTCCTTCCGGTCTGTTAGGAAAGGCAAAAGACTTCAGGAGGCTCTCTCAGACCCTGCATGCTTAGCTTCTAAATCTGAAATCAGGCCTTCTTCTGCAGAAAGGGATAATAAGATGTCTGGAACTTATACTGTCATTTTCCTCTAAAGAATCCAAAGGATTTTATGCACATTTATCCAATAATCCAGTAAAATCAGCTCTCATGTCCCAAAGTCACCTGATTCAGTGGAGGGAGGGGTCAAAAGATTGAATGGTGAATAATCCAAGGCCTCCTCCCTACTGCCTACCTAAGGGGGAGATGTGAAATTCAAAGGCCTTGGTTCCCAACCTGGTTGATCTTAGACCACTACCTAGCTTCTGCTGGCAGTTTACCAGCCTAGAGAACTAAAGTCCCAGGGTACTTAGGCAGAGGAGAGACAAAGGCAGAACCAGTTCTCAGGTGGGAGGAGGACAGAGGAAGTGGGAAACTCAGGTGGCCAAGTCTGAATTCTGCCCATTTGCTCAGGGAGTGTCACTGTAGCTCCATGTATAGTCAAAGTCACATGCTTCTTGGCTCCTGGGCTGCCTCATTTTAGCCAGCAGTGGCTTTGATCAGTGGCTAATGCCCATCCCTGTTCTCTAGGAACTGGGTTGTGTGTAAAAATTTGCCTGGAGCAAGGCCCTCAGCCTCTCTGAGCCTCAGTGAGGCTCTTTACTTATAAATTGACAAAAAGATTCCTTCTACCTCCTGAAAGCCTACAAGTCAACAAATATGAACTCCTTGGGGATGCAGTAAGGGAATCAGGAGAATTATTGCAATAGGCATTGGGAGAACTGGATTCTAGTCCTAGCCCATTAGCTGGCTGTGTGATTTTCAACAAATCACTGGACTTCTCACCTATCAAGTGAGGCTGTTGGTTATATCTTCCCTGAGAACTCTCTCAGTGAGGGCTTTTATCTCTGAATTCAATGATTCCACATGGAGGGAGATATAATGCAAAGAGACTGTTCCAGACATTGACCCCCTTCTCTACTCATATGGATTGGTGGTGTCCCCACCCAAACCTCATCTTGAATTCCCACATGTTGTTGGAGGGACCCAGTGGAAGGTAACTGAATCATGGGGCTAAGTCTGTCCCATCCTGTTCTCATGACAGTGAATAAGTCTCATGAGATCTGATGGTTTTATAATGATGAGTTCCCCTGCACAAATTCTTTTTTTGCCTGCTGCCACCCATGTAAGACATGACTTGCTTCTCCTTGCCTTCTGCCATGATTGTGAGGCCTCCCCAGCCATGTGGAACTTTAAGTCCATTAAATTTCTTTCTTTTGTAAATTGCCCAGTCTCAGGTATGTCTTTATCAGCAGCATAAAAATGGACTAATACATCTGCTTCATCTCTTCATCTGTCCATCCATTCATTCACCATATATGTATTAAGTGCCTTTTATGTGATCAGATTCCCTGTTAGGTTCTGGGCCATAACAACAAGCAAGATGAGTATGCTTTGGTCCATGTCTTAATGAATTTACAATCAAGGAGGAGAGGCAGAGAAGTAAATAAATATCATGGTGTGTGTAAAGAGCCTGAGGAATGAGAGACCTTGATATGTTCAAGGAATAGAAAGAAAGACAACAGGGTTAGGCCATGCATGCAAGGCAGGGAATGCAGGTAGGTGAAGTTGGAGAGTAGAGTGGAGGGAGATCTGGAGGCTTCATACTCCGGATTAAGGATGATGTATTCTAAAGGAATCCTAGAGGAAATCATTGAGTGATTTTATGTGTGGTTGTAATAGAATTAAGTTTTTGTCTTGAAAAGATCATTTTGTGCTTTAAGAAAAACAGTTGTGTACCAAGGATTGGACAGATGAAGGTAAAAGAAACCAAGAGGCGACCAGGTGCGGTGGCTCAAGCCTGTAATCCCAGCACTTTGGGAGGCCGAGGCGGGTGGATCACGAGGTCAAGAGATCGAGACCATCCTGGTCAACATGGTGAAACCCCGTCTCTACTAAAAATACAAAAAATTAGCTGGGCACAGTGGCGTGTGCCTATAATCCCAGCTACTCAGGAGGCTGAGGCAGGAGAATTGCCTGAACCCAGGAGGCAGAGGTTGAGGTGAGCCGAGATTGCGCCATTGCACTCCAGCCTGGGTAACAAGAGCGAAACTCCATCTTAAAAAAAAAAAAAAAGAAAAGAAATCCCAGAGGCCTGTGCAGCGGTCCAGGTAGATGTCATCTGAACTTGTACTGGGATGGAGATGGAGAAACAATCAAAACAACAAAAAGGGCCATTGGATGTTTAGGTGGTAGGGATCAGAACAGAGGGACTATGGAAAGATGTTCTAGAGCAGGCATCCCCAAACTTTTTACACAGGGGGCCAGTTCACTGTCCCTCAGACTATTGGAGGGCCACCACATACTGTGCTCCTCTCACTGACCACCAATGAAAGAGGTGCCCCTTCCTGAAGTGCAGCGGGGGGCCGGATAAATGGCCTCAGGGGGCCGCATGCAGCCCGCGGGCTGTAGTTTGGGGACGCCTGTTCTAGAGGCTGTGGTAGCATGATCGACAATGCCAGGTAACCCACAACCTAATCTTGTGACTCACTGAATGCTAAACCAAACAAGGTAAGTTTTTCCTATACAACTGCTCTCCTGGGGCTCTTTCAGGTGACCAGGTGTCCATCTGCAACTGTCCTTCCCTGTGGTGTCCCTCCCCACCCCAGTAACTCTGCCATAGCCTGCTGTTCTATAGGAAGGACTCATAGACCTGATTTCTGAAATCTTTTTGAGGCCAGCCTCTCCATCTGGGGTAGTAGAAATCCAACCACAAAACCCCAAACTATTACAGAAAAAGAAAGACAGAGCGCCTGTGATTTTATGTCTTTTTTTGCATGTGAAAAATCAAGTAAAAACAGGAAATATGTCTGTAGTTTTTGGCATTTGGGCTTGATCTATCATGGGCTTTGATATATCATCATGTCAAAATTCTCCAATGGAAATCATCAAAATATTCTGAGTTACTACAGACAGCATCACCAGTTGGAAAAATGAAAAGAAAAAAAAAAAGACAATCTCAGGTCTTTACTAGTCTCTCTCTCTCTCTCTCTCTCTGTTTTATGTGTCAGGGTTTAGCATTCACATACTCAGTCAGTCTTATACAAGCCTCATGCAATATTAAAATGTTTATGCAACCCTTTCTGTGCTTGCAGCAGCAGCAAATGTTCTTAGTGTGCAAGGAATGAGGAGAATAATGTTCTTACACTTCCCAGGAGAAAGTCCAACATCAGAGCAAAGTCTGCCTGCCCTCCATGATTAATCAGAGCAATAAATCAGATCTCCCTTTCTCCAGCTATCTTCCACCACTCCTTGGGGCCCCGAGGCATTGGTTGAGTACTAAAAAGAGAGCATCATGTGGTTTATTTGCCGTAAGGAACAAAAATTGGATGGGCACTCAAACTTTTTACCTAAGCTCATGGCTGTAATTCTCCAGGCATATGCCATGTCAGTATTAGTCAGATGTCAAACTTTAAACTCATTTAAGGGGCATGTTAATGGTGCAGCATTTCAGAAATGTTTACCTTCAGCTGCTGTACCCTTACAGAAGATAGATTTCCAAATATATGAACCTAAATCCAAGGGTTAGAGACTCACGGAGAAATTGGTCTTAATCCGGTATCTTTCAACCAATGATCATAAGACGTTTGACGGAGTAACTATTGCTAGAGGGAAAAGACAGCCTTAAAGACATCAAGTAATCGTCTCAGAACAGCACACAGATCAGAGGCAGCTCTGGGAGCATGGCTTTCCAAGCCCAGAAAAATTAAAATATCAGAGCTGGAAATAAAAGCCTTTAAGATTATTTTATAGATGAGAAATCAAGGTCCAGCGAGACTAAGGAATTTGCTCAAGATCCCTAATTTTTGGCCCACTGTCTAATGCAAAACCTCATTGACCTTCAAAGACATCAGACATTTCCAGCAACACTTGTTTCCTGTGGCTCACTGTCATGATGTGATGTCCACTACATACACAGGTCTTCTCTATTTCTGAGCTGCTACGAAATTATGAGCTCTTCGCAGATTTTACACATTAGAGATGCTGCTTTCTGGTTATTATTTCTCCTACTTAGTTCAATCTGTTTAGTGAGCTTTGTTGGCCAAAGGCAGGGTCAAGATATTAACTTCTAGGCTCAAACCGTATGTGAGGTGATTTACTACTCCTACTAAGAAACTGATTCCATAGCCCAAGACTACTACTGGCTTTGCAAGGAGACTTAGAATGAAGGATGTAGATGGTTAAACCTATGCAGCTCTATTCTTTGTGCCTTCTAGATCCAAGTTTGTAGATTATAGTGTCTCTCTCAAGGCTGGGGATTTGGATGGGATGCAGTCTGTGGATGGTTGTTTGTAAGAGCAAAGAATGAGACTTCCCTTTCCCTCAGTCCTACTGAAGGATGCGTAAGACTATTACCAAGCAAGTTTATGTATACTTCAGGCTTGTCACATAAGATGTCCAGAGGACCAAATTATTTAGAATCAGACTATAGGTCTGCATTTGTAGGAATGAGGTGGGTTCACTACTAAGAACATTTTCACCTAAGAAAGGAGGTAAATTATTCATCAGATTAATTCTCAGTGAACAGTGAACCTATCCTAAAACTATGGAGTTTTGCTGTTAGAAAAATCGCAGGTCACCAATGCAAGACTGTCTCTGATTCTCTGAAGTACAGCGCCCCAAGCTATGGATGTATGTATCTATTTCTCAGCCTTTTTGGCCCTAATCTGTGAAGCTCTCTCTATACTGGACTTTGATTTCTCTTTTGAGTAGCTACACAGCAAACCCTATGGGCTGATGGGAGCACAGAAGCTGTCAGCCTCTGGGTGAACATTTGAGATTTCCATTAAGTTGATGCCATAATTTGCTGTCTCTCCACAAGGTTTTGCTCTCCAATCTGGGCATCGTTCATCACTCCCTTGGCAAACTTAAGTGGCATGGAGCCACTGGCTGCCGAGAAGTTTAACGTTGACTTGGCTCTGGCTTGCTGAAGACAGAGTGTTTGTGTAGTGGATGTTTTAGTGAAGCTCTTGGCTGTAAATACTTTCAGGAAAACTTGTTTTCAATTATTTATTTCAACTCTGTGAACAAATACATGCTTTGTCCTTCACAAAGATACCAAAGGCAAAGAGTTATTTTCCCTTCCAATTGAATTAATCATTGCAGGGGAAAAATTATTCCCGACCTTCAAAAAGTAGGGTTGTTGCTAATGTAATCTAGAAGAAAAATCACTGGTCAATTTCCAGGACCTGGGCATAGCCCAGTATTCCCCACTGACCACCATCATCTTTCCAGCCCTAGAATGTAGGAAGACCCTACTGAGGAAGTAGAACTGGGGCTTTCAAAAGATACTTCAGGTAAGAGAAGGCCTACTGATGCAAAGTCTTTAATCCCATCCAGGGCTCCTAAGACCCTTGCTACTCACAGTGATTCAGTGCCAATCGTAGCAGCATTACATGAAAACCTGTTAGAAATGCAGAGTCCATTGGGCACAGTAGCTCGTACCTGTAGTCCCAGTGACTTGGGAGGCTGAGGGAAGAGAACTGCTTGAGGTCAGAAGTTGAAGACCAGCCTGGAAAACACAGCAAGACCCTGTCTCTAAAAACTTTTTTAAAAAAAGCTTAGCCATGCATGTGCCTATAGTCTCAGCTACTTGGGAGGCTGAGGTGGAAGGATCACTTGAGCCCAGGAGTACAAGGCTGCAGTGAGGCATGATTGTGCCACTGCACTTTAGCCTGGGCAACAGAGTGAGACCCTGACTTGAACTGGAGGAGGAATAAGGAAGGAAGAAGGAGGAGGAGGAGAAAGAGGAGAAAGGAGAAGGAGGAGAAGGAGAAGAAGAAAGAAGAAAGAAGAAAGGAAAAATAAGAAAGAAGAAAGAAGAAGAAAAGAAGAAGAAGAAGAAGAAGAAGAAGAAGAAGAAGAAGAAGAAGAAGAAGAGGAGAAGAAGAAGAAGAGGAGGAGGAGGAGGAGAAGGAGGAAAAGGAGAAGAAGGAGAAGGAGGAGGAGGAGGAGAAGGAGAAGAAGAAGAAAGAAAAAAGAAGAAGAAAGAAGAAGAAGAACAGGAAGAAGAGGAAGAAGAAGAAGAAGAAGAGGAAGAAGAAGAAGGAGAAGGAGAAGGAGAAGGAGAAGGAGAAGAAAAGAAGAAGAAGAAGAAGAAGAAGAAGAAGAAGAAGAAGAAGAAGAAGAAGAAGAAGAAGAAGAAGAAGAAGAAAAAGAAAGAAGAAGAAGGAGGAGGAGGAGGAGGAGGAGGAGGAGAAGGAGAAGGAGAAGGAGAAGGAGAAGGAGAAGGAGAAGGAGAAGGAGAAGGAGAAGGAGAAGGAGAAGGAGAAGGAGAAGGAGGAGAGAGAAGGAGAAGGGAAGAAGAAATAATAATGCAGAGTGCCAGGACTTATCTCTGACCTCCCGAATTAGAATCTGGGTTTTCATTAGATCCCTAGGAGTTCTGGATATATACTAAACTTTGAGAAGCACACTTTAAGAGCTTCTCTCTTTATGCCCTTAGGTACAATGACTCCACTACAGGCTAAACTCTTAGTTCCTAATCAACTCCTCTCCTGATTTTACTGTGTGTCCTGTGTCTCATTCTGACCTAGCTCCAACTCTGTTGACCCAAATCAGTGTATACATTTTGGTTTCTTATTTTGTCATCACTCTAATTTACAATGTTTACAATGCAAGTCTTGCCAATGCAATCCCTTCTCAAGGTTCAACACCTAATAGTTAGCCTTGGGAGTTGACAGAAATCACTTAACCTGTCTAGGCTATAGTTTCTCCAGATGCTTAATGACGATATACATCTGTTTCACTCTCTATGGGACACACATGCCAGGAGGACGAATGAGGTCATTCATATTTAATAGCTCTCATTATTATAGAGTGAGTGCAAGACATTATTTGTGAGCATCTGTCTGGGTTAATGGCCAATATCTCTTGAATAGGCTAACCATTTTCACTGCATGCTTAATTCTGAAAATGTTAGAAAAACAGGGATTTCACAATGCTCGCCAACTAGATATGGTCTTATCATTCAAAGATGTCAGTATACTGAATACATTTTATGAAGAAACTCTAGCAACAGGAAAGGAATCTCGAGTAAGGGGTGAGTCTTCACCATGACACTGGGAGATGAGGTTCCCAGTATGTACTGTCATCTCAGTGGAAATTGACAAACAAGAAACAGTAATATAAGGTATCTCAACATCATGGAGAAACTGGGGTAAAATTCAAGAAGTCCAGACATCAATTCTACATAACTTTGGACTAATGAAAAGAAAGCAGAGGGTGGAGAACCCAGAAAGTAGATATATGGAGCAAGCAGGTTGCAATTTCCAAAAGTTGGGTGTGGAGTCCCATCACACAGGTCATTGCTAGGAGGTCTCATGAACACAGAAGCAGAGGCAGAGCCTGATGTGTCAGAGCTAGAGGTGAAGTGAAAAAGAAATGGTAGATCTTTTGAAGGGGCAAACCAAGGCACAACAACCAAAAGTCCAAAATTCATTACCTTTGGGGGAAGAGAGATATGTACACTGCACATGAGAGTGAGTGCACGCGTACACAGGGCTACACAAATGCCCTACATTTCTGTCATGCCTTTTCTCACTATGCATGTGGGTATTCTGCCCAGAGATCTAAAGTTTCTAAACACCGCTACTTGGAATCCATAGGGAAGCTAAAGCCCTTGTTTCTTCAGCATACTGGGCAAACCACAGACCATTGTGCCTACTCTGAATACTCACCCACCTGCTCATTTATCCATCCAGCTTACAAAAACTCAGGGAGCACCTACTATGTGCCAGGCTCTGAGTGAGGCAGTGCCCATCTTCATGGGTCTCAAAATCTAGTGGGCATGAATCAAGTAAGAATAGAAATAAATGTTCAATTTTCACTTCACCGTGAGAGCATGTAAAGAAATTGGATGCAGTTGGAAAGCAGAAGAAGCTTGCTTCCTGAGAAAGCGGAAGTTGAGCTGGGCTCTAAAGTATATGTAGGGATTGATGGGGTAAAGAGAGAGAGGAAGAGGACCTTCAACAGAGGCAGGGGCATGGAAAGAAAGACAGCCAAGAGAGGTGAGTGTGGGCGGGTGCACAGCCCAGAGAGCACTTGAGGTAGGGAAGTGGAGTCACACTACAGAATACAGAGAGGGCTGTCAGGGGATGAGACCTCTGGACTTGTCACATAGAGTCCTGGAAGGAAAGTGAGCGTCAGGCCCCTCTTCTCCTCTCCTCTGTTGGAATCTCTCCAGGTATCAGATTGAAAGAACGATGAAAAGGCAGCTCTGCTGTGCATCCCGTGTCTCTATTTTCCTCCACCACCCCTCACGGCACCTGTGCGAGGAGCAAGTCCACATCAATAATGCAACAGCCTGCGGGCTTGGCCCTGAACCTGTGAGACACTGGACAAAAAAGGAAATCTGCCTGTTTTCAGGTCTATCTTTAGACATGATCATCTCTCATGCTTCAAAGTGTGAATTTTCACTAGCTGGGTTGCAGAAATCAGTCATTTATTTTCCGTATCCTGAGCTTTCTAAAAAAGATGGAAGCTAGGCATTAGGAAGAAATCCAGCAGTAAGAATCCTTCAGTGCCCAGAATCATCGTTGCCTTTTGTGAAGCACTTAGCAGGTACCAGGCACTGGACACATTCTTCACAGGCATTGTTTCATTTCATCCTCACAATATTGCATGTTCCAGGCATTTCAGCTCTCATTTTACAAATGAGGAAACTGAGGCTCACAGGTGTAGAATTTTCCCAAGGTGACACAGTTCATAGGCAGTAGATTCAGGACTGGAGCCCAGGTCTACCCTGTATCTCCTTGAAAGCATCTCAAGCATGCACTCCTTTCTGGAAAAATTACAAACACATCTCACAACCTCCAGTTCTAGACAGTTTTGATACCATTGTCCTTGGAAGCTTAGTTACATGATTACTTGAGATCTCCTACAGACTTTGACATTAGCAATATCAACTGCACTCCTCAGCCCAACCCAGCCTTCATTATCTCAAGCCAGGAAGCACAGTTCAATCCTGCAAAATCAATAGGACACATGGTTGGGCAGACAAAATGGGGTAATACAAAAGCTCTCTGTAAACTGCAAAGGTATATAAAATATTACTCAACTCACCCTAAGTCATAAGTCAGGAGTATGAGATGCCAAAATGTTAGTTAAATTAATATGACCAGCAAGGCCACACATCTGGTAAGGCCAAAACCACTGACTTCTCAGCCAGTGATGTTTGGGGAAAATGTGAAGAGAATGCTTCTTTCTGCCTGAGAGCTCTAATCATGCAATATGTTTAGTGTCTGCCTGATACTCACCCAATTAGAAAAAAAGTGAAAATTTCAGCTGAGTTAGCCAGGTTTTGTGGGCTTGACACAATGCCAAGTAGCCAGTCTCATCAATTTTCTCAACTGATTTGACAGGTTATTTTGGTATATAGGTTGACAGAGCTGGAGGCAGAAAATTCTAGGGGAAGTACCAATTCTAAACAATTAGGACAAGGAAAGTAAGTAGGGTGGGAGCAAACAGCAAAGATTTTTCAAAGTTCATAGTAAAGTTTGCTTAGGCATCAGCTATAATGCCAATATAATAGACATTTTAGCAGCTTAAAATTCAAGATGAAGGCCAAGGTGGGTGGATCACGAGGTCAAGAGATCGAGACCATCCTGGTCAGCATGGTGAAACCCCCATCTCTACTAAAAATACAAAAGTTAGCTGGGCATGGTGGAGTATGCCTGTAGTCCCAGCTACTTGGGAGGCTGAGGCAGGAGAATTGCTTGAACCCAGGAGGCGGAGGTTTCAGTGAGACGAGATCGTGCCATTGCACTCCAGCTGGGGTAACAAGAGCGAAACTCTGTATCAAACAAAAACAACAACAACAACAACAACAACAAATTCAAGATGAAAAACTGAGACTGCAACAGGAAATACTTTGTCCAGAAACGGCAACAAACAAAAGCAGTGTGAGTATAGGGAGGCGAGATCACAAAAATAGGAGGAAAAGAAAATGAGGGGTACGATTCTGTACTCTCTAATTGGCAGTTGGTCCCAAACCACTTTACTGCAGTGACCTGAGAAATCTTTCCACATTAGTCACACCAAAATACATAAAGACCAGAGTTTCCTGATCTGCCTTCAGCACTAGCAGTACCATAAATTGCAGCAAAAGAATCACACACCTTCACTTCAAATCATGGCAGGCAAAATTCCGTTCACTTTACATTTCAAAAGACCACTAAGGCCATGTAACTCATTCAGAGCTCATGGTAAAGAAAACTGTCCCATTAGACAAGCTCACCAGAGCCTTGCAATCTAAGCCAAATAAAAAGGCAGCAGTCACTCAGGCTGAGCTGGTGAGTGGGTAAATCAAGTGGTAACAAAGAAACAAGCCATTTTGACCCATGTCTTTTTGTGCAGCAAAAGGTCTGAGTACCCTGCTGGCCAGCTAGCAAATAATAAACAGCAAGAGTTGAAGGCAAATTTTGATGTTCTTTTTTTTTTTTGCTGTAAGCTGATTTAGAGGCTGAGAATGTAAAAGTTTTGGGGTAAAATTCAACGGCCATACTATAGAGATAAACTGACAGTTAAGACATAATGACACAAGAGGGGAAATGAATTTCCATCTGAGAGTACTGCAACCACCAGTATTTCTACCCTCAAATAACATTGCCATGCATTTCTTCCATGCTACTCTTCCAAGAGACAAGAAATTATGTGTCTTCCTATTTTACAGAACTGAAAATGAAGGTACAGAGTGTTTCCTTTCTCCCCTGTGATCACAACAGTATACCATGCTGGTGCTTCATCTAGATGATCATGTATCTCCTTCTACAGATTCCCCATGCACCACTCTCCCCTCCCCAATCCAGACTGTGTGTGTATATAAGAAAGTCTATGATATGGTTTGCCTGAGTCCCCACCAAAATCTCATCTTGAATTGTAGCTAGCATAATTCCCATGTATTGTTGGAGGGACCCAATAGGAGATAATTGAATCGTGCAGGCAGTATCCCCCATATTGTTCTCATGGTAGTAAGTCTTAAGATACGATGATTTTATAAAGGGAAACCCTCTGTTTGGCTCTCATTCTCTCTTGTCTGCCTCCATGTAAGACGTGCCTTTCACCTTCTGCCATGATTGTGAGGCCTCCCCAGCCATGTGGACCTGTGAGGCCGTTAAATCTCTTTTTCTTTATAAATTACCCAGTCTTGGGTATGTCTTTATCGGCAGTGTGAAAATGGACTAATACAGTCCAACTCACTTGCCTTGAGTTGAGACTACAACGAGGCAAAACTTTCATTCCACAGCTCCCCTGCATATCATGCTGCAACATAACAAATGAGGAGGTTTTGCCTGAGATCATTCCTTAACTTAGCTTCTTCCCTTCTCCATCCTGCTTCCTGTACTCCCTTAGCAGTGTCCCCAGGGAACATTTCTTTTAATAAGTCCCTTGTATACTAATTCTCATTTCAGGGTTCTGCTTTCAGGGAACCAACCTAAGACAGTCAAAATAACAAATTTTTATCAAAGTTATCTGTATCACTCAGGATAAGCTAAATTATATTGTGAAAATATACAACACTCAAAAACTGCAGTGGTTTTACATAACAGAGAACTACTTCTTGCTCACACTACCTGGCCATTGAAAGTAGAGAGGGGCTCTCTGCTCACCTTTGTCACTCAGAGACTCAGGCTGACCAAGTCACCATTTTGAACACTGCTAGTCGCCATGAAAAAATAAAGAGAGACTGGAATGCTCATGTCAGCAGTAAGTGTTCACTCAGAATTGACATACATCACTTCTGCTCACAACTCCCTGGCCAGAACTAATTTTGTGGCCCCGTACAACTAGAAAAGAGTCTGCCCTTCCAATTACAATAAAGTATAATACCACCTTAGGCCCAGAATAGGGAAGAACTTCACTAATGACTACTGCAGTAAATTAGAGCTTAGAACCCTAATCTGTTACCTCCTTGTGAAATACGCTCTGGTTTTCATGAATATCAATTTAGCTCTAAATCTATTTACATTCTACTAGAGATTACATGGTTGGTTGGAGAAACCAGGAGATGAAAAATGTTGCTGTTATTACAGCTTCACTATGGGTTTGTAATACGGAGCTCCTGGGTAATCCATGGTCAACGCTATAGTTCCTTCATTTGCAAAAGGAACTGACAGCACTACTGTATGTGGTCTTTCGCTGTGGTCAAAATAATATAACTGGCACAGAAATATGTGTCCTAGTACAGACATTTTTGAAACTAAAAAAAATTGACATTAAATAGCTGTTTTCAAACACTGGACAGCAGATAGTAAAAGACTGTGATCCCTGATCTCACCATGAACAGAGACCTCCTCCTGAACTTTGGATAGAGAGGTATTATAAACAAAAAGTAGTCTTCTATTGTTCTAAACCACTGAGATTTTGAAAGCTGTATGTTTCACAGTATAACTTAGCCTATCCTGAATTATACAGGTAGTTTTCTGTAGGGAAACAGATAAGGTGAGCCATGGAATTGACCCAGTTTTCTATCTGGAGGCACTTGTTGGAGTGTGGCATCACAAGAGAAAGCCAAAACATGGTCTTGCTGAGCCCAGGGGAGAGATATTGGGGTTCAAAGCTACTGGGATGCCTGGAATTTGTAGGATATGGCACCAGAAAGAAAGGACCTGTGTAAACAAAGAGATCTACTAATGTGCATAGGCATTCCCTTGAGACTTTGGCTGAATACTGTGCTGCATATGTGCAGTACAAGACTCCACAGAGCCAGGAAAATAATACCTACTAGAGAAAGAAAAATTATCAGAAGACAATTGCTCCAATAACTGTAAGAAATTGTTCTCCAATCTACTGGAGATGGCACAAGACAGTAGAGAATCCTCAATAAATTCATAGAAGCTCCAGAAAGTCCATCCTTAGGAGTAGGCCTAAACTAGCTCTAAGTTAAAGACTACTTTAGATCATCTCTTTAAAAGCTTACAAACAAGCCTCAAAAGTACTAAATTTATTCACAAGTAAAGTGTCAGAACAAAATTCAACTATTTATTAAGGAAGACAATAAAACCCAGGAAGTCAATAATGTAACACCAGTAATGTCTAGCATACAATCAAAAAGTACCAGATAGGCAAAGAAGCAAGAAAATGTGATTTATTTCCAGAAGAAAAGCCAGTCAATAGAAACAAATCAGAAATGATAGAGAAGAATTGATTAGCATTCATTTAAATGACTTTAAAATAGGTATTGTAAATATGTTCATATATTTCAGATAAAATATGAATTTAATGAAGAAACAAAGAAGGAATTACAGTGGAGAGAAATGGTAAGCAAAAAATTTTAAAAAGAATCCATCAGCAATTCTAGAACAGAGAAATATAATACCTAAAATGAAAAGTTCACTGGATGGGCTTAACAACAGAGGACCCTGCAGAAGAAAAGATCAGTGACCTTGAAGAGCTGTCATAGGAACTATCAAAACTAAAATAAGGAAAAATTTTAAGAAGAAAAAAAGGAAAATATTAAGCAGTGTAACATACATGGAATTGACCTAAGTAAAAGGTAGTCAAAAAGTTAGATCAGAAAAAAATATTTTTGAAAATAGTCTTGATTATTTCCCCCCAAATTTGACAAAAATTACAAATCTACAGATCTAAGAAGCTCAGTGAAACCCACACATGATACATGCAAAGACAGCTCTACCAGGCCACGTCATAATCAAATTGTTAAAACTAATGATAGAAAAATAAAAGATTTATATTAAAATGTTTATAGCAACTCTATTCATAATAGCTACAAATTGGAAATAATCCAGATGTCCATCAACAGGAGAATGTACAACTAATGAAATAACCATACAATAGAATACTATAAATAAAAAGACTCAAACCACTGATTAAGTCAACAACGTGTATGAATCTTTCAGATGTTGTAAGTGAAAGAAGCTGGACACACGAAAGCACATACTGTGCCATTTCACACATATGAAGTTTTAGAACAGAAAAAGGGAACCTATGAGTGAAATGAATAACAGTGATTGCCTTTGTAGAGGAGACTACTGGGAAGCGATGTGAGGGATCCTTCTGTGGTGATAGAAATATTGTATAGCTCAATAGGGAAGAGGGTTATACAGGTGCATGCAGTTATCAAAACATCCTACTGGACACAAATGATATGTGTTTTCCATGGTATATAAATTATTTTTAAATAAAAATGTCTAAAAGTTATTTAAAAAGCACAACCCAACACCTTATATATAATATACTTTTATGTTTTAAGTACATACTGGCATCACTTTTACCACAAAAAATGACTTCCCTATATGCTTTCTGATGTCTAAAATTACACTGATAATTATTTATATATTCTGAAGTTCTAGGCCTGCTAGTCTGCAAAAGGCTCTTAAATTAGGTCCCATTGAAAAACGTTTCCACCTTAGTGCAAATTAGTTTTCCGTTTCTTTTCTAAGAACGTGTTTTTGAGGAGACGGCCGGGTCAAATTCCATGGGGATCACAGGAGATAGATTTTCTTGCCTGTTCTATTTCTCTTCAATAAACAAATATTATTTATAGGATAAGAAAAATGAATGAGTTTTTTTCTAAATGCACAGAGATCCTGGATGACTGGCAGAGGAGGGGACACAGTGAGAGAGAAAACTGGTAGAAGGATGAGTAGCTGAGAATTCCAGGAAACAAATCTCATCACCTTCCAGATTTCACATAACTGCCTTCCAATTCAGACCAGCAAAGCATTAGGATAATTGAGGCAATTTCCTACACAGGGAGACATGGCAAGGTATCTTTATGGAAATTTCAAAGTCAGGATGAATACATTAAGTAGATCACAACACAAGCTTTTTGTTCATAGCAAAATGGTTGTCTCACCATTCCCAACCCTCGCCACATTCTCTCATGCTTCCCTCCATTGTTTGTGTCCCTTCTTCTGCGTTCTCTAGAATGACCTTTTCTTTCTCTCTGCCAATAGAAAATTCTCTTATCCTTAAATTGTCCAGGGTCATTCCCCACAAAGCCTTTGCTAAGTGCTCCCTTCTCTGGATTTATGTGGCTCTTTGTGTCTCTTCTGTGAGATGTATATGACGTGGTGTTGTGTTGCTCTGTAATAATGATGGTGATATAATAATCATTGTGAGTTTACTACACACTGTGCTGAGCACTTTTTACACATCAGCTCATTTAATCCTTACAGCGATGCTCCAAGATAGGCAGCATTAACACAATTTACAGAGGAGGAAACTAAGGTTTAGAGAAGCCAAATAATTTTTTCAAGACAAAGCTGGTCTACTTAGCAAAGCTGAGATTAGACTTCAAAGCTTTCTAAATCTAGAGATTTTATTCTTAATTGCTAGGTTATACTGCCTCCTTGATATATATGTCTCAGGTATCCTAAAACAAACAAACAAAAAGCCAGAAATCTACCTATTTCTTTTAAATTGCTATGTGACAGGCAGAATATTCAGTGTTCCTTGAGGGGAGGGGCAATGACCTGTACATCTTTGCATTGCCTCCTGCATTTAACGTGGTATCTGGCAAATAGGTACATGTCTACAAATGCTTGGTAAGATAAAGAGATAGACAGTCCCATTGTGAGACTCTAGTTCTTTCTACAGTTCCAAAATTCATAATCCTAGAACTTCAAGTAACTGAAATGAAAGAATAAATGGATAAAGACAAAGCTTAGTTCCTATTTCAAACAGTCTAGCCATAGTTACTAATTCAAACATATTTTCAACATTGTCTATAAGTCACCTGGTTTGGCTTAGTCTCTTGAATTCCTTTCTGTTCTAAAACTTATGAATCCAGTTCCTTTCCCTCTGTATCTTAGAAATCTTTCTATCTCTCTTTTCAAATGTGTTTTCTGTTGAAAGACTACAAAGAAAAACTATGGTTGCAATACAGCTATATGAGATCTTAAATTCAGGAAAGAAAGAATTGAAGATATTCACACATACTATGTCGCTAAAATTTGAAACATCAAGTTATTGCATCTATTAATAGCTGAACATTAGCATGGCGCATTGTGGTATGCAAAACACTTCCACTGCATCATTTTATCTGACCTTCACACTTTGGAGTAGAAAAGGCAGTTTGGATTATCCCGATTTTACAGATTAAAAAAATTGAGACTCGATGAAGTGATTTGCTATTAGATACAATTGAGATTTCCATCTAAGTCTTTTAGATACAGTTACTGTTATCTTTTCACTCACACTATGCTGTCTTAACTCATTGGCCATCAAACACTGCAGTCACTGCTCCATGTATTACTCTAAGAACCGTTTTGTTAGGCCTGTGTTAGGGGTTAGGATTAACTCTCTTCCCTTTGAATAAGTCATGTTCAACCAGATTTTTCTGAATGTGGTTTCTATCAGTAAGAGTAACAGAAGGTTGTACCTTAAATGTGCTATAAAGCCAAACTCTCACTACCCTAATATTACCCCCATCATTTAAAAAAATTAGACAAAATAATGCCTACAGATATTAAGCCATTTTTCCAAGACAACATAGTGAACAGAATCAAGGCTTTAACGTATCTAATACGCAAATGTTTTATAAAGCTCTATCAATAGCTAATTCCAGAAGAGCTATTTCTGGTCAAGACACTGGCTTGTGTTCAGAAAGAAACTTAAAGCTAATCTAATCCAAGCTTTCTTAATTCAGCAACTGCTTCTGTTGCGTTCATGGCAGGCGCTCTTCCATTTGTACCTTTACCATATGAGTACAGTCTTCTCAGTCTGTATGTTAGAGAAGCGTAGTAACCATTACTGCCATTACTGTTGAACGTCTTGGTGTCTTCCACCAATTTTTGCTCAGCGTTCTTGGCAGCCCTCTATTGGCCCTCTGGGTAATAGCAGGCAGCCTCTGCTGGGGGCTGTGCTCCCCGAGTCCTGGGGAGCCACAGTGAACTGCAGCCTTAGTGGCTGTCTGAAACACAAAGGCGAGTGAAGAAATCTGTTTGCCAAGTTGAAAAGAACAGAATCGACAATGAAATAAACTTCCATTTCTTCATCTTCCAAAAATACCCATCAAAACTAGCTTATCCAAAAACAAAAACTCTCTGTTCTGAATCAAGGCCTTATGTGGCCCTTCTTCATGAAAAACGGCCAATAACTCTTCCTTCACCCTTATGCCTTTGAGCTAACCTCATCCCCCCATCTTACCCCAACCACGGAACACACATGTAGGTTATGCAGGTCCCTCCTGAAAACTAACGTTCCCTTCTCCTTTCCTCCCTCCATCCCCCTCTTCACCTCTCCTTTCTTCCTTCTTCCTCTTTCCTTCTCTCCCTCCCTCTTTTTCTCTATCGTCCCCCTCCTTCCTTCCCTCCTTCTCTTTATTCAAACAAATTTTCATCGGAAGCTAGAAAGCTGACTTTGAATCAGAACCTGTCTTAAGAAGTCTGTAGTATGATAGGTTAAATATGGCAGAAACATTTATGACCATTCTAAAAAGAAAACATTATTATATATATTAAAGAACTTAGGAGCAGTTCTAACTAGATTCTTTTGGTTGCAGTGAACAGACATTTATTTCAGTGACTTCAAGTAACAAGGGATTTATTGGAAGGAACTCCAGAAGAGCCCCACTGTCACACTTCAGAAAAAGCAAGAACTGAACAAAGAATCTGAATCTGGAAGTGTTCTCGGGCTGTACTCACCGTCATTCTAGTGCTTTACCAGGGCACACAGCTACGTCCCACCTGTCTGTTCTTCCCACTTGACAATGAACTTTCTCACCCACTACCGCACACAGTTACCGCTTCACTCTCCAAGGACAGACATTGGAGCTCCTGGGTTAGTTGTGGTTAAAGGGTGGTGAAGACTCTGGACATTCCTCAATAAGGTGGCAGCTGATGACCTCCAGGACCCACAGCATGGACCACACACTGGGACTGGACCACGTTGAAAAGGAGGAGAGTAAGAAAGGACTGAACGGGCAGGGCTCATTTCTATCAGAGCAGCTTTGCCATGTGCCTGCATTGGACCCTGAGGACCTAACAACAACAACGGTGTGTGCTGAGCTCCCAGGCATGCGCAAACATCCCTTCTGGCACCTGGTTCTGCCAACATTCCTCTCTCGCAGGTGGGGGGAAATGAGTTGCAGGAGGGAAACTATAGACTTTCCATCTTCCTTGGATGTTTGTGTGGCAGGATACGGAGAGGTAATGGAGGTTGGAGCAAATGCTCTAACAGAAAGGACAGAGGATATGAGAACAGGGAATGCCCACAGCTTCTCACCCTTGTGAGATGAGGTTCTCTCAACTGTATGAAGTCCCCAGAATGCAGCTGGACCAAATGGCAAGGGCAGAGTGAGCAAGTGAGGGTGACTGGGTAAGAAAGATATTGGGGCTTGAGACTTGAGTCTACCGATATTAGGCTGTGTTCATGGAGAGGAGGGGATTGGCCATGGGGATGACGGGAAAAGACTCATCAGCTAGAAGGGGTCTTGGTGCCCCAGTACCATGCAGAGTTTATTTTGACTATAAATTGGAATTATTGGCCATGGAATTTTGCCCTGCTTTACATCCACTCCCATGTTCTGGGCACACATATACACATAAAATTTCCTCCAAGAGTTTTGTGTGTGGTGTGTGTATAGTATGTGTGTCACATTCTCCACTTAGGTTGTGGGGGTACCTATGCAACTGCTGGAAGAAACGAGGGAAGGGGAAGAAAAGAAGGAAGAAAGAGAAGCAGGAATGATGACAGAAGGAAGAAAGGATGGTTGCTGATGGATATGGTTATCATAGACTCCCGCAGCCTGAGGGTGGGCCCAGGGATGTCCAAGCTTTGCCTGAAGATGAATTCATTGAAGGGGATTCCTACTGTAGAGCCCTGGCCAACAGCTTTGCAAAGACTGAAGTGGTCACTGATAAAGGCACAAAACTTCTCATAATTTGTCAGTAAAATGAATGCAAGCAATAAATTGCCACTTTTCAAAACCAGAAGTTAACAGAACAGACTCTCTGGGACCATGGAATGGGTTGCTTTGATATGTAGGGAGCATTCATAATCAGTGATTATCCTCTCACCCTACACGAAGTTATTACTGAGTGCCTCCTGTGTGCTAAGCACATTATTAGGCACCAAAGATCTAGCACTTGCCCTCAGGAAACTTGCTGTCTAGTGAGAAAAACCAGGCCTTCATTAATTGATCTCAAAAATAGAGGTAAATTTCAACTGTGACATACACTTTTGAAAGAAACCTCTACAGTGCTATGAGAATACAGGATGGATAATCTGACATACAGGACTTGGTAAAGGACACAGAATGGATGATCTGCTGTATAAGACCTGGAAAAGGAAGCGAAGGAAATTTCCTTGAGGAAGTAACCCCTGAACTGCTATCTGAAGGATAAGAAGGAGTTGTCTGGGCAACAAAGGAAAAAATACATTTCAGGGAGAGAAAACAAGTTACGCAGAGGCCCTGTGGAACGCAGGGGCTGGTGAGGGCAAGGACTCTCAAACGGGCTGGAGCACGGCTAGACCGGCAGCAGGTGGGGGCAGAAACACTGAGCGGTGTCCCCTGGGACCAGTGGGGGTGCAGAAGCAGACCATCGAGACCCCATGCGCCATTTTAGAGAATATTTTACCTTACCCTAAGAGCAAAGCAAGACAATGAGCAATGGGTATTCAAAGAGCAGTTATTACCCACAGCATACATAAGGGGCACCAAAAAAACAAAAAGGCCTGTAAACCTCTGATATATTAGGTGAAATGTGACTTGAATCTCTATCTGTGCTTCTTCTCTGGGGTTAGGTCCATAGCCGTTACTAGATTCCCAAAGGAGTTTGCGATCCTCTGAAGGTTAGAACCATTGTCCTGGCTCTTTTTAGGGGAGGAGACTGGAGACTGGATGCATTCTCACTGCAGTCACTTTCATTTTGAAGATTTACGAGCCTAAAAACAACCCAGATCTATCCAAGTGACTGACAAACCGAGGTTCACTGTCACCAGCAGGGAAATTAGAGCTGAAAGTTTAAAAGTATGTGTTTTATGTTGCTAGCAGCAGAGATGAGTTGAGAATGCAATCACCTTCACCCCGATAATCCCACTGCGTGTGCACGCACACACACACACACACACACACCTCAGTACAAAAAGGCTCCCCACGGGCTGTGAACCTCAACTCTTTGAGAAGCTCATCACTAGGGGTTCCATCTAAAGCCCAAGAGCATTATCATAACAAAGCTCAGCCTCTGCCCAGTCTGGGGGGGTCATGGATGTGTGTCTACTCACTTCCTGTCTCAGGCACTCCCTTGTCCTGCCACAAAAGTGAAAATAGGGCAAGTGAATCAGAGATAACACAGGCACCGTTGACACTCAATGATTTGAGTCACTGGAGGGGATCATCAGCATGAACCATGATGGGCACAAGTGCTGAATCACAGACACCGCTGACCCCTCGGGCCAGCGCAAACCCTGGCTGCTTCTTCAACGGCAATCCCCAAAGGGTGTTCCCTGGTACTTAATTCTCGAGGATGTTAATAGGTACTCTGAAAATAAATAAGGTTTCATGGTCAAGTAAGCTTGGGATATGTTTGGTTACAAAAGGTGAGACAAGTGTCTTTACTGCAAGGCTTCCTCAACCTTTAATGGCATTTTTCTTTTTTTGAGACAGTTTTGCTCTTGTCACCCACACTGGAGTGCAATGGCGCTATCTCAGCTCACAGCAATCTCAGCTCACAGCAACCTCCGCCTCCTGGGCTCAAGGGATTTTCCTGCCTCAGCCTCCTGAGTAGCCGGGATTGCAGGCAGGTGCCACCACACCCAGACAATTTTGCATTTTTAGTAGATACAGGGTTTTACCACGTTGGCCAGGCTGGTTTCGAACTCCTGACCTCAGGTGATCCACCCGCCTCAGCATCCCAAAGTGCTGGGATTACAGGCATGAGCCACCGTGCTTGGCCACATGTTTGAACCTTAGAGAATGAAATCTAGTTCACCATTTCCCCAAGCTTTTGGAAGACTCCCAGAAACCTTTGGTTGAGGAGCACATTGGGATTCCAAGACAGATTCTGGGAACTGTGACCATCCATAGCACTCTTAAAAAGTGTCTATGCTCCAGACAGGTTAGTGGCAGGTTCCCTGCAGCACAATGCACAACTTGATTTCCCATCCAAGGTTCACACGAAATCCTGCCTCGTGAAGGAAGCCTTCTCCAGTGGTCTGGTCTACATCATATAGTGCTATCGTGTGGCCTATACATTTGGCCCATGGTTATAATAAAGAAATCTGGTTTTAGACTTGGGAATGTAATGTTCTATAATTTGCAGGCCCTCATTATCTGGCCCTGCCAATCCCTGATCTCACCTGGAATTGCCCTCTCCCAGGCCAGTTACGCTGAACTCCTGTCTGCTTCTTGAACACACCACACTGGTTCTAGGATCTGGCCCTCAGCACTTGCCCCTGACCCTGCCCCACAGCCAGTTCACGCTGACTGGCTCCTTTATTAGCCACTGAAACCCTCCCCAAATTCCTACTGTCCTAGCACCCTCTTTTATTTTCTTCACAATACTCATCAATACGTAAGATTGCCTTGTCTATTTATTGACACACTTATTGTCCGTCTTCTTCTCAAGAATATGAGCTCCAGGAGAACCAGACCTTGTCTAGGGTGATCCTTGTCTAGAACCTGGCATGCAGCAGGCATGTAAACATTTGTTGAGTGAACGAATGCTCTCAGTGAGTACTTATTATAACTTTTATAAAGTAGAAGAATCTACTCGGTGGTGGAGACTCTGATTGGTGCTATACGAAAGCCTACCTCCTCTCCCAGGCATTGAAAGATTTTTGACACGGCAAAAAAGGGATACCATCTTCCTCCAGAGACGGTCAAAAGTCTGGCAACTTCCTTACTGGGCAACTGCTAGGTAGCCCTACTATTACCATATTAGCCACACTTATTGAGTGCTTGCCATGTGCCAGGATCTATGTGAAACCTTTTGATCCTTGTATCTTTGAACCATGTATCTTTTGATCCTCAGAAGAATTCTATGAGATAGGCTCTATTATTATTCCCATTTTCCAGTGGAGAAAACAAAGCTCAGAACAGTCAGGTTATTTGGCTCAGCACCTATAAGCAGATCTGCCTGACTCGACTCCAGAACTAGAATCTTGCCGAGCTGTGGAATTTGTAAACACACGTAAAAGGGAACTTATAAAGTAAAACACTGCCCTGCCACAGTTGCCGTTGCCCCTGCAGGGAAATGTGAGAGGAGCTCCAGCAGCAAAATCACAGGGAGGAATCTCACTGTGGGTTGGATGTGGTTTAGGGATTGCCAAGAGAAGCCGTGGTCCCAGGGGCTCCTCCCTTCCCTCCACAACACCTTGGTATTCTCATGTATGAATAGGTAGTCCCTTCTTCTACAGGTGACCACAGTGAGCTGCTCACCAAACAGTTGGCAAAAATACTACTGGGAAAGTCGGAGAATGGGGTGGTCATAGGGATGTGTTGACCCAGGACCTCTGACCTGGGCTCCTATTCCCACTGGAGCTGAAACTGCCTGAGGCCCAAGGAGTTGAACAAATGCCCCTAAAGTGATGAGATGCCTGGAAATCAACAGGGGATTTTAATTAAAAGCAACTTGCTGATCAGGTACATACTTAATGTTATAATTACCCAGTGATGACAGCGCTGTGAAGTACAGGCAAGCAGGAAGTACTGACCAAGCAATTTTAAAAGGTTGGTCTAACGCTTTTCATTTTTCACTAAAGCCTAAATTGAGTTTGTGCTTTCAGGGAATAATGAAAAAGACAGAAAGGTGAACATGACAATCTAGTTCCAAGAGCTTTAGATTGAAAAAAGAAGTAAAAAAAAAAGGTAGATTTTCCTCTGAAGCCAAAGAATGGCATGCATTCATTCATCTATAAACTTTATAGAATACTGCTCCATGCCAGGCACTGTGCTCAATGACTGAAACACTGGCAGGGGCAGGGGTAGAAGGAGAGAGAAAGAAGAAGAAAAATAGGAGGGGACAGGAAGAGGAAGAGAAAGAGAAAGAGAAAGCAAAGGAGGAAGGAGAGGAGGACGAGGGTGGTGAGAGGGGTGAGGAGGAGACGCAGAGATGGGCAATAGTCTCTGCTTTGATGACCTCATTATCTCCGCTTTCATGAACTCCTGACTCCAAAACATAGGCTCGGCCCAGTAGCCAACTGGACTAAAATCCCCCCAGAAGTGGCAGAGATTTCTAAGTCTCCGAAAAGTACTCAGCTGCCAGGGTCCCTGGGGGATCGGGGCGCAGCAGGTATGAGTGGGCCTTAGTGCCTCTGGGAGGAGGAAGTGGGGAGGCTTGACTTCCCAACCACCTAAGCAGCACAGCGGGACTTCAATCATGATGTCAGTGCACAAGGCAAAAATGGAAATTTTGATTGCCCAGATTCAAAACTATCCTTGAAAATCCCTGAAATTCCCCCAGAAAAGTACAGCCTGCATGTTTCATGCTGACCACCTTGCTCAGGAAAGCTTTTTTCTTTCTTACTTTTTTTTTTTTTAACCAGCAAGTTTGAGAACCATTAAGACTTAAAGGAAGGAAGGAAATGAACATGTGTATGCAGATGTGGGCTTTCAAACCAGACTGCCTTCAAGGTAATTATCAACCTGCTGGTGGGGAAACCAGAGTGAGTAGAGAATTCTGAAGTGTTTCCACTTGCCTGCAGGGCTTTCTGCATAGTGTTTTAATACCTAGCCTGTAAAACCTTAATAAATATTAATGGATTTGTGTGTTGTTGAGGGTTACCCAGGATGGAAAGCGAGGTGTAGGCTCTCCGGTAGGTGGAGAGGGAGAGGCTTCCAGCACGTCTCAGCTCTGAGATTCCTTTGGCTAAATTCTGGAATGTGTGCCAGGAGGGTGAGGTGGGGGCTATATCGCTCTGAGGGCTAGGTGAAAGTCTTGAGCCCATATCCTAGGGGCTGTTGGCAGAAGCTGACTTAGGAGACTGGCTGGGGAGGAAAGTTAATTCACATAAAATGCACAAGTCAGGACTGCAGAGATGCGGCCACCCGGGACCTCAACAGAAGCAAAGCTGCAGATTCTGGAGTGTGAAATATTGATTCCAGCAGCTCTAGGTGGATGGATTGGCCACAATGTACTCCTAGGGTTTATGTTCCTAGGACAGCCAGAAGACGCCTCCTCCCTCCTCACAGTCTCACCTGCCCTAGGCAGCATCCCTGATGCTCTGGCTTATGCATCCCCATACATGCCAGGATGGTCCTCGAGCTGCCCCCTATCTCACAGGACCCGCCTGCTCTTCCCGCCTGTCTAAGCATCGCCTTCCTGAGGGCACCACTCGGGCCCTGCCTCCTCTGAAAAGCTAGGCTTCCCAGCCAGCTGCCCTGGGGACAGCTCTCTGTCGCTGTCCCTTCTGGTTAGCTAGGCTCACTTGACACTGGTCAAGTGTCACAGTGGCAGTTAGAGCAAGAATTCTAGCCCAACCCTGGCTTTGAATGTCCCCTTGGCCCCTCCTAACTGTATGAACCCGGGACGCCACTCAGGCAGCTGTGCCTCAACTTCCCCACCTGTGCATGGGGTAAGAAGGGGGCCTACCCACAGAGCTGTGGCAGAACCACAGGAGGCAGGAGACGGAATGTGCTGAGAGGGTGCCTGACGTAGCCTAAGTGCACGGCCAAATGTGTTTCAGAAGATCCTTAAGGGAAGGATGTCACCTCTCACTGTATTCTCAGGGCCTACCAAAGATTCACAGGCAACATGCACACTTTATTATATCAGAAATTCATTCATTCAAGAAACATTTACCACTTTCCACACCAAGCCATTTATAAAAATGAACAAGATACATTTCCTGTCCTTCACAGGCTCTGGAGGGCAATCTGCCTTCCCAGTGTTGCTGGTACCTGGCTGTCAGCACCTGGTTACAGGGGTGTTCCTTAGCTTAGATCCTCCGAGGAAGAAGAGGAGCAGGGGAGAGGCAGGAGGAGAAGGGGAGAGGAGTGGGGAGGAGGGAGGGGAGAGGAGTGGGGAGGAGGGAGGGGAGAGGAGTGGGGAGGAGGGAGGGGAGAGGAGTGGGGAGGAGGGAGGGGAGAGGAGTGGGGAGGAGGGAGGGGAGAGGAGTGGGGAGGAGGGAGGGGAGAAGAGTGGGGAGGAGGGAGGGGAGAGGAGTGAGGAGGAGGGAAGGGAGAGGAGTGGGGAGGAGGGAGGGGAGAGGAGTGGGGAGGAGGGAGGGGAGAGGAGTGGGGAGGAGGGAGGGGAGAGGTGGCTCTCTGGTAGTGCCCTCCCACCTCATCCCTCCAATCTCGTGGTGCTGATTTTTTCATTTGTTTCCTTTGCCAAACACACATACACAGAGTAGAACAGTTTTAGAGGAGAGGAAATTAGTGACAATACAGGGAATCTGAGCAAATTGAAAAGGAAGACCCAGGTCAAAGTTTAAAATGCAGCAAATGATAGCCCCAGGCTGGAAACTACCAAAATGCCCAATGAGAGTGGAACAAGATAAATGACTGGTAGTATACACACCTCACCCTATGGAATATCACACAGCGATGAGGATAAACCAGTCTGCAACCAAAGGCAATACTCTGGACATAGCTCACAAACATCACATTCAGAAGCTAGAAACCAAAGAGCCCACAGAAGACAAAAAGCAGCAAGTTAGAAGTCGGGATAGTGGTTCCCTGCAGGGAGGGCAGCTCCAGAAGGGGAGTGGTAGAGGCTGGGAGACTTCTAGGTGCTAGAAATGTCCTGTTTCTTAATCATGATGAGGGGAACACAGATGTGTTCATTTGAAAATAATTCTTTGTGCTATGCACTTATTATTTATGTACTTTTTTCTATGATTGTTCTACTTCTATAAAAAGGTTTAAAAACAAGGGCAAAGCAGGCAACTCTCAGGGATGCCCTAGAACCTGAGCGAGAGACTAAAGAAGGAATTCTCATTGGCAATTGCAGAAAAAGGCCTCCATGCCTTGAATGAGGCCTCCCAGAAGCACCTTCGGCTACAACTCCAAGGATAGCTTCATCTGGGGTCAAGGTCATCAGGGATCTACACAGCCAGGCTGAGGGGCTTCCTCTCCCTAGACTTGGTTGCACCATCTGGTCTCAGCTGTGCCTCCCCAGTGTATTTTGTAGCACAGTTCCCAAGGGAACTGCTCCCCAGGAATACAGAGAAATCCCTTGTGCTTGCTCCCAAGCCCTTTCCTCCTCCGGGAAGCCTGGTCTGGCTGCCCCAGCAATTCTTTACCTACCCACCCTCTGAGCCACTGCCACAGCCAGCCCCGCCGCCGGGGACTTAACGTGGAGATGCCTGGCACCGTTCACCGGGGTTGGTGTGTGTGTCTCTGTCTTGTCCTCTCACCCAGCTTCTCAATCCCCTCAAAGAAGGAGCTGCGTGACTTTCTGCCTCCTTCATAGTGCCTAGCACAGTGCCAAACACATATTCGTGTTTAATATATATTCAAAGATTGCCCCAATAGTTGCATTGTGCCTTCTCCCGAATTTGACTGTGAGCTCTAATTAAGACAATTAACTGCCTTTATTGGATTTTAAGAAAATGTTTTAAAATTGCAATAGCGTGTTATTGACCAGAAAAGGCCCCTCTCTGCTCTAAACCCCTTAATGGCTTTCAAATGACCTGAGCATAAACTGCAAAATCTTTCCCCTGGTGTACAGGGCCCCTCACACCTGGCTGCTTCCTTTCATTTCCTTCTACACTTGCTCTTTCTTGGCTCCTACACACTGGCCTCATTTCAATTTCTCAAAAGGATGAAGCTGTCTCTTGCCCCAAGACCTTCCTCTGGGTTGGTGTTCTGAATCGCATGTTCCCTTCCTCTCGGTCTGGCTAAATGCTGATCATTTCTCAGGTTTTCAAAGTCATTTTCTCAGGAAGTGCTTTACTGAATGCCTAGATCAGTGGTTCTCAAGCTTGGGTGTGCATCAGATCCTCCTGGAGGGCTTTTTGGCTCAGTAGGTCTAGCGTGGGGCCTGGAAGTCTGCATTTCTGTCCAGCTCCAGGTGTTCCTGCTGTTGGTTTGGAAACCATACTTTAAGGACCACTGCCTAGATCAAGCAGCTTGCCTTATCTATCCTCCTCACCAGACACACTTGCATGAGATCAGGGGCCTGGCTGAAGACATGCAAACAAACTCCCATTTTTACGGCTGTGTAGTCACCAAAGCACCTTCACACCTGCTGCTTAAAACAGCTCTGGGAAGGCCAGGAGCAGTGGCTCACACCTCTAATCCCAGCACTTTGGGAGGTTGAGGTGGGTGGATCACCGGAGGTCAGGAGTTCAAGACCAGCCTGATCAACATGGAGAAACCCCATCTCTACTAAAAATAAAAAAAATTAGCTAGGCATGGTGGTACATGCCTGTAATCCCAGCTACTCAGGAGGCTGAGGCAGAAGAATCACTTGAACCTGGGAGGCGGAGGTTGCGGTGAACTGAGATGGCAGCATTGCACTCCAGTCTGAGCAACAAGAACAAAACTCCATCTTAAAACAAACAAACAAACAAACAAAAAACACAGCTCTGGGAGAAGGTAGAGCAATCATAGACTGCTCGTTCTTTACAGATGGATCAGTGGTGATGCAAAATGTTCAAGGGACTGGCCAAAAAAGGTTGTCAGCAGCTGTAAGCAGTACAATGAGAGAGAGAACCTGTATTTTCTTATGTGCAGCCAAAGAGAAGTTTCTTCATATCATTGCTCTGTTCTGGCCATATCTGCCTGCAAGGGAAGATAGAGAACGGAACAAAAACTCATCGATTTTTCTCTTCCGTTCCCATAGATGCCAGCACAGGAATAAGAAATGTAGTCCCTATGCAGCCTTTCTCCCGTGCCCTGTGGCACAGAGTTTGTTTCTTTGGAAGAGGCTATGCTAAGGTAGGTAGGGTGGTGATAGTTTGCAACTTCTTACATGTCCACGGCATAGCAGCCTTCCCCCTACGTGACAATCAAACAGCAGTTGATGCAAGGTGTCACGCAGAGGCTGTGAGCTGTCTCTTCTGCAGTGAAGTCTGTGTGGACCTCCTCAACCCCTTCAGACTCAAAAAACCAGGCTGGCAGCCCCACCCACCATCACCCACCAAGATAGGTCATACCAGCCAGACCTACAAGTGTGACAGTTGCTGCTGATACTTTCAGAGGTGTGGAGAAGGGCCCTCCATGCCATGAGACAGACCTCTCAGTCCCAGCTGTAGTGGTTGAAATTGGATGAGCAGCCTGCCCAGCAGAGGATTTCAACAGTTCTGGAATCTATTCCCTCCACATCTGTTCCCTCTCCTGTGTCACTCAGTCACAACTGCTCCCGATGGTACGCAACCAATGGGTATGTCTGACAACTCCTAGGGACTGAATGTTTGTGTCCCCCAAAATTTATATGCTGAAGTCCAAATCCCCAGTGTGATGGTATTTGGAAGTGGGACCTTTGGGAGGTGATTAGGTCATGAGGGTGGAGCCCTCATGAATGGGATTAGTGGCCTTAGAAAAGGATGAAGAGACAGGAGCGCTCACTCTCTCTCTTTCTCTCTCTCTCTCTCTCTCTCCCCTCTCTCTCTACCATGTGAAGATACAACCAGAAGACAGCCATCTTCTGAGCAGGAAGCAGCCGTCAGTGGACAATGAATCAGCCAGCACCTTGGTTTTGGACTTCTCAGTCTCCAGGACTGTGAGAAATAGATGTGGTTGTTTAGGGCACATAGTCTATGGTATTTCGTTATAGCAGCACAAAATGACAAAGATAACAGCTATAACTGAAGAATAAGACAGAGAAAACTCATAAACTAGCAGTTGCTCTTATTATTATTATCTGGGAATAGCAAGCAGCCTTATTGATTTAGGCTTTAACCATCATCAATATGGTTGACAACTTTTATTTTTATATCTCCACCCTCCAACTTCTGCACAGCCTGTTTGATCTTTCCATTTGGATATTTCACAGACATCTCAAATCCAGCATGCCCAAAGCTAAACCCTGTATTTCTCTCCACATACCAGTCTTCCCCATTTTAGTAAATGACACCTTGATTTTTCCAGTTACTCCAAGCAAAATGCAGGCTTTGCCTTCCTTAGTTCTTGACCTTCTCTCACCAGGATACAGTGGATATCCAATCTCTCAGAAAGTCGGTTGATGCCACCTCCAGACAATACCCCAGGCCCCCCACACCTTGCTCTCCCCAATTCTGCCACCTTCATTGCTCACGGGGACTTCTATGGCAGCCTCTCAACCAGCCTCCTTCCTGGTTCCCACCTCTGCTCTCTCCACCTTCCACTCTCCATGCAGTCTTTTTAACATGTCATTCAGATCACTCCATCTGCTAACTCAAACCTCATCGAAGTCTTTCTGTTGTACTTGTGATAAAATCTAACGTCATTCCGATGGCCTGGGAGACCTTGCAGGGTCAGCCCTTGCTGGACTCCCCAGCCTCCCACACCTCTCCCTTCCTCCTGTTGTCTCTTCACTTGGGCTTCACGTTCCATTCAGATTTGCCACGCCCCTCCCCACCTCCTAGCTTTGGTTCCCTTTGCTGTTCCCTCTGACAAGAATGTTCTTTCTTTGCTTTTCTTTTTTTTTTTTTTTTTGGTTTGAGACAGATTCTTACTCTATCACCCAGGCTGGAATGTTGTGGCATGATCTGGGCTCACTGCAACTGCAGCCTTCACCTCCTGGGTTCAAATGATTCTCCTGCCTCAACCTCCCAAGTAGGTGGGATTACAGGTGTGAGCACACTTCACTGATCATGTTGTCACCTCCTCAAGGAGGCCTTCACTATCAGCCAATCTATATTAACGTTCTCTGTATTCTCTTTTGTTTATGGATTAATATAATTTTCTTAGGTAATGATGTCATTTGGATGTTTGTCCCCTCCAAATCTCAGGCTGAAATGTGATTCCCAACGTTGGAGATGGGGCCTGCTGGGAAGTGTTTTGGCTATGGGGGTGAACTCCTCATGTCTCACTGTTAGTTCACACAAAGGCTGGTTGTTTGAAGCAGGCTGGTACCTCCTTCTCTCTAGTAACAGCGCCCTCTTTTGCCATTAAGAGGCTCTGCCTCTGCCATCATGATTGTAGGCTGAGGCTTCCTGAGGCCTCACCAGAAGCAGATGCTGGCACCCTGCTTCCTGTACAGTCTGCAAAACTGTAAACCAGAATAAACTTCTTTTATTTACCAGTTACCCAGCCTCAGGTCTTTCTTTGCAGGAAAGCAAAATGCACTAATGTAGTTCATCATCCACTGCTGGACTTTAAGGTTGTTTTCAACTTTCAATTGACCATCCTGGGGTTAAGCTTCTTTGCAATTAAATCTTTCCACATCCCATGATTATGGCCTTATAATAAAGCCCTAATGTTTGAATTTATTTTTTATTAAACACATACTTCCATAGCACTTCCTCTGTAACCAACAATGTTCTAAATACTTCACCAACATAAATTCCTTGATTTCTTTTGTAATTAAATGTACTAGCTTATTTATTTGTGTGTTTTTTTTTATTGTGGTAAGAGCACTGAACATGAGATCTACCCTCTCTTTTTCTTGAAATTTACTCTCTTGACAAATTTTAAGTGCACAATACAGAAATGTATCTGTGACTTTTTTCTGGTCTGTCTTCTTTATTAGACTAAACGCTCCATGAGGGCAGGGATGATGTCTGTCTTACAGTGTAATAAACTATAATTCTGGTGCATGGCATGGACCTAGCATACAGAGGAACTCAATATTTATTGAATGAAGCCATAAAGGAACAAGCCAGTGCTTTGGCATTTCACATACATTATCTCATTTGATCTTCACAGCCTCCCTATGGTTTTCCTTTCTACAGTTGGATACACCAAGGCTCTTAGGCTAAGAGACTTATCTCTGAGTCAGAATGAATCTTGGGCCCTTGCTATTCCCACCGTACAGAGCTGCCACCCTGATGCACAAGTAACCCATCTCTTTATGCAGTGTCATGCTCATTTCTTGGGAGTGACACAGGAACAGTTAGCCCCTTCTTCCTTCTACCAAGAGATCACTGACTCACACCCCTGGGGATATGAAAATGTAAAGATGAGAACCTTGATTAATAAGCCTATACATAACCTTTAATTAATCGGTCAATATTCAAGGATTATACCCTTGAACTTTAGGAAAAATTAACAGAAGAGCTCCTAAAAATTAATTAATAGGAATCAACACACTGACAAAAGTCTCTGTGCCTCCCTCCAAGAAGTGAACACAGGAATTTGTAAGTCCTGGTTCTTGTGTTAGAGCTACAAGGTCAGAGAGGGTTGGCGAGATGGGGACCCTGTCTCTATAAGCACATGGCTTTCAGGTTCTGAAAATCCTGAAACTCTTGGTCAAAACCAGCCTCTGTGTAGTCTTCCCATTTCTTCAATTATTTACTGTTTATCTCCCTGTAATTTGCTATGTATATACTATGTATATATTACAATCATCAAATGTTAAAGCCAAAAGTATCCTAAAGATCATGTTTTGTTTCTTTAATGTGTGACCTCATTAATTCAGATGACATTAATTTAAAATTCATGATAATTACATAAACATAGAGTGAGCAGTATTATGATGCCTTGCAGATGAAATATGCATATTCTCCATACTGATACGTTGTCTCTTCTTAAGAAAGATGTGAGGTGACTGCCTGATTAACGTATTGAGGTTCTCTGAGCAAGGAAGTTAAAAAAAAAAAAAAAGACACAGAATTGCCAGAGGACTCATACCTCTAGTTTCAGAAAAAACCTGGGGCTAAATTTTAGCTCTCCTGCTTTCTAGCTTTGTGGCCTTGGGCAAATGACTTAACCAGGTCCTAGCTCTCCCATCCATAAAATGAGAAATAATAACAGTCTCTTTATCACAGAGTCACTGTGAAGAACGAAAATGATTGTTGCACAGGAAGTGCCCGATGTAGTACCGGCACAAAGTAAGTGTTCAGTAAAATTACCTGAACTACTACCGGTAATATATGCCATCATAGTGAAAGCATCTACTGTGTACCAGGTATTTTAAAAACATGATCTCACTCACTTCTCACTTCAATCTTTGAGACAGGTTTTACATAGGAGGAAAATAAGTCTGAAGCTGAGTTACTGATTTGCTTGAGGTCGTGCAGTTAAGAGGTACAGGAATAGATATTTGAACCTAGGTCTATGTAACTCCACAAACAGGCTGCTTCACCAAATCCTGCCTCCTCTTAAACGCACACAGAAGTGGGTCAAGTGGTGCCGTCCCCTGTCTGCCTACAAGGTGCACAAAATGACTGAAGGGGTGAGTGGGTGCATCACCCAGGAAACAGAGTTTCAATTAGTAGAGAAGCATCACAGGTGAAGGGGAAAAGAAATGGATCCTGTGTCCCTCCAGAGGGCAAACAGCTGTGGACTCACCCTAAGAAAAATCCCTAACAAGTGAAGTTCCTGAGTTACGTAGGGCATTGAACTGGATGACCTCACAGTCTCTCCTGCCTCTAGGATTCTGTGATAGGTTACACCACCATTCTCAGCTGTACCTTTTAGCTGAGTGTCCTTAGCTGTCTGTGTGTAAGAGTTTATCTGGGAGACAAGACCATGGGGGTGGGATTTAGCAAACCCAGGACTCTGACTTAAAGGTAGGAAACCTCCAGAAGGCGTGAATGTGCATGTCTGTGGAGTTAGAACTGGGCTCAAATGTATGCACCTTGTTTATAAATAACCTAGAATACGAAATGTGCAGCACACTTTCAGATTTTTCAAGTGACACTAAGGTTTTTTGTTGTTGTTGTTTGTTTGTTTGTTTGTTTGTTTGTTTTGAGACAGAGTTTTGCTCTTGTTACCCAGGCTGGAGTGCAATGGCGCGATCTCGGCTCACCGCAACCTCCGCCTCCTGGGTTCAGGCAATTCTCCTGCCTCAGCCTCCTGAGTAGCTGGGATTACAGGCATGCGCCACCATGCCCAGCTAATTTTTTGTATTTTTAGTAGAGACGGGGTTTCACCATGTTGACCGGGATGGTCTCGATCTCTTGACCTCATGATCCACCTGCCTCGGTCTCCCAAAGTGCTAGGATTACAGGAGTGAGCCACCACACTCGGCGACGCTAAGGTTTTTTAATATAAAATTGGGAAGTTGATGGGAAGGAAACTTAAGATCCTACAAGACCATGTGAATGAGCAGAGCAAGGTAGAAGAGCAGAGGATAGTTGTGTGACTTAAAAGATTCAGAGAGCTGAGTTCTCAGTTAAGAGTCAGGGAATTCATCTGGGAGTCTTTCCCAGACTGGACCCCAGAGGATACCAGTTAATATGTTTCAGTGGTCAAAAATGTTGGAAAAAAACTAAGGAAAAATACAAACCAATGAGATGATCCCATTTCATATCATAGAGCAGGCACCCTCGGCTAAGGTTGAATGTGGCTCTGATTCCATGGGCATAGGTGAGGGACCAGAGAGGAGCAGAGAGCAGGTTAAACAATCAAAGGAGCACTGAGGCTGGACTAAGATTAGTGGGATTCTTTAGTACATTGGCAAGAGCACAAAGGCTCGTATGACTGATGTCAACAAAATTATGCACTTAAGAATAAAGAGGAAGCTGGAGAAGCTGAAGCTAGGAATACATTCTGGAGAGTGAGTAGAAACATACTCTTGTTCAATGAACAAAAGTCTCATGAAATCTATTATACCCAAGAGACAGAATTGGCTGAAAGAATAAACAGTTCAGTTCAACAAATACCACTAAGCAAGTGTTAGAACTAGAAGTGCTAGTTCTTTCATGAAACTTTTTATCTTGGGGTAAGGGTAGATTCACACACAGTTGTAAGAAATAGTAGTGACCCTGTGATGTCCTGTTTACTCAGTTTCCACCAAAGGCAACATCTTCGTAGCTTTAGTGCAAGAGCATAACCAGGATATTGACACTGATACCTTCCAACAACCTTATCCAGATTCTCCTAGTTTTACTTGCATCGGTGTTTGTGTGGTGTGTGTGTGTGTGTGTGTGTGTGTGTGTGTGTGTGTGTGTGGTATGCTTAGTTCCATGCAATTTTATCACAGGCAGTAGATTCTGTATCTATCACTGCAGTCAAAATTCAGAACAGTTCCATCACCACAAGAATCCCTCACGTTACCCTCTTCTAACCACATCCACCTTCTTCCTGCCTTCATCCCTACCACCCAATAACCACTAATCTCCAGTTCTATAATCTTGTCATTTTAATAACATTACATAAATAGAAGCGCAGGCACTCTAACATTATATGAATAATAGCACATAATTAAGCATGAGGAACATCCCTTGGGGTGATAACTGAGACACAAAAGTGGAACCACCCCCCTCTTGCATAGCATCTCCTATGTTTTGACAGGAGGTTACACAGACAAAAGGTCTCAGGCCACGTGTGGTGGCTCATGCCTGTAATCCCAGCACTTTGGGAGGCCAAAGTGGAAAGATCGTCTGAGGTCAAGAGTTCCAGACCAGCCTGGCCAATGTGGTGAAACCCCATGTCTACTAAAAATACAAAAAAAAAAAAAAAAAAAAATTAGCTGGGCTTGGTGGCACACACCTGTAGTCCCAACTACTCAGGAGGCTGAGGCAGGAGAATTACTTGAACCCAGGAGGCAGAGATTGCAGTGAGATCACTGCGCCACTGCACTCTAACCTGGGTGACAGAGCGAGACTCTGTCTCAAAACAAACAAACAACAACAAAAAACACAAGATCTGACCCAGTTGACATTCCAGACATTCTCAGGAAAGGGCCACTTTGTCTGACTTGACAACTTGAGTGGGTTGGACAGGATAAATAGGAGGGGCTGGGGCTAGGAACTGGATTTGTCCAGCCGGAAGGGTTATGTACTAGGAATGGGAACCCCTTCTAGGTGACAGGAGTGCAAGAAGTTGCTGTGCCTGCAAGGTCAGGCTCAGGCAGCAGTGTTCAGTGGGAGGTCAGATCTGGGATGGGAATCAGGCCAGCCCCAAAAGAGAGGCTTACAGCTGAAGCTATCCTCCACTCTCCCTTGAAGCCAGACTTATGCACAAGTGATACATGTAAAGAATACTATGGGGGCTGAGTGCAGTGGCTCACACCTGCAATTCCAATACTTTGGGAAGCCAAGGCAGGTAGATCACCTGAGGTCAGGAGTTCCAGACCAGTCTGACCAACATGGAGACACCCCATCTCTATTAAAAATACAAAATTAGCCGGGCGTGGTAGTGCATGCCTGTAATCCCAGCTACTTGGGAGACTGACGCAGGAGAATTGCTTGAACCCAGGAGGTGGAGGTTGCAGTGAGCCGAGATCATGCCATTGCACTCCAGCCGGGGTACAGGAGTAAAATTCTGTCTCAAAAAGAAAAAGAAAAAAGAAAAAAGAATACTATGGGATGCCAAAATTGCTGAGAACAAACCATGCTCAAGAACTTTCAAAACCACTTTGACTTTACCCGTATGTATTAAATATTCAATAGACAATTTGAAAAAATGGAGGGATTGGGAGGCAATGAGAAGTGTAGAGTGGGCCACGGCAAAACCACAGGTGGAAGAAGAAACCCTGAGTTAACAGCAGAGAGAGGAGGTCGCTTGTGAAAAAAATAGAAAAGATCCGGAGTGATTGGAAGTGGAGCGGAAAGAGGGGAAACATCACACATATATCCCAGATTTCCACCCTGAGTGAACAGGAACCCCCCAGGAAAAATGTCAGGGGAGGAGAAGACAGTTTGGTCACATGGGGACTGAGCTACTGGAAAGACTTCTTCTAGGAGGAAATGACCAAAGAAAAGTTGGGAGATGTGCTATGAAGTTCCGAAGACATAAGGATTTTACATATTGATTAACAATCATGTTCCCGGTTGAAGTCACAGATTTATAAGGGAAAGAGTGTCAGTCGAGCCTTGGGGTTCCCAAAGAATGGGAGGAAGAAGTCAGCAAAGAATATAGATATAGACAAAAGAAGAGGAGGAAGGTTGAAACAAGAATCAGAATGGCAGTGACCCATGAGAGGGAAGGGGAGAATTTCAAGAAGGTAAGGTTAAGCAACATTGAGTGCTTCCAAATAAGACACACAAAGACCTACACAATTAGGGCCTTAAAATGTTCCCCTTGGAAGCTGTGGTCTGAGGCTTATCCCAGGGGAGGAAATTCTTAACGATGGAACTTCTGGTAGTATCACAGGTTTGGGATTATTGGCTTGTTTGTTTAAGAAAGGGCAATTTTAGTGGCAATTACTTCTCAAATCCTGCTATATGGCAACTGCCTACGTTAGCTCTTGTTAGGGAATCACTTGCTCAACTATGACGCCCTGAGCTGCTGCAGCTAACTAAGGATTCGTTAAGGCAAGGGAGAACAAAAAAACAGGAAAGAAATTAGGAAAACAAGAATAAGATACCAATAGAGATTATCAAGATTTCTTGGATTATACAGGCAGAAAATCAATAAAGAAACACTGGACACAACCTACAACTTTAGACCAAATAGACCTAACAATCTTATACAGAACAGAACATTCCACCCAATAGCAGCAGAACATACATTTTTCTCGAGTGCATACAAAACATTCTCCAGGACAGATAATATGTTATACCACAAAACAACTCTTAACAAACTGAAGAAGACTGAAATCATATCGAGTATCTTTTTTGACCACAACGGTATGAAACTAGGAGAGATTTCAGAAAACTCATAAATATGCACAACATGCTCCTGAACAGCCAATGAGTCAAAGAGAAATCGCAAGGGAAATTTAAAAATATCTTGAGACAAAATTTAAAACACAACATACCAAAACTTAAGAGATGCAGTAATGGCAATTATAAAAGGTAAGTTTATAGCAATACATATACATTAAAAAACAAGAGAGTACTTTGGGAGACCAAGGCAGGTGGATTGCTTGAGCCTAGGAGTTTGAGACCAACCTGGGCAACATAGTAAGACCTTGTCTCTACAAAAAATAAACAAATTGGCTGGGCATGGTGGCACATGCCTGTAGTCCCAGTTTCTGAGGGGGCTGAGGTGGGATGATCAGTTATACCCATAAGATCAAGGCTGCAGTGAGCTGTAATTGTACTATTGCACTCCAGTCTGAGCAACAGCACAAGACCTTGTCTCAAAAAGAACAAGGAAGAGGAGGAGGAGGGTAAAGAGAAGGAGGAAGAGCTCAAATAAACTAACATGAGACCTTAAGGAACAGAAAATGAAAGAACAAACTAGCCCAAATTTAGCAGAAGGAAGGAAATAACAATTATCAGAACAGAAATAAATAAAACAGACTTGAAAAATATCAGAAAAGATCAATGAAACTAAGAGTTGGTGTTAAAAAAAAATAACTAAATCAACAAATCTTAACTATACTAAGAAAAAATAGGGAAGACTCACATAAAATAAAAAATGAAAGAGGAGACATGAGAAATAAAACCACAGAAATACAAAGGATCATAACAGATTACTATCAACAACTACACAGCAACAAATTGAATAATCTAAGAAAAATGGATAAATTCCTAGAAATATACAACCTACCAAGACTGAATGATAAAGAAATTGAAAATCTTAACAGACTAACAATGAGTAAAAGTTTGAATCAGTAATCAAAAATCTCCCAGTAAAGAAAAGCCCAGGACTTGATGGTTTCTATGGTTGAATTCTACCAAGCATTTAAAGAGCTTATCCTAATCCTTTTCAAACTCTTCCAAAGAAATTGAAGAGAAAGGAATACTTCCAAACTCACTCTATGAGGCAAAATTACCCTGATACTGAAGCCAAAGAAGGATACTACAAGAAAAGAAAATTGCAAGTCAATATTCTTGAACATAGATGCAAAAATCCTCAACAAAATACTAGCAAAATGAATTAAATAGCATATTAAAAGGATCATTCACCATGATCAAGTGGGATGCAAGGATGGCTTAAAATATACAACTCAATCAATATGATACACCACATCAACAGAATAAAGGACAAAAATCATATGATTATACCAATCGGTACAGAAACCACAACTGACAAAATTCAACATTCTTTAATGATAAAAACCCCTCAACAAATTAGTTATAGAAGGAATGTAACTCAATACAATAAAAGCTATGTATAACAAGCCCATAGCCAATATCATACTCAATGGTGAAAAGTTGAGCGATTTTTCTATAAGGTTAGGAACAAGACAAGATGCCTACTCTCACCATGTCTATTCAATGTAGTACTGGAAGTCCTAGCCAGAGCGATTATGCAAAAACAGAAAGGCAAGGGAAGTGAAAGAAAGGGAAAGGAAAGGATCCAAACAGGAAAGAAAGAAGTTAAATTGACACTGTTGCAGATGACGTGATCTTACATATGAAAACCCTAAAGATTCCACCAAAAAGCTGTTAGAAATAATAAACAAATTCAATAAAGTTGCATGATATAAAATCATCATACAAAATTCGCTAGCATTTCTATAAACTAATAATGAACTATCTGAAAAACAGTCCTTTTTATGATAGCATAAAAAACCTACAAATAAATTTAACCAAAAATGTGAAAGATATGAACACTGAAAATTATAAAATGTTGATGAAAGAAATTAAATAAGAAACAAGTTTTAAAATATCCTATATTCATGGATTAGAAGAATTAGTCTTGTTAAAATGTCTGTACTACCCAAAGTGATCTACAGATTCAACGCAATCCCTATCAAAATTCCAGTGACATTTTTTCACAGACATAGAGAAACCAATCCTAAAATTCATATAGAAGCAGAAAAGTCCCAGCATAGCCAAAGCAATCTCGAGAAAAAAAAAAAGTTGGGGGCATTACACTACCTGACTTTAAAATATACTGCTAAGTTTTAGTAATCAAAACATCATGATACAGGCACAAAAACAGACATATAGAGCAATGGATCATAAAGAGAGCCCAGAAATAAATCCACACATTTCCAGTTAAATGATCTTTGACAAAGGTACCAAGAACATACAATGAGGGAAAGGACGGTCTTTTTCTAAGAAAGAGCATTGGGAAAACTGGACATCTACATGCAGAAGAATAAAATGGATCTTTATCTTACCCCATATACAAAAATTAACTCAAAATGGATTAATGACTTAAACGTAAGACCTGAAACTGTAGAACTACTAGAAGAAAACATAGAGGAAAAGCTTTCTGATATTCATGTGGACAAAGTTTTCTTGGATGTAACTTCCAAGGCATGGGCAATAAAAGCAAAAACAGACAAAAGGGCTGGCATCAAACTAAAAAGCTAACCTTCTTCTGCACAGCAAAAGAAACAACACAGTGAAGTTACAACCTATGGAATATGAGAAGATACTTGGAAACCATACATATGTAAAGTTGTTAATATCCAAAACATAAAAAGTACTCAAACAACTTAATAGCAAGAAACCAACCTAATTTAAAAATGGGCAAATGACCTGAAAAGGTATTTCTCAAAAGAAGACATACAAATGGCCAAGAAGGATATTAAAAAATGCTCAAATCCATTAACCATCAGGGAAATGCAAATGAAAACCACAATGAGATATTACCCATGCCTGTTTGAATGGCTATCATCAAAAAGAAAATAGAAAACAAGTGTTGATGAGGACATGGAAGAAAGAAAACCCTTATACTGTTGGTGAGAATATAGATTAGTGCAGCCATTATGGAAATTAGTATGGAGGTTCCTCAAAACATTAAAAATAGACCTACCATATGATCCAGCAATCCTACTATTGGGTACTTGCTCAAAGGAAATGAAATCAGTATGTCAAAGAGATATCTGCACTCCATGTTGACTGCAGCATTACTAACCTTCCTCTTCTCTTTCGTAAGTCAGACCCGCATTGAGGTCTGAAGGCTTCCCAGCCTTTCCTGGCTTCTCCTCTTCCATCCTCAAGACATTTCTCCCAACAATCTGTTGTACATCTAATCCTGTCTTGACATCTGCTTCTCAGGAGATTTAGACTAATATAATGCTTTATCTCATTTCATAATTACGATAACCCAAAATATAAGTACAATTGTCCCCATTTTTCAGACTACAAAACTGAGGACATAGTAGTTACATGCTTGTCCAAGATCACCCAGCTAGTACCTGGGCAGAGCTGGGATTCAACCCAGATCTGTCTGAATCCAGGGGCTGTGCTTTCGCCCCTGGCTACCTGCATGCCCCTCCCTTCACTTGCCACACTGCAGTCACAGTGGCCTATTCCTTGTCTTGAACACATCCAGTTTATCCTGCCTCAGGTCTTTGCCCAAACCAATTCTCATGTCTGAAATGCTCTTCTCTTGAAGGGTGAGCTGCTTTCTCTCCTTTGAGACTTGGCAGTACTCCCTGGCCTTCCTAAATAGAACCTTTCTCTTTCTTTCTGTCACTTGCTTATTTCCTTTACGGCACTTACCACAACATACAATTTTTGCTTTTACTTTTCTGCTTAGCGTTTTTGTCTCCTTCTACCCTTTGAATGCATCTTCCATGATACCAAGAATCACATCCTTCTCTTCTACAATTGTGCTGATAAATCCTAACACAGTGCCTGGCACACAGTCAGCAAACATTGGTCAAATAAACAAATGGTGGGTAAGTTAATGTATTTGCATAATATTTCTTCACACATATTGTCTCATTTAATCACGGAGAAAGAGATGACAAAGGAAAGAAAAGAGAAGAGTTAAATCTATTGGATGGGAGAAAAAGATCACTCCACACATTCCCTAAAGGACCTCCATTGCCAGTGTGCCTCTAATGATGGGAGAGTCTGCAGTCTGCAAAGACACATCCCATGTTTGGAGAACTGGCAGTGTTTTTCCTAGAAGAGACATGTATAGAACTAGCAGTTTGACATGCAAGTCACATCTAGATGACAAACACCTCCCATCCTCTCCCCTCAAGGGCACTGGAGATCAAGCAGGGCTGATCTCCATCAAAGGTGTCAGAGATGTCAGCCAAGCCCTCTCAGCCACTTTCTGGCCTGATGCTACTGAGTTCAATGGGCTTGCTCCTATCAGCCCAAAGCAGAACTCTGCTGGCAACAATTAAATTAGCAGAGCTTGTGCCTGGGGTGTTCTGGTTCAACGAAGTCTCCCCAACCTTGCCATGACTTCCTTGCCACCTCAGGTGACCTGCTCTGGATGTGGGCTCACCATGTGACTGCTATTGTGCAACTCCCCCACTTTGCACAAAAGACATGAATTTAGGATTTTTATTATAGTGACTAGAAACCTAATTCCTCCTAGCTCCAGCTAAGAAGGAAAGATTTTGCTAGGACATAGGCTATCCCACAGGGCCCAAGAACAGGCAGGCAACTGGGTCCCCAGAGCACACTGAAGCCTGAGCGTGAGGAGCCCTCAAGACCCTGCACCCTTCTGTCTTCACTGTTCTGCCAATCAGCTTTATTTGTTTCTCATACATGGATTGGCTTCCTTTGCCTTTCAACTGCTCTTGAGTTTTATATGTAACAGTCAAGACACTCACGGATACACATTCTCCTTCTCTCTCTCCCCACACAACTCATTCCTGTCCCCAAAGTCTAGGGAGAAGGACTATTGGTCTACCTTCGCTCAGACATCCATACTTAGACCAGTGGACCATGTCCACAGGAGTGTGAGGGTAGGGATTGTGCCGGAGGAAGAGCTGGGCTGACAAAGTCTGTTTAGTAAAATGAAATTGAAAGTTGAAAAGATGAATTTACTTAAATAGGTAATGTGAGAAGTCACCTGACATTCTGCCTGACATATAGTTAGTGCTCCAAAACAGAAGTACTTATTATTGCTATCGTTTTTATTGTCCAAAATCATATTGCCAGTAAGACAGGAGTCAGGACTTGAAACCAGGTCTCTAGATGCCCAAGGTCTTTCTCCCAGACCCTAAGGGTCCCTGGGGGCAATGGTCTCTGGGGACAGGGGCAGCCCTGTATCCTCAGCATCTAGCCCATGCTTGAAGGGAGTTGGTTCTTCCATGTTTTTTGTTTTTGTTTTTGTTTAGCCAACCCAACAGTTGTCTACACTGTTTCTAGAACGACAGTAACATCAGCGTCTTTCTCTACAGGGGAGAGAAAGACAAGACCATGGGAGAAAGAAAGGGAAAACTGTAAACTGACCCCAACCAGCCCAGAGGCTGCAGAGGGGTACTCCCTGGCTCTCAGGAGGTGAAGTGAGGCCACTTCACCCCTCAACAGATAGGCACTTCTTCCACCATATCCCTTCTTATCTCCAGCATATCTCAGGAACTGAACTTACTCCCACTGAATTTATTAACTGAATTAAAAGGAAGGGCAGTGAGCCCGTCCATGTTTCTGCAGCAGCATGGGGCAACGCGACACACAATGCCCAGAGAAGGAGGAGCTAGTAGCATCTGATGCCCTTCAGAGCAGGATGCCAGCTCAGCGTGGGGCAAGCACCAAGCCTTCAGAGCCCACTAGGAATTGGTGAGTTTACTGCACCCTGTCTAAGAACCCAAACTACACGTGAATGAAAGAATTTTTTAAATTTCTATGGTAATAAGGAACCTAAATTCTAGTTCCATTTACTAGGCTATACTTAGGAGCTATATCAGCCCCGGGCTGATCACTGTGATATGCAGAGATTTACCAGGGGCTGGCAATGACTGATGAGAACCCACGTAAGGAAGAATTAAAGTTAAAGATGAAAAGAACTTCGTGATTAAAGGGGTTGAGAGATACTGAATCAGAAGAGTCTGTAAGAAAAGTCTTAAAGGCCTATTGAAAATGAGCCACGTGAGTACAAGTCACCTATTGGAAACTCCACAACTCTGATTCAGCCTTGTGGGCAAGGCTCCTGGGGCTCTCGGTTTCTTCCTTACAATCTGTGGTTCACAGACAGCAAAATGCACTGGAATCAGAACTGTGTGTTATGACTGGTCCTTTTCGTCACTTACAAACAAGCCAGTTTTCACCTTTTGGCTGAAATACATACACTGGTTCAATAATTGAAGGGCAAAATTTGTTATCTGGCTGGCACTGGATGCCAGCTTCTGGGGCAGGTGGAAGGATTAATGTATTTACATAAAGCAAGCCTCCAGCCCCCTCCAGATTCTGCAAGACACTCCACTCCACAACAGTAGAATGCTAGATTTAAAAGAGACCTTCTAGAAAATAGTCCCCATTTTATCAAGGCCCAGAGCTCAACTGAGCATGTCAAAAATGGCAAAATAAAGTTTTTTGTGTGTGTCCTCCTATCCCTTTAAGGCAGTTTATTTCCAAAAAAATAAAAAAATAAATAAGATACTGTCTAAATGTTCTCCAGGGTGAAGGTAGTGGTAGTAGAAGAACCATAACCAAAATAGTCATTTGCTCAGTACGCTGCTTCTGTATTAAAAATAGTCAAAATGGTATTTCTGGGAGGCAATTTGATCAAATGACAAGGTTCAGTTGTCCCAAAAAGATATTCAGGCATTTTGTTGCTATGTTCATTCTATTCAACCGATTCATGAGTGGCAACAAGGCTGCTTTATCTCTGACAATTCAAGGTCTTACAATTGCCTCGTAACTTCGGATGGGTTTTAAATTCCTTTATGGGGAAATGGAAACTGAAAGACACTGAGAAGGGGCCCAGAGCCACAAAGTAATGTGGCCGCCACTTTGGAAGGGGACTGTGACATTTCAGTCTGGGACTTAGGGATTCCAAGCTTGACCACCCTTGTTCCAGCAGCTGTTTTTTATGACCTCAGCAAGCTCTTTCACTACATGGTTCTTCGGTTTCTTTATCTGCAAATGAGGTCCCCGATACTGGACCTTCATGCTTCTCGGGGTTGTTCTGAGAATCAAGTCTCCCTGCTTTGCTTGACTGAGGGGTGTACTGCGGCAAGATGACAACAGACACCGTTGGGGATGGGAGGGGTGGGCAGCTGCTCAGACAGCAGTGCCCTCATTTCCACTGGAAGGTGACATGCGGAAGACGTGGACCCTGCATAATCGGGTGGAGAGCAAGGTGGCAGGAAGAGGTGTGTGTGATCTGGGAAGCTCAAAGCCTCGAGAGCATGCCCTGCTTCGGCTAGAGGAGAGCAAATGGCAGTCACGAAAGAGGGAGTGATAAGCAGAAAGGCTGTAGAGTTGGAGCTGGAAGGAAAGGAGGTAGGAAAAGGAAAAGGCAGGAGAGAAGACGGTCTGGTTGTCTCTCTGGATTTAGGAGCCTCAAGATGGGAGGTGGCCAAGAGAAAGCGGGAGGGTAAGAGGCTCCTGCTGTTTATTGGTTTAATTGTTTTGAGCACTTACTATGTACTAGTCACTGCTCTAGGCACTTGAGAGACATCCCTGAACAGAATGGACAAAGATTCTGTACTTGTGAAGATAATATTTCACAGAGGAGAGACAGGCAGTAAATAATATCATAATAAACTAGAAAAAAAAAAAAAAAAAGCAAGGAAGAGCAATAGAGAGTTCTAGAGTGTAAGGCCAAATTTAAATAGAGTGGTCAGGAGAGACCTCACTGAGAAGGTGGTTAGTGAGGCCGTGAGGTATATGAACATCTTGGAGAAGAGAACATTCAGCAGGACAAAGAGTCTAAGCCTTATGCTCTCATCCAGCTTGCCAAAGTTCCTCACTCTAATAAATCATACCTTCCTCCAAGGATGACCACAATGTCTCCCAACCCACATGGTTTCCTTGTAACGGGACTTTGACATTCCTTCCATCAGGAGGCGGGGTTGATGTTCCCTTACCTTAAATCTGGACAGACTTGGGATTGTGGCAGAGTTAGTGTACATAGCTACTGAGGGTAACCTATAAAAGGCAGTAGCAGCAAACCTTCTACCTGGTTCTCTTGGCACACTTACTCCTGGAATCCAGCCACCACGTTGTGATGAAGCCCAAGCAGCCACATGCAGAGACCTCATACAGGGTTCCTGGCTGACAGCCCCAGCTGAGGTCCCAGCTGACCGCTATTGCTGACCAGTAGACAGGGTTTGAACAGTCTTTCAGATGATTCTATCCCCAGCCATTACGTCGCCCCCAGCCATTGAGTCTTCCTCAGACACCATGGAACAGAAACAAGACATCTTCACTGTGCCCTTTCCAAATTCCTGGCCCATATAATCCATGGGCATAATAAAATGGCTGTTTTATACATCTAAGTTCAAGTGGTTTGCTATGCAACCACATAACAAGAGATAACTGGAACATCCACATAAAAGAATAGAGCCCTACCTCAGGTAAATAATAAAATTTACCTTGATATGCATGTCCCTTGAATATACACCTTCTGTAGGTTATCTCGTGGGGAAAAGAGAGAGTTAGGCTAAGGTAAGATCAATGTGTTTTTATATTCCTTCACCTAATAACTACCTAATTTTCTCAACATTATCCCCAACAGAGATCAGCAGAAAAGAATAAATAGCCCAGAAGCAAACCTTAATAGAAGTCAAAGGAAGCATTACAAATCAGTAAGGAAAGGAAGAATTATCTTAAAATTAACACTGGAACAATTGGTTAACTATTTAGAAGAAAATCGATTTAGATCCTACATTTAAATCAGCTTGATATGAATGAAAAAATTTTATATTAAACAATCAAGTAATAAAGAAGAAGAAACTACGGATAAGGCATATTTTATTTCTTGCATGGAAAGGCTTTCCAAATTTAAAAGCAAAGGAATTACGAATGAAAAGATTGACAGATTGACTTGCATGCCAAAAAATTATACACAATATTAAAAGACAATGAACTAAAAACCGTATCTGCCACAAAGATTATAAGCAAAGAACAAATACGGAAAAACAAATATGCAAAACAAAAACATTAAGATCCTAATTGACTAATGGGCAAATGACACAAACAGAACAATTCTAAATGAGGAAATAAAAATGGTGAATATCCAACCTGATGGTTATCAAGAATTTCAAATTAAAATAATAATGAGGTAATAATGATCTTCATCTACGATAGCAAAATGATCATAATCATGTATTGTGAGCTAAGTAGTCTCATACATTGCTGGTAGAAATATATATTTTTTAAAAGTTGGTGAGTTAATTTGACAACACACACAATAATGAATAAAACAAAAGAAAAATACTTGAAACAATTTAGGGTAAATTATCACTGTATTATTCTGTTCTCACACTGCTATAAAGACATACCTGAGACTGGGTAATTTATAAAGAAAAGAGGTTTAATCAGCTCATTGTTTTGCATTTACCTTGATTTGCATGTCCTTCACTGAGCATGTGGCAGTGGGGAACTTAGGGCCATTAGGTACAAGCAGCATAAAAAAAGGAAAAATCAAACCAGGGCATCCCCAGCATCTAAGAACATCAGAACCTCTGATTCTAGAATCTACTCTCAATCAATGGCTCTAATTCTGCTTCTGACCATAAGAAGACTATCCTGACTACAGATGCGCTTAAAAAGAGTTTTGGACACTCTGCAGTGGCTGCTACTAATATCGCATGGGTCCCCTCCCCCACAAAAAAACCTTAGACATCAGCAGCTCTACTTGTTTTACATAGGAGAAAAACTGAAGTCGAGAGAGAGAAAGTGACTGATCCAAGGTCACGCAGGTGGTTCACAGCATATTCTAGACCAATTCTGATAAAAGCCTGGCATTAGCTTTGAAGAAGCAATCACAAATTGTGGGCAATTATATTACCTGCCAAATCAGTTAGAGAGCAACCACTCAGATCTGATAGAGGTGTGGGACTTTTAACATGCCTTCCTGGCCAAAGAAACCAGCAGCCGGTTGTCTTCCAAACCCTAGACTGAATATCATTAAGCACGTGGCTGATACAGATCTCACGGCATGCTGGACACACTGACCCACAGATCCAAGCTTCAGGAAACCTCATACTCTCCACTTGCTTCTCTTTGATTAAGCTCAAAGGCTTTCAGAGAGGAGACCCCTGAATATTTGAACAACGACAGACAGTTGACTGAACTGGTCTCTGAAACATCCTTAATTCAGAAGAACTGAGGGTATTGGAATTCTAAGGAATTTTAGTACAGAGCTGGGGAGAGGATGCAGCTGATCTGCAGAGAGCATGATATTAAGGACATCCTGAAATCCTCCCAAGCCCCAATTTCCTCATTTGGTGAGCCGACAAAACAGATAGTTAATCTAGATACAGATGTTCCTCAATTGCAGTGAGGTTATGTCCTGATAAACTGATAGTAATTGAAAATATTGTAAGTCAAAAATGCATTTAACACAACATTGTAGGTTAGCCTGGCCTTAAATGTGTGCAGAACACTTAACATTAGCCCACAGTTGGGCAAAATCACCTGGCAGCATAGTATACCATGGACTGTTGTTTAGACTTATGGTCACATGGCTGACTGAAAGGCTTGGCTCGCTGCTGCTGCTGCCCAGTATTGCAAGAGGGTTATCATACTGCATATCACTGCCCCAGGAAAATTTCAAAATTCAAAATTTGAAGTACAGTTTCTACTGAATACATATCACTTTTGAATTATTATAAAGTCAAAAAATCGTAAGTCAAACTATCATAAGTCAGTGACCCTCTGTAATCACTAAGGTCCCTTATAACTATGTTTCTTTAAATTTCATTTTTCTAACCTCTGCCAGAAATCCAAAAGTAGCTCTCCTCACTTTCAACCTCCTTTCCATTCAAAAGAATGTACAGACAAATCCTCTGTCCCACTGCCCAAACAGGTGTGCATTCAAAAGAATTTGTCGGACTGGAACATTTGCAAGGCAAAAAGCAAAAGGTTTAAGAGACACACAGCGTCTCTCCTTGGAAGAGTCCCAGGGAATTCCTAAAGGCTTCTTTGAAAACGTCTTAGAGAGTGTGAGCTCCTCAGCTGACCATATCTCCAGCCACACTCCCTGCAGGAGTCAGGGTCACTTGTGTCCACCATGGGCTGTGGCTCCAACCACTGACAGATATTTTATCAAAGTGAGAGCTCAGCGCTATGGGCTCCCATCTCAAACATGCAAGAGAGCCAAGTGTCATTTCTCATGATGAATGATAAAAAATCTAGGTTTTGGTGGCTTGATTTCAAATTCCACTTCTCCTCAATGCTCCCAAATACCATATTCAGAGCCAGGATGACATTTGTACGTGGTGGAGGAAGCGGCTGCAGGAAAGATGTGTGCTGGAATCCAGACAGCTTCTGAAGCCAGGTCAGTACATGCCACAGGAGCAACAGAAGCTGGGGCGGAACCGGAGTGCTGGCATTTGGCAGGTGCAGGCACTGGGAATGGGAAACCTGGCAGTGGTGACAGGGAGACAGTGACGAGGACTGTGCTCAAGGGTTTGTTCCAGGTCAGAGATGGGAAGTATAAGGGACAACTAAAATCAGTGGAGAAAACCAAGATGCAAGAAATCTGCCTAGAGACAGAATTCAGAAGGTGTCTAAAGCCAAATACTAAGAAAAGAATTCAGCATCTGGAGTCAAAGTAAGTCTTAAACAAAGCCAGACAGGAAGAACCAGATGCCTCACCATGGCCTCTTCTGGGCAAAGCAGAGACTCATGGAGCTGGTCTCACCCTTCCTGAGTTCCTGTGATATGGAAATACCACCAAGTCAAGCAGAACATTACTACCCAGGATGGTAGTGATAATGACCGGCTAGCGATAATCACCTGATAATCACTTCCACTCTGGGCATCGAAATCCCTTTTAATGTCCCCAACAAAGCAACAGCCTCTGAGCAATAAAGCAGATTCCATGGCAATCTGGTTTGTACTGGAAGCACTTTTCTTTCAGCAGAATCCAAATTTAGCAGTGGAAGAAATATCGGTTCCATAAAGGATCCTTCTTACAATGACCTCCACAACCCTAAGTAGAAATTGACCCACCGTCAAAGCATCCATTAACTACTGACGAAATCTACCAGTGTACTGGAATATATGGACAAATTTTCTTGTACCACTGCCCAAGGATTTATGCATACAGAAGCACTTGCTGTATGACTGTTTCTGTGACTTCAAAAGATGGTGAGATTATCCCCTTCTCTATGGCTTTCTTCTCTGGTCCAAACCCCACGCCCACCACCCAGGACCAAGCAATGCTTGATGACTGTCAACTCAAGCCCGGTACAAAAATTGCATGTTGGTATGACAAAGGCTGACACAGTTGAAATAAACCTTGGCAATGACAAGTGGAACCCAAAGGCACTCAGTGAAATATCAGATATGTCAGATCAGATGTCTTCATCTCTCTTGAGAAGAACTCAGACAACTTGAACATTTGGACATTTTAAGTCGGGGATAGTGCTGGAGCCCTTATCTAAAGCAGTTACTAGGCCTTGGACAGGACCTCCCAACCCACATGCACCTAGAAGAAATACTATTGATGTTGTTCAAGCTCTTTGGGGATTTTGTCTCCACATTACCAACGTCATTTCTCAACATGCCAGGAAGAGAATAGGGGTGCAGGCATGAGACAAGTTTTCACAGAAACATACACTGGAAAATCATTTTCAGAAAATCCCAGAAGAAAACAATAGGGGGGCCAAGAATGGATTCTGGATTCAAAGGGTAGTAATTCCCACATCAGTGGGGCCTTTTTAAATGACATTGGAGGCACAGATACAAACACCTTGGACTTTACTAAAGATACACCTTCATTCCTAGTACCCACTTTCCCCTGTGCATCATGTGAACTTCCTTAGGAGTCTCCGCCTCAAGTCAGCTCTTCTAGCCTGGCTGCACATTAGAATCACTTAAGGAGCTTTCAAAAACATTCCTGTATTTGGCAGGCCCTCAGGAAGTTAAATATAGAATTAGCATGCGATCCAGCAGTTCCACTTCTAGGTATACACTTGAAAGAATTGAAAGCAAAGGCTCAGATACCTATAAACCAATGTTCATAGAATGATTCACAACAGTCAAAAGGTGGAGCTCATTCTTGCCTACTTTACCCTCCCACTGAAGGTTAGCATTGAAGGAGGTATGGAAAAGCCTGCATGCCTGTTCAATTCTTTATTTCTTCTCCTTCCCCCTCCCCTTCGACGTTCCCCTCACTCCTCCCCTCCTTCATTCGCTCAACCTTTTGTTCCGTATGTGTAACTTGAAGCTAATTTGTACTACTGTATATCTGACTGGAGCCACAGATGCAGAATCTGTATTGTTCTTACTGAAACACAGCATGGATTAACATTAAACTTAAATAAAACAAACCTAAATTAAAAATGCCAAAAAAAAAGTGGAAACAACCCAAATGACCATCAATAGAAGAAAGAATAAACAAACTGTGGTATATACATACAATGGAATATCATTCAGCCTCAGAAAAGTATGAATTTCTATCTCTATGCAAATAAATAGAGATAGAAAGTAGACTAGAGGTTACTAGTGTGGGGAATGGGGAATCATTACTTAATGGGTATAGAGTTTCTCTTTAGGATGATGAGCATGTTCTAGAAATGGATAATGGTGACGGTGGCATAACATTGTAAATGGACTTAATGTCACTCAATTGTACACTTAAAATGGGTTAAAAGCCAGGCGCAGTGGCTCACACCTGTAATCCCAGCACTTTGGAAGGCTGAGGCGGGCGTATCACGAGGTCAGGAGATTAAGACCATCCTGGCTAACATGGTGAAACCTCAACGTGGTAAAACCTTGTCTCTACTAAATATACAAAAATTAGCTGGGCATGGTGGCACATGCCTGTAGTCCCAGCTACTCAGGAGGCTGACGCAGGAGATTCACTTGAACTCAGGAGGCAGAGGCTGCAGTGAGCCGAGATCACACAATTGTACTCCAGCCTGAGTGACGGAGCAAGACCGTCTCGAAAAACAAACAAACAAAACCTGGTTAAAGGTATATTTTAACATATTTTATTTGTTATGTATCTTTTACCACAATAAAATATTTCTTTTTTTTTTTTAACCATTAGTATTTCTTTTTTATTTAAGTTCTGGGATACATGTGCTGAATGTGCAGATTTGTTACATAGGTATACATGTGTCATGGTGGTTTGCTGCACCTATCAACCTGTCATTTAGGTTTTAAGCCCTGCATGCATTAGGTATTTGTCCTAATGCTCTCCTTCTCCTTGCCTCCTACCCTCTGACAGGCCCCAGTGCGTGATGTCCCCCTCCCTGTGTCCATGTGTTCTCATTGTTCAATTCCCAATTATGAGTAAGAACATGCAGTGTTTGGTTTTCTGTTCCTGTGTTAGTTTGCTGAGAATGATGGTTTCCAGATTTATCCATGTCCCTGCAAAGGACATGAACTCTTTCTTTTTTATGGCTGTATAGTATTTCATGGTATATATGTGCCACATTACCTTTGTCCAGTCTATCATTGATGGGCATTTGGATTGGTTCCAAGTCTTTGCTATTGTGAACAGTGCTTCAAGAAACGTATGTGTGCATGCGTCTTTATAATAGAATGATTTATAATCCTTTGAGTATATACCCAGTAATAGGATTGCAGGGTCAAATGGTATTTCTGGTTATAGATCCCTAAGGAATTGCCACACTGTCTTCCACAATGATTGAACTAATTTGCACTCCCACCAACAGTGTAAAAGCATTCCTATTTCTCCACAGCCTTGCCAGTATCTGTTGTTTCCTGACTTTAATGATCGACATTCTAACTGGCGTGAGATGGTATCTCATTGTGGTTTTAATTTGCATTTCTCTAATGACCAGTGATGATGAACTTTTTTCATATGTTTGTGGGTTGCATAAATCACAACAAAATATTTCAGTAAGCACACACAAAATTTTTTAACCATGCCTGTGCACAAATCTCACCTAAGATCAATTGAATCAGAATACCTTTGGCATGGCCCATGTGTTTTTAAATATCCGACCACCCATTCAGCCTTTTATCTATTTATTCTTGCCTTCTCTTCTAACTAAATTCGTAAATATAAGTTTTTAAGTGCCTTCCTTGCCTGTTTCATATAGGATACTAAGAGCTAGAAGTGAGCATCCAAGGACCAAGAATTACTGCTTGATGAATTCTACAACTTAAAAAATAGAGGTTGTGATTTTTAAATGTCCACAAATTGTTGGCTTATTCCTTCAGTCAAGAGGTAGAGCCTAATTCACTTCCCTGTGATCATGAGCTGGGCTTCATGACTGGTTTCTAAGAACAGAATAAAGTCCTGCTGCTTTGGGCTGGCACTGTCACTCATGAGCCAGGCTGGGAGAGGCTGACTGCCACGTTGTGAGAACCAGGACTGAGACATGCCTCACCTTAGCTGCAGTTCCTGGTTCTGATCCTGGTGAGGACACTTCAGTGGCCCCGCGGAGAAGCCCTTGTGGAGAGAAACTGAGGCCCCTACCAACAGGCATGAAAGAGAGCCATCATGGAAGGTGATCTTCCAGCTCTGGTCCAGCTTTGAAATGACTGCAACCACAGGAGAGACCCTGAGCCCCAGCTTAGCCAGACCTGGATTCTGGACCCTTAGAAACTCTGTGATATTAAAAAATATCTGTTGTTTTAAGCTGCTTCTAAATTTGGGGATAATTGGATATGCAGCAAAACCTGTTTCCAAATACTGAGGTTGAACTAGATTCTCAGAACTGAAAGGGGGCTTGAAGGTCACCAAGTGTATCCAGGCCTTTCATTCTCAAGTGCCTGCCTCAGTCCTGACTTCAGCTTTTCCTCCTGGCTGGCCATCATCTGCTTAACTTCTAGGTCATTCATTCAGCAACTATTTGCTGAGCACCTCTTATTTGCCAGACACAAATGCTGTAAGGGGCTGGACACAGTGGTTCACGCCTATAATCCCAGCACTTTTGGGAACATCACACTCTGGGGCCTGTCAGGGGGTAGGGGACAAGGAGAGGGAGAGCCAAGGCAGATGGATCACCTGAGGTCAGGAGTTCAGGACCAGCCTGCCCAACATGTTTAAACCCCATCTCTACTATAAATACAAAAATTAGCTGGGTGTGGTGGTGCCTGTAGTCCCAGCTATTCGGGAGGCTGAAGCAGGACAATCGCTTGAAGCTGGGAGATGGAGGTTGCAGTGAGCCAAGATCACGCCACTGCACTCCAACCTGGGTGGCAGAGTGAGACTCTGTTTCAAAAAACAAAAATGCTATAAGGGCCAAAAGAAACAAAGCTATCACTCGTTCATATAATGTACTGTAATAGGTGCTTGTTAGTGAAACACCGGGAACCATGGGAACACAGAGGCAATGGGGAAGGGGGAACCTACCCTAGTCTCGAGAAGGGGGTGTAGGAAAGAGTCAGAAAGTCTTCCCAGTGATGAGGATCATTCTGTTGATACCTAAAGTATGAATGACAGGGAGGAACAAGGACATTACAGGCAGAGGAGGATGTACTGTATATTTGAGAAATTTCTTTCAGCTCAATGCATGAGCATAAAGCAGAGGGTAGTAGATGTGACTGGAGACAGAGGTCAGATCATGGAAGGTCTTGGAGGCCACAGTGAGGCAATTGGACTCCATATCTCTGACAAGGAGGGCCTCAGAGGTGTTGGAGGTTTTCAGGCTTGCATTTTACCCAACTCATCTTGCTTGGAGAATTGGCAAGACAAGGCAAAAGTGGAGGCAGGAAAAGTAGTAAGAACCTTCTGAAACATCCAGGCAAGAGAAAAGAAAGAGCCAAGCCAGCAACAGAATGAACACAGAAGAAATGGACTGAAGAAAAGAACAAAATAATATTTGATGGTGAGGTAGAAGAGGTCAGCCTGGTTCCTAGGCTCCTACCTTGGGAAGCCAGGTTGAGATGAGGCACGAAAGGAAGCCACAAAATGAAGTCATACGTCTCCAATGCTGCTCAACTGCCCATTTGTAGTTCATCTGCCCTCTCCAACCTCCCTTCTATGTGGGCTTCCAAACCTGCAGCCTCCGAAGGTGTTAGAACTGAAGGGCCTCAAAGGTCATTTGGTCAACCCTCCCTCCCTACTAGCTTCCCAGGCTAGTTAGTGGCATTTTGCAGTCTCAGTTCCTGGCCTATCTAATGTGGTGCTACATCCAACTCAGGAACAAAAAAGGGTGACACTTCAATCACCTCTGTCAGGATATGGCTGCTGGGAGCTGTTGTTCTCCCAAGTCCCAACACTTTTACCCTTTGCACCAGACAAGGATTCCCTCAGCTGGACCCAGGCCAGCCAGGCTCCTCAGCCAGAGCCAAGGAGAGCCTCAAGCATAAATTGAAGCACTTCCTATGTTGCCTGGCCCTCCCCACCCTGGTCTGCTTTTCTCTGCTCCATCTGTTCATGATGTCCTCCTCACTCTGGACTTCTGGCTCTGCCTAGCAATGTGTGTGTTGGTTGAGATTATATTCTGCTATTTACCCTGTCCTTGCCCTTGGAGGTGCTATGGCCATGGGCAGCTTACCTTATGTTTCTGATTCTCAATTTTCTCATACATAAAATGGGAATAATAATAGTCCCAACTGCATACTCTTGTCAAGATTAAAGGAGATAATACAAAAGATACTTAGTCTATTGTCTGGCACATGATAAACTCTCATTAAATGTTAGCAGTGACGATAATGATGACAGTGGTGATGATACTGATGGTGATGACAGTGGTAGTGATGATGGTGGTGATGATGGTGATGGCTGTGGTGATGGTAGTGGTAATGGTGGTGAAGGTGATGGCGGTGGTGGTGACAAAGGTAACGATGGTGGTGATGGTGACGGTGATGGTGGTGATGGTAGTGGTAATGGTGGTGATTATTATGGTGATGATGGTGGTGATGATGGTGGTGATGGTGATATGGGGTGATGGTGATGGTAGTGGTGATGATGATAGTGATGGCAATGGTGGTAATGATGGTAGTGGTAATGGTGGTGATGGTGATAATGATGGTGATGATGATGATGGTGATGGTGGTGATAGTGATGGCAATAATGGTGATGGTGATGCTGACAGTGATGCTGATGTGGTGTGGTGATAGTGACAGTGGTGATGGTAGTGATGGTGATGGCAATAATGGTGACGGTGGTGATGACAGTGATGCTGATGTGGTGTGGTGATGGTGATAGTGGTGACGGTGGCAGTAATAATGATGGTGATGGTGATGGTGATGGTGGTGTCGGTGACAATGAAGGTGAAGATAACAATAAAGCTCCCTTTACAATGCTCTGTGTTTGTAGATCCCACCTGTGCCTTGAACCAGCTCTCAGGCCCTGTCCTACCAGTTTTTCCCTTGTCCTTCCTTATACCTTTCTTAGCTTCTTTGGTCCTGCCTTCTGCCTGAAATATCTAACCTCCCAGGACTCATAGTAAAAATCAGACTCTCCAACCTGGAAGAGAGCTTGGAGCTAATCCAATCCAACATACTTACATCAACAAAAGTTCAATGAAGTAATTTTGTTAAGGATACAAGTCTCTTTTTACCTTTATGGTGTCAAATTTGCATATCAAAAATAAACATATAAATGTATAACTTATTTTTTTTGGCTTAAAGTTGGAGGCTGATGTGGGCCAAAATACATTCCCACTTCAGACTTTTTGTATTTGCCGTTTCCTTTGCCTCATCCTCCAGACATCCACATGGCTCTCTCATGCCATTCCCATTGTTGGTCTAACACCAGCTTGTCACAGGGGCCCTCCCTGTCCCTCCTATGTAAATGAGTATCACTGCCCTATCATTCTTTGTCCCTTCCCAAGTTTCATTTTCTCCCTGCCCCTTAACACCATGTGTTTTCTGGTTGATTGTCTGTTCTCTCCTCTGGAATATAAACATGATGACAACAGAAACTTTTTCTGTTTGGTTCATTGCTGTATCCCTAGTGTCTAGAAGATGTCTGTCGCATAGTAGGTATTAAGTAATCATTCATTCATTCACTCATTCAGTAGCTAAGTCAGTTCATTACTTAACTGAATTAACTCATGAGGCCTCAGTTCACCAACTATCTCATTGGTTCAGAATTTCACAGATGTAGCAGTTTATTATGGGTGACAACCTCACTCCGCACACTGGCTCTGCTCTGCCTATCTGCACTTTAAGAGTCAGGTCTTCAAGGCAGGAGAGCTGTTCCTTGTGGTTGCCTCCTGTCTCCTAGGGGAGAATCCAGGAGGCTGCTTTTCCCCATGGAATGGCTGGCTGCCATATGGTTCCCAGTGAAGGAAAGGCAGGAAACCTCCTCTTCCCTATGCCCAACCCTGGGATTTTGGCTTCCTTCCCAGACCCAGAAGAGAGATATGTCTACCAGATTAGAGGGTAGTGGAACCACCTGTTTACTACAGTTGCAGGGGACATTATCCCATCCACCCCAACTTGGGAGAAAAGCTGAGTAGAACATTGTTTGGTAACAATGGCTTTTCATCCATTGTACAGGATGAAAAGCTACCTCTTTCATTTTGTTGGATTGCAGGATTAATCAAGTACATGGCTTTTTGTTTAGCAAGAAGCCACCTGTTTCCCATTTGTAAAGGGATTTGATTGCCTCTGAGAAATATTAGTGTGGGGCTACAGTATTCCACCCACTGAGGAAGGGCAAGAGGCACAGAAATCAGAGAGAAAAGATGAGCCTTTGGGAAATTAGGTCTCTAGGAGGTTGAATGAAAATAATGAAAACTATTATAAGCCCAGCCTTGTGTTAAACACACTGTTCACTGCCTCTGTTACCCTCACAACATTCCTGCAGTCATTTATATTTTACAGATTGAGAAACTGAGGCCCAGTGGTCACATGACTTGCCTGAGACCTAAAAGCTGGTAAATTGCAAAGTCCATATTTAATCCCAAGCCTAAGTTTTGTTCCTTAGCCATCATTCCTAAGCAAATATGCTGAATGGTCCAGTTGAGGCATTTTAATACAACTTCCCCTAGTTCAGACCTGGGTGTTACTAGTGAATCCAGGTCACTATTGGGGCTTAGAAATTTCCAGACCTCCTTGGAGAATAAACAAGTTGCCAATCACTATAATGAAGGAACTCTCATCTCATAAGATTTGGGAGCAAGGAGAACTCTAAGGTATGGAGATTCGGCCAGTGCAGTGACAGCAGGCACAGCAGAGAGCCGGCTGGGGAGCTGGAAAGCATTGTAGTTGACAGGTGTGTGGGGTACAGGGTTACTAGGTCTAAGAGGAAAGTAAAATCAGGGGACAATGCTGGCCAGGAATCCAGAGTTGAGAAGGTGAGGCTGGTAGACGGAGCAGAGAGAGAATCCAGGGCAAAATGCTATAGAGAAACATAGTAGGCTAGCTGGCTGAAGTCTAAGCAGAGAAGCCATGCAGTATGCAGGCAAGAAACAGGACTGATGCCAGGGACTCAAGTCAGGATACCTGACTTTGATGAGTTCTCTCATGAAAGTCAATTCTACCCAGCATCCTGTGACTCCGAAGCCACAAGATCCTTTGAATTCAGTGAACCAGGACACATGACCCTCCCCTGCATGGTACAAAAGGGCTGCTGTCCACGCATAGCCAATGCCTACATGGCAGCCCAGGACACACAAAACTGACCCAGAGAATGAGAATCCCTCCTCAAAGCAGTTTTCTTGGATTCTGAAAGAATTTGGCTTGGAAAACTTCCAACCTTTAGACAAAACAGCTTATAGGAAATACTCTCATTTTAAACCACGGCTTCTCAAAGTGCTGGTGGTTGATCAGGTAAGAAGCATGCAGCAACACACTGCTTCCTCTGTCAAAAAGGTCTTGCAAGGAAAAACGTGTCAACTTAACTAACTGTAAACTTCGCGATAAAGGTGATTTACATCCTTGTGCAAGCTCCTTACCTCATCAATGACTATCTGTGGCAACCTACTTTAAACTATTCTGCTCCAGCTCTTTAGGCATCAGACCCCTCCCAAACAAATCCCACCATCCACTTGTGTCCTAGGGGGCTGACAGCATGTCAAAGTAGGGTCTGGAGGACTTACCTTCTAGACAATGGTTCATTTGACTTGACTCAAACCAAAAAATGGGGTACTTATTCTATCCTTTGCTCCCCTAAGCAACAGAGTGATTGTTCCCAAGAAACAAAGAGGACATGCCCATTTATGGAAGGGAAGAGAAAGGATGAATGTTAGGTTATTCATCCTAAAAGAATGCTTTTCTTTTAGGGAAAATCTTCTCTTCCCTGTGTTAAGAAGCAGTCAGTAAGTTTCCTGTAAATCTGGTAACTAACAAGGCCGAAACTTCATGGGTCTGAATCTGTCAAAGAGAAGAAAGGCTGCCTGAATTATTTCAAAGGGACGAGTTATTACTTCACAGCTATCTAATGCTAATCCAACTCTTTATCACCTGAGATGATTTTTTTCCAACTGCCAATGTCCCATGGCAGATTTAAAGCAGATCCAAGAAGCCCCATCCTACAGACTTCCTTAGCATCTGTTAGAGGCTGCTGTCTTGTCAGAAAAGGGATTGTGGAAATGCCATCTTTTCTGCAGACCCATCCTTGGAGAGATGTCTGCCTCATTAATGACAAGGCCATTTTGTCACCTCTCAGAGAAAATCCTCCCCTGGCTGCCTTGCGAGGCAGCCTCCTCTCCATCCTGCTCCACGCCTTTGCTGCCAGTCAGCTTCTATCTTGATTGGGTCCTGGTCATTTCAGAATTAGCTGTGAAGTAGGAAAAACTAGCTGGCCAGGCAGATGTGCTCTGGCTGGAGAGGGTGAGGATCTGACGTCAGAAGGAAGCAGGAACTTGGGGTTTGTCAGAGCTCTTGACTGAGTTGCTGAGTAACCTCGGGGCAGTGGTTTTAAACATTGGGAGTCACAGAGCCAGTTGAAAAGCTGATGAAAGCTATGGAGTCTCCACTGTGGACCAAATTAAAAGCCATTGATTTCGTGGCTGTCTTCCACCCCAAGACCTACCTAGGCTCCCACTTTATAGGTCCCCAGAGATTTATGGTTAGGTGGATTTGGATTTTCAGTGCTCAAAGAATAGCCTAAGTGGGATATTATAAACACATATGCCTGGGAGGAAAGGGGAGATCTGGGTTTTAATTCTCACAATATCTATTTCCTTGGGTATGAGAAAGCCATATTTCCTCTAGTACCCATGCCGTAAAAATGAGGGTGAAGAATTGCTTCTTTAAGGAATCCTGAGGGTTTCATGGAGCAAACATGGGGCTACAGCCATTGGCAAGATGGAGGCTGGAAGCAAGGCTTAATTTTCTCATTCCTTCTCTTCAAATAGAGCAGCTCTTCTGGCCTTAAAAAATTTGAAGGTCTCTGGATTAGAGGAGCTCTAAATTCCCTTCCAGAGTTAACTTTCTTGTAGTCTAGGTCTGGCCAGGACAGAGAAAGGAGCCAAGGATGGACGATTCAACTAAGGGGCCTCCCTGGAATGTACATATCTGAGCTCTTGCCTCTGCTCCAACAGAATGCAGGTCCATCTTCAACTGTGTAGTCTCATGGACCACCAGCTTATGCTAGATGCACCTGCAAATTGTATGGAACAGGGCAAGGTGGAAATCCCTTACTGGAGAAGGAGCAATGCAGGCTGCTTTGCCATCATTTGCAATCCCTCCATTTCCAAAGAGCTGAGCCTTTCAAAGTTCCAGGGGCACCATGCGAACATTGAAGGGAGCAGCAGGCTGCTCCCGAACCATTCAGTGTCGAGCTGTTTTACTGGTATTGTTCTGCTAACTTGCTAAATAGCTATAATTAAAACCAGGCTATTATCATTAATTACGATCTTCTCTCTTCTGATTGGCAGGTTGGTGCTTTTATCAAATTTCAAAGAGCAGCATTTCTGTGTCTTCCAGGAAGAAAGAAAGATAGACGGGGCTGAATTGTTCTGACTTTGGAGCAAAGGCCATGGTGGCATTGTCAGGCATGGCAAACTTTTGTGCTTGTGGGGCGGGCCCTCCTGCCAGCTTGTCCAGACACAACAGGCTGCTGGCTGTCTCCCTGCCACCTCCGTGGGCTGTTAAACTCTTTACAAAGTAATGAGGTAGAAGTGGGAGAGGAAAGGAGATTTCACAGGCAAGAATGGGGCAAAAGTTCTACCCAATTGTTTGAAGGCTCAGCTGAAATGCCCTTTCCATGAAACTTTTCCCAGTTCCTCACCCACCTTGATCCTCTTCACCTTTTCCAAGTCAAAATGAATTATTCTCTCATTATTATTTTCATTGCCTGTATTCCGCCCACTTTCCCTCATTTTAAACCTCAAATTTTCTATAGTTTCTACTCCCATCAGATTGGAGGGAGAAACAACTAGAGCTTCCTGAGTTCAGTAGGCCAGAGGAGTCTGAGGAATGGAGTGTGACCTTTTTTTGCCGTGCCCTTCTTGTCTGACCCTCAGCCCTTCAGCAGCTTGGTAGAGACCCGCACCCACACCATAGTCTCCCCACCCAATTTCTCCATCTGCAAACAGAGACTCCACTTGAGGTTGCCTCAGTGAACTTAATCATTTCTAAGCTCGCCATGAAACAGAAAAGGTTGTAAAGGATTGTAAGTGTGAGAGCATCCGTGTCCCCTCAAAACAAATCTCGAGGGATTTGAAGCAGAGCAACTTCTAGAACTCAACTGTCAGACATAAAAGTGTTAAAAGCAAGAGAATAAATGCAGACAAGAAGAAATCAAGCAACAAGTTGCAAACAGGTCATTTAAAAAAAAAAAAAAAAACAATAAAAAGTATGAAGCAAAACATAATGCCTCCACATAAACTACTACAGTGGGTTAAAGTGAAACTTAATTTGTTTATAAAAACTAGTTAATACCAAGGAGACATCACTTCACCTGACTTGAGGTGTCAAAAGGGCTGTTTATGTTTACCTAATGCTAAAGTTGTCAGATAAAATCCAGGACACCCAGTTAAATTTTGACTTTCAGATAAACAACAAATACAGCTTTTAGTGATGTGTCCTTCCTCCCTCCCTTTCTCCCTCTCTCTGTCATCTCTCTCTCTCCCCCTGTTCCCTTCCTTCCTTCATGAAAAGATTATCTGTCAATATCAACATTAAGCTTACTTGAGCTTCCATTTATGACCAAGGAAAAACATTTGGGTAATAGGTAGAGTGACAAGCTTTAGCAAATAAAAATACAGATGATCAGTTAAGTTTGAACTTCAGATAAATATGTCTGATGTTTATCAGGAAGTAAGGAAGGAAGAAAGGAAGGAAGGAAGGAAGGGAGGGAGGGAGGGAGGGAAGGAGGACAGGCTGGAGGGCAGCATTAAAGAACACCTTACTTCCTTGTTAGGCAGGTCAAAACAATGGTTACCCACCAACCAAGCCTGTGCTAACTTCAGCTACTGAGCTCTACCTGCCATTCCCCAAACTGATCTTTTCCTTATTCTAGGTCTTTCCTTTAAGTATCCTACTGCCTTAATGCTGTTAAACTCATTTACATTCAGTGCACTCCTTCAAGGCCCATGTTTAGGCCACCTTCACCAGAAAAACCTTCCCAGACTCTCGATCCTCTGGCCTCTGCCCTGTGATATTCATTGGTGCATGACGGTGAGTTTCTGAGTATGGGTGCTGTGGCTTGTCTCCCATCGTATCTCCCTAACAGTGCCTAGCATCTCACCAGGCTCAGAGGGGCACTCAGTAAAAATGCTGAATTGAAGCATGTTCTTTTCCCAAGAAATAAATGTAAAGAAGCCAAGTAACTCAGATTCGATGGGGTAAAAACTAGGCTCAGAACTACTCAGTCCTTGAAGAGTAAGATGGAATTTTCTCACAAGCCAATTAAATACAGATAACCTTTGAACAACATGAATTAGGACCTCACAGGTCCATTTATATGTGATTTTTTTTTCAATAAATATATTGAAAATTTTTTGGAGATTTTTGACAGTTTCAGAAAACTCACAGATATACTACATAGCCTAGAAATATTTTAAAAATAAGAAAAAGTTAGATATGTGATTGAGTCATAAAGTATATGTAGATACTAGTCTATTTTACCATTTGCTACCACAAAATATACACAAATCTATAACAAGTTAAAATGTATTAAAAGTTATTGTGCATACACAGACTGTACATGGCATCATTCATAATTGAGAGAAATGTTAACAAATGTAAAACTGTGGCATTAAATCATAACTGCATGAAATTAATTTTAGTTAATACTGTACTAACTAATAATTTTGTAACCGACTGTCACTATTGCAAGAGGTCGTGTCATATCTGTTTAAAATCTTCTCTACATAAGTAGTTTTCTCTTCAGTAAATTTCATATCACAGTAAAATGTAATCTCTCATGGTTCTCACATATTATTCATCATGTTTAGTGCAATACTATAAACCTTGAACAATACCATGGGACCTGTACAAAGTGACATGGAGTGATGCTGAAAGTGCTTCCAAGAAGCAGAGAAAAGTCGTGACATTACAAGACAAAGATGAGCTGTTTGATACGTACCATCGATTGAGGTCTGCAGCTGCAGTTACTAGCCATTTCAAGATAGATGAATCTAGCATAAGAACCATGGTTAAAAAAAAAAAAAAAGAAGAAGAAGAAGAAGAGGAAGTGAAGCCATTGCTGCGGCTACACCAGCAGGCATAAAAACCTTGCGCTTCGTGGGAAATGCCTTTTTATATCTGACTGAAAATAAAGCTTTTATGTGAATGCGGGATTGCTATAAGAAAGCCATACCTATAGACGCTAATATGATTTGAGAAAAAGCCAAGTCATTATATAACAACTTAGAGCAAAAAGAAGGTGAAGGATCTAAAGCTGGAAAATGTAATGTCAGCAAAGGATGGTTTGATAATTTTAAGAAAAAGTTTGGCTTATGAAAATGTCAAGATAACAGGGAATCAGCTTCTGCTGACCAAGAGACAACAGAAGAATTTCTAGATGCCATTAAGAAGGTTATCTAGGAGAAAGGATATCTGCCTGAATAGATTTTTAATGCAGATTAAAGTGCACTGTTCAGAAAAGAAATGACCAAAAAGGACATTTATGAGTAAGGAAGAGAAGTGAGCACCATGACTCAAGGGAGGAAGGGATAGGCTAACTCTATCATTTTGTGCAAAGGTGGATGGGGTTATAATCAGAACTTCCCTGATCTATACAGCTGCTACTCCCTAAACCTTGAAGGGAAAAGAGACGGGTTTGGGGTTTCAACAAGAAGGCCTGGATGCCGAAACCCTTTTTCTGGATGGTGCCATTAATACTTTGTCCCAGAAATCAGGAGATACCTTGCTAGTAAGGGACTGCCTTTTAAAGTTCTTTTGGTCTTGGATAATGCCCCTCATTACCCAGAACCCCATAAGCTCAACAATGAAGGCACAGAAGTGTTCTACTTGTCTCCAGACACAATGTCTATAGTTCAGCCTGTAGATCGGGGGTCACAAGGACCTTTAAGGCTCATTACACATGATACTCTATGAAAAGGATTCTCAGTGCTATGAAAGAGAACCCCAATAGACAGAACATCATGAAAGTCTGAAAGGATTACACCATTGAAGATGCCACCATTATAGAGAAAGATGTGAAAGTCATCAAGCTCAAAACAATAAATTTCTTCTCAAGAAAACCACACCCAGATGTTGTATATGACATTGTGGGATTTATGACAAGGAAATAATGAAAAACATTACCGATACGGCAAAAAAAAAAAAAAAAAAAAATGGTGGAGAATGAATGCTTTCAAGATATGGGTCTGGGAGAAGTTCAAAAGCTAACAGACAGCACACCAAAGGAATTAACAGAAGATGACTTGATGGAGATGAGTGCCTCCAAGCCAGTGCCAGATGATGAGGAAGACATGGAAGACGCAGTGCCAGAAAACAAGTTGACAGTAGATAATCCAGAAAAAGGGTGCTAATTACTCAAAATTACTTTTTGCTTCTTTTGTAACTTTGCTTCTATGATATGGGCACTGAAACTAAAGCACACAGTGGAGGAAGAATTGATACTGTAGAGAAACATTTTTAGAGAAATAAGAAACAAAAAAGTCAGACAAAAATTACTAGGTATTTCCATAAAGTTACATCACCTGTGCCTGTCTCTCCTGCCTCCTTTCTACCTCCTCCACCTCTTCGGCTCCTGCCACCTCTGAGACAGCAAGACCAACCCATCCTTTTCCTCCTCCTCCTCCTCCTCAGCCTACTCCACTTGAAGATGATGATGATAAAGACCTTTGTAATGATCTGCTTCCACTTAATGAATAGTAAATGTATTTTCTATTTTTTATAATTTTCATGATATTTTCTCTGGCTTATTTTACTATAAGAACACAGCACATAATACATATAATATGCAAAGTATATGTTAATTGACCATTCATGTTATGAGTAAGGCTTTCAATCAACAGTATGCTAATAGTGGTTAATAATACTAGTGGTTACATTTTTGGGAAGTCAAATGTTCTACTTGGATTTTTGACTGTGTAGAGGGTCAACTGTGTGTGGGTTGTTCAAAAAGTCAAGGGTACATTTGAGTTATCTAAGAACAATCATCATGCATGTATAGTACTCTGGCCCTGTACCTCTCTATTTGCCTATAACTTGGTCTTCTTAGCCTTTTTATAAGAGACTAAATAGAAAAAGAGATGTAACTCAAAACTCAGCCTGTGGACCCAGCCATGTCCATCTCCCCCAATAAGGGAAGAGAAAGAAGGAAGGTTGCCCTTAGCTAACAGTACCTTGTCAGGACTGCAGTCAAGTGCATCTCAGCCTCATGCCATCAAAACCTGTGTAAAAGAGCCATTCAAGTAAGACAGACCTACATTTAACTTCCAGTGGTTCACTTTGCACAAGTTATATAACCTTTTTGGCCTCAGTTCCATAATTTACAACATGGGAATAATTATACCTAGCTCAAAAGGTTTTTATGAAGATTAGCTGATATAACACAGTACGGCATTTAGCTCAACACCTGGCAAATTAGATATTTATTATATGCCAATTTTCAAATTCTTATCAGGAGGTTTCCCATGGTTTACACAGTAAAGAATGGAAGGGAAAGACTGAATGAGGAATATTCTCACTTGAACTCAGAAATATTTTAATCCACCTAAGCATTTTGACTACTCTGTGCACTTTTCTCAATGCCTCCCTGAAAGATTATTTGTTATTTGCTTTCACATTTTATTGGGCCTACAATTCACCAGGTAGCTTGCTGCCTAACAAACTACCCCCAAAATTTAGTGGGTTAAAGCAACAACCATTGTCTTACAGCTCATTAATGCCATAATTCCAAAATTCAGGCATGGCTTAACTAGGCGATTCTTCTGTTCCATATGGCATGAGTTCGGGTCACCTGGTGGTATTCAGCTGACAGATGGTTGGTCTTGGGGGCACAAGGTGGCTTCATTCACATGCCTGGCAATCTGGCAAGAATGTCTAGAAGTCTGGGCTTAACTGGGCCACAGTGCCTTCATGGGTGTCTCAGAGCACTTGGAGGTCTTACCTGACGGCTGGCTTACCCCAGAGTGAGCATCTCAAGAGAATCAGGAGAAAGCAAGAAAGCTGCCCTATGCTTGGAAGTCATGCTGGGTCACTTCTGCCATACACTATTGGTCGAACAGTCACAAGCCTGCCCAGATTCAAAGGGCAGGGACACAGCATCCATCACCTCTCAATGGGAGGAGGATCAAAGACTTTGGGCCTATATTTTTAAACTGCCAACCTGGGAATCTTGTCAAAGTGAAGATTCTGGTTCAGTAGGCCTGGGGGTTGGGCCTGGAATTCTACATTTTTGACAAATTCCCAAGTGATACCAATATGGACATTTTAAACATCACCCTTTGAGTAGGAAAGGTTTGACGCGCCCATTATGTTGTATTTTCCATTGCACAAAAATCCTGTCTGTTACTGTTCCTGTGGTCTCATTCCTTGGTAGCTTCATTTAATTTAAAACTCAGATAGTCGATCTTTTCTTGTGCCTACTGGAAGGACTGCTATGTTAAAAGACCTTTACTTCAAAAGCAAGAAACATCTCTGTGTTTAGAGTTCACAAAAGAACCTAAAATGGCAACCGGAAAAACTTTTGGCAAACGAGAATGCCAGGTCAGGTAATCAAAGCCTGCTGGGTACCTTTTCTCTACCATCCACTCTGAGGACAGAGTGAGTCCAAAAAGCTGACTGTGAGAAGAGGACTCACTGGTGGTTTATCACCTCTTTGAGGCTCATGCAATACCTGCGACTCAACTAGTTGCTAACTAATAAATATTGATGTCTGGTTTCTGGCAATATAAGTCAATTATCGAATTACTATGGTTATTCCTAGCTGTGGAGGCTTGGGCCTGGAGACACTGAGCACATGGTCCAATAAATTATTATTATAATTTAAAAAGGAACCTATGTATTAAGCTAATGATCAATGATCACAATTTTACTTACTAACATTTACTTGCTTACGTAAGGAATGACATAATTCAAAGCAGGATTAGAGGAAATATAAACCTCTAGATAAAATATGGTGATGTCTAGATTAATTATCAGCTGTTGTAAATTATCATTCCCATAGAACTTATTTTCTTTAAAGGGTCTTTTCCCTTTTTTCCTAAAAACAAGTGCAGATTTTACCCCATGTAGAACTTCCACTGGGCTGGGCTGCTTCAGATACTGAATGAGTTCAGAACTCAGAGGCACACGGCACCAGTGGCCTTGAAATGCAAGCTGCAACTTACCTTAAAGGAACTGTTAATTATTCTGTTCAGTATACCTAATTAGCTCTGGGGTACTCAAATTTCACAGAAGTAAAATTTGACATATGTCCATGAGTTCCTATTAATTTCCCCAAAAGGAGTTCCTCTTACTGTATCCAAAATTTTTGCATCTTTTACACTTTCATTGAAAAAGCACTTTAAAAAAAAGTTACATGACAATTTCTAAGATGTTTCTTCACAATCAGAAAAATGTTACGTTACTGTAACATCCAATACACCATTTCCTTCTGACTCCTGGGGATCTCGCTGTTGGTGTAAAAGTGGGATTTTCAAGCTGTTTATTAGAAATAGAACATTTTGATAAGTGAAGTCCTAAGGGGAATCCCAATGTATAAAACCAACGAGAGTGAGTAGCTGTGACTCAATCAAAACTGGGAGCATCTCTGTCTCCAAACACAGTTTGAAAACCACTGAGTAGAAGTTAACTTGAACCAAAAAGTGACTTCGAATATAAATCTAGTCTGGCTAGTTTTATATTAAGCTTTCTCCTTTAAAAGTTCTGTCTTTTTACTTGATTGCATTTTAAAGCACATTTAAATAGAACTAACTGTTTCCAGAGATATACAATGGTTTATCTGCAGAGGAAATAAAGGGGAAAAAAGAAATATATATATATATATATATATATATATATATATATATATATTCTAATGATCAATGTTAACATAATTTTATTTACTAATATTTACTCACTTATTTCAGGAATGATACAATTCAAAGCAGTTTAAGAAGAAACATAAACCTCTAGATAAAATACGGCGATATCTAGATTATCAGGTGTTATAAATTATTCCCATAGGCTCTATCTTCTTTAAAGGGACTTTTTCCTTTAAAGACAGACAGACAGACAGACAGACAGATAGATAGATAGTAGGCAGAGGGTGTGGAGAGGAAGTGACAGCAGAGAGAAAGCAGGGAAGAACACCCCCTTCCTGGGTCTGGCCATGCACAGACCCCCAGTACTGCTGTGGAATATCTATCTATCTGTCTGTCTGTCGGTCTGTCTGTCTGTCTGTCTGTCTACCTGGAGAGAGAGAAAAGCCAGGAGGGCAGATGGTCAAGTGAGGTGCATCAAGGCCCTGTAATGGACACAGACTCCAGTACTGCTAGTCCTGAATGACCGAGTAGTCATTTCACCTCTTTATGACCCAACTTATTGAAGGATATGAACAACCACCATCTGTTGCTGGACCCTCTTGTGAAAGTAAGCTGAAAAAAACAAGACAGCAGGATGCTTTACAAAGAAATTATATAAAAATGCTTCAAAACACATGTACATCCAGGGGTTTCCAGTCCCCCAAGCAAGCTTTCCAGGACATTTGCACTCTCAGCTGAACACAGAACATCTACGAGTAGGAGGGAGACAAGCTCTGCCTGATCTTTAATCAGGCACTTATCTTGACAATCAACTCCATGCCCTCCGTCCCTTAGCACCTTGGTTTTACTGTTTTATGTCAGTGTGCCTTTTCCCACATCAAGCAGACCATGTGCCGGTAGAATGAAGGGGGCTATGTCTTATATTTGATAACGCCTTTTAGTACCATACCTAACCTGTAATATTTCAGAATTAAAGAGCGGGGGCGGTTCCAGAGTCAAACAAGGCTGGGCCTGAATCCACCAATGCCTTTGGTAGAAATCTGGATTTCTATACACTGAGTTTTCTAAAAGTGAGTCTGAAATTCTCTGCGGTTCTTTCTACTACCAAAAGTTAACAGGCATGATATTCTTTGCCCTGTGTCCTAGAACCCTCAAAACAAGGATTTTAGGGGATAGGATTTCTTTTTCAGGCAGAACATCTGTTGAGGGAAAATGGCAGTTAGGCTTGTTCCCATTTCCTTCTAACGAGAGCCAACAACAATGCCATATATTTGAATGTTACTAAACAGTTTTAAAAGAATTTTCACATATATTCTCTCTCCAGGGCCCCTCAGACTCTCTGAGAGGTTGGCAGCGTAGCTGCCACCAATCCTGCTTCACGTATATGACTAATATTAAGCAAGTGACTTAATCAGCTGTGTATCTCGGCCTAAGAACCAAGGTCTCCTGGTAGCTAACTGTTCCCTTGCCTCAATTCTGTGTTATTGGAGACTTTTCTCAGGCTGCACAGGCCAGAAGACCTCTCAAGTCTTGGAAGGATGTCTCCAGCTTGTAGCTCAGCACACATCTTATCAAAATATAATAAAAGAATAACTGAATACAAAGGAAATTTCAGTGAAAAAAACCTAAGTTTGAATCTCCCACCTGCTGTTCCTGGCTATACGACTGGGTATTAATTTCTCTGGAACTTGGTGTTCTCTATCTGTAACAATCGAGATAATATTTTCTTCAAGGGGTTTTGTGAAGATTAAAAGAGACAATGTAAATGAAAGCACACAGCTTGGGAAAAAACCTAATGGATGCTCTGTAAGTATTTATCAAATTAGAATAAAGGAAAAAGAAGGGACTTCTTGCCCTAAAACATCTTCCTCCACGCATCTGTAACATTATAGCATTAGGAAGCCCCTCCTTTGGGGGTAAAGGCTCACCTCCTTCAAGAGTATAAACAATGATTAGGCATGCACATTTTAAAGACGCCTTGCAGACTTTGCAGATTTTTTATTTCCATTTTTATTTTTTAGACAAAATCTTGCTCTGTCGCCCAGGCTGGAGTGCAGTGGCACGATCTCGGCTGACTGCAACCTCTGCCTTCTTGGTTCAAGTGATTCTCCTGCCTCAGCCTCCTGAGTAGCCGGGACTACAGGCATGCACCACCACACCCAGCTAAAATTTTGTATTTTTAGTAAAGATGGGGTTTTATCATGTTGGTCAGGATGGTCTTGATCTCTTGACCTCATGATCTGCCTTGGCCTCCCAAAGTGCTGGGATTACAGATGTGAGCCACCGCACCTGGCCATAGTAGATTTTTTAAGAGGTGAGAGTAGGAGAAACTCTGGGTACAGGTGACCTGGAGAGGATGTTGGGTGGCAATCTCCCCTTACAGTAAAGTGGGTAACGCCATGCATCTTAAATGAGGCAATGTTGACATAATACTTATCTACATTAGCATGTTTCAGATCAAGTACTTCACATGCTTTCTCTACGCTTGTAAAATCACCATGGTCATAGACCATAGGAACTGCAAATGACCTTAGAGATCACTCTATCACATCTCATTTAAGAATGACAAATCCAAGGCCCATAAAGAAGAACATTTTGTAGTTCTGGGGAGAACCATAAGAACTATAAGAAAATGCTGAATTCTGATGCTGCCTGGGAAACACGCGTTAACATTTACATCCAACTGTTTAGAGAGAGACTGATTCACCATCAGTTCACACTTTCCTGGGACCACATGCTACTCAAGCCTGGGAGCTAAAGGGGCTGGTAAGGAAAGCTAGTGCCATGTCACAGGTGGAAGCTTAGATGCAGCAGGACTGGAAGAAAGGGCACAGTCCTCCCGACATCCAGCCTTTCTCTATACAATGCTAGAGTTAAGAGCAAGATTCAGCCAAAGCTCATTCTCTGACCATATGCCTATTCCTTAAGTAAACTGTCACTTGATTGAGTTCAAACAATCTCTCCCTGACCCAGTCAGATGGCTTTCTATGTACAACCATAGTCCTGAGCATGCCCCTTGAGATAGACCGTATTACTGCCTTGAAATATTCAGTCTCTCCTACTACCTGCGCCCCCACCATGGGAGGATCTGCTTTCCTGTCCCACTGATGTTGGCCTTGGCATCAAGATTTCCTTTGCTGATTGGAATGTGTGCAGAAGGGGCAATGTAGCAGTTTTAAGAGGCTCTCACAGCTCTCTTGCACCAGTTTCCTCTAATCTGAGAATATTCAGCTCAGATAAGGGCTGCCCTTTCATCTTGAATCATGGAATGCGAAGACGCATGGAGCAGATCTGAATCTACGAACAGCCTGAAGCGAAGCAGCAGCACCCATCCCATTGCACCAACAAGCAACATAAATAATGAAATTGCTGGAAAGTATAAGAATTTGAGGTTATTCATGCAGCATAAACAAGTGAAAACTGTCCACTACACTCCTCATCTGCTGAACTGTGATTTCTGAAGGGTAGCCCCACTATCCCCTCTAATCATTGCTTCTAATCACTTATCTGCACTAGACCCTGCGCTAAGCACTTTACAGTCAATCAGCCCATTGGACCCTCACAATGAGCAATTATTAAGATATTATTGTTCCTGTTCTACACAGAAAATCTGAAGACTGACAGCTGAAAGGAATGGTCACATGATCTGTCACATGATCGGCCAAGACTTGACACCATGACCACCCACGCTGGAGCCCAGGCTTTCCCCACACTCCAGACTGACTACTATATTGATGCAGTGAGAATGCATCCTCTTCCCTGCTCCCACATACATATTTCCCAACTGTATATAATCCTTCTTCCCTTTAAGTAAGCTTGTGACAGAGAGGAGAGAGTTACTTGTGGATCCTCAGAATGATGTAAGTACTCACTAGCCCATTTTTTAAAACGTGCTGGATTTTGAGCCTTTCCCAGGTTTACTCGGTCAATTCCATCATGCCCAGAGCCTGGCTGACCCAGCTTTATAAAGTCTTCCAGCCCCATTCCCCATTAGGGCACAGTGCTGCTTTGCGCTAACCATAATGTTTCCCCCCTTGATTTATGGGGCCATCTATTCTGGGCCACTCCTGATGTGCTGTTGTCACCCCTGCTGCCTGACAGCTTTAGGGATTCTTCTCAGGCCATAATTCTTAAATATTTCCACCCCTCCCCTTCCCTGGCCCTGGAATTTCAGCCACTTTCCATTCAGAAAAAAAGATTGTTCCATTTATTCTCAGCTTCATGGTCCTTTTTACATTTATCTACTGCTCAGCCACCTTCCTGATCAGGTATTTAAAGATAAGCCTGTCTGCTCCCGATGAGTGACCCTGCTCCTTTTTCTCATTGCTCTGACTTTCTGCTGTGCAGACTCAATATCATTTTATATATTTGCCAACTCCCAATTCATTACATTATTCTTTTCTTCTTATCAAATAAGATAATGAATGTGGAAGGGCCAGGGAAACTATAACGAGGTGCATAAATATTAGTTCTTTGTGTTATTGTTATTGTTTTTGTAACTAACAACTTCCTGAGTTCAATTCTACGTGGCAAAATGTTAACTTTTACTGTGGGGAATGTTCCAGGATTCATTCTCAGCTCGGCAACCAAACACCAAGGTTTGGTCCTGTTCAGCTCTGAATTCTCTAGTATACAAACATGCCTTTAATAAGCAAACTGCAGCCCAGACTTCCAGATAACTCAGTTACATAGATTACTATTTCCATAATATCTGCAGTAATAGAAATTAGCTTGTTTAAATGAATGGAACTTACTGAATTTCAAGAACATTGGCTCAAGAAGTTGATTCCACAAGGAAAACATAGAGCTGACAGAGCTGGGTTCCAGCTCTGACATTTACAAGCAGAATGACCTTGGCCCAGGTAAACTCTGAACCTCCATTTCCTCATTTGTAGTCTCCTCTGGACTGACATGAGGACAAAATTCAGTAGTTCTAAAAAAACCCTTAGCTTGGCACATGATAGTCATCCCAATATAAGTGTGTAACCAGTGATACGAACGAAGACATGGAAGACTAGAAGTCATTGCAAATCAAAGTGCTCATAAACTTTCAAGTTGAAAGGGATGTCAAGGACCCGAACCCTTTTCTTATGATAGAAGATGACCAAGAAACCCAGAGAGAACTTAGCTGACCTCATCTGCAAACTCTGAGGGCAGCATCCATGTCTGCTTCCTTCACAGAGCCTGGCTTATGGTAGCCCCCAATGAATATTTGTTGCTGTTGTGGATGGTGGTGTTAAACCCAGGGGAGGCAGCATTGCGTGGGGGCTAAGGGCAGGTGTTTAGGGGCCCAGGAGCCCTGAGCTCCTGCTCCGCAACTGAATGGTGAGATCCTTGGGCAAGTGACAGCCTCTCTAAGCCTCTGTGAAATGGGAAAATCAATAGTACCTGCCCCCCACCACACCCCCCACTACCATGGCATTGCTGGGAAGGCAATATGAGAAATGGAGGTTAAGCCTGACTTTTGTGAGGGAGAAAACATTCAGTAAGTGTTAGCTCTCACAACTACCAATAACCTGGGGAGGGGAGCAGGGGAAAAACTACCTGTAACTTATCTAAGATAGCTTAGTTAATTATTGGGGACCAGCAAGACCCCAAGCAGAATGACTTCAAGTCCAATATATTTTCTTCTAGTATAGAAATAGGAAATTTTAAAAATCAGGATGATATCATGCTATTAATGTTCTATTCTTACTTCTAAAGCACCTTTTTGAATGCAATATGCTGTGATTCTGGACTCCCTTTCAATTCTCAGCTATTTTGCTTTTCCAGGAGGATAAGGTGAACATACCAGTATCTGTGAGAATGATGATGCTTCACACACATACACACACACACACACACACACACACACACCACAGACATACTCCTCTTAAATGCACTTGGGGATCAATATCTCCCATAGAGAGATGGAGCATTTGTTTAACCATCAATGGGAACCATAAAAAGCCTTGCATTTCCATCAGTGGTAAAACCTCCATATGTCAAGTCACGTGCCCAGATTCCTTTCTGAAGACTTAATATCAAGGTGTCATCATTATCCATAATGTATTTTTGAGTCAGGTCTTAAAACTTAATGTGGCTTTTATGCCTGGAGATAAGGCAGGATTTGGATTTGGCAAGTTACACACAAGGGCCGCTGGTTGATGCTAATTCTCTAAGATGATGTAAAACCTTAATTAGCTCTGAAAGTTGTTACTTGGGATGACCTCCCCGGCACTCTGCACTGTGGAGGGGTGACAACTTGGGAAGGCAAGACCACACTGCTGTGCACCAGGATTCCATTAGAAAGTCTTTTTTCATTCTGAAAGACACTGAAAGTGAACAAAGGTTAAAACATAGAGCTTTTCTTTAAAGGAGGATGGACTATGAGCTGAAAAGTTTAAGACTGAAAGGCTTGGCAGAGAGACAAGAATTGAGGCTGGAAGCAGGAATCTGTAGCTCCAGGGATCCCCGGTCTGTGGCTGTGAGCCTGGCTACACCATGGTGCAGCACCAGAATGCCTTACCAACACCGATGCCTTCAGAAACCCACAGAAAGGAGACAACTCAGAAAGGAATTCAAGGTCTTTGTAAATGAGTGTTGCATGATTGGCCATAGTTTACTATTTTATTCCTTCTAGATAATATGTGCTTTTCAGTAGTCCTTCCAGTGGCTTAATTCAGGAGATGTCTAACCATCCCAATGCAACAGTTCATTGTGAGCCTCTGTCTGCTCAATTACTGTCTTATTGGCTGGTTTACCTGCTCTCCCAGGTCATTTCTTTTGTCCAATGTGTTTTTGAAAGGCAGACCACAGGACTGAGCTCCTGGCTGTCCAGCATTTTTTCAATGGCTTGGGATGAAGAAAGAGGATTGGCTACAGGTTATGGGTCTGTCTTTTCCCCTGGTCTTCCCTACACTCCCCACATACTGTGTTGGATGCCAGAACATTCTGACACAGCTCTCTCCAGCCTGAATTAAAGGATACTTACTGAATGTGTCCCTATGGTCCATAAACTGTTCCTTGCAATGGCATAGTAGGTACGGTAGTAGGGGTGCAGGGAGACAAACTGCCACGGAAGCTGCAAGACAAAAGAGCCCCTACAAGGCAGGGGATCACAAGCTCTTGGGGAGCACAAAGCTCTTGTGTGAAAGCAGGGAGCAGGGCTGCAGAGGAAATGTGTCTAAGAGGAGTTGGCATTTGAGTGGAAACTTAAGGTATAAAGAACATTTCCCAGGATGAAGAAGAATAGAAAGGGTGCCCCCCACCCCCCAAGAGGGAGTGTCTTGACAAAAGCACAGAGCTGTGAGGGCAGATTTTGTGTGGTTATTGGCCGACGCGCCTTCATTCATCTGTTGAAGCCCTAATCCCCAATGTGACTGCATTTGGAGATGCAGCCTTTAAAGAGGTATGTAAGGTTAAATGAGGTCATTAAGGATGAGGCTGTAATCTAACAGGATTCACATCCTTATAAGAGGAAGAGACACAGAGAAAAGGCTCTGTGAGGACGTGGAGAGAAGACAGTCACCTGTAAACCAAGGAGAGAGGTCTAAGGAGAAACCCACCCTGTGGCACCTTGATCTTGGACTTCTGGCCCCAGGAAATGTGAGAAAATAAATATTTGCTGCTTGTCCAGGCGCGGTGGCTCAAGCTTGTAATCCCAGCACTTTGGGAGGCCGAGGCGGGTGGATCACGAGGTCGAGAGATCAAGGCCATCCTGGTCAACATGGTGAAACCCCATCTCTACTAAAAATACAGGGGAATGCTGGGAAGATGGCCGCCTAAGAACAGCTCAGAACTTCAGCTCCCAGTGAAAGTGCAGAGGGTGAGTGGACGCTGCATTTCCAGACGAACTCTTATTGCCCACAGACCAGGAGATACCCAGGCAGAGGGGTCGCCAGCGTCGCAGTCCCAGCCAGTGCGGCTGTTTTGGCCCCTGTGGGGCTGATTCCGCCCGCGCGGCTGCTGTGACCACTCCCTGTTGCTGCGGTTCTCGGTACAAAAGCCACTGGTCTGGGAGCCCTCTTAGCTGGCGAGCAGAGCCCTGAGACGGCAGAATAACCCATTCATCTGAAATAGCGAGTCAGGCCAGGAGATTCCTAGGCAAAAAATCCGCCAGGAGCCGGCGCCACAGTTCGAGCCGACTCCGTGAGTTGCAGCAAGGGAGATCCCGGCGCCTTTTCAACAAGCGACCGGAACGCGGGGTCCTTCAACTTAAAAGAAAAGACTCTGAGTCAGGGAGCCAGGTGATCAGGCTCGGTTGGTCCCACCCCTCCACCCCCAACAACAACCAAAACAAAAACAGTAATTGGAAACCCTCTGGGTTGAGCCCTTCAAACCAAGCACAGCTGAACCGGGACAGTCCAGCTCCGTGGGGGAGGGGCTTCCGCCATTACTGAGACTCTCCACCACTACGGAGGCAGGCTGCCGTTGCCGAGGCAACCCGCCGTTGCCAAGGCAACCTGCCACAACTGAGAGAATCCGCCATAACAGAGGCGGGGCCACCGTTGCCAAGACAGTTCTAACTACGCCCATATAAAAAGGACTACAGGGAAGAGCTCAGGGCAGCTGGGCGGAGCCCACAGCAGCTCAGCAAAGCTCCTGCTGGCAGGCAGTGGCTAGGCGTGCTGCTAGCTGGGCGGGTCCGACCTGAAAGAAAAATCAAAAAAAGGCAGTAGTGCAACAGAAACTCATAAAGCTCCAACTCCCTGGGACAGAGACAGACAACAGGTGGATAAACCCACAAAAATGGGAAGAAACCAGCGGAAAAAGGATGAAAACTCCCGAAACCAGAACACCTCTCCTCCTAAAAGGGATCACAACTCCTCACCAACAAGGGAACCAGACCGGATGGAGAAGGAGGGTGATGAAATGACAGAATCAGACTTCAGAAGGTGGGTAGTAAGAAACTACAATGAGCTGAAAGAACATGTTCTAACCCATCGCAAAGAAAATAGGAACCTTGAAAAAAGATTGGATGAACTGCTGACGAGAATGGACAGCATAGAGAGGAGTATAAGTGAATTGATGGAGCTGAAAAACGCAACACGAGAACTTCGTGAAGCATGCACAAGCTTCAACAGCCGAATTGACCAAGCAGAAGAAAGGATATCAGAGGTCGAAGATCAACTCAATGAAATAAAAAGAGAAGGCAAGAACAGAGAAAAAAGCACAAAAAGGAATGAACAAAATCTTCAAGAAATGTGGGACTATGTGAAAAGACCTAATCTACGTCTGATAGGTGTACCTGAATGTGATGAAGAGAATGAATCCAAGCTGGAAAATACTCTTCAGGATATTATCCGGGAAAACTTCCCCAACCTAGCAAGGCAGACCAATATTCAAATCCAGGAAATACAGAGAACACCACAAAGATATTCCTCAAGAAGAGCAACCCCAAGGCACATAATCGTCAGATTCACCAGGGTTGAAATGAAAGAGAAAATGCTAAGGGCAGCCAGAGAGAAAGGTCGGGTTACCCACAAAGGGAAGCCCATTAGACTCACAGCAGATCTCTCAGCAGAAACCCTACAAGCCAGAAGAGATTGGGGGCCAATATTCAACATCCTTAAAGAAAAGAACTTTCAACCCAAAATCTCCTATCCAGCCAAACTAAGCTTCATAAGTGAAGGAAAAATAAAATCCTTTGTGAACAAGCAAGCACTCAGAGATTTCATCACCACCAAACCTGCTCTACAAGAACTCCTGAAAGAGGCTCTACACATATAAAGGAACAACCAGTACCAGCCACTCCAAAAACACACCAAATGATAAAAGAGCATCAACACAATCAAGAATCCGCATCAACTAACCAACAAAACAGCCAGGTAGCATCAAAATGACAGCATCAAATTCACACATAACAATACTATCCCTAAATGTCAATGGACTAAATGCCCCAATCAAAAGACACAGACTGGCAAATTGGATAAAAAGCCAAAACCCATCAGTGTGCTGTATCCAGGAAACCCATCTTACATGCAAGGATACACAAAGGCTCAAAATAAAGGGATGGAGGAAGATCTACCAAGCAAATGGAGAGCAAAAAAAGGCAGGAGTTGCAATTCTCATCTCTGATAAAATAGACTTTAAAGCAACAAAGATCAAAAGAGACAAAGAAGGACATTACATAATGGTAAAAGGATCACTGCAACAAGAAGAGCTAACGATCCTAAATATATACGCACCCAATACAGGAGCACCCAGATACATAAGGCAAGTTCTTAATGACTTACAAAGAGACTTAGACTCCCACACAATAATAGTGGGAGACTTTAACACCCCATTGTCAATATTAGACAGATCATCCAGACAGAAAATCAACAAGGATATCCAGGACCTGAATACAGACCTGGAACAAGCAAACCTAATAGACATTTACAGAACTCTCCACCCCAAATCCACAGAATATACATTCTTCTCAGCACCACATCACACCTACTCTAAAATTGACCACATAATTGGCAATAAATCACTCCTCAGCAAATGCAAAAGAACAGAAATCATAACAAACAGTCTCTCAGACCACAGTGCAATCGAGTTAGAACTCAGAATGCAGAAACTAACTCAGAACCGCACAGCTTCATGGAAACTGAACAACTTGCTCTTGAATGTTGACTGGATAAACAATGAAATGAAGGCAGAAATAAAGATGTTCTTCGAAACCAATGAGAACGAAGACACAACATACCAGAATCTCTGGGACACATTTAAAGCAGTCTCTAGAGGAAAATATACAGCAATGAGTGCCCACATGAGAAGAAAGGAGAGATCTAAAATTGACACCCTATCATCAAAATTGAAAGAGCTAGAGGAGCAAGATCAAAAAAACTCAAAACCTAGCAGAAGACAGGAAATAACTAAGATCAGAGCAGAACTGAAGGAAATAGAGACACAAAAAACTCTTCAAAAAATCAATAAATCCCGGAGCTGGTTTTTTGAAAAGATCAACAAAATAGAAAGACCACTAGCCATATTAATAAAAAAGAAAAGAGAAAACCAAATTGATGCAATAAAAAACGATAAAGGTGATATCACCACAGATTCCACAGAAATCCAAACCATCATCAGAGATTATTACAAACAACTCTATGCACATAAACTAGTAAACCTGGAAGAAATGGATAAATTCCTGGACACCTGCAACCTCCCAAGCCTAAACCTGGAAGAAGCCGAAACCCTGAATAGACCAATAACATGGTCTGAAGTCGAGGCAGCAATAAAGAGCCTACCACCCAAAAAAAGCCGAGGTCCAGATGGGTTCACAGCTGAATTCTACCAGACATACAAGGAGGAGCTGATACCATTCCTTCTGAAACTATTTCAGACAATCCAAAAAGAGGGAATCCTTCCCAAATCATTTTACGAGACAAACATCATCCTGATACCAAAACCCGGCAGAGACTCAACAAGAAAAGAAAATTTCAGGCCAATATCCATGATGAACATAGATGCAAAAATCTTCAATAAAATACTGGCAAACCGATTGCAACAGCATATCAAAAAGCTCATCCACCATGATCAAGTAGGATTCATCCCGGGGATGCAAGGCTGGTTCAACATACGCAAGTCCATAAACGTAATTCACCACATAAACAGAACCAAAGACAAAAACCACATGATTATCTCAATTGATGCAGAGAAGGCTTTTGACAAAATTCAACAACGCTTTATGCTAAAAACCCTCAATAAACTAGGTATTGACGGAATGTATCTCAGAACAATAAAAGCTATTTATGACAAACCAACAGCCAATATCATACTGAATGGGCAAAAACTGGAAGCATTCCCTTTGAAATCTGGCACTAGACAAGGGTGCCCTCTCTCACCACTCCTATTCAATATAGTACTGGAAGTTCTAGCCAGAGCAATCAGGCAAGAAAAAGAAATAAAGGGTATCCAAATTGGAAAGGAGGAAATCAAATTGTCTCTAGTTGCAGATGACATGATTGTATATCTGGAAGACCCCATCATCTCAGCCCAAAATCTCCTGAAACTGATAAACAACTTCAGCAAAGTCTCAGGATACAAAATCAACGTGCAAAAATCACAAGCATTCCTATACACCAGTAATAGACTTCAAGAGAGCCAAATCAAGAACGAACTGCCATTCACAATTGCTACAAAGAGAATAAAGTACCTAGGAATACAACTAACAAGGAACGTAAAGGACCTCTTCAAGGAGAACTACAAGCCATTGCTCAACGAAATAAGAGAGGATACAAACAGATGGAGAAACATTCCATGTTCATGGTTAGGAAGAATCAACATCATGAAAATGGCCATACTGCCCAAAGTAATTTACAGATTCAACGCTATTCCCATCAAGCTACCAATGACCTTCTTCACAGAACTGGAAAAAAACACCTTAAACTTCATATGGAACCAAAAGTGAGCCCGCATAGCCAAGTCAATTCTAAGCAAAAAGAACAAAGCAGGAGGCATCACACTACCGGACTTCAAACTATACTACAAGGCTACAGTAATCAAAACAGCATGGTACTGGTACCAAAACAGAGATATAGACCAATGGAACAGAACAGAGGTCTCAGAGGAAATACAACATACCCACAACCATCTGATCTTTGACAAACCAGACAAAAACAAGCAATGGGGAAAGGACTCCCTGTTTAATAAATGGTGTTGGGAAAACTGGCTAGCCATGTGCAGAAAGCAGAAACAGGACCCCTTCCTGACACCTTACACCAAAATTAACTCCAGATGGATTAAAGACTTAAACATCAGACCTAATACCATAAAAACCTTAGAAGAAAATCTAGGCAAAACCATTCAGGACATAGGTGTAGGCAAGGACTTCATGACCAAAACGCCAAAAGAAATGGCAACAAAAGCCAAAATAGACAAATGGGACCTAATCAAACTCCACAGCTTCTGCACGGCAAAAGAAACAGTCAGTAGAGTGAATCGGCAACCAACAGAATGGGAAAAAATTTTTGCAGTCTACCCATCTGACAAGGGGCTGATATCCAGAATTTACAAAGAACTAAAGCAGATCTACAAGAAAAAAACAAACAAGCCTATTCAAAAATGGGCGAAGGATATGAACAGATACTTTACAAAAGAAGACATACAGGAGGCCAACAAACATATGAAAAAATGCTCATCATCACTGGTCATCAGAGAAATGCAAATCAAAACCACACTGAGATACCATCTCACACCAGTTAGAATGGCGATCATTAAAAAATCGGGAAACAACAGATGCTGGAGAGGATGTGGAGAAATAGGAACCCTTTTACACTGTTGGTGGGAATGTAAATTAATTCAACCATTGTGGAAGACAGTGTGGCGATTCCTCAAGGACCTAAAAATAGAAATCCCATTTGACCCAGCAATCCCATTACTGGGTGTATATCCAAAGGATTATAAATTATTCTACTACAAGGACACGTGCACACAAATGTTCATTGCAGCACTGTTTACAATAGCAAAGACCTGGAACCAACCCAAATGCCCAACGATGATAGACTGGATAGGGAAAATGTGGTACATATACACCATGGAATATTACGCAGCCATCAAAAACGATGAGTTCACGTCCTTTGTAGGGACATGGATGAACTTGGAAACCATCATTCTCAGCAAACTGACACAAGAGCAGAAAATCAAACACCATATATTCTCACTCATAGGTGGGTGTTGAACAATGAGAACACATGGACACAGGGAGGGGAGCACTACACACTGGGGTCCGTTGGGGGGAAATGGGGGAGGGGTGGGGGGTGGGGAGGTGGGAAGAGATAGCATGGGGAGAAATGACAGATACAGGTGAGGGGACGGAAGGCAGCAAACCACACTGCCAAGTGTGTACCTATGCAACAATCTTGCATGTTCATCACATGTACCCCAAAACCTAAAATGCAATAAAAATAAAAATAAAAAAAATACAAAAAATTAGCTGGGCATGGTGGTGCGTGCCTGTAATCCCAGCTACTCAGGAGGCTGAGGCAGGAGAATTGCCTGAACCCAGGAGGTGGAGGTTGCGGTGAGCCGAGATCACGCCATTGCACTCCAGCCTGGGTAACAAGAGTGAAACTCCGTCTCAAAAAAATAAAAATAAAAATAAATAAATAAATAAATAAATAAATAAACATTTGCTGCTTAAGCTTCCCATTCTGTAGGATTTTCCAATGGCAGCGCTGGTAAGCTAAGACAAGTGTTTTCCATGGAGCTGCATCATGCACGTCCACGCGATCCCAATGGACAATAAAAGTTCATTGTAAGAAGATGCTCAGCATATGTTCTTTGTTATCTCACACAGGCAGGTTTCCATATTCTGTAAATACTTGGAAATATTGGGAACAATACACACCAAACTATTAACACCAGTTAGCCCTAGTGAAGAAGGAAGAGCCTAGGTTGATGTTTTGAACAAAGGGGAGCTTAGATATAGATAGACATAGATGTAAACAGAGATCTACAACCCACCTTTAAAAAGCTAGGAGAAGCCTGGCTGGGTGGCTCACACCTGTAATCCCAGCACTTTGGGAGGCCAAGGCAGGTGGATCACTTGAGGTCAAGAGTTCAAGACCAGCCTGGCTAACATGGCGACACCCCATCTCTACTAAAAATACAACAATTATCTGGGTGTGGTGGCAAGTGCCCGTAATCCCAGCTACTCAGGAGGCTGAGGCGGGAGAATCACTTGAACCCAGGAGGGAGAGGTTGCAGTGAACTCAGATCGTACCACTGCACTGCAGCCTGGGCGACAGAGTGAGAGCCCATCTCAAAAATGAATGAAAATTCATGAATGAAAGAAAAAAATGAATAAAAAGGACAGCACATTTACATGTCACTTTCATAAATAATACTTCAGTTTTAAAAATGATTGTAAAGAGGAAGGGAAGGGTGCATTTGTTCTGTTATAAGCGACATCAGAGTGGGAGGTGGTGGGGTGAGGGGCCCAGGGAGGATTCTCTCCAGAGGCTTTTCAGCAGGATTTCCTAGACTGCTCCTCCCTCCCCAGTCAGAAGTGTGGTACTGTGAGACACAGTGTTAAAGCCTGAAGACTGCCTCCTCATTCAGTCACCCTGGGATTTGGTGACTAAATCTCTCCTCCTCCTACCTAGGGCTTTTTATAATTGTGTGGCTCAATCCTATTCCCTTCAGCCTTCCCTTTCTCTCAAGGAAGAGCCCTTACCCTTCTCAGGCTTTCCTCAAATGTCCATGCTCCTCCTGTACCTTGCCCTTCTCCCTCGGTGCGGTGAGAGTCCTTCTCGTGGCTCATGTGATCTTTCCTTGGTAGCAGCAGCCAAATAGGCTCCTCCAAGTTCTAGCCCAGTGTGCAGGCTTGTGAGATAGAAAGAGGGGGAAAAGGGAAAGAGAAGATGAAAGAAAAGTAGGCTGATCCAAAGGCAAAATTAGGAGCTCGAAGTCAGACAGAAGTGAAAATGAGATTGGAGGATGGAAGAAGGAAAGGCAAGGTTAGGAGAAGGGAAAAGGGAAAGGGGGGAAAGAAGGAAGGGAGGAGGGCGAAGAGAAAGGACAGCAGAAGACACAGTTGCGTGGCCTCAGGCCCCTCTCCTGCCACCTTCCCCAGCCCCAGGCAGCCTGGAGCTGTCCACTACAGGCCTGACTTTTTCAGTGAACCCATTCTGAATTCTTCTTCCAAGTTTGAGGTTTGAAAACATGGGAAAAGGCCACATTCCTAAAGAAAAATGGGAGAAATGGTTTCTTTGAAACAGATCAAATGCAATTAAGGGGAAGTACCCAACTCACATCCCTCTGATTAACCTTTATCTGGAGAGAAGTGATTGGCGATTAAGAATTAGATGAGGTGACTAATTATATCAGGAATCCGCCTTCGAAGAAATCTCTTTCAGCACCAGAGAAAAAGCTGATAAAAAACAATCTTGGCTGTAATGATGCCTTTTAAGGAGAATAATTAACCCGTAATAACAATTTTGGCCTCAACTTAAGCCCTGTAAAATAATCCTTTTTCATTAACTTCAAGTTCAATTAACATCAATAATGAGTGCTCATTTAGAAGTAACCGCCACATCAAGCTCCCTGATGGCTGAACCCGGGAGGCTCAGCTTCCACTGAAAGACCATCAGCCCTTGCCACAGGACGGAATGTCCCCAACATGGTAAGCTTTGGGTATACCCATTAGAGAGCAAGGAAGAATTTGATGTTCAGAAAGAGAGACGTTTCGGATGACACCGAAGATTACGGTGAGGAAGAAGAGGAGGAACAGAAGGGAAGAGTGGGGAAGGGAGAAGAAGCCACCACCACCACCTCCAGTGGTCTACTAATCTAAATGTTTGATACCCATCAGCAACTCCAAAAGTTAAAGACGATGTGACTGCCTGGCAGGCATTTCTTCCTTGCTTCTTGCTCACAGAGCCTCTGCTTTTTTCTGATTTGGGGCTTCTAGGTACTTCAAGCGCACTGCCTTTGGCCTGGGAGATGATTGCTAAATAGTTCAAATCAGTGGTTTTCAACCTGTGGCCCCAAGACCAGCAGGTTTTGTCAGAACTGCAAATTCTCAGGCCCTACCCCAGACCTACTGAAGGAGAAACTCTGGGGATAGGGCCCAGCAATGTCTGTTTTAACAAGCCCTCCCACTGATTCTGATGTGCACTCGAGTTTAAGACTTGGTGAATTGTGTTCTCTCCTCTCATGATTGACTTTGGCATCATGTGAGGCAGCCCTAGCAAATGGGACACAAGAGGAAATCCAGTGGGAGCCTTTGGAAAAGTTTTTGTTTTCCAGAGACTTTTGTCCCTTTTCTGACCCTGCAAGCAGCTATGTGTGAAGGTGCCTAGGGCTTCCACAGCCACCCATCACCCTGAGGAGGGCAGAAGAGAGAGACAGAGAGCCTGGACTCTTGAGCTTGTTATGTTGCAGCTGAATTAGCCTACCCTGGAGTCACATGGGCTCTCAACCTCTCACATGAAATACCACACCCCTGGTTGTTGAGCTACTTTGAGCAGGTCTCTGTAACTTGCAGCCAAATACATTCTAACTGCCAGATTCCAGATGCACTTATCATATGCCAAGCACTACAATGGCTGCTTCATGGGCATCATCATCATGGGCATCATTCAGTTCTTCTTCACAGCTGGCTTCGCCTCTTCATTGACCTAAAATTCTCACTATTAGCCACTCTTCTCTGAAAGGTTGACCTGACCTGAGAACGTTTTAAGGGGCTCTGGCCCATTTCAATTTCCCTGTCTTTCCCAGATGAATGGGCTCTGGAAAGCACAGACAGGTCTATCCTGAGAGTGGGCCAGTCCATGCATTCTTTCATTTATTATTAAATAGATCTCAGGGGAAGAGAAAAAGGATAAGGAGAGTAGAGAATCTGCATGGGGTGCCACATGAGCAGTGTCACTGGAGATGGGCCACCTAATGGGGAGCCCTGGATACACAAAGGTTGTAGACCAGGCAGTGACCATATAGCGGACCAGGGCACGTGGCCAAGGCCACATATCAAGCTGTCACCTTGTATACCAGGGAACTCCTTGGCTTCTAAGCATGGTCACTGCCTCCTATTCTGTCTCCCTCAGTTCTTTCTCCTTATCCCATATTTCCTAAATGGCAAAACATAAGTACACTCATTTTTATGTTAAGGAAATTTCAATTTAGTCACTTCAAAATAATTTTTTCGGCCACTGACTGTGGTGCCTTGCACAGAATAGGTACTTTACTCCATGTCTATCCACAGTCAAAATGACAATCAAAAGCTGTAACAAACAAACATGGGCCATCTACATGCTCTTCACTGGGCGTCACAGAAGGGCAATAAAACGTGCATGGGACACTGTGAGAAATGAAGGGCTTGATGCTCTGCTGCCTCATCGCTCTCCTCATCCTTTAACCCCTCCACCTCAAGAGAGAGAAATGTAAGAAGAAAGGAGCACATCCCACTATGAGAGGTGGAGAAGAAGAGAAAAGAAATCAAGAAGGAATGAGGGACAAGGGAAGTGAGTGACAGACGAAGAGTAGACATGAGAGCCGCTAGATTTTCATCCTACTCCACGGGCTTCTGTGTCTTTAAAAAAGAAAGAAAGAAAGCTTTCCCGCAGAGCAGGGGTGAGAAGGAAGCACAGATTTGGAATGAGGGGGGGATCCTCAGGCTTAGAAACCTGAGATCAAATCCCAGTTCAGTCACTTATGAGTCACTTGACCTGGGCAAGTCACCTAACCCCACAGAGCCTCGTTTGTGAAACAGAGATAAACCTATCTATCTCTTGCAGCTGTGAAGATTAGATGAGAATGTCTGTAAAGTGCCTGGCATATAATAGATGTTCAATAAACTTTAGTGTCACGTGTCTCTTCTCTCCCACCCCCTTCTCATCATTGCCTTATCTGAGGTCATGTCTGATACTCTCTCTGGCAGGTAATTCTTGAGCATGTGTCAGCAAATTGCTTGCAAACTTTTCCCTTTGAAGAGGACAAAGAGGATTAAGCTAAAGAAAATTCAGCTTCTAAGTGTTGCACCCGCTGTTTTTGCTAACTGAGTTCAAACTACAAAGGCAAGCTTGGTGCCAGGAAAGGAGTCCCAGCTTCAAGCCCATCCACCAGGTCTGAAAACCCTACTTTATCTGATTGCATTATTGGCCAAGCAGCTCATCTCTCATTGAGAATCAGTGCTTTACTTAAGAAAAGCTGCAAATCAAACAACATTGCTGTCCAGGGAACTGAGAATTTAGCTCTTTAAACATTTCCTCCTATAAATATAAATGGTTGCTTTCCTCTAGAGAAAGCCTCTCTCCATGTGATCTGTGAAGGACTGGAGAGGGCACCAGGAAGATCGCTGTATCTTCTGGTGAACATTCTCCATCACCTTAATCCTTCCACTGACAATCTTCTGATCTGACAGAAATAGTTTATTGTGTTCCTCAGTTTACAAAGAACTAGGGGAAGGGGGTGTGGATAAAAGGGAAGAACAGAACACAAAATTCACTAGGGAAGCAGATGGAGGGGAGAAAGAGAATGACTTTTAATACAGTTGCATAATCCATAATTCAGCAAGCTTTTCATTTCCCTTATCTTCCGAGAAAAAAACATGAAATTAAGTTCTAAGCAAAGTGCATAATTTATGAGAAGTCTCTGTGCTGATGACTCCCAAATCCCCATGCCCAGCCCTGACTTCTTACATGAGTTCTAGTCCCATGTTTCCAGCCAGCAGGACGTAGCTGCTTGGAGTTAGGCTATCATCTCAGCTCCCCAGGTGGAAATGGAATGCAAGTCTTCTCCCCAATGTTTGTTCTTCCCAAATTTTTCTTTTCTATCAAATGACCCATTATTATTCTAATCTTGCGGGCAGAAAGTGCTAGAAAACTTGGATTTCTCTTTTTCTGCCTCTCATGCCAAGGCCTGTGAAGTTTTTCTGAAGCCATCCTTTAGTCCATCATCCCACTGACTCTGTCTCTAAATCTTCCCTCTCCTCCACCCCAGATTCCTGATCCCAGTCCCTACATACTAATCCAGACCACACGCCATTACCACTTTCATCTTCTTAAAACGCTATTTACATCAGGCCTTTGATGGCTGCCTATTTCCTGCTACGAGAAAGTCAACACCTCTGCTTGCTCTCCAAGGTCCTGATCCCATCCTGCCCATCCAACTGTACTTACCAACATACAATCTCTTCTCCAAACTGAGAGAGCCCAGCAGAGCATGAGGTTCATTTTAGGCATTCCAGGAAGACAAACTGGAATCACCTTGTGCTCCATACTCTGTGGTCCCCACTCGGAATGCTGTTCCTCTTTCATCCTGACTATTCCAAACCCCACTCCTCCTCCAAAACCCATCAAGCTTCAGCTCCACCAGGAAGCCTATACTCACCACTCCTACTCACTGTTCTTTACTCCAAGACATTTAGCTCTTAAGCTAACACCGTGTTGTACTATTTTCAAGTATCTTGTATAATGCTTACAGTGCTTTTGATTTTATAGTGCACCAACCTATGCATATAATCTTATTTGATCCCCTCAACCTGGTAGGGTTGGTATCATCCCTGTACCTCACTAGGACCCAGAGAGTTTAAATGAAGATCATGAAACTAACGATGATGGTATTGAGTCTTGAGTCCCAAGATTCTGACTCCAAATCCTCTATTTTTGGTTTACTTCATTAGACTTCAAATTCTTTAAAGTCAGAGACTACATCTTGTAATTACTGCCTGTTACCCTATAGAACCGTAGAAAATCTTGAACACATGGGAAGTCTCAATGATTATTTGTTAAATGAAGAATTGGAATTAAGGAAAGAGCCAGTGAACCGCTAAGAAGTGGGCAAGTGAATGTATAAATAAAAACTGTGTTCCCTGGGACTTGGGCTATGAAAGATAGAAAAAACTTGCTCAGATAGTTCTTTCAATATATGACATTTATGTCCCTCATTCATTCCCTTTTCCTTCTTTCACTGATTCAGCAAATATTTACTGAGCACCTACTATGTCCCTCATCTGAGACAGATGAATCAAATGCTCCCTTGTCTCTCAGTCCCAACCCTAACATAAGCTGTACCCAAATAAGCAAGAGAAAATACAGTTTTATGTATTTATAGTTTACATATATATGTATGTAGGTAGGTAGATATTTATCTATCAGATGGCCTATCAATCAATTGATTGATTGATTGCCTCTGTTCATACAATCGGCTATTATGACTAGAACAGAAAACCATAACAAAGCAGCTCTGGTAAGTTTATCCAGAAAAGCATCAAAATAACTTGGGTTTGCCTTTGGGGTAGAAAGAAAAATAAATGTTCTTAATCTTGTCATGGTCTCTAAAGCATATTAGAGGTAAGCAGCTCTTATCATAATCTGCTATTTACCAATTATATAAGAATCAGAGAAGGTGATCATTTCTTATAACTGCTTTATGAAATTCTAATTGACCCTGCAACTGTTTACAGAAATAATACCTTCCCAGTCATGCTTCAGCATCAGCCTAAGACATAGGTTAGAATCATAGGATTTTAATATGAAAAGGATAGAGATTAGAACTCATTTATTTAATATTACAGAAACAAAGACTCAGGAAGTTTAGGTGATTTGCCCAGATTAAAAAAGAATAGCTTAATATATTCTAAAATGAAAACCTAATCCCACAGCTCCTTGTCAGGAACTCTCTTCCCTCTATCCACTGCTTCAACTCATATTACAGTTTTTACATTTTCATGGCTAGTTACTGAAATAGAGTTTTTTTCTGCTGTGAAAGTAAAAGTTCTTATAATGAATATCTTGTCTTTAGAAATACTCTTTATGATTTAATTAAAATTCTTCGACATGAATAAATAAACAAACAAAAGATTTGCTGGTTCAATATGGAATCTTTAGGCAATGCATAAGGGGACAGGGTTGGTTTTCTGATAACTTTCACTCTTAGAGCAAGACAGCTGCTCTAGTGCGCAATATCTAAAGAATTACATTGTGACCCTCATTTATTTAGTTATATTTTCCACAAGATAAACTCTAACTGTGAGAATAGTTAGATCTCAGCAAAAATGAGATAGAAAGGAAGCCACAAAAAATAATGAGGGGAAACCCTTTTATTAATAACATCAATAATAATAAAATGGAAGATAATGAATAATATCTTCAGTGCTTTAACCATGTGACAGGTGCTATACTAAACTCTTTTTAAAATTTACCTCATTTACTCTTCAAAAGAACCCAATAAAGCAAATAGTATAATTTTACAGATGGGGATGCTAAGACCAGAAAAACTATTTACATACCAGCTTAAATATCTCTGGATCTGAGGGTCAAACCCAGAATGAATTCCAGATTCTGCTTCCTTAACACAATGCAGTATCCTCTCCTTTCAGAAGAGCATGGCTTAACAAATGTTCAGAGTTCTTTAAACAAAACAAAACAAGAAACTCACCTTTCAGAGCCTGTTCCTGATGATAATTGAGTGTGAGACTGAGTAGAGAATTACATTCTGTCTGGGGGATTATACTTCTATCAGGATTTACACAGCTGGAGCAAGATAATTCTCCCTCCTGTTTTAACAATAAGTGTCTTCAGTAAAATGGGGATAAATGATACACATACACATGAACGTATAAAATACTTTGCATCTGATAAAGAAGAGGGCATGTGGATTGTGGGTCTTTCTCTAGATGCCACCACACCACTCAGATAGGAAAAATGCAAACACAATTTTGTGCTGCAAAGTAATTTCTTGATGTTATCAAACATTCTCATTACTTACCAAGGGTCATTTACCACTTCTACTCTATTCTGATTTTTCCCATTTTCTATTTCACATTTTCTGTTCTCTGAAATGTAAACACCATGCTTGTGATGGTTCCCTCAAAGTGCTTCTGATTCACATAGGCCAGCATCTTCATGTAAATTAGACTTAAGTCTAAACTAGGTTTCTTGCCTAAATATTTAGGGACATAAATAATCTCTAGTTATCCTGCCTGTCATTTTAAGCTATTTGGCATTTATTGTTCTGAAGAGAAGAAAGGTCAGATATATCAAATCTGCATTTGTGCTTCATGACATTTTTCTCCAATCAGATTCTTCCAAATTATGGTGTCAAGATTAATATTATGAATGAAAGGAAGGAAGAAGAGAGGGGAATGGGAAGGGGAAGGGAAAGGGAAAGGGAAAGAAAGGGAAAGGGACAGGAAGGGAAGGGAAGGGAAGGGACAAGAAGGGAGGGGATGGGACGGGAAGGGAAGGGAAGGGAAGGGAAGGGACATGAAGGGAGGGGACGGAAAGGGAAGGGAGGGGAGGGGAGGAGAGGGGAGGAGAGGGGAGGGAGGGGAGGGAGGGGAGAGAGGGGAGGGAGGAAAGGGGGAGGGGAGGGAGGGGAAGGGAGGGGAGGGGAAGAGAGGGGAGGGGAGGGGAAGGGAGGGGAGGGGAGGAGAAGGGAGGGGAGGGGGAGGGAGGGGAGGGGAGGGGAAGGGAGGGGAGGGGGAGGGAGGGGAGGGGGAGGGAGGGGAGGGGAGGGGGAGGGAGGGAGGGGAGGGGGAGGGAGGGAGGGAGGGAGGAAAGGAATCCCTTTTCCTACCTTAGCCACCCACAGTAAAGCATTCTATTTAGTAAACTTTTGCTTTCCCCCTTGTCTGCATTTGTCAAGCAAATGTGTGCATACAAGGGGGCTGGAGCATGAAGGGAAAGGCAGGATGCGAGGAGTCAAAGGGGACGCATGGCTTCGTGATCTGTTTAGCACAACCTTTGCTCATACTTCACAGAATAGACTGAGGCTGCCGTCTGGCCACTCCTGGGCTCTCTGCCTTTCATCTCTGCATGGTCTTGGGTATATTTGTCTTCTCATCTCAAAGAAGGAGGTTGTTTTCCTTCTCTCTCGTGCCCCTGCCTGCAGTTCTGCCCATGCCTACTGCTAATATCCAACAACACAGCGTTTCCCAGTTGAAGGTCCTCGCTATACTCAGAGTCAGATCACAGGAGCAGAACGTTGTCCTTGTCTGGGGCCACGTTTTAAGAGGAGAGGGCTTTGGGGTGAAGAAGCAGGCTCAGTGAGCACTCTGCAACCCGCGGTGAATGAGGAAGAGTGACAAGAGGGGCTAGAGACATTTGTTTCCTTCCCAGCACGCATCATCATTTCTCATTATATATTTATTTGCTCATTTACACATTTAATATGCTTCCCTCATCATTCTATAAATCCCATGAGGGCAAAGCCCATGTCTGTTTTGCTCACTGCTGTCTGTGCAGCATCCAGCACAGTGTCTAATATACTAAGGCTGCCCAATAATTATTTGTTGAATTAATGATTTTTTAAAGAAAAAGAAGAGGAGGAGACAGAGAAAAATATCCAGGATATGTGTGATAACTGACTTCAAATGTTTGAAGGATGCTCATGTTGGAGAGAAGTTAGTATTTGTAAGCAGATCTACAGTCACAAGTAAAAGACATAAGACCAGAGATTATAGATGTGGAGTTAAATAGGCTGAAGTTCGAATACCAGATACTTCACTGGCTGTGCAAACTGGGGCATGTTGCCTAACCTCTCTGAACATCCGTTTCTTTATTTGGAAAAGGAAAGAAATACTAAAATCTTGAAATTACCACTTTATAGTGAGGATTAAATCAAACAATCTATGTCAAACTGTTCAATGGTAGCTGTTATCGTTAAATTACAGAGGAATAGAATTCAGCCACTATTAAATACTTTCCCAACAGATTTGTCCAACAAGCAACAGGACAGCCTTGTAAAATAGTGATCCCCACATCCTCAGAAATATTTTTTTAATGAGATGGAATGAACTCTATTTTAAGAAGAGACTCCAGAAGCAGACAGGGCCCCGGATAGAATGGCACCCAAGTCCTCAATAAGAGTCTGCAATGCCTAGATTGAATGATTTTGCTATACAATTATCCTCACTCTTTCAGATACCTGAAATCTCTTTTCTTTTAGCCTTTTCCATCCTGATTTTCAACATTAAGCGGTTTTCTTTCATAAAGCATATTTTCTTCATGCTACGGAACCGTCTGATATCACTGATATTTCATTCTCTTTTCGCTTCTTTCTTTCACATCCAGACTTCTTAAATGTCTAGGTAAGCACATTTTGCTTCTATTTGTTCAGCTTTCTCTATAAACTTTCCTCTGCCTTGTTTCTGCTGTCTACAAAGCACTCCGTGAACTGCTCTTGGTCCAACACAATGGTCTTTCCACTCCATCTGCCTTGCTGAGCTTCTGTGATACCACATGATCCCAGAGGACTCTGTTCCTTCTTGTAAGAAAATTCTTTCCCATGAAGTCATTGACTCCATTCCACTGTCTAATTATGAACTTTCCTAAATCTAAGCTGTGACCTTCCTTCTTTCCTCTCTCTCCTTCCTCTGGAAAACTCATCTTTATTTTTTCTTCAAAAACTAAACTACCAGATGTGTGTAAATATCTCCCACATCCATATCTTCAGCCTTGACCTTTTCCCCATTCCTGCCTCAGGCCCATGTTTTCATGTGTGTCCCAGAAAACCTCATGTTCAGATGGATGCCACACTACAATTATCATCATGCCAACCACTCTCTCCTCAAACAGATCCTCTTCCCAACTGGCCCAACTGTCTTCTTTATCAGTAAACCATAAGTCTTCAAGATCCCTGGGTCAAAACTTTAGACTTCTGACTCCTTCTTCTTTATTCCTCTTGTATCTGGGCATCTCCTGGCCCAGTTCTGACTCCTTCATTGCTGGTTTGGTGCAACAGCTTCACAGGGCTCCGACACTAGCTCTCTCTACATCCAGGCTGGACACTCCACTAAAATACATTTCCTGAATGATCTGCAGTCAACATGCAGTCAAAATGCTTCTCTCCTACTCAAGACCTAAACAGGTTCAGATTTCTCTAGCATCAAATCAAAATTCCAGACACAAAAAGCCAGCCTAACCTCTAGTTCAGAATGTCTGACCTAGCACCTTAGACCTCTCTGCTCTGGCTGGTCCTACTCTCTGGAACACACACTTTGTCTGTCTGTCTGTCTGTCTGTCTGTCTGTCTGTCTGTGTCTCCTTTCTCCTCTCTTCCTTTCTGTAACCAATTGTTCTTTAACTGGCCATTATTTTGACTATTGCTCAAACTCAGAAGTCTCTTTGCCCTTCTCTTTTCCAGGTAAAAATCTGCACTCTCTCCAAGATCCTATTTTCAAATTACCTTCTTCTGGAAGTGTTTTTATTTTTTTACTCATTTCTATCTCAGTCTCAAAAGAAAGCCATCATTCTCAGCCTATATCCTTTGACCTGACTCCCTGCCAAAAGGCAATAAGCTTATTGTTTCTCAAATTCCGGAGCTACAGTTTCCTGTCTCAGAGAAACTTTACCTCTCACACAATGCACTGAACAAGTGTTGCTCACCTGCCTTTAAGGGAATGCTTTTGAGATCTAGGTACGGCATGAAACTCTCCTTCATCACCCCAGCAGGAACTGACCTCTCCAAACCTCTGTCCAACCACTATAACCATTCGTTTAGCATCCAAGTGCTGCCTTTTATTGGAGTTATTTATTAGCATGTTTTGTCTGCCTTTTCTCCCCAACTAGTTTGTGAACTCCTGGGAGGAAGAGACTGTACTTCATTCAACTTGGCAAGTGTTCAATTAAAAAAAAAAAAAAAAAAAAAAAAAAAAAAAAAAAAAAAAAAAAAACAATAAATAAGCATTTACTCAGGCAGAAATTCAAACTTATAGATCTCCATTAAAAGGATTTCCTTGTCTAATTTCTCTTTGGTGAGCACCTCCCATCGAGATCTATATGGTATCTCAGGAGACAGGCTCGTATGACCTAGATCCCAAAGCTTATCATATAGGCTTCCGGTTATAATGGAAGAACTAGCATTGGATGATCTTTCCTACAATAAATAACTGTAAAACTGACAAAATAATTGAAAAAACTGTTGGATAATCAGCAACACCAGACTATAATCCTTGAAAGAATGAGAATGTATGTGGTGGGCCCTAGCACTGCTCTGATTTTTTGCCTAGAGGCATTTATCAGACTCTGACACAGGAAAGAGAAAGCCAAAGAGCACAGTGGCCTCACTGGCCTGAGGTCACGGCGACTGGTGTCTAGGAAGGCTGAAGCAGCTTGAATTTCCAGGGAGCAAACCAGAAAAGGTACAACTAGACATAGACATACACACACACACACACACACACACACACACACACACAGAGAAATTGAGAGAGAGATGGGTGGGGGGGAGAATATTCCACAAAACCGCCTAGGAATCCCCTTGAGTCTTTGGCTAAATATTAAGTTGTGCATTCATAGAGTGAGATTCCACAAGACTAAGCAAAGAACAGCTACCAAGTAAAGAATATCTACCACCAGGGAACTATAAGCCAAACAATTTCTACAGCTTATACATAGAATTAGGAAATGTTTAAGTGCTTAGGAACCAGAGAGGAGAGACCTCACTGAATACCTGAGGCATGTGATGGAGACTCCAGAAAGACCAGATCTTAAGAGGAGGCCTAAAAGTAACCAGAGAATAAAGACTTCTCTAAACTCCCTTGAACAAAGCTTGATAATAATCCTTGAAAGTATAAAATGATGAACAAGTAAATTAACTGTCAAACAAAATTCTAAAGCCTTTAAATGAAGACAAAAAGTCCACAAACTCAACAATAAAATATTCATAATGCACAACACCCAATAAAAAACTCCCAGGGGGCCAGGTGCAGTGGCTCACACCTGTAATCCCAGCACTTTGGGAGGCTGAGGTGGGTGGATCACGAGGTCAAGAGATCAAGACCATCCTCGTCAACATGGTGAAACCCCATCTCTACTAAAAATACAAAAAAATTAGCTGGGCATGGTGGCTCGTGCCTGTAATCCCAGCTACTCAGGAGGCTGAGGCAGAAGAATTGCCTGAACCCAGGAGGGAGAGGTTGCAGTGAGCCAAGATCACGCCATTGCACTCCAGACTGGGTAACAAGAGCGAAACTCTGTTTCAAAAAACAAAAAACAAAAAACAAAAAAAAAAACCTACCAGGTATGCAAAGAAGCAGGAAAATGTGACCTATATCCAAGAGAAAAACTGATCAATATAAACAGACATAGAAATGAGAGAAATACTATAGATAGTGGAAAGGAACTTTAAAATAGCTGTTATAAATATGTTCAAGGACTTAGAGAAAAAACATAAACATAATGAAGATAGAAATAAAAATGGAAGTAGAAATTCTAGAGCTGAAAATCAATACAGTATCTAAAGTGAAAATTTATTAGATGGGCTGGTTTATTAGCATATTAGACACTATAGAATAAAAGAGGGTAAACTTCAAAATAAGCAATAAAAACTATGCAGACAGAAATACAGAGACAAAAGGGCTGAGGAAAAAAATGAACAGACCCTTAATAAAATATGGGAACTATAAAAGTATATCACAGTCATAACTGGATTCCTAGAAAGGAAGAGAAGAAAACAATTATTTAAAAAATTTCCAAATGTGTTGAAAAAATAAAGAGAACCAATATACTGCAAGGAGGAAATCTTTCAACATATTACAAAGAGGAAAAACACAAAGCTAATGACCTAAGGGCACATCATTAATCAAATTTCTAAAATACTATGATAAAAAGAAAATCCAAAAGAAGGCAGAAGGTGGGAAAGACATAATAGGAAACAAGTAAAGAGAATCTCTGACTCAGGAAATTCTCTGACTCACTGGAAATAATGCAAACCACGTAACAATGGAGCAACAGCATTAAAGTACTATTCACCTGAAAGTATATCCAGTGAAAATCTTTTTCTGAAATGAAAGCAAAATAAAGTCACTTGCAGCAAACAAAAGCTGAGATAATTTAAATATAGAATAGCACAACATTAAATATTAAAGGCTAAAGGAAAAATTTATAGATGAAAACTCTGATTCAACATAGAAATGAGAAACTCTCAATACAGCCAAGAGGAAATAAGTCCATGAAGTTCTATTTATCCTGTTCTTTACAACCAAAATATGCTGGACAAAACAACAACAATAATAACAAAAACAAAAAAAGACTATTGGGGCCTCTGAAAAGTAAAATCAGGAACATTGAGGAAGAGAGTCAAAACCCGAAAAAAGCAATTTGTATGGAGGCAAGTCTTCTGTTTTCACCTCTTTTGTCTGTGAACCAAACGCAGGCACTCAGAAAATCTATGGTGGTGGTGCCGTGGACACCTAAGAGGTCCAGAGCAATCTTTTCTTTCTCAGCCAAAGGCCAGGGCAAGGAGCTTTATGATTCAGTGAGTGCAGAGGAAAATCTACATTTATTTGTTTTTGCCTTCTTATCTCATGATGGTGTTCCTTCAGTAAAGCCAGTTTGGCTGCTGATAGAAACTCTCAAACAGAAACCCTGGTAGAAACCACAGCTTTCAGGCTAAAGGACTGGGAATTGTTTCTCTTTATCATTTCTCTGCTTTCCCTCAAGGGCAACCCTTAATGCAGGCAAGATCTGTGCAGCAATAATACAGTAGGTAAAACTCTAAGGAGAATCCTAAAGAGAAGAGAGTTGGAGAAGGAAATATGCTAATTCACTGAAGGAACTGACCAAAGGTCTCAGCTCACCTGAGTGGCAGAGGTATGGACAGACTCAAAGCAGAATAACAAATGCTTTGAGAACAAGGAAGGTTCAAGCCACACCCAACTCAGACCAAACATCAGAATGTTCAAAATTTGTAGGATACAATCTCAAATTACTCAACATAAAAGAATAAAATGACTAATTCTTAAGAGGAAAGATAACAAGATCATCCAGATGTTGGAATTATCAAAGACATTAAAGAAGCTGTTATGACTATGTCCCAGGAGGTAAAAGTAAACGCTCTGGAAAATAAATGGAAAGGTAGCTCTCATCAAAGAAATAGAAGTCATTGTCAAATGTGAAACATTTAAACTGGAAACTACAATATCTAAAGCAAATAATTACAGCGGAATGGAGATAACATAGGAAAGAGTCAATAAACTTGAGGATAGGTCAATAGAAATTGTTCAATCTACAGAACAAAAAGAAAAGTTTCAAAAAAGAAATTAGCAGAGTCTTAAGAGCATGGGAGATCTAATAGATGTGTAAGTAGAGTCTCAACAGAGGGGAGGAATATATTGGTGTAGAAAAAAAGGAGGAAATAATGATGGGAAAATTTCCACATTTGATGAAAGACATAAATGTATTGACTCAAGAGTCTCAAAAAACTATAAACAGGATAAAGTCAATAATAAAACTATGCAGAGACCATCATAATCAAATTCTGAAAATCAAAGACCAAGAAAAAATATTGAAAACAATTATATACAGGAACTACAATTTAACGGCAGATTGCTCATCAGAAACTATGAAGGACCAAGGAACAAAATATTTAAAGTGTGGAAAGAAAAGAAGTGTCAATGCATAATTTTGGGCCTAGTAAAAATATCCTTCAGAGACTAAGAGAATTCATTGTCAATAGACTTATTCTAACAGAAATAAAAAAAAAAAAAAACTGTTTAGGCTGAAGGGAAATAATAAAATAGAAAATACTGAAACAATAGCTATAAAGGACTATTTTGCTTTTTAAAAGTTATTTAAAACATGCATGTCTTCAAATATACACACACACATATAAATTTTCTAGCGGGGATTTTAATTATGTGGCTAGAACACAAATGACACCTATAACAAAAAGTGGTGAGAAGGACAAAGGAACCTATATGATTGTAAGGCTTCTATATTTTACCTAGAGTGGTAAAATAGCAACTCTAAATAGGATGTAAAAGATTCTATATATGTATACAAGCTAGAGCAATCATTAAAATCTAAAAGAATAATACAAAGAGCTCTTGCCAAAAAAAAAATCAATGAATTAACACTGAAAACCAGCCCCGAAAATTCAAATAACCCACAAGATGCCAAGAAAGGTACAAAAGTAGAACATAAAAACAGAATGACGAACATAAAAAAAAAAAACAAATAATAAAATGACAGACATAAATCTAACCATATGAATTATAATATACATACAAGTGGCCTAATACACAAAATAAAAAACAGAGATTTTTTTTAAAAACACAAAATCCAACTATATACTTTCTAAAAGAAACCCATTTTAAATGTAAAGACATAAATTAGAAGTAAAAGGCTGGAGCAGATATATCATATAAGCACGAACTAAATGAAAGCTGGGTTGACTATATTAACATAATTCAACTGAACTTCAAAATATGAGTATTACCAGGGGTAAAAAGTGATTTTTACATAATAATAGTCAAATTACCAATAAGATATAACATCCTAAATGTGTATGCATATAATAATAGACCTTCAAAATACATCAAGCAAAAACTGATAGAATTGAAGGAAGTAGGCAAAAGAAAAACTTGGAGACTTTAGCCCTCCTCTGTTTGTAATCCGTATAACAAACAGACAAGAAATCAGTCAGGGTAGAAAAGACCTGAATAACACTACTAAGGAAATTTACCTAATTCATACTGACTGAACACTCCACCCAACAGTGGCAGAATACATGTTCTTTTCAAGGGCACATAGAACACTCATCAAGACAGACTATACTCTGAGCCATAAGGCAAACCTTAATAAAATTTAAATAATTGAAATAAAATCAAGCATGTTTTCAGACCATCCTAGAATTAAACTAGAAATCAATAAAAGAAAGATATCTGAAAAGCACCCCAAATGTTTGGAAATAAAACAATACACTTAGAGGTAACCTGGGGCAAAAAAAGGAAGCCAGAAGTAAAATTATAAAATATTTTAAGTTGAGTGAAAATGTGGGATATAAGTTAAATTGTTGTTAAAGGAAATTTATAGCATTATGAGTTTATATTATAAAAGAATGGTTTCAAATGAATGACCTAAACTTTCCCCTAAAGAAACCTAGAAACAAGAGGAGCAAATTAAACCCAAGGCAAGCAAAATGAAGGAAAGCTACTAAGACAAGAGCAGCAATCAATGAAATTAAAATTTTTAAAATAGCAGAAATCAGTATCACCAAAAGCAGGTTCTCTGAAAAAGATAAATACAATTGGTAAACTTCTAGCCAAAATGACAACAAAGACAAGAGAGAAATAATACAAATCACCAACATCAAGTATGACAAAGGGGACATAACTACAGACCCCACAGACAAAAAAAAAATAATAAGGAAATATTATTTTCTTCTACATTGCTGAATTAATGGAAGTTGTTCTGTTACAACTAGAAGTAAACTCCCTATACTTCCTGCTCCAGACAACTTCTGGACTTGTACACAACATGTCTGTAACAGTTTTATTCATGAGAGCCCCAAAATGGAGATGTCCATTAACTGATGATTAGATAAACCATCTGTCATATGTTCATACAGTAGAATACTATCCTGCAACAACAACAACAAGAAACAAACTACTAACACAAACAACACCACCGATACATCTTAAAAGCATTATTCTAAGTGAAAGAAGCTGGACACAAAAGAAAACACACTATATGATTTCATTTCTAAGAAAGTCCAGGACAGATTAAATTAATTTATTGTGATTGAAATCTAATCAAAAGTTGCCTGAAGCAGGGAGTGTAGAAGGACCTTTTGGGATTAAAAGAAATGTTCTATATCCTAATTAGGGTGGTGGTTGCTCAGGAGCGTGCATTTATCAAACAAATCAAACTACATACTTGAAATGGGCACATTTTATTGTATGCGAATTATACTTTGATAATGTTAAAAATGATAGCATATAATTTTAGCCTAGACTTAGAGTATAGATTTTGACACCAGGTCAGCATCCATCCAAGCCCAAAATAGTCATGTGTCCCCTCCCCTTTCCTTCCACCACCCCACCTCACTCTCTTTGTGTCATTTTTTTGCTCTCTTATTCTATGTCTATGAAACTCAGTGTGTGGGAGATAATTCCTGCCTTCTTTCTTTCTGGGTTGTCTCTTTTACATTCCTCTCTTAATTTCTTCACTTATAGCTTCATAATTCTTCCTCATTTTTTCTCTCTCTCTTTATGCAAATATAGTTGTGTTTCTTTTTCTACCCCCTCTACAATTTTTCTCTCTTATCAGTCCTGACTGAAAGACAAAAGTTTTTTAAAATTTTTATGTATTGAATAGTTTATTTTCTTTATCCACTTTTAAACTAGAGGAAAAATCTTATTTTTTATTTAAAATTATTTTATTTATAAACAAAATTATTTACTAAAAAGTTATACATGTAACTTAGATAGCCCTTGGTCATTCTATTTACCTCTGTGGGTTAATGGCTTTACTTGTAAAAGACTTACCTTCCATGCTTCAGGAAGAGTTTCTGAAGCATGGATTCTGTCCAACAAGGGAAAAATAAAATCAAGAGTTCAGGAAAGATACTAATACTTGTTGAATACTGACCATGGGTTGGGATCTACTATTTGCCTTATCCCATTTAATCCTCAAAATAACTCTGGAAGTTGGGTGTTATTTTTCTCACTTTACAATAAAGGAAAGTTCAGAGAGAAGAAAAATAGCCTTAGGTCAGTAATATGAGAGCAGTGCTTCAACCCCAGATCTGTGTCTTATTCTGTTCATTATTTAGAATAGATGGTTTTACTTTTGATTTCCCACAAATTGAACTCCCTGGTAGAAAAACAAAGAAGAAAATGGATAAATATGTGGTGGTGTTGTCATACAAAGGGATATAACACAATGATAAAAAGGAAAGAATACTGTTATACACAACATTGATGAATCTCACAGAAATCGTGTTCTGCAAGAAAAGACAAACACAAAGGAGTATACATGGTATGATTCCATCTACATGAAGTTTGAGAATAGTCAAAACTAATTGTTTACATACAAATCAGAAGGATGGTGACCTTGAGTGGAATATGGACTGGAAAAGGACTGAAGAGAACTTTCTGGGGTGCTGGAAACATTCTGTATCTTTATCTGGGTGGTGATTATACAGATGTTACATATGTAAATTATCGTTAAGCTATACACAATTAATACTCTCAATACACTTTATTATAGTTCTCATCCCTTAATTATTTTTAAAAAGTCATTTTCTGTTGTTAAAATGAAGGTTCCTCTGTCCCATTTTCAGACTCTACCAGAAAAGTCTGAAATTGGGGAAAATGCCTTCAATGCAATGATGTCATTTTGAGAAACCCTGGGGAGGGATACCTTTTCAAGCATACTGGGCAATTACTTGAACCCCAGGTCCTGACTCAAAATCTGGGACTTTATACCACTGCTCATAATGCCAAGGCTTCGCTGAAACCATGAATGGGAAAAACAGAATCTCAGCACATTTTATTATCTTATGCATTCATTTTATTCAGTGCCTTATATATTCACTTTTGAACAGTCCAAACTGGAACTTTTCACATAGATGATCTTATACAATGCTCATAATGACTCCATGAGATAATTGAGACAAAGTCCATATTATTTCCTTTCCAAAAGCAAGGAACAAAAATCTACAGGTTTAGCAAGTTTAAGAGAGTTGTACAAGATTGCAAAGCTAACAAATGATTACGAACATCATAGAATTCAAGTCTTTGAGGGGAATGCTGGGAAGATGGCCGCCTAAGAACAGCTCAGGACTTCAGCTCCCAGTGAAAGTGCAGAGGGTGAGTGGACGCCGCATTTCCAGACGAACTCTTATTGCCCACAGACCAGGAGATACCCAGGCAGAGGGGTCGCCAGCGTCGCAGTCCCAGCCGGTGCGGCTGTTTTGGCCCCCGCGGGGCTGATTCCGCCCGCGCGGCTGCTGTGACCACTCCCTGTTGCTGCGGTTCTCCGTACAAAAGCCACTGGTCTGGGAGCCCTCTTAGCTGGCGAGCAGAGCCCTGAGATGGCAGAATAGCCCATTCATCTGAAATAGCGAGTCAGGCCAGGAGATTCCTAGGCAAAAAATCCGCCAAGAGCCGGCGCCGCGGTTCGAGCCGACTCCGTGAGTCGCAGCACGGGAGATCCCGGCGCCTTTTCAACAAGCGATCGGAACGCGGGGTCCTTCAACTTAAAAGAAAAGACTCTGAGTCAGGGAGCCAGGTGATCAGGCTCGGTTGGTCCCACCCCTCCACCCCCAACAACAACCAAAACAAAAACAGTAATTGGAAACCCTCTGGGTTGAGCCCTTCAAACCAAGCACAGCTGAACGGGGATGGTCCCGCTCCGTGGGGGAGGGGCTTCCGCCATTACTGAGACTCTCCACCACTACAGAGGCAGGCTGCCGTTGCCGAGGCAACCCGCCGTTGCCAAGGCAACCTGCCACAACAGAGAGAGTCCACCATAACAGAGGCGGGGCCCCCATTGCCGAGACAGTTCTAACTACGCCCATATAAAAAGGACTACAGGGAAGAGCTCAGGGCAGCTGGGCGGGGCCCACAGCAGCTCAGCAAAGCCCCTGCCGGCAGGCAGAGGCTAGGTGTGCTGCTAGCTGGGCGGGTCCGACCTGAAAGAAAAATCAAAAAAAGGCAGTAGTGCAACGGAAACTCATAAAGCTCCAACTCCCTGGGACAGAGACAGACAACAGGTGGATAAACCCACAAAAATGGGAAGAAACCAGCGTAAAAAAGATGAAAACTCCCGAAACCAGAACACCTCTCCTCCTAAAAGTGATCACAACTCCTCACCAGCAAGGGAACCAGACCGGATGGAGAAGGAGGGTGATGAAATGACAGAATCAGACTTCAGAAGGTGGGTAGTAAGAAACTACAATGAGCTAAAAGAACATGTTCTAACCCATCGCAAAGAAAATAGGAACCTTGAAAAAAGATTGGACTAACTGCTGACGAGAATGGACAGCATAGAGAGGAGTATAAGTGAATTGATGGAGCTGAAAAACGCAACACGAGAACTTCGTGAAGCATGCACAAGCTTCAACAGCCGAATTGACCAAGCAGAAGAAAGGATATCAGAGGTCGAAGATCAACTAAATGAAATAAAAAGAGAAGGCAAGAACAGAGAAAAAAGCGCAAAAAGGAATGAACAAAATCTTCAAGAAATGTGGGACTATGTGAAAAGACCTAATCTACGTCTGATAGGTGTACCTGAATGTGATGAAGAGAATGAATCCAAGCTGGAAAATACTCTTCAGGATATTATCCAGGAAAACTTCCCTAACCTAGCAAGGCAGACCAATATTCAAATCCAGGAAATACAGAGAACACCACAAAGATATTCCTCAAGAAGAGCAACCCCAAGGCACATAATCGTCAGATTCACCAGGGTTGAAATGAAAGAGAAAATGCTAAGGGGAGCCAGAGAGAAAGGTCGGGTTACCCACAAAGGGAAGCCCATTAGACTCACAGCAGATCTCTCAGCAGAAACCCTACAAGCCAGAAGAGATTGGGGGCCAATATTCAACATCCTTAAAGAAAAGAACTTTCAACCCAAAATCTCCTATCCAGCCAAACTAAGCTTCATAAGTGAAGGAAAAATAAAATCCTTTGTGAACAAGCAAGCACTCAGAGATTTCATCACCACCAAACCTGCTATACAAGAACTCCTGAAAGAGGCTCTACACATATAAAGGAACAACCAATACCAGCCACTCCAAAAACACACCAAATGGTAAAAAAGCATCAACACAATCAAGAACCTGCATCAACTAACCAACAAAACAGCCAGGTAGCATCAAAATGACAGCATCAAATTCACACATAACAATACTATCCCTAAATGTCAATGGACTAAATGCCCCAATCAAAAGACATAGACTGGCAAATTGGATAAAAAGCCAAAACCCATCAGTGTGCTGTATCCAGGAAACCCATCTTACATGCAAGGATACACAAAGGCTCAAAATAAAGGGATGGAGGAAGATCTACCAAGCAAATGGAGAGCAAAAAAAGGCAGGAGTTGCAATTCTCATCTCTGATAAAATAGACTTTAAAGCAACAAAGATCAAAAGAGACAAAGAAGGACATTACATAATGGTAAAAGGATCACTGCAACAAGAAGAGCTAACGATCCTAAATATATATGCACCCAATACAGGAGCACCCAGATACATAAGGCAAGTTCTTAATGACTTACAAAGAGACTTAGACTCCCACACAATAATAGTGGGAGACTTTAACACCCCATTGTCAATATTAGACAGATCAACCAGACAGAAAATCAACAAGGATATCCAGGACCTGAATACAGACCTGGAACAAGCAAACCTAATAGACATTTACAGAACTCTCCACCCCAAATCCACAGAATATACATTCTTCACAGCACCACATCACACCTACTCTAAAACTGACCACATAATTGGCAATAAATCACTCCTCAGCAAATGCAAAAGAACAGAAATCATAACAAACAGTCTCTCAGACCACAGTGCAATCGAGTTAGAACTCAGAATGCAGAAACTAACTCAGAACCGCACAGCTTCATGGAAACTGAACAACTTGCTCTTGAATGTTGACTGGATAAACAATGAAATGAAGGCAGAAATAAAGATGTTCTTCGAAACCAATGAGAACGAAGACACAACATACCAGAATCTCTGGGACACATTTAAAGCAGTCTCTAGAGGAAAATATACAGCAATGAGTGCCCACATGAGAAGAAAGGAGAGATCTAAAATTGACACCCTATCATCAAAATTGAAAGAGCTAGAGGAGCAAGATCAAAAAAACTCAAAACCTAGCAGAAGACAGGAAATAACTAAGATCAGAGCAGAACTGAAGGAAATAGAGACACAAAAAACTCTTCAAAAAATCAATAAATCCCGGAGCTGGTTTTTTGAAAAGATCAACAAAATAGAAAGACCACTAGCCATATTAATAAAAAAGAAAAGAGAAAACCAAATTGATGCAATAAAAAACGATAAAGGTGATATCACCACAGATTCCACAGAAATCCAAACCATCATCAGAGATTATTACAAACAACTCTATGCACATAAACTAGTAAACCTGGAAGAAATGGATAAATTCCTGGACACCTGCAACCTCCCAAGCCTAAACCTGGAAGAAGCCGAAACCCTGAATAGACCAATAACATGGTCTGAAGTCGAGGCAGCAATAAAGAGCCTACCACCCAAAAAAAGCCGAGGTCCAGATGGGTTCACAGCTGAATTCTACCAGACATACAAGGAGGAGCTGATACCATTCCTTCTGAAACTATTTCAGACAATCCAAAAAGAGGGAATCCTTCCCAAATCATTTTACGAGACAAACATCATCCTGATACCAAAACCCGGCAGAGACTCAACAAGAAAAGAAAATTTCAGGCCAATATCCATGATGAACATAGATGCAAAAATCTTCAATAAAATACTGGCAAACCGATTGCAACAGCATATCAAAAAGCTCATCCACCATGATCAAGTAGGATTCATCCCGGGGATGCAAGGCTGGTTCAACATACGCAAGTCCATAAACGTAATTCACCACATAAACAGAACCAAAGACAAAAACCACATGATTATCTCGATTGATGCAGAGAAGGCTTTTGACAAAATTCAACAACCCTTTATGCTAAAAACCCTCAATAAACTAGGTATTGACGGAACGTATCTCAAAACAATAAAAGCTATCTACGACAAACCAACAGCCAATATCATACTGAATGGGCAAAAACTGGAAGCATTCCCTTTGAAATCTGGCACTAGACAAGGATGCCCTCTCTCACCACTCCTATTCAATATAGTACTGGAAGTTCTAGCCAGAGCAATCAGGCAAGAAAAAGAAATAAAGGGTATCCAAATTGGAAAGGAGGAAATCAAATTGTCTCTATTTGCAGATGACATGATTGTATATCTGGAAGACCCCATCATCTCAGCCCAAAATCTCCTGAAACTGATAAACAACTTCAGCAAAGTCTCAGGATACAAAATCAACGTGCAAAAATCACAAGCATTCCTATACACCAGTAACAGACTTCAAGAGAGCCAAATCAAGAACGAACTGCCATTCACAATTGCTACAAAGAGAATAAAGTACCTAGGAATACAACTAACAAGGAACATAAAGGACCTCTTCAAGGAGAACTACAAGCCATTGCTCAACGAAATAAGAGAGGATACAAACAGATGGAGAAACATTCCATGTTCATGGTTAGGAAGAATCAACATCGTGAAAATGGCCATACTGCCCAAAGTAATTTACAGATTCAACGCTATTCCCATCAAGCTACCAATGACCTTCTTCACAGAACTGGAAAAAAAACACCTTAAACTTCATATGGAAGCAAAAGAGAGCCTGCATAGCCAAGTCAATTCTAAGCAAAAAGAACAAAGCAGGAGGCATCACACTACCGGACTTCAAACTATACTACAAGGCTACAGTAATCAAAACAGCATGGTACTGGTACCAAAACAGAGATATAGACCAATGGAACAGAACAGAGGCCTCAGAGGAAATACAACATATCCACAACCATCTGATCTTCGACAAACCTGACAAAAACAAGCAATGGGGAAAGGACTCCCTGTTTAATAAATGGTGTTGGGAAAACTGGCTAGCCATGTGCAGAAAGCAGAAACAGGACCCCTTCCTGACACCTTACACCAAAATTAACTCCAGATGGATTAAAGACTTAAACATCAGACCTAATACCATAAAAACCTTAGAAGAAAATCTAGGCAAAACCATTCAGGACATAGGTGTAGGCAAGGACTTCATGACCAAAATGCCAAAAGCAATGGCAACAAAAGCCAAAATAGACAAATGGGACCTAATCAAACTCCACAGCTTCTGCACGGCAAAAGAAACAGTCAGTAGAGTGAATGGGCAACCAACAGAATGGGAAAAAATTTTTGCAGTCTACCCATCTGACAAGGGGCTGATATCCAGAATTTACAAAGAACTAAAGCAGATCTACAAGAAAAAAACAAACAAGCCCATTCAAAAATGGGCGAAGGATATGAACAGATACTTTACAAAAGAAGACATACAGGAGGCCAACAAACATATGAAAAAATGCTCATCATCACTGGTCATCAGAGAAATGCAAATCAAAACCACATTGAGATACCATCTCACATCAGTTAGAATGGCGATCATTAAAAAATCGGGAAACAACAGATGCTGGAGAGGATGTGGAGAAATAGGAACCCTTTTACACTGTTGGTGGGAATGTAAATTAATTCAACCATTGTGGAAGACAGTGTGGCGATTCCTCAAGGACCTAAAATTAGAAATCCCATTTGACCCAGCAATCCCATTACTGGGTATATATCCAAAGGATTATAAATCATTCTACTACAAGGACACGTGCACACGAATGTTCATTGCAGCACTGTTTACAATAGCAAAGACCTGGAACCAACCCAAATGCCCAACGATGATAGACTGGATAGGAAAAATGTGGCACATATACACCATGGAATATTATGCAGCCATCAAAAACGATGAGTTCACGTCCTTTGTAGGGACATGGATGAACCTGGAAACCATCATTCTCAGCAAACTGACACAAGAGCAGAAAATCAAGCACCGTATATTCTCGCTCATAGGCGGGTGTTGAACAATGAGAACACATAGACACAGGGAGGGGAGCACTACACACTGGGGTCCGTTGGGGGGAAATGGGGGAGGGGCGGGGGGGTGGGGAGGTGGGAAGAGATAGCATGGGGAGAAATGACAGATACAGGTGAGGGGACGGAAGGAAGCAAAGCACACTGCCATGTGTGTACCTATGCAACAATCTTGCATGTTCATCACATGTACCCCAAAACCTAAAGTGCAATAAAAAAAAAAAGAATTCAAGTCTTTGAGCTCCGAATCTAGTGTTCTCCTCACCATAGAACACTTACTTTAATTAACTGGGCTTAAGGGAGTCCTTTCCATGCTCACCCTCATGAACTCATATTCCAATGAAAACTAAATAAAAGATAACTAAGGGACGAAGAAAAATACCATCAATGGTTCAATCTATCCGTATTTCCTTTGGCTAGCTTTCTGATTTCTTTAATCCTGCCTAGATTTCCCTTGTCCTCTAACCTCATGCTTTTTTCATACCTTCCTTTAGCTTTATTCTTACTCTAAGGAATTCTGACTGCCTACCACTCCATGCACCTGTTGTTACTTAGCCAGAAAGGTAAGGTGAAGGAACAAAGACTCTTAAATAACCAAGTGATTGGGTGTATCTTCCCCAAGGGAGTTCTTCTCTGCCTACTTTCTGGAATATGTACATCACAACACAAAGCAAAGCTAATACAATTTCCCTGGGGAAAGGACCCAAGCTCAGAACAGCCAGCTGAAAAATTCATCACAAAATATGCCGCAGAAAAATAAGCTATTCTGAAAAATACAGTTAATCAAAAAGGGTACTGAAGAATACCTCCCACCCCCTCCACTACTTCACCACCAGGTCAACACTCCCTGCTTACATCATGACCTGTGTGAAAGAGCCCTGGTCATCACAAGGTTAAGAAACACCAGCCACACCCTAGACCAGAGAGCAACACAATGGCTGTAAAGAAGAAGGGCTCCTTGATAGCTTTATTCTCAGCTCTCTCCATGTGATCCTGGATCTGCAACCATCCTCACCTACATGTCCTATTTTTTATCTACTCCCAAGTAGAGATGATGTCCATGTGCATCTTTCAGAGGCAATGGCTCAGCTATGGTTCATAAAAACTACCAAGTACAAAATGCTCTGTGGATTCTTAGCCTCTTTTTTTAGATTGAGGGACTTTCCTGAGGCAGCCTCCCACTCAAGTCCCTGGGTTATACATTCCATGGAGTCTCAAAGGTTTAATTGCTCTTAATGGGCTCAGGTCCATTAACCAGTTAGTACTTTACATTTCTCTCCATATTCTCCACTTGACAATAAATGATGAGGCTGAAAATACAGAAAGAACACAGCTTCAGCTAATTACAATAAAGGAGTTGTCAGAGGCCAGCCATCCAGCACCTCTAGATCTGGACAGAGGACTCTCAGTTAAGGAAAATCTACCACCTGAAAACGACTCCTCTGTAATATCTGTATCTTGTTCTTCCTCCATCTTAACTTTGATGCTTTCATAAAGTTAAGCTTTGGTTTCTTCCCATAGGGAAAAAAAAAAAAAGAACTGGATTGTGAATATGCTGGTTCACTCTTTGAACTGAATCTGAAGTCAAAAGACCTATGAGAGGATATTAGTTCATGGGAATGAAGTACATACCACACATCAATCCTCCTTTCCATGCATATTTCTGAGAAAGTCACCTTCCATCATGAAACAGTAGAAAATACTACTCAACTCTCTTCATTTCCCATACATCCCACCTTTCATCTCTTGGGAGTAAGAAGCTAGTTCAGTGGAGAACCACAGCATTACAACTGCTGCTGCCAAGGTTGAGATTACCACTCCAGATGGCACCATTCAGACAGACTAAAATGTATATGGAACCCCTAGAATTATAGCATGCACAGCCTGCATGACCAGATGCTGGAGTGCTGCTGCCGCTATTATATTATTTTTAAAAACCATAATGGTTCATGTTGATGAAGTACTTTATTATGCATCAGCCATTGTGTTAAGGATTTGCACATATCATCTAATTTAATCCCCATAACAACACCTTGAACTATTATTATCCCCATTTAGGAACACTTAAGAACTATTAGTATCCCTATTTTCTAATGATAAAAGTGAGTCTCAATGATTTTTTCAGAAAATTTTCCAAGCCCTGGCTACTGCCCACCAAATATTTGTTGCATGGCCTTCTAGCAAGGATACTGGAAACCTTTTCCTCTATTGACATGTCTTGCTTTTTGTAATCTGCACTTGTAGATGATTCCCTTAGTGGAAAGAACTCTGACTTGAACGAAAGGGGAATCGTGGTTCTAGTCAGTATGAAGGCTTCCAGGTGTACACCACTTTGTACTGTATGATGTGGAAAAAGTGTTATTAAATGTCTGGATTCCAGTTACTTCATTTACAAACAAACACTTGTCCTGCCTACCATATAATTAATAAATAATAATAAATGTGAAAGTGCTTTATAAATCGTAAAGTTCTGTATAACCATAACAGGACATTAATAATGATTATAAAGAAAGGCAAAATTTCCTTTACAGGTCATCCTGGAAAAATTTCCATAATGTGAGGTTGCCAGGCAGTGATCCTGAGTGGCAGGGCACTGAGACTTCTGCTGAGCAACTCTCATTCTTTTCTTCTCCCACCTGCAAGCCAGTTCCTCCTGACTTTCAGCAGACCAACTTCCTTAAAGATATCTCCCAGCCTTTTTTTTTTTTTTTTTTTTTTTGAGATGGAGTCTCACTCTGTTGCCCAGGCTGGAGTGAGGTGGTGCAATCTCAGCTCACTGCAGCCTCTATCTCCCAGGTTTAAGCAATTCTCCTGTGTCAGCCTCCTGAGTAACTGGGACTAAGGTGCACACCACCATGCCTGGCTAATTTTTGTATTTTTAGTAGAGACGGGATTTCATCATATTGGCCAGGCTGATCTCGAACTCCTGACCTCAAGTGATCTGCCCTACTTGGCCTCCCAAAGTGCTGGGATTACCGGCATGAGCCACTGTGCCTGGCCTAGATATTCATTTTTATTAATAATCACACTCTTCTCCCATGCCTTACCCAAAAACCCCTTATGGACCTTTTTCCTCTTTTGAAGATTTTTGAAATGTTAAATTGGATGTGGATGAACTTCATCTTTCAAATGGCATTACAGATTCTCAACATTTCAAGGAATTTTTAAGTAGCCAGTAGGAGTCCACTAAATCTGGAACTGATGGCATCTTCTCCAGACGCAGTTCACCTTCTGCCCTGCTCAGTGGCGCTGTCACATAAACACACCCATAGATGTATCTTAGATACATAATTCTCTGGTAAGTGTGCCTCCCAAACCCCTGGATATACAGATCACACCCCAGAGAAATAATCTATGTTTAACTGGAGGGAAGAATCAATTGAGTAATTTCAAAATATTTGTCATTAACAATTTTTTTGTAAGTGCTTCTCACCAACTTCAAAGATGTATAAGGAATTCTTTTCTTTTCCTCTAAAAACACCAATGCCCAAAGGCTCTCAGGATTTGGATCATAAAAGGTTCTAATTCCTTCTGTCGTTCTCCATCCCAGCTCTCTGTCTTGTTATGGCTTCTTAATATTTGAAAATATAGAACTGATTAATTAGGAACGCTGGGGCTTGTCTGACCCACATCTCACCTGACTCCCCACTCCCTTGGAACTCCATTCCCTAATCAGAGGGGTGTCAATGTCAGAAAACAAGCTTTCCCTGATATCCAACCCGAAGTTTCCTTCTACAAGTCTGATCCAATTACTTCCATGGTCCACGCTAAATAACTCCTCTCCTTCACTGCCACTCACTCTCTTCAGAGATCCGTAGATTGTTACCATGGCTCTCCCTTCATCGCCATTTAGCCCAGTCATATATATTTAATTCTTTTCATCTTTCATCGTAAATCAGTCCCTTCAACTGTTAAATCGGCTCTCTGCTCTTCTCTGGACTAGTTCCAATTCTCTCAATTCACCTCCAATAACTGATATCCCTTCTGGAAGCTCCAATTTCCTCTCTCTCTCTCTCTTTTTTTTTTTTTTTTTTTTTCTGTCTCTGCCCACCCCAGAAATGAAATGGGAAGGGACAGGCAGATATGGGAGGTCAAAGATCAGGGTATATTGTTCTGCATACATCTCTAAATTGCTCAGGCCTCTCCATAGTTCATGTAAAATCCCAAGTCATGTATCCACTTTCCTGGAGTAGGGAGGGAGTACTTACAGGGAAATAGGCCTCCCATCCCCATGAGTCATCATCCCCTATCCCTCTGGCTGGGTGACGACAGAAACAGATCTCAAAACACCTGTAAGCCAGGATACAAACTGCAGCTGTGGGCAACATGTCAGCCTCGCAGATAGACATCTTTTCCATGATTTGGGCTGTCCTGGGAGAGGCCAGGGCCATTAAATACAGTCCCAGAAACTGCCTCTTCACCTCTTCTCCATGACTGGGTGCATTTTGGAACTGCCTCAGACTTGAAAGGCTGATCCCATTTATGAATTCACAGCAACCAACAAAGAAAAACCATTAGCATTTGATGCATTATAAGGCCTCTCAGACATCTTGTCCTCTCAGACAGCCCAAATCACAATGCAAAGGTTTTGCTTTCTTCTAACTGGTGCTTTTTCATTGTTATTATTTTAGTCATGATCCTGCTCAGGTTTAGGAAGCTATCTTTGGTCTGAGCCAAATGGGCTGCTCCAGGCCTCTCACTACAAGAGATGGAAGAGCAACCAGCTCTTTCCTCCCCACAGATAGCCCCATTAGCACCACTGTGTACCTCCAGACAAGACCACAAGTCACTTGGGCAGACACAGGAAGAAATAAACAGAGTTGTGTCTACTTTCCCTCTCTATAATTGAAGAGCCCACATCATAAAAGAGTTAAATGCCTTTTCTATAAATAAGAGCCTATGTAACAACAATAAATACATTTCTCCAAACATGATAAACAGCAAAATCAATCCCAGTGTCAGAACCTAAGCTTGAATTTTCATAAGGAAAATGAATGGAACCATAATGATATATGTTGTCCAAAATACAGAACATGGTATAACAGGGTGTTTCTACTCCATGGGGATGTCTGCAGTGGAGACTATAACTGAATGAGGTTGGGGAGGCAATGATGATGTGAGAGAGGCCAGTCCTGCATGGCTGGCTGCCTAACTGCAGACAGCACATGTCCTCAGAGACAGGAGAGACCAGGCTGTTCCAAGCGTGGCCACCACAAGGCCTGAAGTGCTTTTTATTAAGTTGCCTGTCTCTCTGGAGGTCATGGGGAGCTCATCCAGTTACACTTAGTGTCTTGTTTGATCCTATCAATAATCATTTGATCCCAATCCTGCTAAAAAATGCTTGGCCAAATTTTCTAGCCTTTTAATGGCAGAATCCTGGCTCCTACTGAAACCAGCATTGCTAGATGTGTCAGTGATGCAAAAGGGCTTGGTCCAGCTGCCAAATGTACTAGGCCCTCGAGGGAGGACATAGGATGCCCACAGTGCTTCCCTACAGCCAATAGCAGAGAAGCCCTTGGAGCACATGCCTTTCTACATAAACCTCCCCACTCAGCAGCTCCAACTCCTTATTTAAGACTTGCGTGTAGCATATTCTTCAAATGCATTAAGCATGTGACTCTGCAGAGACACCCATTGATGGCTTCATGCAAACTACCTGTTTACAGTAGGCCGATTTGGGGCTGTAGAAATGAGCCCTTTTGCCTGTCACCAACATCTGACAACAGCTGATATAGACTGCTGGGTTCTATGGTCATTTGATAAAAGGCGATGGGGAAGCTCCAGAGATGCTCATAGGCATGAAATTAGAAGATAATCTGCATTTCCAGAGAAGTCATTTTTATATTCATTACTAAAACATTGGGCACTAAAACAGAATGTTGCATGTGTAAACCACACAAGCCACAATGACATTAAAGCCCAGCTGTTCTTTACAAAAATATCTTTGGTGGAACAACAGTCACAGTCTTCCATCTCAGTTCATCAAAGGCACTATCAGACTCATCGGTGCCTCTTAGGATGGACTCTATAAATTCCAGCACTAAACAGAGAGGGCTCACTTTAGGTGCCAGTGCCACTAACACTAATGCTGAAATATGGATCTGCACACTGTTTTTCTTGGGGATCACATACTAGTATGTTTTCTGTGCAATGACTAGGGAACCTCAGCTTCTGAATATCCTTGCTGCATGACAGTGCACGTTTGTGTGTGTGTGTGTGTGTGTGTGTGTGTGTGTGTGTTGGAACAAGCATGCAAGATACTTGTAGCTCTACAATGGACCCCTTTCATTGCTTTCCATCCAATTAATACTAGACATTAGTAGCCAGTGGAGCATAAGAACTTCATTTATTTCTGATGATGAGAATGATAGAAAAGAAGCTGGGTTTGCTCAATGGAATTTGTGTAGGCTTTTTAAAAGCCTGATTTCTTTTCTGTGCCTTTCTCATTCATTTACATTGTATATTTTATTCACAAGTCTTTTCCCATTTGTCTTACAGGAAAAACATCCGTTAAAAACCACCTGGTTTTCCAGTCAAAGGAGACTCTGGAAAGAGTTAGAAGTAAGTGTCTGCACACACACACCCAACTCAGTGAATATGGGAAGAAATGGGGTAAATGAAACTGAAAAATCTCATTTTAGGAGTCTCCATCAGGAAGATCTGCAGTGAAACAAGCCTGCCACAGACTATCATCAAGAGCTGCTGCTGCAGACATTCAAGCTAAGAATCAGAGGGGAAAAGAGGAGGGGGGGAAAGGTAAGAAAAGCGAGAAAACCGACAATTGCTTCTCCCTGGCTTTATAGTGACTCTTCCAAAGGAAGATAATCTTGACAACTTTCCTCCATTCTTCCACATCTCCCTCCTGTCCTCTGTTTCTTAGTTTCTCTGGGTCTTTCCCAGCAATATGTAAGGAAAAGGATGAGTCTGAGTGCACAGCACACTGGGTGGGGGTGAGAGGGGTGAAAATGAATTAATAAAGAAGAGACAATCCCTGGCAATCTCTGCCCAAACCAACGTTTGGGAAGGGGGCAGTTGGGTAAGAGTCAATAATATACATTCCCTGAGATGTATCATATTTCCCAAATCTGTGCTGGCCAGGAACAAGGGGGAGAGAAGGGCAATAGTTTTGACATCTACTGCTAAGCTTGGAACCTAGAAGTAATAGGGGCGTTTCAACTGTCCCAGGGACCCAGGAAGAGGGGCACCCAATTTTGGCTCAGACCACGTATAAGTCCAGAGAAGAAGGCACTCTGCCAAGAGTACGAAACTTCTCTCCCAACTTGTTTGCTAAAGAGGAAGGAAGACCCCTGAACTGTGTTCAGGGAGAAAACAAGAAACTACAGTCTGACTCAGGAAGGAGGTTTGCAGGAGGAAGGAGGGCTAAGAAGCAGAAGCCGAGGTTTTAGTAAGTGGGGTGGAAGTGAGGATTACTTAATGGTTGCATATCAATGTGAATAAAAACACTAAATCCCGGCACGCTCAGTCGGGAGCTGCTCACCAGTCCCGAAGATCTGGAAGAGAAGGCGGGGCTGGGAGGCGCGGATTGCCGCGGACAGCCTTCCCTCTCTGCCCACTTCCGAAGCCTTCTTCTCGGGCATCAGCCGGATTCTCAGTCGCCCTTCGCCCTGGCGAATCCACCAACTGAACAGCTCGCTGAGGTTGAACTGGAGCAGCCCCGCAGCTGCCTCCCCCGGGGGCCCAACGCAACCCTCCAGGATCGCCTCCTCGCCAAGCTCCAACACCAGCTGCTTGGCGCGCCGGAGCTTGCGCACGGAGCCGCCCTTCAGCACCCTGGACAGTGTCCGGGCCTCTGCCGGGGCGGGTGAGCCCATGGTCCACGAGACCCCAGGGGGTGGCCCCAACAGCCTGAGCAGCGGGGCGCAGTCCAGCGCTAGCGAGCCTCGCGCCTCGGGCCTTTCAGCCTTCAGTTCCGAGGGGGATGACGGCAGCAGCAGGTCCCGGGCGTAGACACGGAAGAGCGAGGGCACCACGAAGTCCACTGCCAGACTCTTCCTCTGCAGGCGCGAGTAGCTGAGCGGCTCCCGGGGCTGCAACTGCAGCCCCGCAGCTGGGGACCCCAAGCGCTGGCCGGCCCCTGTCCCGGACCCCAAAGCTGCCGTGGAAAGCAGCAGCGGCAGTAGCCACAAGAGCCCGATGGGTCCCATCCCGCCAGAGGAGGCCGTTTACACTGCTCTCCGGGCCCAGCCTCGCCCTTCGCTGTCCCCCAGATACGACGAGGCTCTGAACAGTCCTTGGTACTCAGCGGCTCCTTCCACCAGATCTTCAGAGGACCGTGCGTGCGCGCTAGTCTCTTGCTTTCCCCAATTGCACGGAGGGGAGCAGGAGTCTCAATGAAACAGAGCTGGAAGCTCAGGGGCGAGTCCAGAGACCCTTAAGCACGGCAGGCTCACGGGCTGGGACCCTGAGCCTCTGGCTCGCGGTGCCCAGTGCCGCGCCCCCGTCTGTAGCTCGCTGCTCTTGGTACAGAGGAACTACTACGGTTGAAGGGAGGTGGCAATTGGGTACCGTCCTCTCCTGCCCCCCGCGGTCAGAGCTGGGCTCGGTCCCCTCTCGGGGCAGCCTCCAATCTCCGCAACTTTCCAGGCTGAGAAGAGAGCTCCCAGCTGCTGCACGCTGTCCTGGCCGCCCCCTGCGTTCCTTCTGGCTCCTCCGAGCTCCTCTGCCGGGTCTGGGCGGGAACCGAGGGCGGGGGCTGCTGCCTTCTCGCGCACCCCAGAACTACCCTCCGCTGCTGCGGGAAGGTTTCGGACTGCTCCACCCGCCGAACTTCTGGGCGTGAATCCGAGCCCCCGCGCTGCGCAAGTTTGCAGCGTCCTTGCTCTCGCCCGCGCCTCGGCTTCTCAGAGTTCGCAGGCACCGGAGCTGCCGCGCGGCAGCAGCGGAGAGCGTTCAGGGCAGGGGCGCCCGAAAGCTTGCCGACCCCTCCTCACCCATCAGCAGCGCCCGCGGCTTTGGGTGGCCGGTCAGAGGGCTGCCGGAAGGCACCTCGGTGCCCCGTGACCCTCCGAACAGAGGTGGTGGGAGGTGCCAGCTGCTACCACCGCTGTCGCCCCCAGAGCCGCTGGATCGCATCTGCCCGGGCGCCCGCCACTTGCAGCTGGCGGAACCGCGAGTGCGCGCCGGGAGGGGGCGGGGCCCAGAGGGGGCGGGGCTCGCGAGCTGACTCCCCGAGCCGCCAGACCCACGCCGTCCCTCCTCGCCCCGCCCCACCCGCGCCCGCCAACCAATGGTGTGGCTCTGTCGGCTCCTATGCAAATCTGGAGAGGCCTCCGCATTCATTGAGAAAAGCAGTGAGCCCGGCCCACCCGCCCTCTGTCCCTCTCCAGCCTCTGGTTTCTTCCCTTCCTCCAGATTCCCTGCCCTATTTCTCCGCAGTGTGAAAGGGAGCAAATGCAAGAACTGGTAGAGGCCTTTGCAATCAAGCACTCTCCCTAATTATGCATTTAAGAGATTAAATGGGTCCGACTTCGGAAAAACAGGTTCCAGAATAAAACTGGAGGCGAGGGGAAGGGAGGAGGGAGTGAGGAGGGGGTGGCAGCCTGACATTGGCAAATCTGAGAACAGCTTGTATTAAGGCCCTGAGACAGAACATTCTGACCCTTCTATTCGAATGCATTCCTGGGAGCTTAGGAATCCCGCATCCACACAGGAGAATCTGCGAGTAGAGCGGGCAGAGAAGGATGGATGGTCACGGTCTGGCAGAGTTACTCTGCAGCTACAACAAATACATTTCAGACCCCTGTCAGTCACCCCGTTTTCTCAGAATAGTGTCTGAATATGTGTAACCTCTCCTAGTCCTTGCAAGATAAATATTTTAATTCCAGTTTTACAGATGCAGAAACTGAGTTGCAGATCTTTTAATGGCTTGCCAACAATCTTGGGAATGAGTGTTCAGAACCTTAGGCCTTTTTTTACTCAACTGTAAAGGCTGTACCTCTCCTCTCCCTTTCCTTTTATCTCTGCTGAGCTGCCAACACACAACTCAGATAATAGCTGTTTTCATAGCAAGTGGTCCACCAGATCCTCAGAGAAAACCACAGTTTTTGGGTCACACAAATACCCTTGGTTCCTTCTTGAAGGCTGGTTGTCAGGCCTTGTGCTGACTGTTGGAGCTAAGAATAAGGAAAGATCCTCTCCAGAGCTCACACCAGGCAGGTAGTAGAGGAGTTTTCTCATAGGATCAGAGCACAGAACCTCCCTCACTGGGCTACTTGGGACGCAGTAACTTGCCTATCTCCCCATAGGAGATCATGGCCAAGTGGAATCTCTGTTCTCCCAGGAGCTGGGCTCTTTCCAGCTTTGTGGCATGGCCTTTGACAAGTGGAAGACCCAGTAACAAAGGAATATTCATTCTCGGAATGGCTTTCTTCCTGCTCTATGTTTGGCAACTCACTTAATTTGACAGGCATCCGCCCTCTCTCTGGAACTCACACTGGATACATTAACTTTATAAGTTTTAGAGCAACGAATTATCTCACCCTAGAAAACATGTTCCTATCTTGGTAAAGGAAGGGAGGAAGGGAAAGAAAAGAGGGAAGAAAATGATATGGTAGTTAATACTTTCCTAGTATGTACGGTATGTTTGATTTTCATTAGATTTTTCTGACGTACATACTGGAAAAGGAATTTTTTTATTTGAAATATGAAAAAAGAGTAAAACTCCAGCCTTTCCCTCTCTATTTCTCTCTACAATTCTGGACCAAAGGCAAACTGACTCTAGTAATTTGTTAGCAACTGTGAATCGTCTGCTGCACCCAATGACCACTAGGGGGCTGCAGAGACTTGAAACCTTAAGTGAGCTACCGGGGTTTAACATTCTCTGATAACGTCCCTGTCCACTGCTTTTGCACGTCATAGACAGAGTCTCAATTAATTATCATGCTTTCATACTTTCTATCAAACTTTTCCCAAGGAAAAAAAGGTGCCTTTCCCTGTAGATTAAATCACACTAAATCTCAAAAATTTTCTTTTTTAGATAATTTTTTAAAGGAAGCAGGAATTAATATTGATAGTCTACCAGGTACTAATGTATGCATCTGTAGACATGTGGGTTTCTAACACATCACATAGTTTTTTGGGGGGAAGGGTATATGTTATTATGTCTATTACAGAGTTAAAAGAGCTAAGGCTCAGAGAGGCAAAATAATTTGCCCAAGGTAAAACAGCAAGTAAATAACAGAGTTGAAATTCAAAACAGTGACTCTTTTCCTCCAACAATTACACAACCCACTAAGAAAAATTAGAACCTTAACTCATGCCAAAGTTACAATTTTGGCACCGTATTCTATATAATTTCCATCAAGAGGATGGGAGATGAGAAAATAAATTTGAGAGTATGTAGGGGAAATAGAGACAGAAAAATAAAAAGTGTGAGCAATGATAGCTAACATGTCTTGTGCACTTATTGTGATGTATTTCAAAAACCCTTTCATTCACTATCTCACTTAATATTCCCAGTAACACTCTGAGAAGAAGTAATAGTATCTCTATTTTACAGGTCACAAATAGAAGCTCAGGGAGGTTAACACCCCAACAAAACTACACAGGTAACAAGAGCTGAACCTGGATACCCGACTAAGAAGTTCATGCTTTTAAATTCTGCATAACCTCACAATAGAGAAAATGGGATGAGATAAAATGGGCTGAGGCGAGCTGAGATCAACAGAAGAAGAAGCTGAAAGTCCAAATCAAAGAGATGGGGAGTGGAAGTGGCAGACATAGATCCTGACATAGACATCGGAATCTTCAAGGAGACAATTAAGTGAGGTGGGCTGTTCTGAGTCACCTTGCAGATGACTTGGGCCATTGGGCTGGGGGAGGAGGAATGTGAGTTGACCATGTACCAAGAGAGGAAGTGGTCAAGAAGAAGACACTGAGACCACCAACACCCTCCTCAGAAAATTCCGAATTCCTAGAAAAGGAAAGATGAACAACTCAGTCAAGGAGGTGCTCAAATTCTCTATAAGAGAAGTAGTAATAAAAATGACATGACAAATTAAGCCATGTGACTTAAGGTAAAACACATCTCACAACTGCAGGATCTGACTGGGACCTATGGGATCAATCAAGTTAGGCATTTTGCTGGTCAACAGAGATTCCTCACGTACCTAATGTATACAAGATGTTGTTCTACGTTCCAGGAATTTTTTGCTCTGGACAAAAATAAGGGGTCCATCACCTTAAGAAGCATCTACTCTAATGATGGGAGACAGATAATAAATGTGCAAGCACATAAAGTAATTTAAGATAATAGTAGGTGCTACAAAAAACAAAAATAGAGCCATGCGGTACATGATGACTTGGGGCAGCAGAAGTGGGTGCTGCCCTAGCTCTTGCTTTAGTTGGAGAAGTCCTCTTTAAGGCAAGAGTGAGTCCTGATTGGTGGGAAAGAGGCAATCATGAAAAGACTTTGAGAGAGAACTTTCTAAGCAAAGGACTATCACGTGTCCATAGTCCTGAGATGAGAAGAGATTTGCATGTCCAGGTGACAGTAAGAAATCAATCTAGCTGGAATACAGTGAATAGAAGACAGAAAGGTGGAGGGGCATCCAAGGTCTAGATCTTCTACTGTTGGATAGGCCGTGGTAAGAAGTTTGAATTTTATTTTGATTGCAATGAGAAGACACTACTTTAGTGGAAAGTCTCATGCTCTGATTTATGCTGTAGACCTAAACTGTCCAATATGGTAGCCATTAGTCATATGTGGCTATTGAACACTTTAAATATGCCGAATGCAAACTCAAATGGGCTTTAAGTATAAAGTACACATCACATTTCTAATATTTAGTATTAAAAAATACATAAGATCTCTCCTTAGTATTTTTTCATTTTGATTACATGTTTAGTGATAATATTTTGTATATATCAGGTTAAATAACATATATCATTCAAGTTCATTTTACTTTACTGAATAAATTTTATTTTTTTAATGTAGCTAGTATTCTGGGCTTAGGCAAGAGTTTTAACCTCTTGGTCTTATCTCTCCTGTTTAAAAGTGGACTATAATCTCCTTCTGACAAAGTTGTTGTGACAATGAAATTCAGCAAATGTGAAAATTCCTAAGAGCATGATAAGTACCCATACCTTTGCTAAGCTAAAGTAAGTCTGCAATCATGGTGAAATGTCAAAAATGAGGACAGGATACAGTTGTATTCTGGCTGGGGGAAGCCATGTGTTACATGGGCCTGATGGTGACCAGGCTAACCTTCACTTTCTGGCTGCCTTGGGATGGATGAATTGACCAAGAAGTGATCCTGAATAACAAACTATTAAGTCTGAGGTATCTAGGCACGAGAGAGAGAGAGAGAGAGAGAGAGAGAGAGAGAGAGAGAGAGAGAGAGAGAGAGGCGGGGGGGGAGAAAGATAAGTGGAGGGAGGTGAGGAGCAGAAGGCGGATAAAAAAGGCAAAAGAAAAATCAATAAGTAGACCTGAAACTAGACATCAGAATCTACTTACTGCTAAAACACGTGGAAACCAATCACCAAAGGAGCATACCCCAGGCCAAGAGCAAGAATCGGAACCCAGAAGAAACATTCAAATGAACCAACATGTGTGTTCAGGAAAGCAGATTTTCATTCCAGCCTTTCTTCTCAGAGGCTCTGTGACTTTAGGAAAACCTTCGGCTTATCCAGACTCCTGTTTCAAATTAGAAGAAAGGACCAAGTATAGTCTTTAAGATACAAGTCTGAAATCCTCTGTGAGATTCTTGAGAGCTGACAGGTACTAGAAGAAGACTGTAAGTTTCCAGCACAACTAGGAAGAGAGCTTGGGCCCAGTGCTGGACAGAGGAAAAACAAAACCAGGATTTCTTTTAAAATACTTGCCAATTGGCAAGCCTGAGCTCTGAGTCTGTAGCCTGACATTGCTAACCAGTCACAAAGATATCTTACAAGAATTGGCATCCTAAGAGAGAATAAAGTCGGTAAATGTTAACGTAATCACTATCTATTAAGCACCTACTATGTGCTTTGCTCTATGTGATATGCCGTGGAGAGAATAAAACATGGCGAATAAAACAGTCTAGGTTCCTACTATCATCGGGCATTGATAATGTTAAATGAAAAATATGCAGAGCACAAAATAGAATCCATGCCTATGCTGTAACACAGCAAAAATTTTAAAAAAATGGAGGAAAGAAAAATAGATTTATTTGGATGGCAGAATTATGAGTGATTTTTCTTTTTCCTTTTTTTAAAAAACCACTTTTAATAGTTTTGTAGAATACATAGTAATAGAATTTGATCCCCATAAAGAAAGTGGATTAGTCAAGGTAGCTAGGTTATGATTTAATAATAACCAACCCCCCAGCCCTCCAAAACTAAGTAAATTTAAAACAATATATTGAAATATATTATTCTCATAATCCATGTCCATTTCAGGTGAGCAGAGGGCTCTGATCATCATAGTCACTTAGGGAACCAGGCTGAGGGAGCAGCCACTCATGTGAACTTGAAAGTTCTTGCACCAGCAAGTAAATCCTCCAGCCTGGAAATGGCACATACAGCTTTCATTCACCACTCTGGCTGGGAAGAGTCACATCATCCCACCCTATCATGAGAAGGCCTGCAAGGTGGAGAGTCAGAAACATCTAGCAAATAGGCTTACCAACTCCCAAAGAAGGGGAAAATCTGCAAGTATTGCATTAGGTGACTTAGACTAGGAAGGGTCCAGAAGACTAGACTTATCCAGAGAAAAAATGACCCCAACTCCCCAGGGGTCCACAGTCCAGCTGGGGGGCCCAGCTATCACCAGAGAGCACAGCCTCCCCTCAACATGCGTCATTCTATGAATATATCATCATGAAAATAATAAGAGTTATCTGGCAGCTTGACAAGAGGTGGCCCAGACACAAGAAAAGCCTTTCCCAGACACCAAAGAGACGAAGCTCTCTCCTAAAAACTAGAAACAACCTCACATATTCAGAAGAGAGGAAAAACAAGAAGAGAGATAAAAGCCAACTGTGTCTGCCACTGAACATCTCACTATAATCCCTGTGCTTACCAAAGCACAGAACATCAGGGAAGAGGGGTGGGAGCTATTAACGTAAGGAACAAGTGTTGGTCTTATCACCTGCTGCTATTCTAATACACTCTTGACTTTTTAAATATCGTTTTGAGCTGAGGAAAATGAAAAAAATGCTTTCGGGGTAATTTGGTTATCAAAAGAGCCTTCTTGGAAAGCCTTTTAAAGGGCTCCAAACCCACGTGCAGTATCCTTTCCATGTAGTTCTCTCTGCCTTGTAGCCAGAACTGTGGCCTGTGACTTCTAGTAGCGGCAGGGAGAAGCCTTTGGTGCCTTAGAACTTAGCCATGTCTGTGGGGTCAGTCAGATCAACTGTAGGCAAGTCAATCTCTGAGCAATAGATTGCATCCAATTGACCTGCTGCAGCTGTCAACTGGACAAATAATGATCAAATGAAAGACAACTCCCACTGGCCAGTCTAATCTGATCTATCACCTCCCATGTGCATTGCCACGCCTGGGCCTCTGTCCTTGCCGCTCTTTCTCATCCAGACCCTAGGATGGCAGAATGCCTTTGACTGAGCCCCGTCACCATTCAGAGACCAATCTTGGTTCCATCCAGGAGAAATTAAGACCACGCAGCTCAACGCCAACTCCCTCTCATATTAATTCCCCTCTCACTTTGAATCCCATTTCTAATAAACGGAGTGCATTCTATTTTGTCTGGCCTCTATGACCAAGCCACACCCTGTCCCTAATTTCCTAAGATTGTTTCTTAGCCTTGTTCTTATAGGACCCTCCCACGAGGGGAGGACCATTCCTCTGAGGTCTGCTACCCCCATAACTGGCTTCCATGAGGCCAGTCCCTTGCTGGCCTAGGGAAATAAACTAGAGTTATCTCTCTTCCCTTTTCCCTTTCTTCTGATTATGCCTGCAGCCAAGGGGGGCATTGTTAATTACCATGGGACCTCCATCATAGCTACAGCTAATTAGTCAGAGGTAAACATCTGACTCCAGGGAAGCTAAGCCCCAGGCCAGGTTGAACCAAACAGCTTTTCTCTCCAAAATTTGAACTAGGAAGCCCAGACAGTGAGGAGCTGAGATTTGAGTCACGTTAATAGCAGAGCACCTAAACGCCCGAGGACTGGTGGTATCCATCGGATCTGTGATTTTTTTTTTTCCATTTATTGCATTTGTTGAGTTTTATTTTATTTTTTATTATACTTTAAGTTCTGGGGTACATGTGCTGAATGTGCAGGTGTGTTACATAGGTATACACGCGCCATGGTCGTTTGCTGCACCCATCAACCCATCATCTATATTAGGTATTTATTCTAATGCTATTCCTCCCCTAGACCCTACACCCCACAACAGGCCCCAGTGTGTGATGTTCCCCTTCCTGTGTCCATGTGTTCTCATTGCTCAAGTCCCACTTATAAACGAGAACATGCGGTGTTTGGTTTTCTGTTCTTGTGTTAGTTTGCTGAGAATGACGGTTTCCAGCTTTATCCATGTCCCTACAAAGGACATAAACTCATCCTTTTTTATGGTTGCATAGTATTTCAAGATCTTATAGTGAACACCTCACTTTGGGAAAATTTGGGATGAACTTTGCTCCTGGCAAATCAAACTAAGACAAGCTGGGACTTGCCCTTTCCTTCTCACTGGTCCCTCTCAGTACTGACTCCCTGGATACGCCCTACCTAAACACTTTTCCCAAAGTCTCATGGGTATCTGACCCTCAGCACCTGTCTACTCTGGTGTCCAGGACTGGCCTTGTTCATCCCATTGTAACAGAACCCCAGAGTCCTCTGCTGTCACCCCTTGCTGACTGTGAACTGAGTACCCAAGTGGATTTGACCAGCACTTGGAAACATAGGTCCATAATGACCACATTTACAGAGCCAGCAATCTGGATATGCAGTCTGTGTGACTTTTGTATATAGCACATTGCCACATATGAGACGATTTGGGAGAAGTAGCTTGGATGCTACAATGTAAATATTTTGCAGATATTTCAAAGCTTTTGGGGAAATAAAGTTACACCAAGGCTGAGTCAATGCATCCAGGATACAAGGTTGTAATGCCACTGGCCATATCTGCACCCCCAGCCAGTGGGACAGCAGTCCTGTAAACAGGGAGCAGCATCTGTACCAGAAGGGAAAAGCCTCCTCTATGTCTACTTCCCCTTTCCAACTCCCAAACCTTGCATTATACTTCATGGTGGCTTTGCAGCCAGTATGGTTCAAATAGCCAGTCCCCACCCTGCAAACAGACCCTCGCCTCTCCCACCAGTCCAAGATGTCTGGTCATATGGTAACAGCCAAGCTCTGGATTCCTGCTCATTACTTTGAAAGGCATATGTCCACTGGTGTTAACCAGCCTCAAAAATAATTCCACCTTCTCATACTTGCACATCTGTGCGTTGCCTTCCCCCAGGGACTAGGGCTAAACAGTCTCACCAACAGGGTATGCAGAAATGAGAGTGTGATTTCTGAGTTTGGTCATAAAAGACACTGGCTCTCTTGGATCACTTGCTCTGAAGGGAGCCAGCTGCCATGTTGTAAGGATACTTAAGCCCACACTGGGGTCTGTTGGGGGAGGCAAGGGGGAGGGACAGTGGGGGTGGGGAGGTTGGGGAGAGATAACATGGGGAGAAATGCCAGATATAGGTGACAGGGAAATGGAGGCAGCAAATCACATTGCCATGTATGCACCTATGCAACAATCCTGCATGATCTGCACATGTACCCCAGAACCTAAAGTACAATTTAAAAAAAAAGGCCTGAGGAGAGGTCCATGTGGCAAGGAATGAAGGACTCATGCAGTCAGCCCTAATATGCCAGGCATGTGAATAAGCCATCTTGAAAGTAAATGCTCCACCTCCAGTCAAGCCTTCAGATGCCTGAAGCCTCAGTCAATACCCTGACTATATATAACCGTGTAAGAGACCTTGAACCCGAATCACCTACTTAGATCAGATTCTTGACTCACATAACTTTTGAGATAATAAATATTTATTGTCTTTTTGATGCCTAAGTTCTGGGTTAATTTGTTTTGCAGTAATACATAACAGACATACCACTTCTTTTAATTCACCAGGTTCTTCTGTCTTTCCCTTTCCCTGTGTCTCCAGCCAGGCTGTGCCACTGCAGGCCAATCTGCCACAGCTGGTGCCACATGTACCCAAATGTCCACCAAGACAGCACTCATCACCACAGGCTACGGCCAGAGACTAGAAACCCCCTCAAAAATATCTCACTGTTCCCTTAAACACCTGCAGCAGAAGCTACACAGCCCCTCATATTCCTGGGAAGAAATCCTTTTAATTTTTCCTTTCATAGAATTTTCTTTCTGATTATAAAAGTGATACATAATATTATGGGAAATTTGAAAAATTCAGTACTGTGTTTAAGAGAAAGTTTAAGTAGCCCATATTCTTACCACCTAAAAGGAATGACTCAAAGTTCTGCTATATTTCCTTCCAGTATTGTTTTAAAACAGAATCATTTGGTTCATGCAAAGTTACATCCTGTGCTATTTTTTAACTTAACATTATATTATAAGCATTTTCCCATATCACAGAACATTCTAGGGATTTATGGTTTTTAATGACTGTATAGAATTATAATGTATAGATATACCATAATTTGTTTAACCAATCTCTATTTTTAGACATGTGGGTTGTTTCCAAGTCTTTGCTATTATAAATAATGCTGCAACAAATATTCATGTACATTAATCTTTGCCCATGACTCCGATTAATTCTACAGCTCATAAATCTCTGTTTGCATTTCAATGCATTTCTCTAAATTCCTAAGTTTCTTTTTTAAAAATGTAATCACTAACACATGCATAGAACTGAAAAGTTACAAAAGGCTAGGCAGTAAAAAGTACATCTTTCTCCCTCCAGGGTCCCTGGTCCTCCAAGTTAATTTCTTCAGAGGCAATAATGGTTACCCATTCTGGGGCATTCTCGTAGAACTCTTATATGCATGTGTAATTACAGATGTAAAGGTTAGCTGTTGTCAAAGTGTGATCCAAGACCCTTTCAGGGAGTCTATAAGATCAAAGCCACTTTTATAATAATACCAAAGCATTATTCACCTGCTTCAGGTTTATTCTATCAGAGGTACACAGTGGAGTTTTCCAAAGGCTGCGTGACATGTGATGACATCATCAAGTTGACAGCTAATGGAATGTGTGCTTATGTATTCTTAGGTTTTCTAGAATTTTCTAATTATCTCTTTAGGGTTCTTGATAATTTTTAAGAGTATAAAGGCTTCCTGAGACCAAAATGTTTACGATCTGTTGGTATAGATTTTAAAACACACATATATGTACATAAAATTGGTTGCATGCTATATGTAGTCTGTGGCTTTTTTAAAAATATGGCAATATATCTTTGAGATTATTCCATCTCAACACCTATAAAATAGCCTTGATGTTTTTAAGTGACTATTTTGTTCTATTTTGTGGTTGCTCCACATGTTTTTAACCAGCTTCCATTAATAGAATTTCATGTTTTAAAAATAAATATTTGCTGTATTGTGACTATTATATAACAATATATGTTGCACAGAATAACCTATGTGCTCTTCATTTTGTAAAAATGCAAGTATCTTTCTACAGTAAATTTCTAGTAGTGAAATTGCTGGCTCAAAGCATACGCATATTTTAAATTGGTACTGCCAAATGGCCTTCCACAGAGAATACATCCATTTTTATACCCACAACAGTTGAGAGCAATTATTTTCTCACATCTCCACCATCACAGGATATCAGGTTTTTGATCATTAAAATCTGATAGTTTAAAATACGGCATCCCATTGTACTTCGAGTTCCATTTATTCCGCTATGAGTAGATCAAGTACATTTTCCTTTTTTAAAAAGTCACTTGTATCTTATTTTCTGGAAAGTCTCTGCTTATGTCCTTTGCCATTTGTCTTTTGACTTGTTTTTTTCTTCTCAATTACTAAGATTTCTTTATATATAAGCAAATTAGCACATTTCTGTCTTTTGCCTTTTGATTGCTTTATCTTACCAAGCAAGATAATTTTCCAACTATCAAATTAATAATTTCTTTTTTGGCTTCTGGCTCGTAGGTAACTGACACATATATGTTTTCAATTTATTCTATATTTTCCTCTAGTGATTTTATGGTTTATCATTTAGTCTTTTCAGTCCACTGAAACTTTTTTCATGAAGATGTAGATGAGAATCCAACTTTACTTTTTAAATTTTCTTCCTACATAGGACTCATTGTCTCAACACTATTTATTTCATAAGAAGTCTTTTCCCCACTGATAAGAAATTCTACCTTTATTATAAAATTATTTTTACCTGTATTTGGGCCTTTTTCTGGCTCTCCCATTTTGTTGCATGGATCCATCTGTGTATCCCTCCCTAGCTACACACCATTTACAATACTATAGCTTTATTAATAGGTAGAAAGCTGTTCCTTCCTATTATCTGTCCTTTTCTGTATTTAGCTAAATATTCTTGCTCCTTTATTTTCCCATATAAGTTTTAGAACTTACTCCATTAGTTTAAATGTTGCTTTGAGATTAAATTTATAGATTAACATAGGACAATCTGCCATCTTGACAATATTGAGTCTGTCCAAGAACACAGGAAATATTTTTACAATGTTCTTAAGTAGTATTTAATAATTTCTTCACATAGGTCTTGCGCATTTCTCATAAAATTTATTTTATTGTTTCTTTTGCTATTATAAATGGAATTTTTTTCCTTTCAAATATGTTTTCTAACTGGCTATATTATATAATATACTATATAATGTTGAGATGCTATTGATCTTCCTGTATGCATTTTGTATCAGGCCTTCTTATTGGATACACTTGCTTATAACAGTTTTTCAGTTGGTCTTCTTGGAGTTTTCAAGTATATATCATCTGAAGACAATGAAAATTGTGCTGCTTTCTTTCTGAATTTTATTCCTCCTTTCCTTCTGAAACCAGCTCAATTTTCCCATAGAACTGATGTTTATAGCTTTTTTGAGTAAACATAGATGCTGACTTTCCTGTTCTTGAAGCTCAAGAAACTTAAATTTGTCTTATCTGAGTTTCTTTTTCAGAAAACCAATTGCCAGGCCTCCAAGATGGTATTAAGAGTAGAAACTTCCCAGACTCCTCGTCTGACCACCTGTTGCCTGTTCACCAACTCCTCTACCTTCCCCACTACATAAATCCCTAACTTTAGTCAGGGAATTTGAGCCTTGTCTCCCATCTCTCTGCAGACACCCACAAGGAAGCCTTTCTTTTCTGACAATACCTACTGCATCTCAGTGATTGGCTTTTGTACAGTGAGCAACTGACCTACACTAAACCCTCGGCATTTGGCAACACTTCTCTTATCAGATTTCATTGGCTAGCTCCTCCAAAATAAAGCCAAATCATACTGAGGATGTGTAGAATCTTGTGTTGTTCCTGACTTTATGGGAATGATTCTAATATCTCACCAGAACGCCTAATGCTAGCATTGCCTTGAGAAAAATATCTTTTTATTGAGTTACAACTCTTACTTTTCTAAACTCCATGTTCCCATCAAAAATTCAGAGTCCCCAATCAACCATTGTGGCCCCCATCTTGCACCTACCAGGTGACATGTGATATCTGTAGAGATTTCAAACTGGAGGAATAAATTTGTTGACTAGAATTAGGTGGTAAACCCTCTCCTGGGGACCAAAATAAGGTATTTTAAGACATTTTCTTCTAAAGAGGATTACCAAAAGGTAGACACAACATACATTTAAGTTTAGGGATGCTGAGTAAAAATTTACTACTGGGGCCTAATTTTCAGGGAACATTCAAGAAAGAAGCTAATATCTGCAAAATCTTCCAACCCAAGTTTATTTGTATACTATTGCTCTGCTGAGCTCTCTTTCCTTTCTAAGCTCCCATAGTCTTTGCCTGTCTCTAACTCACAATATGCTGAGTCCTGGTCTCAAAACCATTTCAGACACTCCCTATCCTCACCCACACCTGCCAACACTGACCTTGTGAAGATTGTGACACCACATGTCACAGTTTCTCAACATACAGAATAGCCAGAAATGCTTACTAAAACTTTAGAATCCCAGGCTCCCCAAGACCTGGTGATGCTTATGTGTACCATGATTTGAGAAGCACAGCCTTACAGTTTCATCAGTGCTGCAGGAACCGCTAAAGGGCCTGCAAGGCCTAACTCTTCTTCCTCAACTCTTCTGGGTCAAAGTTAAATTATCAGGCTCTCCCAAAGAACTGTTAAGTATACTATGACCCTCACCCAGACAGGACAAACGTGATTTCTAAACTACTTGGCTTGGAATCTCCAAGGGTGCACATGCATTTCTGGGAAGGCAGAGACAGACCCATACCATCCTTGGGTAGACTCTGGTGGATACTCTGAACAAAGTAGATCAGACATGTCTGTCAAACCCAGACAAACCCAGAACTAGTAAGGTAACCTAGGAGCCTTCGTTAGAGAAATCAGCCTTTACCGGCATGGGCCATGGGACCCTATGACAGCAAGATCTTTCGGCCATAAACACACGTTCCCAAGGCTAGTTCTGTATGTCCCTATCCATGGAGCAGCCCTGCCTCTAATTCCACAGTGTCTCAGATGTCTGCACTTGCTCATAAACTGCCTCAGGTATTGGGACTAACAGGAACCATGATGGCATCTGCCACATCCCTGGTGACACTAGTCACTGGCCTGCTGGCTCCCATTTTCATGGGAGAGGGTTGGTTGCCTTGTACCCATCTCTGTCCTCTTTCTACTTCCTCCTTTTCTCCACAGCTTGATGATGTTAGGCAGGTCTCACCTGCCAGCCCCTGAGTTATGGCCACTGGTAAGAACAAGCATCCCTGGAGACGAACAATCATATTTACAAACTGTCTTCTGTTCACACGCACAGCCAGGGCCACTTTGGACGGTGGCCTTAGAATGCTGAGGAGATCCACAGGCAGCCTCCTGGGGTTGGAGTCAAGGGTGGTGTGAAGTGGCAGAGCTGCTGAACTGCTTTTCAAATTGGTCTTTAAGCAAAAGAGTAAAGCAGCTCAGCCCATTAAGGAACCCTCACTCAGAAGCTGTCCCACTGTCATGCCTCCTGGGGTGTTTGGGGACTTGGCTAATGAACCACCAGCACTGTTGCTAGTTACTTCCCTGCAAGTCACACCACATCAAGGCAAGTTTGCTGAGAAACGAACGTACTCCTGGCCCATCGAGGGAGCCCATCTGGTGAGTTTAGCTTCTGTCTCCAGCAGCATCACATAATGAAGGAGGCTCCTTTGAGGGAAGTGAAGCATTTTTGCAGTCTGACTCTCTGCCTTCTTTACAGATTTTCAAAGGCTGGTGAAGGCAAGAGGTCTCCCTTCCTTTCAGGAAAGACTGTAGACTTTCATCTTGACTCAGGACCACAGGCTGTGTAGTCACAACTTAAACTGAGAAATCCAGGTTCTTCAATTTTGTCACTCACAGAGTAAAAATTGCTTATTATTAGAGTTTGCGAAGGAATCTAACTCAATATTCACTCAAAAGTGAGGGACATCTTTTGAGCCTGGCTGTGTTTCTCAGCTCCTACCATGTGTACCTTACAGGTGGGTGTACGCCAACACTTTAAGAAAGTCAGTTTCCTCCACTGCTGGGTCTGCAGTGCTATCACTATCACAAGTTGCACTCACAATGCAAATAATACTTAATGTGATTTCTTACTGGAACAAGTTTACCACAATTATTGCTAGCTGGTGAGGTTTTCGAGAGCTGTTATTTTTGCTTTTTGTAAAATATAAATCACCGTTCATCTAGCTTCATTATTATCAATTCAGAGTATTATCCATTATTTGGTTAACCCTATGGTGTGCAGTGACCTATAATTGCATCAACAGTATTTTGGGCCTGTGATTTTCCAGCAATTAAAGTTTAATATTTATCATCTATATCCCTGTGCTAATCTGCTTTTTATAAGGACACTTACATGACATACTTACATGCTGCCTGTGAACTTGTGCCATTTGAATTACTTGAGACTTCTATCAAAGAATGTATAATATAAATCAGAGTTAGCTTAAAATCACAAGGCATTGTTTTAGCATATAGACTCTTGCATGTATTTTTTTTACAATACAAATAATATGTGATATGTATTTCTTCATAGCAACAAACTTAACATAATTGATTTTGTCCTTCAATTATATTTTATCTCCACCAACTCCTATCAGTCACTGAAAGAGGGAATTAATGCATGTTCTCACTCATAGGCGGGTGTTGAACAATGAGAACACATGGACACAGGGAGGGGAGCACTATACACTGGGGTCCGTTGGGGGGAAATGGGGGAGGGATGGGGGTGGGGAGGTGGGGAGAGATATAGCATGGGGAGAAATGACAGATATAGGTGAGGGGAAGGAAGGTAGCAAATCACACTGCCATGTGTGTACCTATGCAACAATCTTGCATGTTCTTCACATGTACCCCAAAACCTAAAATGCAATAAAAAAAGAGGGAATTAATGGGTCAGGGGGGTTTCTGTTTCACCCAAGTGGACTACAATAAAAAAAAAAAATTAGAATTATAGGGGTTGACCCAGCAATCCCATTACTGGGGAGATATATATATATATATCTCCATCCAAATGATTATAAATCATTCTGTTATAAAGACACATGCAGACAAATGTTCATTGCAGCACTGTTTACAATAGCAAAGACTTGGAACCAACCCAAATGCCCATCGATAATAGACTGGACAGGGAAAACATGGAATACTATGCAGCCATAAAAAACGATGAGTTCATGTCCTTTAGAGGGACATGGATGAACCTGGAAACCATCATTCTCAGCAAACTGACTCAAGAACAGAAAATCAAACACCGCACGTTCTCACTCATAGGCGGGTGTTGAACAATGAGAACACATGGACACAGAGAGGGGAGCATCACACACTGGGGTCTGTTGGGGGGAACTAGGGGAGGGACAGCAGGGGATGGGGAGTTGGGGAGGGATAACATGGGGAGAAATGTCAGATACAGGTGATGGGGATGGAGGCAGCAAACCACATTGCCATGTATGTACCTATGCAACAATCTTGCATGTTCTTCACATGTACCTCAAAACCTAAAATGCAATAAAAATATACATATTTTTTAAATAAGAATTATAGAGGTTGAGGGGGCAATGATGGAAAGGACAATGACTGGGGGTCCGGGTCCCCCACCGCTTCATTAAAGCACTGCAGCTTACCTGTAATCTGGGTACACACTGAGTTTCTATGTTTGCAGAAAGAATCCTACTGTCAAAAAGCGTTTGAAATCTCCACACTACACTTTTCTATTTATTCAAAATACTATGACCATCTGAAACAATGCTAGAAAAATCCAAACAGATGACCCTGTTAGGTGAGGAAAAACAGTTTAAAAAAAAAAATGAAGAAAGAAAGAAAGAAAAAGGTAGAACTAGGCACAGAAAGATAACAAGGTTTAATCATCTCAATTTACCCTAGCAAAGCACCCAGCTGGGTGGATATTGGGAGGGGTATGATGGGGATGATTGGAGATGAATGAGAGAAGATTCTAGACCTTTTGGTCCAGGAAAACAAAGACAGATGTTCAAAACTGACTATGATACAGAAAACAAAGAAATGCAAATAGCATTAACCAAGGAAGTGGAGTGTCCCAAGGAGAAGGGATCACTTTGATTATGAGGAACTAGGAAGGATACTTCTCCCTGAACCCTGGGTTGACATAATTTATTCAGTTGTGAATTTATTTAGCAGAAATTTGCCACTGAGAAGGCACTGGGCAAGGCCAAGGAAAAGATTCCAAGAACCAGGGATTCCCTTGTTTCTTTGACATTAAGGAAAGTAATCTAAGACAATGCTTTTCAAATCTGATGGTGATACAATCATCTGGGGGAGGCTGTGGGCTGGGGAGGTGGGGAGGGGTGTTGGGGGAGGGTCCTGTTCCAATTCAGAAGGTATGGGGCTAGCCTGAAATTCTGCATTTCTAATCAGGTTTCAGGCGATGCCAGTGCTGCTGGTCAGACACTTGGAGTAGCATGAATCTAATGAACTGATGCCACACACAAGTGTTAGAGATACACCATAAGGCAGTGATTACTGTGACAAATACAGCTACTTGCCTACCTGATATCCATTCTCTTTTTACTTCACAATGAGAATCCCAGTTTTGTTTGGCAGGGCAATATGCTCAGCTAGAACAGTTCAATTTTTCAATATAGTATAAGTTGTAGTTGGGATGGGGGAGTATGGGTGAAATAATTCTGGCAAAAGAAGTATAGACAGAACTTCTTGGAGAAGGCATCTGTGATGGTTATTTCGGAGTGTCAACTTGATTGGATTGAAAGAGTCAAAGTATTAATCCTAGGTGTTTCTATGAGGGTGTTGCCAAAAGAGATTAACATTTGGGTCAGGGGGCTGGGGAAGACAGATCCATCCTTAATCTGGGGGGCATAATCTAATCAGCTGCCAGCAAATATAAAGCAGTCAGAAAAATCTGGAAAGGAGAGATGGAACTAGACTCTCAGTCTACATCTTTCTCCCATGCTGGATGCTTCCTGCCCCTGAACATCAGACTCCAAGTTCTTTAGATTTGGGACTCACACTGGCTCTCCTCGCTGTCAGCTTGCAACCTATTTGAGGACCTTGTGATCATGTAAGTTAATATTTAATAACCTACCATATATATGAGAAATACATATATGTATGTGTTTTTATATATGTGTATACATATATATATATATATATATATATATATATATATCTCCTATTAATTCTCTAACATAACCCTGAATAATACAGCATCCTTTCCTGTTGAAAGAGCAAAATATTTGGCTGAGGTTTTGGCCTTTGTCTTGGCTTTTGCTGTTTTCCCCTTTTTCCTGCCTCAAATATGGACTAATACCTGGAGGGCCAGCAGCAGCTCTCTGGCCATGACATTGAAAACTAGACTCAAGAAAGTGGTGCTGGAAGCAACAGCTTGGGTCCTTCGTGCCTCATGGATTGTTCCTACCTGCAGCCCCAGTTTGGGTTTTCCCAGAAGCAGCCCTGAAATGAAAATTCAGCTGCGTGTGGTTTATTTGAGAGTGATCACAGGAAACACCGGTGGAGGGATGGGAAGTGACACAGGGAAGGAAAGGGAGCCAATAACAGTGTGTCACCAAGCTGATGGCACAGTGGGAATCCGGAGCTTAATCCCCAGGGAAGTCTGGGAGACGGTGTAGACAATGTCAGGATTATCCAACCAAGGGGAGAGGAGGCTGGAGTTATGTATCCACTCAATCCCGTCTGTCCTTTGGAAGAGGGCTCCTTCTGACGGGGCTTAATTCTTCAGCACTCTTGCTCACCCAGCACACAAGCCAAGCATGCTCCCCTACCCCAAAACAGCCCTGTGTCTGTGATGGGGGGTATTTGCAGTATCAGTAAGAACCTTATGGTCAGGTATGGGTGGGATACTAAGACCACCTGCTATACCTGAGAAAACTCAATCTACCGCTGTTATTCTAGTCAGACACAATTGCAGCTGATAACCACTCCAGGAGCATTCTTGTTTTAAGAGATATTCTCACCCACATTGCACTAAGAGGGCAATGCTTAACACTAAGCTGCTATCCGTAATACAGAATCCAAGGCAATATCTACAGAGGCAGGAAGCTCTTTCTAGAAAACTTTTAAAAGACACTACATAGGCAACCACCTACTCTGCCAATGGGAGCAGCCAGCAGGCCTCTCCACAATGTGGGGATTTTGATATAACACCCAGAGCTTATAAATATGTTACTTATTTTCTTAGTTCCTCGGTAAATCAAAGAGACTTTCAATGAGTTCAGGAAAAACCATTCTCTAGGTAGGGAAAACTCCCATCCCTCTAAATGATTAACATCCTTATGAATGACCTAGAAGATGAAATAAGAAGAAAGTTACTCACAAGTCCACATGGTACCAAGCTGAGGCAAGGTGGGACATGAAGAAAGATTAGAAGAATGAGTTTCATAAAGTTCTTGAATGTGAAAACTGAAGAGAGAACACAGACACCATCTTTTCTTCTTGTCTGAGTCCTTTGGCTGACGTTGGGGGAATTGACGCAGCATTGAGAAGGAAGGAGCCAGAGTCCCCCTCTGCTCTGCTTGGTTCAGGGCTGGCTGCAGCCAAGGCAACACAGACTGGAGATTAAGCAGACCTAAAGTTTAGAAAGTCAGTGATTTCAAAAAAAAAAAGGCAGCAAAAAGATAAATTTTTTAAAAAAGCAGCTGTCACGGAGGGGCAGAGAACAGCAAACCCTTCTCACCTGACCCAAGGAATGAGCTTTGGGGAGGCAGAGCCCGAGAACCACCCAGACAAAACAAACAAAACAACACAACACAACACAACACAACACAACACAACAATCAGCCCAGTATCACAAGGGAAAGGTAAGCAGTTTTCTTTTTTAAAATTTTTGGGAACTTTTTGCAGTCTTAAATATTTCCAAATCTGGTTTTAACATAGCCAAAGAGCATGCAATTAAGCAAATGCTTTTGCTACATAAGAGTAAACTCTGTGTGTGTGTGTGTGTGTGTGTGTGTGTGTGTGTGTGTGTGTGTGTGACAAACTGCAATGATGGGATTCTCCTCCTCAAATTCCTGACACAATTGCCCTGAAGTGATCTTCATCGGTTCTTTTTTAGGTGCTTGTAGGCCTGTTGCCTTTAGGAGTTTCAATACCTTTCTCTATAACATGAGATATATCCATCTTTTCCACAATTTAGGTTGCTGCTAACATCAAAACAGAGTCTCATAGATGAGCAATGGCTTATAAATGAGAAATAAATGTAAAACGTTATGATCACTAACATTACCACTGACCCCGTAATCTGAGTTTGTTGTTTATACAATATTATTGTTTATGCATTAGTGTGACCTTGGATAATACAAAGTGATTCTGAGGATTATGTGAGGTAGTATGCATGGAGACTTAGCATAGGGCCTAGCACATAATTATGTTCTGTCTATTGTTATAATCATCACCAGCATCCTCATCACCATCACAATCACTATCACCACCACCACTGCCATCGTCATCCTGTGTGGTTCATTTTATATTATAATGCCCCCGAATCAATGAATATTCTCTTCTTTTGACTCATGGGCATTTGGCTACTTGTGTTTCCTTTTTAAGCTAATCTCTAAGTCACCAAGCAGCATTAAAGAATTGAATAGTAAGACTTCCTCTGATACCCTAGGAGGCTTTTCTTCTCCAAAAGATGAGTAATGAATGAATTCCAGATTACTTTAAAAGCCAAATCATGTTCCCTGCCTATTATTATTGCTTTTGCTTAATTTTCATTTGTGTTGACAGTCAGCACTCACCTGGGTGTTGTCACCACCAAGCCTGGGGAGATATAGCTCCTGAACATTTTCAACCAAACAGTTACGAAGCAGGTTTTCCATTAGCCTTGGAGCCATTCGAAGGTAGTGTACCACTTGTGAATGACAAATCAGGTGCATCCCACCCATCTCTCTTCCAAAGACTCATAGCACCACAGGATGTGAATGCTGGAAAAGCTCTTAGCAATCTAGTCAATGCTTCATTTTTCACATAGAAAAAATGGAGCCCAGAAAAATCAAGGTTGTGTATAAAAACATACAGATAATAAGAGATGGGAACAGGACCGGAAACCATGTCTGCTTAACTTTCATGCCACTATTCTTTCCGCTACCCAGTGCCACCCCTTCTTGAAGTCAGATGACACCATCAGAGCCTTGGCAGGGAATGAGGAAAAGGCAGTTCACGCAGGTGAGAGAAGCCAGGAGCAGCTGGAAATTAGCTGGCTGGAGGGAAGATGAAACAAACATGGAAACAAGCCCTTGAACTAGATAGAGGCAGGCAGGAAACAAGGCAGGAATGGAGCAAAAATATCCAAGGGGCAGGCAAAACGGATGGGAGCCCAAACCCAGCTGGCAGTGACACCTAGCCAAGCTGCCTAGTGGCAACTGCCTGGGAGCCCGACTCACAGGGCTCATGAAATTACTGCTTCCTCCATCTCCAGGAGTCCAGCCCTGACCTGGAGTGACTAGGGCTAAGGGCTGGATCTATCATTCTGCGACATAAAGGGTTGGCTTTGATTTCTGATGTTATTTTGGTGCTGGTTGTTCCTATCTCACCATTCTAAAGGGTCTCATCTGATGAAAGCATAGGGCAAGAGTGGAAACCACAAGGCTGGGAGTAAGAATTCGGAAAATCTTGAGTATAAAAACCAGGAAAAATAGAGCAGGATTTTTCTCCCAAATACTAACAGTGAGAACATTCACAAAGGACTGAGTTTCCTCGAGAGCTGATGATTAGGAGAAACAAAAGCAACAAGATATTTAATGAAAAGCAATTTTCATTTGTTTGTCCCATAACTTACGTGTGCTTTAAAAAACAAATCACAAAAATCAAACTCTTTGCTTCTGAGCCAAATATACAAATGGTGTGCATGACTAGGTTTCCTACTGCTATGATCTGAATGTTGGTGTCCTGTAAAATTCATATATTGAAATCCTAACTCCCAAGGTAATGATACTAGGAAATGGGGCCTTTGGGAAGTGGTTAGATCATGAGGGCGGAGCTTTCATAGACATATTAGTGCCCTGATAAAAGAGACACCCGAGGCAGATGTGGCTGCTCACTCTTGTAATCCCAGCACTTTGGGAGGCTGAGGCAGGTGGATCACCTGAGGTCAGGAGTTTGAGACCAGCCTGGCCAACATGGTCAAAGCCCGTCTCTACTAAAAACACAAAATAATCAGCCAGGCATCCTGGCAGGCACCTGTAATCCCAGCTACTCAGGAGGCTGAGGCAGAAGAATCGCTTGCAACAAGGTGGCAGAGGTTGCAGTGAGCCGAGCCAGAATAGCCACTGTACTCTAGCCTGGGCAACAGAGTGAAACTGTCTCAAAAAAAGAAAAAAAGGGAGAGACACCAGAGAGCTTGTTTGCCCCTTCTGCCAGGTAAGGTTACAGTGAAAAGACAGCTATCTAAGTACTAGGAACCAGGCCCTCTCCAGGCACCGAATCTGCTGGCAAATTGATCTTGGACTTCCCAGCATTTACAGGCATGGAAAATAAATTTCTGATGTTGATAAGCCACCCAGTCTATGGTATTCTGTTATAGCAGCCCACGTGGCTAAAGACATGCCTACTGGCATCTTTTGAGAAGAATAATAGCTTAGTTTTGTGACGATAAAGAGGGCATTTTAGGCAGAAAACAGTAAGAAGTAGCATTCCCTGACCAGAGAGCCGCAGGGGTGGCTGGAGAACGGGGTATGTGTTAGGAGCAGCAGCAGAAAGGGTGGAAGAAGCAGGCAGGAAGGGGATCTCAAAGGACTCAGCACACCAGATGTGGTAGCTTGGACTTTCTGCTAGATCCTCACCATGACCCCCATGAAACACAATTTTTCCTCATTATTCACATGTCAGTATTTGCAAATTCTCCTACTCACTAAAATTTCTTTCTGTGTAACCCCCAAATCAGCTCTTGTGATGCATTTGCAGTCATTCACAGACATATGCAGATGAGGGAAAATATGCATGCTCCAGGTGAGGTGGGACCAGGTGAAGCTCTGCCTTTTTGTTTTGACTCTCAGACTGTAAACCAGCAACCTTTTGCAGTCTATTAAGCGGCACATTTTTGTGCTTTTTATTGGTGATTCTGAGGTAGGAGCCCAGCAGCACTTGTTTTCTGCTCACAACCCTGCTGACCCAAAACAGAATCTGATCCAGATTGGATGAAGTGAAGAAATTGGCAAAAACCAACCTGGGTGCAGTGGCTCACACCTGTAATCCCAGCACTGTGGGAGGCCAAGGCAGGCAGATCACTTCAGGTCAGGAGTTTGAGACCAGCCTGACTAACATGGTAAAACCCAGTTTCTAGTAAAAATATAAAAATTAGCCAGGCATAATGGTGCATGCCATTAGTCCCAGCTACTCCGGAGGCTGAGGCAGAAGAATTGCTTGAACCCGGAAGGCAGAGGTTGCAGTGAGTCAAGATTGCACCACTATGCTCCAACCTGGGCAACAGAGCGAGACTCTGTCTCAAAAAAAAAAAAAAAAAAAACAGCAGATAGTAACAATAGTGATCCCTAGCTGTGCTCATCACTCATTAGCATGACACTCCCACCAGTGGCATGACAGTTTATAAATTCCATGGCAATGACCTGGAAGTTACCACCCCTTTCTAGAATGCTGTTGAATAATCTGCCCCTTAATTTGCATTAACATGCTCCTTAATTGCAAGTACTGCAAGTAACTGGATATAAGCATGCTACCAACAGCCCACAAATGTGGCTCTGGGCACACCACCTATCAATTAGCCCAGCTCCAAAAGCAGCAGCTCCAGTTCAGTAAAAGACCACTATTTAACACCACTGGCTTACCCTTGAATTCTTTGCTGTGTGAAGGCAAGAACCTTGTATTAGTCTGTTCTCATAATGCTAATAAAGACATACCCAAGACTGGATAATTTATAAATGAAAGAGGTTTAATTGACTCACAGTTCCCCATGGCTAGGGAGGCCTTACAATCATGGCAGAAGGTGAATGAGGAGCAAAGTCACATCTTACATGGTGGCAGGCAAGAGAGCATGTGCAGGGGAACTCCCTTTATAAAACCATCAGATCTCGAGAGACTTATTCACTATGATAGAATAGTATGGGAAAATCCTGCCCTCTGTGATTCCATTACCTTCTACTGGGTCACTCCCATGACATGTGGGAATTATGGAAGCTACAATTCAAGTTGAGATTTGGGTGAGGACACAGCCAAACCATATCAAACCTTCCCTGGCTAAACCTCAATTTTGAGGCTTGCCTGCACCCTGCATCAATTCCACTGTTTAAAATAGCTCCCATGTGTAGTGCTGAAGTGCTGCAAGGCCAGAAGGATGTGACATGCCTTACAAAGAAAATGCATGTGTTAGACAAGTTTTATTCAGGCATGAGTTGTAGTTCTGTTGGCTGTGAGTTTAATGTTAATTAATCAACAATTTGTATTCAATAAGATGTCTAAACAGGAACATACATAAAACAAGGTTTTAACAATGTGTTGATAGAATGATTAAACAATTATGACCAAAAGCTTGCAGGAACCTAACTCCATATTTCCCCTAGGAGCAATGGTTTAGTATTTAATTCAGTGTTTGCAGAGACTGTATAGAATGTAACTACCATGAATAATAAGAATCAGCTACATTTGGAATGGCTTCATATTATTTTACTTTGAAATCTCCATTTCATAAATTGGAACCCTAATTCTCACAAGGCTGAGACTAGCCTGAAGCTCCATAACTACTAAGTGACAGAGCCAGGACTTGAACACAAAAGGTCTGATTCCCATTCCCATCATATTTCTACTCTGAAATGCAGTGGATGCTAAAATAGCAGAAATACAAGTGCCCATCAGGCCAGGTCTTAGAAATCTATAGTCAGCCATGCCATAAGACTGAAAACTAATTTAGTGAAGGTCTTCTAGAATGCCTTAGCTGGCTCTTTACTGGAGGTAATGACCAGGTAAAGACCTAGAATCCTGCCTGGCTCCACTTGGGTTTGATCTGGATTTTATGAGAACTCGATTTATCAGTGGCCTGGTACAGGTTCCAAACTGAGATACCGGCAGCCCCAGGAGAAGCCCAGCATCTTAATATTCCAGATGCAGCTGTGCCTGGCAGCCTAGAGTCAGATAACGGCAGCCTGGGTGTGTGCACACTTAATATTCCCTCCAGCAGCCCCACATCCCTCCTCCTCCTTCCAAGTCCTGCTATATTTTTGAGGAAAGCTAAACAGATTATGAAGGAAACCCAAAAAGGACACAGTGTTTGCAGGAACCAAACCTTGAAGGGGAGGCCCTCAGGGGCAGTAGAGAGCTACAGCTTTCTATTTAGGCAGTGCTCCTTTTGGATAATTGGATGCCTGCTTCATATGCAGCTGGTCTGCTGAAAATGTATACACAATGAGTGAGTGGCGCGCGCGCGCGTGTGTGTGTGTGTGTGTTTTGAGCAAATGGGATAAGGGAGGAACCAAAACATCAGAAGAGAGAAGAAAGGGATTTTTAAAATCTGATATGATGATAATTGACCATCTCCATGATATCCCCTTCAAATCTGCTAAAATTGTAAGAACAGAAAATCCTTACCAGGCAATGTTTCTTCAAAGAAAGAGATCAAAGTGGAAACGTGTCAAATGAGACTGCAGCAGCCCCAGGCTAATTGTGAAGTTTGTCTTATGGGCCTCAGCTTTTTCTTCAATGTCTTCTGTCCTGTCTCGGATTCTTAGGGACCCTATACTAGCTCCCAATGTCTACCCTCTAATAGCATTGTAGGACTTGGTGTTAAAAGAGACCCCATAAGGCAGCTAATCAGAACCCCCACCCAACCTGGGTGGGTATATACACCTTGACACTATTAAGAGAGGGTCTTTCAAGCTCTAATTGCAACCTGTTTTTCCTGTGATGGTGATGATGGGAGGGGATACTTACCACTTACTTCCAATGGTCACCTGTCCTACAGGTGATTCTCCAATGCAGGGGTCTGCAAACTGTACCCCATGGGCCAAATCTGACCTACCGCCTGCTTTTGCAAATAATGCATTATTGGTACATGGCCATGCTTATGTATCGCCTATGGCTGCGTTCATACTACAATGGCAGATTGAGTGATGTGACAAGTAGCGTACGGTCCTCAAAGCCTAGAATGTCTGCTACTTGTCCCTGCACAGAAAAGTTTCCCACCCCCTGCTTTAATGGAAAAGATAGGTTTTCTTACATTGCACTGAAATCTGAAATCTTCCCTGGTGGTCACAGTCCCCCCAACCCCGGAGTGCCATGGGAGGCTACATCCTCCCCCATCAAAGTGTTCCCTGCCTTCCTTCATCAGACAACCCTTTGGTTACGTGTAATCAATCACTGCGGTTTGCTCTTTGTTCTCTTCACCAAGATGGAGACCCCTGCCTTGTGTAGTCTCCACTAGCAGTTCCGAAGGGGACCCTTGTCCACACATGCTTGATCACACTCTGCCTTCTGAGGAAGCCATGTATGTCTCACACCCAACCCCACTCCCTCACCCACCTCTACCCCAGAAATCTTTGGGTTCTTAAATACTTAAACAGAGAGTGCTAGTTATAGCTTACATTTATTCGAGCATCAATTCTCTCTATAAAGAGCCTGTGACCTTTGCTTTGCCTGTTAATTAATTTAAAGCGCCCAGCCAACTGGGTGGGGTAGCAAGTAGATATCAAAAAGGGGGAAAGTTTCAACTTAGTTTGGCTGGACATTAGAATCGACGATTGTGGTAGCCAAAACAGTTTACAGTCCAATTCCTTTATTTGACAGATGAAAGAGCAGAGACCCAGAGAGCCTGTAGAATTTGCCCACAGTGTCAAGGCTGAGCAGTCCTGGGATTTAGACTAGAACTCAGTAGTTTTCACTTCAGGATCACTCTTTCCCCTGTTGTAGTTGTCTCTCCGCATGGCTAATTCCCTTAGAGCCACAGTAAGAATGTTTTGAGAGTCAGCGTAAACTGGGAGGAGAATAGCTCCTCCTCTCTAGGCCATATTATTCTTTATCCAGTGGTTCCCCTTCCTCCAACCTGCTCACTCCATCTTTAATACTGCAAAGTCAGGCCCAGGATGTTCAGAAAAAAAAAATCAGCATATATATTTGATATAATTTATTAAGCACTTATTATGTACCAAGCATGCTGACAACTGCACGTACACCGATCATCTCACTTAATCCTTACAATAGAAAGAAAGATTATTTTTATCATTACTCACATTGTATGAATTGCAATATAGGGTTTTAAAGAGCTACCTGAGTGGTCTTTTGGTGGAACTGAGAAATCAGACCAGACAATATGACTCCAGAGCTGGAGTTCTTTGCCTCCCACTAATCAGAGCAAAAACTCCAGCTCTCCGGCCTCCCGCTAACTGAACCTCACGGGAACTTTTCTGCTGCATTGCATGGAGTTAAGTCTCCCACAGAGGTGGGTGAGAGTCTACAAAATATTACTTGGCTGTCCTCTCTCTGACATTCTTCTCCCACTTTCACTCTCAAGCGGGCAATTTTTTTTTTTCTTCTCAATCAGCAAAGGTCTGTAATGAATCCACTACGATTCTACTTTTCCTCTTACTGTTTCTCCTCTTTTTCTCTCTTCTCCCACTTTTTTTCTCTTCCCCTTAATAGCTTAGATCTGCCAAAGGTTCCCACAGCTACTGACAGCTCAGATAGCGGCATGCAGAAATAGAGTTTGTTCCCTTTGGATTCTTGTTCTATTCAAGGTGCACTGATGCTACTGTCCCTGCCTCCTTCAGCAGGCATCTGTCCCTGACCCATAGGGGACAAACTTGGACCCTGAATTCAGTCCTGCTCATGTTGGACCTTTATATGCAGCTCACTATGAATGACAATGGAATACAAAATTGAGTAATATAGCCCCTGCCCTCCTCAAGTTTACCGCTAGTGAGAGAGAAAAACACATAACAGATATGTGTTTGAACAGATAATTTCAAGACAATGTGGTATTTCAGGCAAACTATGAAGCCCAGGGGAGAGGCATTTGGCTCAGCCTAGTGAGGTCAGGGAAAGCTCCAGAGAGATATATGTTTGAGCTGAATATTTTAGGATCAGTAAGACCCATCCAAACCCAGGAAGAGGAAAAAGGGTGCAGGTTCATGGAGAGAGTCTAATGGGTATGGACGCTTAGTATGGGGCCCACGGAGGTTCAAGGAATCTTTTGAACCTTTTCATGCGGTGAAACAAAGGGTTCTTTACTCATGTGACAGCAACCATCTAGTGAGCTCTGACTCCATCTGTATCTTGTGCCCTTTAAATGGGTTCTCTCATTTAATCTTCACAACAAACTGCTAGGTAGGTAGTGCTATCTCCGTTATAATCATCAAGGCTTAGAGAAGTTGAATTCCTTGCCCAATTTTGTGCAGACAGGAAAGGATAAAGAGAAAAGTGCTTGTTCTGATTTGCACCCCCATCCATCAATGCTACTGACCCATACATGTATTTCTGCCCTCCCTGGAACAGGATTGTGAGCTTTTCTCTTCCAGCCCGGAACATACTCACCTGCCATTTGCTCAGAGTGCTCATAAGAGATGTGTTTGGGGATCAAACATGATGTCCTCAAGAGGGTCTCATGGATAATGGGTAATTATCAGAATGAATATGGGCAGCTGTGCCCTTCCAGAAGTATCCTTCCCCAAAAGGTGCTCTCTGCGCGTGGTGACACTGCAATAAAGGTATGTGATGTGTAAGGCAATGCGGTGTGTGTATGCTGTCTCTCTGCCTTTTATGTTACGCTTCGTAAAGGCTAGCATCTTCACAGGCCCCCTTAGACTGGCATTTGGGTCCTGTGTCTCTCTTCTGACTTTTTCTAGGCCTTTTCCTGTTTTAACTTACGCCCTGCAGGGCCAGCTCTTGTGCTAGGATGCTTGCTGACCAATAGTGACAGGTGGCTCTGTAGTCCCTCAGGGCTCCAAGCACCCTGCCTCCTCCTACATCTGTCTTCATCTGGAGCCAGGCTGAGCTCCAGATTAACTCCAGCATGAACTTGGCCTGAAAGTTGCCAACCACTTTCGGTAATGACATCACCAATGGTGGGTAAACATTTTACTTCTATCAGGCTCCTTGCAGAACCTGGGTCCAGGATGTTAAAAACAAAACAGAGTCAGCAGGTTTGCGATAATTAAACAAAGCCGGGAAGGCAGAGCTGATCCAAAGCCCAGTGGAAAGCAAGGCAGGGCAAGCTGCAGGTTAGGGCCTGTGTCTGCACCTCCCCTTGGGCCCAGCAGCTGGGGGCCAGCGGAGTCAGAGGCCAGGTGTGAGATGCGAAAACCAGGCCTCCTTAGAACAGAAGCCAGCTGCTGAGGTTAAGTGTCTTGTGAAGCCAATAAGCAGGGAGTTTGTTTTCCCCCAAAGGCCCCAAGGTTGTTAGTTTAGAGTCAGGACAATCTTCTTAAACTAAACCAGGTGTTTTCTTCCCTCTGATCTTATGTCAGAGAAAGGTTAAGCTTTGGAAAAGTCATCTGGGTCAGGTACTCCACACTCAGAGAGCAGGATGGTTGAAAGTCAGAAGATTTGGATGGAATCATGTCTCTGTCACTTCCTGGCTGTGTGATCTGGGGCAAAACCCAAGTCTCCCTGAGCCTGATCCCTCAGCTGTAGAGTAAGCAAAGGATGAACCATATAGACCATGAAAACCCTGCTCTGAAAATCAACTGACATAATGTATGCAGCAGGTAGCACATAGTAGGAGCCTCGTTCTTCCTCCCCTTTGGTGAAGACATCATTGTTTATATTTCAGCTACTGTTTGCTTTCAGAGAACTATCAACACAACATTTATTGTATTATAAATATTACCTAACAACTATATCTTTTCTATTTGATTTGGAGCCCCTTAAGAAGATTATGTCTTTCTTATCTTTCTTTGCATATCTAATACTTAATGATAGCAAATGTGGAAAAGAGAAAGCTTTGCTAAATGAATTCATACAACCATGTACTTGGTAAAATAAATAATAGCCAGAGAGAAATTCCCACATGCATTTAATTAAAATCTTTTTTTCTCCACTGTTCTCTTCTTTCCTTGCCCTTCTGTCTTTTCATTCACCTTCAGCAAGCATTTGCTGAACAGTTCTTCTGTGTCATCCCTATGCCAGGTACAGTAAGAACGTAACGGTGAATAAGAATAAGCCATGGTCCTCATACTCTTCCAATTGTATAATAGCACAGTTCTGAAAGTCAAGCCATGAGGCAGTGGGCCATGTCTTATCAGGAGTATTTATAACTCTGTGAGTTTAGAGGGAGGAGCAATCCTTGGGGCTGCAGTGGCAGCTTCATAGAACACTTTGTCTTTGAACAAAGTCTTTGGATTGATCTTACTCTAGCCTGAGCTCTGAAATTTGCCCATATTACTCCCAAGCAATGGGAGGCTAATGATCAGTATGCAGACAGGGATAAGGAAAAGACTCCTAGCCATCAGCCTTGCTCTAACCAAGAAAAACGTTTCAACCTGTTTTAATGGGGAGAACAGGCCCATGCCACACCAAGCCTCACAAAGTCTAGAGTTAGACAAAAGTCACCTGGGGTCCAAGACACTGCCAGCAATAGCCTTGTTTTGTCACTCGTTAACGCTGCACTGTGAATGTGACTCCGCTTCTCTCTGTGTATATCTGACTCTGCTCATCATCTCAGCTCTTAGCTAACTGCCCAATAGAGAGTCATGGATCTAATCTAGTCACCATCAGTCTGATTAGCCAAGGGCTCCTCATAGGCTGCTGTCATTTCTATAGGTTGGTTTTCCTTGGATCATGGCCAAGCTTCATACAGTCAGCTGTGACAGGAGAGGACGAAGGAATCACACGGGACAACATGGTACACATTAAGGAGCTGCTGATAACCACTTCCCTCTGCAGGGCTTAGGGCAGAGACTCCATGAGAAGGAGGATGTCACAGGATGTGCACTTGGAATGGCCCGCCCAGTCTTGCCTGGAATCTCAGGTGTGAATTTTACCGGAAGTGAAAACAGGTAAGGTGTGGGAGAAAGGAGCAAACGTTCCAGTGAAAAGAAGAAGATGGGCAAAGGCTTGAAGAGAGCAAAGCTCAGGATAGTTCTACCCCTGTAGATTATGTGATCCTGGCTTGGCCTCAAGAAAGCCAGGGCTTTGGGGAGGTTCCAGGAAACCAAGATTCCTTACCAAGTGATAAATACTGACCTTTGGTGAAAGGAGAATCACTAATTCAGGAATTAGTAGGTTTATATCTCTGAAAGTTATAAAACAGTATGCATTACTAGTGTGTTGAAAAGTGTTTGTGGAACTGCTACCTCTGAATTTAAAATACAGATTAGTGCAACCTGCCTGAGACAGCACAGGGCGGCACAGCCTGGAGGCAGAGAGCTTGACCAAAGGCCCCTGTTAACAAAACTGTTGGTAATTAAAACTTATTCCCGAAGATAGTAGACAGACACATGTCTTATTTCTTGCAAGACCTCATTAAACATCAAACAGAACTACAGGGCCCATTTGCAGACCAGAAAGTTCAACAGAGGGAGAAGGAGGTTGTTTGTATTGTCTGACAACTGATATAACGGCAGCCTAGAAAACAGGCAGAGTTGCCTAGAGAGAGGAAGTCAAATTTCCAGGCAGAGCTCCAGAGGGTCAAAATGGAACAAAGATTAGAGGTGTGGTTATGGAACAATTTACTTCTACTCTAATATGCAGAATACTGGATGCTAGCCATTTGCCCTGTGCAAAGAAAAAACACTAAAGTCTCTAATGAATTAAAACTATCTGGGGAGGCCATGAGTCTTTATTGTGAGGATTTGTGTCTGCAAGCAAAACCTTACCCATGTGGACATTTGGGGTGCCCCCAGGACAAAGGCTCTCCGTCTTTCTACCCTTAGGAAAGTTGTCAGTCAAGAGGCCCCACCCAAGTACAGAGAGTTCCCAATCAGCCTCTCCCTAGCTTCAATTAAAAATCTCATGATGCTCAAGCAAAACCTGTAGCATCATGAGAAACATTAAGTGAAAATCTCAGTGGAATTCAAGAAAATCCTGCACCGATAAAATGAGATCAGAGTGGCATTTTTAAAAATAGGTCAGAAAACATTAAAGATGTCTTGGAAATCAAAAATACATTTTCCCCCAACACAAAAATTAATAAATTGGATCCTTAAATTGTAAAGTCAAAAACCACTGTCAGAATGTTGAACAAAAAGACCAAGAGATGCAACATATGACAGAAAGAAACATAATGTTCAATTTAGAAAGTCTGCTCAGCTGAGAGGCTTGCTAAGAGAGAAAACGCAGAGTCCAACCAGATGAAAGAAACTGACCCATGTCTACACTCATGACCACCAAGCCTAAATAGAAACCAATAAAACTACCCAGTTGGGGGAAAATGGCTACCTACCAAAATAAAAAAAAGATTCAGATTGATACCATATTTTTCAGCATCCACACTGGATACTAAAATATAATGGAATAATACCTCGAAGGCCAAGGAATATAACACATTATGCTAGAATTTATAGCCAGTTAATTTATTAAACAAGTATAAAAGAATAAAAGTCTTTTGATACTAACAAAATCTTAGAAAGTTTATATTCCACATACCTCCTTTTAAAGTTATTTCAAGTTGTTTGTCAACAAAATAGGGTTGGAAATAAAGGAAGAGGAAAACACTGGATCCGGGAAAAAACAGATGCAACCTAGGAAACGATGCTAACTAGAATGATAGCCACGAAATAGGCCTAACAACCCATGAAGAACGGACCAGGGAAACTGAGACCTTCGAGAAAGAAGGTTCTAAAACAAAACAAAACAAAAAACAATTGGGAGGAAGAACTGGAAGAGCTGGGGAATGAACTCAATAGTACAGAGTCTGAAAACACATTAGGAATGAGAAAAGGACAAAAAGCATGGGGATAAATGAAGGAAGGCACTTAACTACTCCAAGGAAACCAACAAGCTCTTAAGAAACTTGTGATCCAAACATGAAGCAGCTGGTTCAACATAGAACAAGAGATCACTGTCCGTGAAGAAGACACGAAATGGATTCTGAACAATAGAGAGACTGAGTGGTAAAAAGAATAAGGCAAAAAGGCCTATGTTCCTTCCCTTAACAAGAAAAACCTAAAGCAATCTGTAATTTTGAGAAAGGGCAAGTACAAGAAAGCAAAGTCCAAATGTGAAACCTGAAAAAAGATGATGTAATTCTGAGCAACTGGTAAAATGCAAGAAAAAATAATCTATTCAAAGATTTTTCTTTATGTTGTACAGGAGTAATGAAATGGCAACTGTAGAGAAAGAAATGTCATCGGAGCACAGTAATTAATTGGCTGTGCAGTAAATAGTCAGCACCTCCTCATAGTAATGTGAAATCTCTTCGTTGCTTTCCACTTTTGGAATCAACTTAGAGTCAAAGCAAAAAAAAATAATATATACATTCTCAACTTCAGCTATATAAAAATTCAGCTCAGAGAAACTGAGAGGTGAAGGAAGATGACTTAAAGGGAGGTATGGGGTTTTCATTTCCTCATCTTGCGAAGTAGGAGTCAAGAGGTATGGTCTTTATTGCTATCACAAGATACAGAGGTTTAAATATAGTATTTAAAATTTCTAAGCTAAAGGAACTGAAAGTACTGACTTGATTCTTAAGAAAATGAGAACGTAAATAAGCCAAAGCCTCATTTATCACAGGAGAAAATCAACTGACACTGTCCCAGATTAAGAGTAGGCCATTTAGGCCGGGCGCGGTGGCTCAAGCCTGTAATCCCAGCACCTTGGGAGGCCGAGGCGGGTGGATCACGAGGTCAAGAGATCGAGACCATCCTGGTCAACATGGTGAAACCCCGTCTCTACTAAAAATACAAAAAAAATTAGCTGGGCATGGTGGCGCGTGCCTGTAATCCCAGCTACTCAGGAGGCTGAGGCAGGAGAATTGCCTGAACCCAGGAGGCGGAGGTTGCGGTGAGCCTAGATCGCGCCATTGCACTCCAGCCTGGGTAACAAGCGCGAAACTCCGTCTCAAAAAAAAAAAAAAAAAAAAAAGAGTAGGCCATTTAACACCAGGTGGAAGCCAGACTAAAACCAGGAGGGGCTCTGAGGGATTGTTTTGGAGGAGGAGAGCTGAGGTCGAAGATGCGCAGGCAGGGAGCAGGACTTGAGGATGAGAGAGAGGCTCATTATAAACCATGGATATGTTAGTTTTTTTTAATTACAAAAGAAAAAGTATTATTCCCAAAAGGGTTATTAAAACCCTTAAAACCGAGAGTCCATAAAAAGTGTGGCATAGCCCTGGTTTTTGACTAAAGAATCATCTAATTCACATAAAATACACTGCAGGTCTTAACAGAGCATTGGATATCATTCTTAGCCACATTAGTTGTAACATGTTGCCATATTTGTTCTCTCTATATAATTTTTTTAAACCATTTGAAAGCATGTTTTATATATTAATATATATACATCCTGTCCTTTTACCTTTAATACACTAATATACCTTTCCTAAGAACAAGGATATCCTCTTATACAAGCATGGTTGAATTATCAAATTCAAGAAATTTAACATTGATATAGTTTTATCTAACTAGAGGTTATCTGTAAGCTTCATCAATTTTCCCAGTAAGGTCCTTTACAGTAATTGTATTCCCAGAAAAGAATCCAGTGCAGTTATCAAGAATTGCGTTTAGTTTGTCTTGTTTCTATAGTTCTCTTTAATCTAAAACAGTTCCTTGCTCTTTCTTTGATATTCACAACATTGGTAATTTAAAGATTATAGGTCAGTTACTTATAGAACTTTATTTAAATATAGTTATTTTATAAAATGCTTCTCAGTTTGGGTTTGCTTGATATTTCTTCATGATTGGATTTGTGTCACACATGTTTGGCTAGAATGTTATACAGTTATGGAACTATCTTTGATTTCATTGATTCTGCTATCTTAAATCTGCTATTGAACAAATCTAGTAATTTTTTTTAATGCTGTATTTTTCAATCCTGGAAATTCTATTTTTTATAGTTTCTTTTTATCTATTCAGATTTTCTATTTGTTGAGTTATTCCTGCCATATATTTAATTGTTGGAATATATCTATAATAGATCTTTGAAATCTTTGCTAAATTTAACATTCTGGGCTCACACAAAATCCATTTTCTATTGACTTATTTTTTTTTCTTGAGTATGAGTCACACTTTCTTGTTTCCTTGCATATTCAAAATTTTTGTTTAAAATTTGACATTTTAGGTAGTATACTATGACAACTCTGGATTCTCATTTCTTTTCTTGGCAGTGAAAGTGAGGTAGCTTGCCTGAACTTAAGCTACAGAATCTCTCTCTCCCATGGTGAAGAGCCATGAATGTCTCTGTGCAGTTCTTTCATTCTTAACTTCACTTTTTAAATCTGGCTTTCTAGGATTATATAGTTCATGGAAAACCAACACTTGGGTAGAGGCTATCCTCAACTACATTGTTCTCTTAAGGCTTCCACCGTGCTGGTTTATCTATGAATAGGTTGGGAAGCCTTCAAAGGTCAGCTAGTTCTCAAGTCAGCCTTGACTTTCACTTTGCCCTGAGCTGTCTTGGGTCCCTGAGAATGCACATAGCTTCATGGTCAGTCAGAGAAGGGTAGAGAGTTCACCTAGCCCCTCTGTGACTCTAATATCTAATATATTCCTGTTAAATATCTCACTGATCCACCTTGTGCCCGATTTGCCCTGGGACCTCAAGGCAAATTAAGAGAGTTATAGTTTGTCCTGCTCATTTTCTACTGAGTTTGCTATTTTTACTGACCCCATCCTGAGTTTCCTCCCTCTCCCCCATATCAAGTCCACTCCCCTGGGCAGCTAAGCTACTGTTTTTCCTGGTCAGTTCTGCAATGGTGAAATTATAATTCCTGCCAACAGATTTGTATGTGGAGAACAGATAAGATTTGTCAGGGGAGAAGATGATAGTGATCCCAGCAAGTAGTTTGCAGGCTGTGATGTTCTCACCCATTGCTCTGGTAGTTTTTCATGAATAAATGCTTCTCAATGTTTTGTCAGCCTTTGGTTGATTTCCAGATCCCTGAAAGGATTTTTGTCCAGTTTTGTATGTATTCTGGGGTTAGAGACTATGCCAACTTCTTGAAGCCACCATGGCCAGTAGTTCCATTCTCTTTCTGACACATTTGGAGTTAATTCCTGCATATTGAGTATGTCTAATTTTATTATTTATTATATGGATGTCTAGTTGCCTCATACTTTTTATTAAAATATCTGTTTTCCCCAGTGACCTGAGATGCCACCTTTATCATATACTGTTTCTGTATGTATTTGATTGATTTCTAAACTTTCTATTTCATTTGTCTGTTTGTCAGAACTGCATTTTTAAATGATAGGGACTTTGCAACGTGTTTTATCTCCTAGGACTTACTGCTTCCTTCCCCCTCTTCTCCCCTCCTCCAGACACACAAACATAGCTACTTCTTTTCACTGTTCCATGGCTATTCTTGTATGTTAACTTTTCCATGTGAACTTTTAGTATCATCTGTAAAGCTATGGCAAAAAAAAAAAGTATATTCTCAGTTTTGGGGGGATATATTAAATTTATAAATTGACTTTCCCAGCATACTGATGATATTGAAATATTCTATCAAAGAACAGGGATGAGCTTCCACTTACTCAATTCTGCATCTCTCAAGTGTTTTTTGGTTTTCTTCATATAGGATTTACACACTTCTTAAGTTTATTCCAGAATATTTTATCTTTCTGTTGTTGTCTTAACCTCATTTAAAATTCTAACAGCATTGACTTTTAGTCTCAAATAAGAACTCAGGTATGATGAGAGTTTCAACACGATATCAAAGCAACATCATTTTTCACAGAATTAGAAAAAATAATCACGTAATTCATACGGAATCAAAAAAAGTCCAAATATCCAAAGCAATCCTAAGCAAAAAGAACAAAGCTGGAGGCATCACATTATCTGATTTTAAATCACACCACAAGGCTGTAGTAACTGAAACATCATGGTACTGGTATAAAAATAGACATAGAGGTCAATTGAACAGAAGAGAGAATCAGAAATAAAGCTACATACCTACAATCAACTGATCTTTGACAAAGTCAACAAAAGTATACACTAGGGAAACAACACTGTATTCAATAAATGGTGCTGGGATAACTGGCTAGCCATATGCAGAAGAATGAAACTGGACCCTTATCTTTCACCACATACAAAAAATAATTCAAGATGGATTAAAGACTTAGATGTAAGACCTGAAACTATAAAAATTTTAGAAGAAATTCTAGGAAAACTCTTCTGGACATTGGCTTCGGCAAAGAATTTATGACTAAGACCTCAAAAGCAAATGCAACAAAACCAAAAATAGACAAATGGGACTTAATTAAATGAAAAAGATTCTGTATAGCAAAAGAAATAATCAGTAGAGTAGACAGACACATACAGAATGGGAGAAAATCTTTGTAAACTATGTATCTGACAAAGGATTATGTATGAGTACATTTTCATGCTGCTGATAAAGACATACCCGAGACTGGGCAATTTACAAAAGAAAGAGGTTTATTGGACTTACAGTTCCACGTGGCTGGGGAGGCTTCACAATGATGGTGGAAGGCAAGGAGTAGCAAGTCATGTCTTACATGAATGGCAGCAGGCAAAAAGGGCTTATGAAGGAAAACTCTCCCTTATAACAACCATCCACTCTCATGAGTCTTACTTACTATCATGAGAACAGCATGGGAAAGACCTGCCCTGATGATTCAATTACTTCCCACCAGGTCCCTCCCACAACACATGAGAATTCAAGATGAGATTTGGGTGGGGACACAGCCAAACCATATCATTACAGCCCTGAAATAAAAATCTTAGAAGAAAGTCTAGGAAAATTCCTCTGGACATTGGCCTCAGCAAAGAATTTATGACTAAGATCTCAAAAGCAAATGCAACAAAACAAAAATTACACAAATGGGACTTAATTAAACTAAAAAGATTCTGTATAGCAAAATAATCAATAAAGAGATGACCAACAGAATGGGAGAAAATATTTGTAAACTCTGTGTCTGACAAAGGACTAATATCCAGAATTTACAATGAACTCAACAAGTCAAAACAAATTCCATTAAAAAGTAGACAAAGATTTACAATTGCCACCCAAAGAATAAAATACTGGCCGGGCGCGGTGGCTCACGCCTGTAATCCCAGCACTTTGGGAGGCTGAGGCGGGTGGATCACGAGGTCAAGAGATTGAGACCATCCTGGTCAACATGATGAAACCCCGTCTCTACTAAAAATACAAAAAATTAGCTGGGCATGGTGGCGCGTGCCTGTAATCCCAGCTACTCAGGAGGCTGAGGCAGGAGAATTGCCTGAACCCAGGAGGTGGAGGTTGCGGTGAGCCGAGATTGCGCCATCGCACTCCAGCCTGGGTAACAAGAGTGAAACTCCGTCTCAAAAAAAAAAAAAAAAAAAAAGAATAAAATACTTAGGAACTTACCTAACCAAACTAGTAAAAGGTCTCTATCAGTAGAAACATAAAACACTGCTGAAAAAATCAGACACAACACAAATAAATGGAAAAATATTCTATGTTCATGGAATTAGAAGAATCAATATTGTTATTAATAGCCATACTGTCCAAAGCTATTTATAGATTCAATGCTATTTCTATCAAAATACAAACATCAATTCTCACAAAATTAGAAAAATATATTCTAAAATATATTCTAAAACCAAAAAAGAGCCAGAATAGCCAAAGAAATCCGAAGCAAAAAGAGAAAGGTTGGAGGCATCGCATTACTTGACTTGAAATTATACTTTAAGAATACAATAACCTGGCCAGGCGGTAGCTCATGCCTGTAATCCCAGCACTTTGGGAGGCTGAGGGAAGCAGATTACCTGAGGTCAGGAGTTCAAGACCAGCCTGGCCAACGTGTTGAAACCCCATCTCTACTAAAAGAAATACAAAAATTAGCCAGGTGTGGTGGCACGTGCCTGTAGTCTCAGCTACTTCGGAAGCTGACGCAGGGGAATTGCTTGAATCTGGGAGGTGGAGTTTGCAATGAGCCAAGATGCAAGATGGCACCACTGCACTCCAGCTGAGGAGACAGAGTAAGACTCTGCTAAAAAACAAAACAAAACAAAACAAACCAACAACCAAAACAGCAGGGTGCTAGTACAAAAGCAGACACATAGATCAGTGGAACAGAATACAGAACCTAGACATAAGCTTGCACACCTATGACCATCTGATCTTCAATGAAATTGACAAAAATAAGCAATAGATAAGGGACTTTCTATTTAACAAATGGTGCTGGGATAACTGACTAACCATATGCTGAAGAATTAAACTGGACCCCTACCTCTCACCATATATAAAAATTAACTAAAGATGGATTAAACATTTAAATTTAAGACCTAAAACTATAAAATCCTAGAAGAAAACCTATGAAATACTCTTCTTGACCGGCTTGGGCAAAGAATTTATGGCTAAGTCTCCAGAAGCAACTGGAGCAAAAACAAAAATTGACAAATGTGACCTAATTAAACTAAAATTTTCTGCATAGCAAAAGAAATTGCCAACAGAAAACAGAAAGCCCCAGAATGGGAGAAAAGATTTGCAAACTATGTATCTAACAAAGGTCTAATATTCAGAATCTACAAGGAACCTAAACATGTCAATAAGCAAAAAACAAATAATCCAATTAAAAAATAGGCAAAGGATATGAATAGATACCTCTCAAAAGAAGACATACAAGGGGCCAACAAGCATATGAAAAGATGCCCAACATGACTATTCATCAGAGAAATGCAGATCAAACCTACAATAAGATACTATCTCACACCAGTCAGAATGATCAGTATTAAAAAGTCGAAAAATAGCAAATATTGGTGAGGCTGCGGTGAAAAGGGTTCACTTATATACTGTTGGTGGGAATGCCAACTAGGTCCACTGTGGAAAGAAGCTTGGAGATTTCTCAAAGAACTTAAAACAGAACTAGCATTTGAACCAGAAATCCCACTACTGGATATACACACAAAGGAAAACAATTCATTCTATCCAAAAGATACACACACATCTATGTTCATTTCAGTGCCATTCACAATACCAAAGACATGGAATAAACCTAGGTGCCCATCCATGGAGGACTGGATAAAGAAAATGTGGTATACGTATGCCATAGAATACTATGCAGCTATAAAAAAGAATAATGCTATGTTCTCTGCGGCAACATGGATGGAGCTGGAGACCATTATCTTAAATGATTAAGGCAAGAACCAAATACCACGTTTTCCCTTATAAGTGGGAGCTAACCATTGAAAGCAAATAGACATAATGACAAAAACAACAGACACTGGGGACTACTCTAAAGAAGAGGGAGGGTGGCAAGGTTGAAAAAATACCTATTGGGTACTATGCCTACTACCTGGGGGACAGGAACATTGTCACCCAGGCAGTGAGCATAGTAGTGAGCACTGAAGTTTGTCACCCCAAATCTTAGTATCATGCAATTTAGTGTCAGGGTACAACCACCTGCACCTGTACCCCTTAATCTATAATAAAAGTTGAAATTGCAAAGAAAAACTGGGCAGAAGACACGAACAGACGTTTCTCAGAAGAAGACACGCAAGAGGTCGACAAACATGAAAAAATGCTCAACATCATTAATAACGGAGAAATGCACATTAAAACCACAATGAGGTACCATCTCGCACTGGTCAGAATGACTATTATTAAAAACTCAAAAACAACAGATGTTGGCGAGGACGTGGAGAAAAGAGAATACTTACACACTGTTGGTGGAAATGTGAATTAGTATAGCTCTATGGAAATCAGTAGGGAGATTTCCCAAACAATTAAAAATAGAAAGATCATTTGACCTAGCAACCTCATGGCTGGGTATCTATCTAAAGGAAAATAAATCATTATATCAAAAAGACACCTGCACCCATATGTTTATTGCAGCACTGGTCACAATAGCAAAATCCTGGAATCGACCTAAGTGTCCATTCATGGATGATGAGATAAAGAAAGTATAGTTATACATACACCATGGAATACCACAGAGCTATAAAAAAGAATAAAATTGTGTCTTTTGCAGCAACGTGGGTGGAGCTGGAGGCCATTATCCTAAGTGAAACAACTCAGAAACAAAACCAAATACCACATCTTCTCGCTTCCAAGTAGGAGCTAAACAATGGGTACAAATGGGCATACGGAAGGAAATAAGAGACACTGGGGACTCCAAAACTGAGGAGGGTCAGGGGGTGAGGGTTGAAAAATTACCTGCTGGGCACAATGTCCGCTATTCAGGTGACAGGTACACTAGAAGCCCAAACCCCACCACTATGCAACATATCCATGTAACAAGCCTGCATGTGTACCCCCTGAATTTACAAAATTTTTCTAAAAAGAACATGTCTGGGCTGAGAGTGGCCTGTAATCCCAGCATTTTGGAAGGTGGAGGTGGGCAGAACACCTGAGGTCAGGAGTTCAAGACCACCCTGGTACTCATGGAGAAACCCTGTCTCTACTAAAAGTACAAGTATTAGCCAGGCATGGTGGCAGGCAGCTGTAATCCAAGCGACTTGGGAAGCTGAGACAGGAGAATTGTTTGAACCCAGGAGGTGGAGGTTGCAGTGAATGGAGATCGCACCACTGCACCCCAGCCTGGGTGACAGAGTGAGACTCTGTCTCAAAAAAAAAAAAAAAAAAAGTGTCTGCTGGAGTCAACTAAACCTGGATTCAAATTCTGACTCTTCTCTTCTTGAGTATATAACCTTGAATAAGTTATCTGAGCCTCGGTTTCTCCACCTGTAAAATGGGGATGATGATAACTACTTCTAAAGGATATTGTGAAGGTGAAATGAGATCACCTACATCAAATGACCAACACACAAAGTAGTCACCACCACCCCCTTTTCATGACAGAGTTGCTGATTCTTGGACTCTGTGCTTTAACTTTTATCTATTTCAGAGTTTATCACTTATCCTCACAGCTATATGTGCTGGGTCTCTTGCTGAAGCTTTATCAATAAATTGATGGGAGGAGAACTGGTGGGTAAACAATGAAGTATAACATATTTTTATGCATTTATATTAGGAACTACACAAGGAGTGGGGTGTGCTTTCATTTTGGGTTTCTTAGTTGTCATCTAATCCCCACTTTAGGATTATTTGATTGGCAATGAAATTTAGATTCTAAGGCAAGCAATCTCCCCTCTTTTCAAGCTCCATAACAGAGGGAAAGAAAGAAATCCCATCAAATTACCAACAGCATTTCAAGGTCTCCTTCAGCCCCAGGATTTATTCACGACCCACTGTCCACTCACTCTCTCATCCAGCAGGCTCTGTTCTCTTCTGCCTCTATTTTCTCTCTGTAAAGCTGAAGCAATCACCCTTAATGTCAGGTAAGGTGCTTTGAGATCCTAAGATGAAAGGATTTGAGCCCATCAACATGGAGTTTGTTACTGCTTCATAGTATATGTCTCCAAACCCTTCATTCAGCACCGAACAGTTCTGTAATTCTGTTCCCTTTCAGAGTAAATGAACCAAGTGGGGAGCTGACGGTATATTGCCTTTAAGGACACCAAATGTCCTATTTTCAGAAGACAGCCTGTTAGTTTCTGAGGCAGCCCTTGGCTGCCGCTCCAGATTCCCTGAAATAAGCAAAACCTCCCAAAGCAGCTGGGAGATGCAGGTGCTCCAGGCTCCTCCAGATTCACACCTGGAGTGAGAACATTCACGTTCCCCTTCTTTGCTGGCCTCCTCCTCACCACTCTCAACTGGATATAACAGCTGCCCCTGACCTGCCTTTCCCACTCTTGACCCACCCAACCTTAGACCTGTTGATCCACAGAGGGTGGTTTGCTATCAGTGGTGCTTTTCATACTCTCTTTGGGTCAGTGAAATCCTCTTTTCAAATTCACTTTTCTTCTGATCTCAGACTACATGACAAACCGTAGTAAAGCAGTTTTAGACACAGGAGTTGGGGCGAGGGGCTGCAGGACCTTGCTACTCCATCACCTTCTGACCCCTCTATCACTGCATATCATGTACTAGGACCAAGTCACACTCTCAGAACTCTGGGTCCCCTTGCAACATGATCTGAAACTAACAGAAGGAAAAAACATATTTAGCTCTGTAAACAAGGTTATAAGAGGGGAAAATATGAGATTGTAGCACCAGATGACACTCCTAACAAAAAGTAATGGTGAAAAGCAGCAGTTAAACTGCAGAGACCAATGCACAAGCCCAGAAGTCAGGACACTTAGGGAACACCATCCTCTGCCCTTGATTCACGGTGTAATCTCAGGAGAGTTATTGAAGTTCCCTGGGCTTCAGTTTCTTCTTCAGTTAAGCGTTAATGATAGTGACCCATTCCCTTAGGTCCTTCCAAGCAGTCATTGGCAAAGATCTTCCTTCCTCCAAAAATATTTTAAAAGAAACAATGGAAACTCATGACAAAACATGTTTGCTGCATAAAACTCACATTTTACAATATTTGATGTGAGCCAAATATAATACAAATTATAACTACATTTAAAATAATTATTCACTCACATATGATCATTCTCCTTTACTGAAGTCTAAATGTGATTTTAAAATTGATTAAGATATCTATATTTTATAACATTCTATGTGATGCATTTATTTCCTTTGCTTTGTAATATATTGCCACTAAAACTTGTTCAAGCTAAGTCTGACATTTTTAGGACACAATTTTTAAGTGGTAACTGTGTGCAAAGTACAGTAGCAAATCCAAATTAAATTTTTTTTTTCTTTAATGTATAATGTCAAGCAGATAAATACCCAATTTGTATTCTTGGGAATTGAGAGAATGATATTAAAAAAATAACATAATAACGTGCTTAAAATCAGAAATTCAGGTAAAATTCAGAATTTACACTGAGATTCTGCCCCATAAAATCATTTTCATCTTAAAGCTGATCTTGAAGCTTCTAGTATCAAAAAATAAAATGAAATAGGTGAGCACATTTCACACAGAAAGTGAAGGCAGCCCACAGGCAGAAGACAGAGAGGAATAAGGAAAGAAAACCAGCGCCATCTTAAAGCTCTCCTTCCTTCTTACTTTTTGTTTTCTGCTGTAAGTGTTCCCAGCCTGGTTGCTTTCAGCTGACTCTATGTTAGTTGCACTGTTTGTGTGTGGGGGGGGGGGGGGGGTTTGTTTTTCTTTTTTTTTATATAGAGTCTCGCTCTGTCACCAGGCTGGAGTGCAGTGGTGTGATCTTGGTTCATTGCAACCTCCACCTCCCAGGTTCAAGCGATTCTCCTGCCTCAGCCTCCTGAGTAGCTGGGACTAAAGGCGCACACCACCACACCCAGCTAATTTTTGTATTTTTAGTAGAGACGGGGTTTCACTATGTTGGCCAGGATGGTCTTGATCTCTTGACCTCATGATCTGCCTGCCTCAGCCTCCCAAAGTGCTGGAATTACAGGCGTGAGCCACCCCTCCCAGCCCACTGTTTGTTTTTATATCTGTTTACAATGTACGAGACACCTTCATGCCCATCTCATTTCATTCTTACAACAATCCCAAAACACATGACGAGCAGCCCCTTTTCTACCAATTCTCCAGAGGAGGTAAGCAGGCTCTGCAGAAGATCTGACCACCTCATCCGCCTTGCCGAATGGAGCTCCAGACCTCTTCCTGCTACCCGGTCTAGTCTGCCTAGCACTGATGTCACAGGCACCCACATCTGGGGCCCCACTTGTCTTTTAGGACCTCTCTGCAAACCTTCCCAGGAACAGAGGAGACCTGTGAGGTCAGGGCAGGAGCACCCTCAGGAAGAGCACTGACTGCAGCCCTAAGACCACAGCTTCTAGTCTTGGCCCTGCCTGACTCAGCAGTCTCGGGTATTTTATTCATCCTGCCTAGGCCTTAGTCTCCCCATCCATAAAATGTGGCTGGATATAACCTCACTGGCATACTAGGGAACTCAACATAGTACATAACATAGATGAAAATGGTCTCATTTCATTGTGTCCCATAGGCCACTGGAGATACCCTCCTGGGGCCTATGTCTTGGGGGTTGTGATCCTTCGGAGTCCCCCCCAGACCCCTGGAGCCTGCCAGGCACAGGACCTTGGGAAAGAAAGAGAAGCATTCATTGGTGCTCTGACCTTCCCCTTGCAATCTGCCCAGGAGGCTGCTCCGGAGGGACCCTTCCTGCCCATCAGTCCAGCCTTCCTAGTGGCCCCCAGTTATATCGAGGGCCAGGTCCCCACTCCTGCCCTGCCTCAGCCAGGGGCCATTAATGACCTGATGAAAGTTAAAGCCACAGCTCTGAGATGCAGGAGTCAGCCCCTGTGCTCACCCTTGTAGAGCCTGCTGGGACAGCCAAGGCTTGGAAGTGAGTCACGAGGGAGCGGGGTGTGGGAAGGGGAGTGCAGAGCTGGCAGCTCCAAGCAGCAACTGCTCCGCCTCCCCGTCTCCTGACACCCCCACCCTGAGCCCACTGTGCTCCAGGACTCATTAAATGTTTATCTGGTTAAAGCTTTAAGCTAGGATTAGGCAGGTCCTGGCTTGAGAAGTCTGCAATGCTAATCAGGTTCGGGCCAGAGGGGGTGATCCGGGATCCTGAGCCCTAGCAGCAGCCCTCAGGGGGAACCTGAGTTAAGGGGTTGGGGGACAGAGAAACCTTGTGCCTGGTTTAACCATGTGTTACAGACAGTTTTTAGACATGCCTCTGAGCACTTTAAGTCCACTGGACACCCTGAATAGGAGAGGCAGCTACTTCGAGGCCTCCCTTTGTTTTCTAAACAGGTTTCAGGGAACAAGTCCAGAGTTACAGGAGGCACCTGCATCTATATCTGGCCAGAGAACTGAGCCCGACGCATACCTGCTGGCCAGCTGCAGGGAGCCACAGCTTCTGGAAGATTGTCCTTATCATCATCTAATGTGTTCTGCCGGGGTAGCAACAGTGCCAATAAGAGCTGGCATTGACTGGCACTAGGCACTGAGCTGTCAAACCATTTACATGCAGTATTTTCTTTAATCTTCACAATGGTTGTGCAATGTAGGAACAATAAGGAAACTGAGGCTCACCCATGCAAGTCAGCACAGCCTGTAAGAGGCAGCAGAGATGAGCTAGGCAAAAGTCTGACTTCAGGGCCTAAGATCTAACCAGCAGGCTGCTCTGAACTGCCTTCCAGGCACAAACAGTCTTCACAGATGACACCTGGGGGCTCTTTCAAGAAGAAAAGTGACACATGTGTCTACTGAGCACCTACTCCGAGTTGGACATTTGGCACTCATGTCTCATCATCTTCATGGCGGTCACGTGTGGTGAATACTCTCATCTCTGGTTTACAGATTAGAAAACTGAGACTTGGGGATAGTCAATGACTCACTCGAGCTATCAAAGAGGGCTCCAAACCCAGGTCTGTCTGACTCCAGTGCCCATCATCTTCCCACCAGGCTGATTTGAGTGTGTTTGTTTGGGATTCTCACTCTACCTTGGGGGCACCTATAGATCTCCAGCAAAACCATTAAAAGGGGAGGAAGCCCGTGTGGGGAAAGGAACCATGAGTTCAGACTGGGCAGGGACATTTCAGAGAATTTCTAGAAATCCCCAAATCCTGGGAGTTACTGACCCACCTTTTGAAAAATCTTGGTTTCAGAGCCATTGACCCAGAGTGTCTGACATATAAAATCCCATTTTTTAAGAAAGGCTTCCTGGGGATAATACCAGACCAAGAGGCAGAAGAAATGTGCTTAGACTCTCCTTTGAATTCTCTGAGTGACTTCAGGTAAGGCCCTCAGTTTCCTGATAAGACTTTTTAAAGCCCCTTCTACCTCTGTCCTCTGATCCTGCAATTGGATCTCTCTCAGCCTAGGAGTGACTCCCGGTGGAGGTGTCTTGACATGTTAATTGTGACACATACAGCGAATAGTTTGCTGTTAATGTTGGATGTGTCAAAGTAGAGACCGTTCAAGTACCATCATTCTCACTCATGATGAGTGAGAGGAGAGAAGGAGTGGAATGATAACCAGCACTAGGAATGGCACAGGTGCCCACTGTTGGTGACCCACAGTAAATGTAGTGAAGGGTCTGAGAATTGCAGAGCTGAAACATCAGGAAGGTGGCACAGAGGGAGTGCCATTTGTATTGGGTCTTTAAGGACAAGGAGTGTTCCAGGGAAGAAGGACCTTCAAGGCACAGGACACATTAGATCCAGACAGTCTTCACCAACCACAAGGACACTACTCTGCCCAGTTTGATGATTGAGTCACTCTTACAGCATCCTCAGGGGAGGCCTCTGAGTCTCTGCTACCCTTGCCACAGTTCAGAATCCATAATGAAACAGGGCAAGCAGGCTTCTGATGTCTAGGGAGGATGAGTTCTGGGGTTGCTGGAAGCGAAGGACATTCTCCTTCCTTCAGCAACTCCTTCCAGAGTGTAAGACCCTGTCCTGCTATGCCGTGTTCTCTGCCCAGACCTGCCCAGCCTTCTCCAGTCCTGCCCAGCCCTGCTCTACCCAGCCCTCACAGCCCTGCCCAGTTCTGCCCTGGCCTGCCCAGTCCTGCTGAGCCTTGCCCAGTTCTGATGACTTCTGCCCAGTCCAGGTAGCATCCCTGCCCAGTCCTGCTCAGCACAGCACAGCCATGCCTTGTTCTCGCCAGTGCTGTCCCGTCTTGCCCAACTCTGCTTTGCCCAGCCAAGTCCTGCTCAGCCCAGTTCACGAGAACGTGAACTATCCTGCCCAGCCCGTCCATTCCTGCCCAGCCAGCCCTTCCTGTCCACTCCAGCCTGGCCCTGCCCTGCCCTGCCAACCCTGTCTAGTTCAGTTTGCTGCCCTGCCCTGCCTTGGTCTCTGGTTCAGGACTTAAAGGAAGCCTCCTTTCTATAAGACACCTTGTTCACTCTCTAAGGCTCTATTTGGGGACATGATAAGAAACAGCTCTACGAAACCCCAAACTACATCTATTTCAGAACACTGTTGAAGATGTCGTTACTCTGTGAGTTTTCTTTATGGAAATCCTTAGGAGAAGTTTCTCACTGAACTCAGTAATAGGAATTCTGCTTCTTTCAATCAACTGGATTGTTTTTACCTCAGGGCATTATGACTTAATAATAATAGTTTTTACTGCAGGGACTCACAAGAAAGCCAGGAGCCAAACAGATGACCCATCTTTGCAAGTGCAGAGGTTTCCAGGGTATGTATTTCTGCATTAACCTTTTTCCGTCTTATAAGAATGAGCTTTTTTCTCTCTGCTCCTTTTATTTTTTTGTCTCATGGTTAATTTATTTTTCTTTGTAAACTTGCCTGAATTTTTCTTTGAAGGAAGTTGGCCACAAGTAACGAGGAATATTTATTACACACTTTTGGTGGTGTTGTAAGGATAGGGGGCCCCTACTTTTTCACACATCTGGACTGAGACGAAAGCAAGCCCCCCCAATGCCTGTGGTGGTGCTGTAGCCCACATGTGGTGGCTGTGTGGGAGACTGGATCTCCAGAAGAAGAAAAGAACTTTGCTCAGCAGGAAGTGATTGTGCCCATGAGGAAGAAAACCTTGGAAGTATTTACAAACAGCTTGTATTTGCTTCAGGACTTTAAGAGAATCAGGTTTGAAAAGAGATGTGCAAAAGACAAAATGAATAGCCGCTTTATGTTTCTCAGGTGCAGAGCTCACAAAGCAAGTAATCATTGTCAGAAGATTATCTCAAGAAAGGGGAAGGAGGAGCCTCATGGACACAAGAGGGAAAAAGCAAGTGAACATCAAATTGCAGGCAAGGGACAAAACGTACCTCACTGTCTTTTTCATCATTACATATATATAAAAAACAACAACAACAACAATAGACTTCATGCAGGTCCTATCATGGGAAAAATCTGAGGATATTGAGGGGAGAAAAGGTGATTTTTACTCCCGAAGACCTCACATTCTGGTTGGAGAAAGAAGTCAGAGAGACAAAAGTCAGATGGCACCAAGTTGCCTATGCTGAGTGTACAATTGGCCGTGGGGTATCATGTGGAGGGCCTTCAATCAAGGAGACTTAGGAGCTTCATCTGATTCTAGTGCCAAGAATGGATGGGAGCATGAAGAGATCAGAGTAAGAGACCAGCTATCCCGGACCCTAAGAGCAATCTAGAAGCCCAGCGGGGTGGCAATAGAGGGGGCAGAGCTGGTAGGAAATGATGAATGCCAGCTGACCAGAGACAAAATAGAAGGGAGTCTCATCGTGCATGCATTTAATCTGCAGATCTGACCATGGGAGAGAGAGAGAGAAAAAAAAAAAAGACAATGTAAAACTTCTAGGCTCCTGTGCTCCCCTGTGAACCAGAAGCTATGAAGTTGCGAGTCCTTCACTTGGTCTCAGCCTGCACATGCCTCTCACGGAGTGAGCATCTCATGGCAGGACCGCACACGACTCATGTGTCCAAGTCCTTTGTTACGTGCAGGGTGGATCGCAAAAGTCCTTAGATCACCTATACCATACAATGTGTATGGGTTTGTGAAGACACAAAGAAGTCTAAGAAGTCTATGTGTCTTCACAAGTATTGTATGTTACAGGTGATCTAAGGAATTTTCAAGTTGTAATTTTCACCTTCCCCACTTCAGACTAAGATAAGATACAACTCAGTAAAAATGTCTAGTAGGTGCTTGATACAATTTTGATGAGTGAATGAGTGGCTGGCCAAAGACGAGAAGGTGGGGATGAGAATCAGCCTCACATTGGGATCTGGGTGATTAAAGGAGCCTCAGAGAGAATCACAGAAGCCCAGAGTTGCAGCTGGTTTTGAAGAAACGTCAGCAGGTCTCATTCTTTGTGGCGTTCATGTCACGGCTCCTGTTGGTTCCCCAGCATAAAGCTCCTATCCTCTTTTTCCACATGAACTACTCATTTTTCAAGACCCAGCCTGAACATTACACCCTTAGGTGAGCCTTTTCTGAACCCACAGTGCAGACTCTGTTGCTGTGTTCCCATATTATATGTTTCTGTTAAAGAACCTATTAACAAACCTTTATGGTCATTTATTGGAGTATGTTCAGCCTCTACTGGTCTGAAATCACATTAGGAGCTACTTGTTACTTATTATTAATTTCCCAAAATAGTGCCTGGAACAGCATGGAAATTAAGTGAGTTTGGCTAGAGATAAGCTGAGATTGGCAAGACACCCATCATAGGAGATTAAATTATTGGTCCTAATCCCCCCCCCAAATTAGTAGAACCCTTGCACTGTGGCCTCAGGAAAGGGCAAGTGTGCTTTCCTGACACTTGATCTGATCTTATCCAGTTGTCTTCAAAGTGTGGAATGCAAATGTCTGCAAGGGGGTGGTCCCTGAGATACTTTTAGAAAGGCTGTGTGTTCAAAACGATTTTTATAATAATATTAAGACACTGTTTGTTCTCCCTGAGTTGACATTTCCACTGACAGTGCAGAAGCAGCTTAGGGTGAAAGTGCTGGCACCTGAGCAGGTACCCACGCCGTGCCACCAAACTAAATCAATAGTCATTGTATGTACGTCACTGCCATTCACTCAGTAAGGGAAAATGCCAGCTTCTCTACAAATTTCCCTGATGATGAAGTAAACAAGCTTCGTTTTATTAAATCTTGATGCATGAGTAAACGTTTTACTCGTATCTGCGAGGAAATGGTAGGCAGGCATGCAGCACTTGTGTCGCATGCCCAAGCATGGCCGTGGTCACGAGGAGCAGCAGCGTGTGATGGACGCACACGCTGTCCTAGCAGTTTTGTCTGTGGAACACCATTTTTTCTTGAAAATGACTAGCAAATGATGGTCACTTGGCAGACACTTGGTCAGAAACAGAGACTGTCACTTCTAGGAAAACACCTGATGATACCTGTAGCTAATGACACAATTTGAGCTTTCAAAGCAAAATGAGAATTCTGTACAGCATGTTGTATCAGTGTCCTCAAGAGTGTGACAGGTCCCACCTGTCTTCCTTTGCCCCACATTAAGCAGCTGACGAGAAAGCCCAGGTGTTCTCTCCCTGGGTGCCTGCAGAGAAGTTCAAACCACACAAACCCTGGCCTTGCACAGGAGAACTCACTCTGCTTCCACCCACCAACCACAGTGAAAAACAAAAGTTACTAGTTTTCAAGTCATTTCAGACCATCTTGGGGGCCTGCTCTGCTCTCTCCAGAAAGCCTCAATCTATGAGAAAGGAATGTTGTCGTGCTCTTTCTGGGCATGTGACACATCCTCAGCCTTGACATCCATGCCAGTTTTAAGGGATTGATCCTGCCCTCCGTGAGCTACCGCTAGACGATAAGTGGCGTGATCACCACACTCTGGGCAATGACCACCACCTGGGGGCCTTTCTTCTCTCTCTGGTGGCTTGCTAACTAGCTCTGCGGCCTATTGGCCTGCGTGCACCTGCGGCTGCTACCTGCTGGCCAGTGAGCTCTTTGAGTGACACCGCTGCCTGCTGGTGAGCCTGCACTTTGAGCTGTGCTAGTTTGTGCTGCATTTGCCAAGTCCCGCTGAGACCCTGCTATAGATCTAACAGCCTTAAATGAGAAGCTTCAATAATTGGCATTTAGGGACCGGGGTCCCTAAATAGGATTGGTGCCCTCCTTAGAGCTGCTCTGGGGAATGTGTCATAGCCCAGATGGAGCCATGTGTCTCCGACTGAATCATCTGTCTCAATTCCAGCCTAAGCCGAGATTGGGTGACTCTTGGCTCAGGGAACAACTCTTGCCCTCTGACTGTTGTTTGCATGCACCAACGAGGTACTGACCCCCGTTCTCAGGGAAAAACTGGTGTCCTGTGCAATGTATGGGTCCGTCAGGTAATCGTTCAGGTGAGGAAAAGCAACTATATGAGGTGCACCGAGGGACAAACAAGGGCACCTGGCTCACCTGGACTCTGCTGTTGTTGCTGCTTTGCCTCTGTCACAAGAAAAGATCCCAGTCCTCAGTATTGGAGACTGTGAGATCTCAGATGCCCTGTGGCACAGAGCCTAATGAACAGTGCACCAGAATGTCTCACTCTAGTTCTTCCAAAGGGGCCAGACCAAACCATAAATGTGACGGAAGATTGAAAAAGTGATCACCAAACACTGTGGTGCCACCACACATCAGCATGTGAAGTGGCCGTTGCAACCTCATTAGGAGCAGAGGCCCGTACGCCTTCAAAACAGGTAATATTGAGGAGTGGGGAGACATGGAGGGTCAAGCTTCTGACCGTAGTAATATTGACTGGAATTCTCTTAACGGAGAAGCTCAAAAATAGCACGAGGGAAGACCTTCCCTGAAGGGTTTCTTATAACTACTCAAAAAAATGTTATTCAGGTAGAAGAAGCAGAGGTCTGTGAGTTGAACGGATTGAAAATTTACTAAAAGAACATATTCAACAGGAAGATAAACAAGGAGCCCACTGACTTTGGCACCTCTGTAACATTCATTCAGAATTTACTATAGCATCTGTAGAGATGAGCTGACTGCCAGGCAATTTTTTGTGATCCCCAAATTAGTAATTTCTGAAGAAACGCATTTAATCTATTGAAATGAGCCCAGAATCCAGCCCTCTGCAGTGTTCTAGAGCTCCTCTCCCAGTCGGTCCTCTCATCCGCTGGGTATTACTGACAGGGAAAATGGCCCGGCCCACTGCCACCACTGCAAATGCTCATGCCTTCACTAGTTGGAAACCCTGGGAGGAACGGCAACAGCTATTGAGGAAAACCGGTATGGTGCAATGGGTTATTATTGTTTTGCTGAGTATTCTGATGTACCAGAGGCTCTTACTAGCCCCAAGCAGGATCTTCCATGCTGATACAAGGAAATTATTTTTAAGAAGGGCACTCTCAATTTCTGAGGCAGTCTTACTTCTCCTTGTTAGCCACCTTGTGACCATGATGGAAGCTTTGGAAGGCCTAGAGCTATTAGTTACCCATAAAGAATAAGATGAGGCCAGGCACGGTGGCATATGCCTGTAATCCTAGCACTTGGAGAGGCTGAGGCGGGTGGATCATCTGAGGTCAGGAGTTCGAGACCAGCCTGGCCAACATGGTGAAACCTCGTCTCTACTGAAAACACAAAAATTAGCCAGATATGGTGGCGGATGCCTGTAGCACCTCTAATCCCAGCTACTCAAGAGCCTGAGGCAGGAGAATCGCTTGAACCCAGGATGCGAAGGTTGTAGTGAGCCTAGATCATGCCACTGCACTCCAGCCTAGGCAACAGAGCAAGACCCCATCTCAAAAAAAAAAAAAAAAAAAAAAAAAAAGATGAAACCCAATAAATGTTTCCTATCAATGAAATAATCAAAGGAGTAAGAGTCATAAAGGAGGTATTGTCCTCATGAGGGACCTCCAGGCAATCAGCTTCACCCAAACCAAGATCCAAATTCAAAGGCCTGATATTGGAGACTCCACAATCTAGGTTTCCTAAATCATTTTTTCTTGGGCACAACCCTTGAAGAATTACAAGGTTAATTATAACAGACTATGGGAAAGTTATGGATTCCAGTGCCAGGCTGCATCAAGTATACAGCAGGGTGGCTCCAGGCCTCCATGACTCCCATATCCCTGACACCCCAAGGGCTCATTATCCAATATCCAGTGTTTAGGTAATGGCAACTGCCACAAGTCTGCTGGAGACTCACCCTCTCCGCACAGCACCAGCCAACACCTAGGACAATTGTCCCTATACCTCTCTGGTAGTTCATTGGTCCCGTCACATTTAGCAAATCTTCACTGCCTTAGTCAATACTAGGCTTAAGTTATAGCTATGCCTTGGATCCCATGAAACTTCAACTAGATACCCTTATACCCTTAGGAAAATTATTAAGACATAAAATATAGGGCAGACAACTGTCCCTCACTTTAAATGTCAGAGCTATTATCTTGCCTAAATTCCCCATGGTCATAGATAGCACTCACTGCCCTAAAATATCTCATAGTTGGCATGGATACCCCAATAAATTGGAATAAAATTAAGTCATTGGTATTTACAGTTGGTTTTGCAAAATGGAGTCCCATAGACCATTTCCATACCCCCTTTCTGCCAGTTAAAATAGTTAATAGAGATGCATATACTTTGAAACAAAGAAGGGACCCATTACATAAGGCTTACTGAAGGAAAGGGTAATTGTTCCTGCTGTCTCCGTCTTTATTAACCCAATTTGGCCAGTGCTCTCCCCTGATGGAAACAGATGATGCCTGAGAGTGGTTTAGAACAGCCTTAATGCCACTGAACACGCAATAAGGTCTCAACATCTAATATTATTGACATTACTGACCATCCATTAGCAACTGAAAAGTATTTTGTTGTAATAGATTTGGCTAAGGTGTCCTCTTCGGTGTCTATTTTTATAGCCTCTCAGCTGAGATTTGCCCTTGCCTTTGAAGAAACACAATAAACCTTCATTTCCCCCCACAATGGGGTATTTCAACAACTCTGCCATCTCACTCAATTTTTAAAGGCAAGATCTTAACAACATCCAATTTTCTCTAGGTTCGTAGGTATGACATCGCACTGATGGCATCCTTCTCTGAAGATATTTAAAGGATATACTCACATAGAAGAAACAAACATTTGTCACAGAACTTTTCCAACTGGGGTTGAGCCATCTTGCCCCGTAAGTTTCAAGACTGTACCGCATCAGTAAAATTGCTGGGTATTATTTGGTCAGGTGAGGGATAATCCATACCCAATACAGGAAAGAATCAAACCTTCAACTTATTGGTAGCCACTATGTTAAAGCAGGATCCACACTTACTGGTTCTATTTGGATTCTGGAGGCAACATATTTCTCACTGGAAAATTTTACTTCAGCCCATTTATGTTTTTAGTCACAAATCAGGCCACTTTGAATGGGGCCCCCTATAACAGAAGGCTCTAAAATCTGTTCAAGGGCCAGGCGCGGTGGCTCACGTCTGTAATCCCAGCACTTTGGGAGGCTGAGGCAGGTGGATCATGAGGTCAAAAGATCGAAACCATCCTGGTCAACATGGTGAAACCCCGTCTCTACTAAAAATACAAAAATTAGCTGGGCATGGTGGCGCACGCCTGTAATCCCAGCTACTCAGGAGGCTGAGGCAGGAGAATTGCCTGAACCCAGGAGGCGGAGGTTGCGGTGAGCCGAGATCGCACCATTGCACTCCAGCCTGGGTAACAAGAGCGAAACTCCGTCTCAAAAAAAAAAAAAAAAAAAAAAAAAAAGTCTGTTCAAATGCAACAGGTAATCCCATTAATCCCTCCCTAAGACTCCTTGTATATAGAAGCATGGAAACCTCCTTTTGTGCCTCCTGAAGTCTCTGGACTACCTGTGATGGCCATAAATTACTCATGGGCTTCAGTACATGAAAATCCTTGACTCTCTAGAGCAGCAACCTCTGGCTATATATTAGAGTCCTCTGGAGATGAACGGAAGCTTTCACAGGGCCTGAGCCTAGCGTTCACCCAGCTCTACCAGGCTGGTCTTTAGTCAGCTGCCACTAGCCCTTGGGTCATGGAGGCAGCAGCACAGGATCAGCATGGCCACAGAAGCCTCCTTATTGAACGCGGAAATGGTACTTAAAGGATAGAGCCAAACCTGCATGCTCTGGCATATCCTGACTACAGGAGAAAATGGCTTCCCTGGTCCTCAAACCCTTGCCAAATACAATGGTGCCAGAGGAGGTCACCCCTCTTCCAGACCCATTGGCCACTGGGGAGCCCCTTGGTATCAATTGGGTGATCAGAAAAGAAGTCTATACTTTATGGTTGGTAGTGCCACCATCACATGTGACAGAACCCACTGATGAGCTGCTGTTTTCCATTTCCTAATTGGGACATTTCTAATATCCACGGCAGGGCCCAAGGTCAGCACAGCTGGCTAAACCTCAAGTAGTCATCTTAGCACTAGGGAATACCCTGGCCAATAACCAGTCCCATCCACATTTTTTACAGAATATTAAGCCATTGCTGATGGGATGCTTGTCTGGTACAATCAATGGCAACAATTCCTTATCTAAGGTTTTTAGCCTTTGGGGTAAAAAGCTCAGGAAATTTCTTGCATCAAAGATATCCAAAATATAAATCAAGGTCACACATGTCTCTGTTCATATTAAAGTCATGTAACAGGGCCTCACCAAACACTCATCACCTTCAGAGTTGCAGACATTATTGATAGTTACCAGAGCACTCATTTCACTCTCAAAACACAGAATGCTGGCTCATAACCTTGCTTTCCATATGCTATGAATTCATTTATTCTTCAGGTATCCATTGAGCACCTTCTATGATCCAGGTCCTGGGTTAGGTTCCGGGACTACAATAATGAATGTGGCTAACACAGCCTTTGCCTGCCATGACTCATTATGTTGCCTGAGCATAAATATATATATTTGTGCACTATATATATATATATACATTGCAGATGTGGTCAGAAAACATCTGAAGACAATGATGTCCCCATTTAAAAGTGCCACTGGTAAGTTGGTATACATAGAAACCGGGAACAAGAATCACGAGGCATCAGGGAACCATGTCAGCCACATTTCTCCTGGAGAACAGAGCTCTGAAGGGAGGCAGGACAGCTGCCATAGTGGGTGGAAGGCTGCCACACAGGCAGTTCCCTTCTCCCTTGATACTCCAGAGGCAGGAGGATGATGGGAAAGCAGATCATATTTCGATTTTGACAGAAGAACTTTCCAACTATTAGAACTTTCTAACAACAAAACAGACTCCCTCTGAGATGCTAAGTTTCCCCACAAAATAGTAAGATCCCAGTGAAGAAAGGTGATCCAATGGAACCTTGTCTTACTTGGGCTAAGTTATGGGGCAGCCACAAGACTGCAAAAATTCAATAGCTTCATATGGCAAAAGATTAATTCCTCACTCATACTACACATCGGTGTGGAGCAGCAGGGGTCTTTGGTCACTATGGTGTCACTCAGTAAGCTGGTGATGTACATGGGAGTGAGCATCCACGACTGCCCACAAAAGTGGGAAGGGAAAGGCCCTCTTCGAGACTGTTCACAAGTGATCCTTTCCTCATATTTCATTGGCAAGAGCACATCATGCAGCACTACACAACTATTTAAAAGAGTTGTGCTCAAAAAACCGAATACCAGGAGTATCTGGAGAACAACATTAATGACAATCATAAACTTCAATCTCTCCATCATATCTGTCCTACCTACTTTGCAGCATGACTGAAAGGATAAAATCATGCGCATGGAACTTCTTCATAAACAATAAAGTGCTGTGGAAATGAATGGATGCTGGTGATGCTCTGTGCATCCTGTTTACTGCCTTCCCCTTAGTACCTAGCACCCTGCCTGGAACAGAGTAGAAGCTCAATGAATGTTTGCCAAAAGACTGTATGATTAACAAACGTTTTGAGTTGATCTGATTTCTTACTGGGGAAATCTTAGTTTAGATGTACTTAGCCAAAGGTGGCTAACCAACCCTCATCTATCAGTATGTTGAAAAACAGATGCCTCTGTTTAGATTAAAAATAAGTTAAATGATCACAAAGTCCTTTTTAACAACAACAAATATGCTAACTGCACATTTTGTTTCTTGGAAACATAAAAATACAATGTTTATTCTGAAATAAGGGCTTGGGTTTCACGGCTTGTGAAAGAGTTTTTATTCTTTCTAATAAACCCCTCCCAAACCCACTCTAGTTAGTTGGTTTCTTTTATGACTTTGATAGCATGAAACACACTCTGAACTGTATCTGCTGTATCTCCATCTAGAACAGTAGCAAGATGAAGCAGGGACATTGTTTTCTCCTTGCTGGTAACCCCAGTGTCAACAGAGTGCTGGACACATATTAGATGTCCAGTATTTGTTGAATAGGTGTTGCTTGGCACAATAAGGAAGGAGAAATTAAAAGCTTAAAATACAAATCAGAAGCCAAGACCTCTGACTTAGAGAAGTATACAGCAGGCCAGGCGCGATGGCTTATGTCTGTAATCTCAGCACTTTGGGAGTCCAAGGTGGGAGGATCACTTGAGGTCAGGAGTTTAAGACCAGCCTGGCCAACATGGTGAAACCCAACTTCTACTGAAAATACAAAATTTAGCCAGGTGTGGTGGCATGTGCCTGTAATCCCAGCTATGTGGGAGGCTGAGGTGGAAGAATAACTTGAACCAGTTGCAGTGAGCCGAGATCACCTCATTGCACTCCAGCCTGGGCGACAGAGCAAGACTCTGTCTAACAAACAAACAAAACAACAAAAAAAGAAAAAAAGAAAAAAAAAATGTATACAGCAGAAGAACTTATCCAGGCCTCCTGGACTATGAAACAGAGTCTCCAACCTCCAAACACCAAAACATGTCCTGGGCAAGGGAGCTTCACTCCCAAGTGTAGCCATTTCACCTGCTCAAAAGGAAGAGGAACATTATTGGTAAACATAGCCCCTTTGCGGAAATAACGTTGGCCCTCAAAACAGCAGTTTTCTGCCGAGGTGGCATTTTTCCCAACACATTATGCAAAAGCCAGTTGGAGAAGATGCTGAGGACTGTTATTCCCTAATTTGATTCTGCCATTTCCAGTAATGGAAAGCTGCACTCCAGCCATCCATCTTAATAAGTGACAGATGCATTTCATTAAAACTTCCTTAAATAATTTCTTGTGGTTTTAGAAGGAGGGAAAAACAAGAGAGTGCTGTTTTGTGCTCTCTGGCATGTCAACATTTTGGGAGCCATTAAACAAAGCAAGAGCTCGTCTTAGGTTGAGAATTTAGTGGTCAACTGATGCCAACTAAGTGTGTTACTCAAATGCAGTCCCTTATTGGACGAAGCCATGAAAGTCTGTTAGGTTGTGTTTTGCTGAAAGCGTAATAGTAGTAATCACACTATTATGTATGAATGATTTGACAATTCATATTGCACCATCCATCCCTAAACACATTGCAGAGTGAAGATGGGTAATTCCGTAAATAGACTGTTCTCCATTTTGTAGCTCTTTGCAGGTAAACAGGTAAAAAAAAAAATCTGGTAAAGTGAAAAGAACATTGCACTGGATTCAGGGAATTTCATTTCTAGTCTTGTTTCTACTGCTTTGAGCCCTGCAGCCTTGGCCAAGTCAGTGACTTAATCTCTCTGTGTCTCCATCTCCTCCTTTGTACGGCAAAGATATAATTCTTGTCAAACAACCCCATAGGATTACTGTGAGGATTAAATGAAACAATAAAGAGAAAACCATTTCTAAACTATAAAGAAACTTTCAGGGATTTTTTTTTCTTTCTTTTAGTCCCACTCCCATATCCCTAGTGCTTAGAACAATACCTAGCACGCAGGAGGTATTCAGTCAACATCTTTGGATTTATGAGTGTGATGGTTATTTTATGTGTCAGCTTGACTAGGTCGTGGGGTGCTCAGATATTTGGTTAAACATTATTTTGGATAAAATTAACATTTGAATCAGTAGACTGAGTAAAGCAAATTGCCCTTCCTAGCATGAGTGGACTCCATCCGATCGGTTGAAAACCTAAATAGAACCAAAAAACTGAGCAAGAGGGAGTTTAACTTCCTGACTGCTTGTGCTGGGGCACTGGTCCTCTCCTGCCTTCAGACTGGAACTCACTACGTCAGCTCTCCTGGTTCACAGGCCTTCAGACTTGGACTGAGACTTGCACCACTAGCTCTCCTGGGTTTTCAACTTGCCAAATGCAGATCTTGAGACTTCACAGCCTCCATAATTGTGTGAGCCAATGTCTTATAATAAGTTTATTTTGATAAACAGATGATAGACAGACAGATAGATAGATAGATAGATCTCCATTCATCCAATTGGTTCAGTTTCTCTGAAGAACCATGACCAGTACAATGAGTATAACACAATAAAATGGAAGGTGTTATTAATAATAAGTCATTTGAGTTGCCTTGACTGTCTAAGAAGTAGACACAATGAACTAAAGTTAAGACTAAGAGAAAGAGGATAAGAAAATTCACTCGCTAACTCTGGATGTGTCGTTTTACACTTGCAATCCCAGGTGGGATGCTTCAAGGCTGTGTAGTTTACGTAAGCTCTGTTGTGCTACTCTCTTTTGAGCTCTCATTATATACTCAGCAGTGACATGCACCATCTCACTGAACGCTCCCAAGCCTCTTATTATCCTCACTCTACTCTCATATGAGAAATGCTGAGTCTCAGAAAGTTCAAATAACTCTCCCAGTACCACAGCTGGTGATGGAGTGGTAGAGCAAACTTGATTCCTAACCACTGTGCCACCGTCTTGCAGTTTCAACTTTAATGACAGAATTATGGTTGCATCACTGAGCATGCATTGTTTGAAGTATTAATCAAATCCAAATCAAATGGACTTAAACATAAAGAGAATGTATTGCTCCATAACAGAAAAGCACAACTTAGAAGGGTCTTTGGTGCAGCTTGATCCATGCTCCTGTTCTGTTTCTCTGGTTCTGCCCTTATCCATGTGAGGCTTTATCCGGTTTCCCTCACAGAAGCAAAGTAGTTACAGTGATCTCAACATAAAGTTCATGCCCTATATCATCCAGAGGGAAAAGAGAAGTGACCCTTGTCTTCTCTAGAACTTGAAACAGACGGATAAACTTTACTCTGATTTGGACCAACTTGAAAGAATGAAGGTGGCCAAGGAATGGTCATGCACTGATTGATTAGCTGAAGCCTGGGTCATTCTCCAGTCCTAGACCAATGCCCAGGCAAGGAAAATGAGTGTACCCTAACAAGCCCAGGATGATGTAATCCCCACCTCAGCTGCATCACAAGAAGAAACTAGTTGCTGTTAGAAAGAAGGGAAAGCAGGATAGGATCCTAGGTGAGCATCCAACAGATGTATACTGTGACATTCAAACGACTATTCCCCCTATCCTCCACCAACAATGTATGAGAACACTTCCTTAAGTAGTGACAAATAGCCTATATTTTCCAGTACTATGAACGAGCTGTGGCCCCACCAGCTGGCATCCATCGTCCTTTCCAACCACTCAACAGTCTAACATGGAAGAAGCACCTTACCCTGTACAAGCACCAGTCATCACAAGTGGTCTGACAGTCAAAGATAAATAAGAGATGATCTTGTCCTCAGCAGACTTGTAGTCTGGTGAAACTGGAAACTGACCACAAAGAGAATAAGGAGCAGAGGAGGAAAACACTGAGAGGAGGATGAATGTGCAGTGGACAGTTGGAGAGTGATGGCCTGAGCAAGGCAGACCTCTCAACCCTTCCTTCTGCAGGGCAATCAGCCTGAAGCATTTAACCTTCCTTCAGAGCTTGTTTTATCATTCCCACTGCCTTCCTCTGGACCAGTGCCTAGTTCCCCAGCCCTTCTCTTGGAGCCCCAAGGCACGTACAGTGCTCTGAGGGTCTCCTGATCCATAATGAGTCTAATCCCACCCCCTGCTCCCTTTAGCACATCTCTTATTTATTCATGCTCGGCTTATTTTCTATCTCCTTTCATTGCAGACACTGGAGAGGGCTGTGTTTAAATACTCTTATTTGAAGCATACCTAGAGCATAACTGTTGTTCAATATGAATCTATTAACAATAGTAACTACATTGATAAAGAATTTCAATCTCTAGAGCTATTAATCAAGTCCTTTTTGCCAATTCTAAATTCATTTCATCCTGAAATATTTATAGTTCTTGATTGCTGGCAAATAGTTCCAGTTGTTATATTTTCCACTCACTGGTACAGTGAGATTAGAGGCTGCAACTTTCTCTTTCTCTGTTGTCCTACAGGTTTTTCAGTCCTAAAAGCTTAGTCAGCAAACCTCATGAGGTTTGGAGAGGGTAAGGCTTGTCTACCCACATTCTGATGGATGGAACGAAACCAGTGTACAGAAATAGGATGCATCTCATCTAGGGTGCTGACAGCAAAACCAAGCCTACGATTTCAGTTACCAGGTATGCCTTAGCTACCCATAGTGTCTTCTCAGGAACAGATTCGAGGAGTGGCTGAATGCATTGCAAGCAGCAAGGGGAAAGAAAGAAGGTGTTTACTGAACACTTGCTATGTCACATACTTTGTCACATAATTTCACATGAACCATATCATCTATTTCTCACAGTGGTCTTTGAAAGATAGTCATAATTATTCTCATTACATAAAAATGTAAGGAAGGAAAACAGAAGAATATAAGGGTCAGATCTATTTAACTAACTTGCTCAGAACTGATGATTCATTAAGCTGGGATTCAAATCCCAATCTCACTCCAACCTCTGCCCTATTCTCTGTACCTGAGATTTTTTACTGTCAGCAGATTTCTGAACTTGAAAATGCTCAGAAAATGACATCTGAGGACAGATGGAGATGAGCAGCCCTCATGCCTGACCACGCCATCTTGCCATGATGCTCTCTATAATAAGCTGATGATGATCAGGGTAGCCAGGGAAGTAGGCTGCATTCTAGTCCTATGTCTGCTCCTAACTGGCTGAGTAACCATGAACAATTCCACTTTTTCAAATATATCCATAAATATGTTTAAATAGACAGAAAGATAGTTAAGTTATTGAGTGCCCAGTTGAGAGCACTATTGATGACATTGACTCTCTCTCTGCTCCTGACAACCCTAAAAGACACTTGGGAGTTTGATGATGACTTTTAGAGCTAATTTGGACTTTATCAGCTGTTGCAGTCCAAATGTGCTGGTATAATAGCACAAAACGTAGGGCACCTGCATGCAGGAAAGGAGAGTGAAATCGCGGCTCATGCAACTGCCCTGTCCTGGCTTTCTTTGGCTGGTGCCTGAGAATGCCTAAAACGAGCTTGTCCAACCTGCAGCCCACAAGCTGCACGTGGCCCAGGACAGCTTTGAATGCAGCCTAACACAAATTAATAAACTTTCTTCAAACATTATGAGATTTGTCTTGGCAATTTTTTAGCTCATCGGCTATCCTTAGCGTTTAGTGTATTTTATGTGTTGCCCAAAACAATTCTTCTTCCAATGTGGCCCAGGGAAGCCAAAATATTGGACACCCCTGCCCTAAAATAGCAAGCTACATTCAAAGAATAGTCTGGAAATAAAATCAGAGGACAAAGTGAGGATTAAAAACCCCATAGTCCAGAAAAGGGAAGAAGGAAGAGGAGACAACAAAGACAAACATTACATTTTGACACATACAGAAAATTCACCTGCCCAAGAAGAGGCAAAGGGAAGTTTAGCAATCAAGTGTGTAAGGGAGAGGCACTGGGTTTGAAGACAGGAGGCAGAGTTCAACATTGGCTATACAAAGATCCCAGGTGACTTCAGAGAGCTCATTCATCTTCCTTATATGCATAAAATGCAGGTAAAGACCCGTCCCCTTATTTCGCAATGTTCCTCTAAGAATTCAATGAGATAAACCAGAACAAGAAGGGTGGGTTATTATATCATGGGCAGGTTTCAGATGGCTTCATCTGTCATTTTAATTTTTCCTTCTCTCCATTTGGAACAATGTGATTGGCAAATGAATAGGCTTATTTTCACTACTTGTACACGTTGGGGAGAGGGACAGTTAAACATTTATTGAGACTCTAATACACGCGAAGTTTATAGAGGCATGCAAAAGTGTTTAAAACATCCTCTCAACCATCTAACAAATGTCAAAACCTGCCTCCATCCTATAATTGATACGAAAGGTAGTTTGGAACTTTTGTAGGCAGAATGATGGCCCCCCAAGGATGTCCACGTCCTAATCCCAGAATCTGTGAATATGTAAGGCCATATGGAAAAGAAGAATTAAGGTTACAGATGGAATTAAGGTCTCTCACCGGCTGACCTTGAGATGGGGAGATTATCCTGGAGTATGTGGGTGGGCTCAGGATAATCAGAAGGATTCTTATAAGCAGAAGAGAGAAGGAGAAGAGGGAGATCCAAGGAGATGGCAGCATAAGAAAGACTTAGCCCAATGCTGCTAGATTTGGAGGTGGAAGAATGGAGCCAGGGAGCTGGGCAGCCTTGAGAAGCTAGAAAATGGCAAGACAGTGAATTCCCTCCAGAGCCTCCAGGAAGATGGAGCCCTGCTGACACCTTGATTTTAGCCCAGTGAGGCCCATTTTGGACTTCTGACCTATAGAATTTAAATAATAAATAAATTGGTGTTGTTTCAAGCCACTACATTTTGCATCATTTGTTACAGAAGCCATAGGTAACTAACACAAAAATTCAGTTTTGTTTTTTTTAATTTGGAAAGCCAGTCCTGTATCTTGTACTTCTTTGCAAATAAACTTCCTTTCTTTTCTAAATGTTTTTAACTCCGAATCTTCCTGGACAGACACCACAAGGAATTCCCTACCAATTAAATGGTAGCCAGCATATAAGATATGTATTCTAGTTATGTATTGCTCTAAAGATATATAGTCTAGTCATTTACTACAAGTTACACCACCATTTACCGTTACAAAACAAGTATTTATTATGCTTATGAAGTCTATGCATTAGGCATTTGGACAGGGCACAGTGGGGGTTGTTAGCTTCTGCTTGAGATAACTGAGTCCTTGGTAGGCTAGAAGGCTGGGAGTATCTTGACAGCTGGGGCCTAGGATTATCTGTTGGCTCATACGCTTATATACCTACTAGTTGATGCTGTCTGTAGTCTGGGACATTATCTGGTACCATAGGCTAGAACACCATTGCATAACCTCCCCATGTAGCTGGGACTTCCTTACAACATGGTGACTTTTCTAAAATGTCATAATTCAGAATCATATAGTATACAGCTTTTTTAGTCTGGCTTCTTTCATTAAATAATATGTATTTAAGTTTCCTCTATGTCTTTTCATGACTTGATAGTTCATTTCTTCTTATGAAGAATATTCCATTGTATGAATATACCACAATTTGATTATCCATTCATCTTTCTTTTTTTATATATTTTTTTTATTTCCAACTTTTTAACTTCAGGGACACAAGAGTGTGCAGGTTTATTACATAGGTCAACATGATGGTGGTTTGCTGTTCAGATGCTCCCATCACCCAGGTAGTAATCCCAGCATCCACTACCTATTCTTCCTGATTCTCTCCCTCCTCCCACCCCCCAACAACAGGCCCCAGTGTGTGCTGTTCCCCACTATGTGTCCATGTGTTCTCATCATTTAGCTCCCACTCATAAGTAAGAACATGTGGTATTTGGTTTTCTCTTCCTGCATTAGTTTGCTAAGAGTAATGGCACCCTGCTCCATCCATGTTCCTGCAAAGGACAGGATGTTGTTCTTTTTTATGTCTGCATAGTATTCCACAGTGTATATGTACCACATTTTCTTTATCCAGTCTATCATCAATGGGCATTTCAGCTGATTCCATGCCCTTGCTATTGTGAATAATGCTGCAATGAACATGCACATGCATGTATCTTTTGACTATCCATTCACATTTCGAAGGACATCTTGGTTGCTTCAAGTTTGAGTAAATACATAGGAGCACAATCGTCAAATCATGTGGTGACTATGCTTAGCCTTGTGAGAAACCACCAAACTGTCTTCCAAAGTGGCTAAACCATTTTGATTACCATTAGCAATGAATGAAGAGTTCTTGTTGCTTGACATTCTTGCCAGTATTTGATGTTTTCAGTGTTTGTTTGTTTTTTAATTTTAGTCCTATCCCACTGCGTTAGTAATAGGTATATAGTGGTATCTCATTATGTTGAACATCTTTTCATATGCTTGTTTGCTATTTGCATTTCTTCTTTAGTGAGTCATCTGTTCAGATCTTTTGCCCGTTTTTTTATTGGATTGTTTTCTTGTTGTTGAGTTTTAAGAGCTCTTTGTGTATTTTGGATAAAGTCCATTATCATGTATGCTTTTTACAAATATTTTCTGTATTCACTTGGACCTCTCTGGGGCCCTTTGGTGGAACCTGGAGCCAAATTTTAAAGCTGCCCCATTAAGGAGCACAGCATGGCTGCCATATATATACTCAGTCCACTCTTGCCTTAGTGGCCTCATCAAGTGAGATGCAGCCTTCTTCCTCTCCCTGGCAGTCTATCTTCTGTTCTAAGACCCCATGTGCCCCAAATGGAAAGAAGTGCAACTAAATGGCCTCTACCTCCTGCCCATTGTGACTCTGGGAAACAGAGGGCTCTCACTGGGAACTCTGATGTCTCCCTATGCAAGAGAAAGGTTTCATTTTGTTTGTTTATTCATTTGTTTGTTTTTAGAAATAAAATCATAGATATGGCTTTGATGTTACTCTGCAAGTCTGATCATTCTTTGTATTTTTTGGGAGTTTTAAAGAAATGACTATTGTCAGGGTAATCTAACAAGTCTACACTGTATTCTCTTCCTCCAAACATTTGGTAATCCACCCTGCATCAACTCAGAGGTTTAAGGCTTTCTATAGCACTCTTTCAAACTCAGTTTCATCACTGCTACGTGTTGTTCTCCAAATCAACTGTGACCTCTGAAGGGTCATGCTCATCTCTGCCCACCAGTGTTCCAATAGGGAAACAGCTATTGCCTCAAAACCAATTGGTTTCACAGCTAGGGCAATCATCAATCTGTGGTAGATGTTTCTGCACTGGGAGCCTTAGCATCCTAGATGATGTCTCCATGTGTAGCAGGTATTAATTTTGTTCCACAACATGGAACATAAGAAATTTCATATTACTTTTATGTCCTAAATAAAATTGAACCTTTTCTGAAGTCCTATCCCGCTGGGTTAGTAGCAAATTTAATTTTGATCACTACCTTGCGTCCTTTCCTCACTCAGAATTGGCAAAGTTCCCAGAGATCTTCCATAGTATGTGATTCAGGAATGGCTCTCTGGTCCACGGTCCATTGCTAATATGGTCATTGTCTAAGCTCATGAAATACCACAAAGGTGAGCATCAACTCTGTCCTGGGCTCATGATCAAGGCTAAGTGGCCAGAGTCCCAGGTCCAGCCTCCTGGGTGCCCCACGTTGTATTCTCTGTTGAGATCCTGCCATCTACTTTTCTACCTTTAGGGGAAAGGCACTGGTGCCTACCATCCAATGAACCTAAAAATTTTCTTTCTCTTCTGGTCTTTAGGGATGGTCTAAAAACTTCTTCCTCTTGTGGCAGTTTCACCAGCTAGAGCCTCTTGGATACAGAGCACTTTCCTCCACCTTTATCTCTTCCCTTGCAGCTTAGCACATTCCCCTGAGGAACACAGGCTTGGGCAAAACAAAAGCCAGAAGAGCCATTGTCTTCTGAGGGACTGCTGCTTCCTGCTGCTGCTCCCAGGCAAAGACCAGAGATGAAAATACTTACCATATGGCACCAATTTTAAAAAAAAACCAATTACAGTTTCAGTTTACCACAATTAAATTAGTATAATTATAGGATAGAACAGCTCCACTAAAATATCTCGTCACCTGTAACTCCCAAAGTACATTTGGAAAGGCCCCATGGCCACCTGTAACCTAAATCATCACACCTTCCTCTCTGCCTACCAACATGTTGCCTTCAGTCTGCTTCTGGATAGGAGTAGTTTTGTCTGGAACTCTCTCTCCCAGATGATGAGTTTTTCTGGATCAGCCAGGTTCCAAGAGGAAACATGGCACATGGAACCTGGACAATATAAAGAGGTTTTATTTACAAAGGGACTTATTACAAAGGTATTGGGAAAGATGTAGGGAACTTCAAGGGATCATGAGGGAATCCGGAGCTAGCAAAGTCCCAAAGATGAGATGAGAGAGGGTAAGGTTAATGAATCCTGGAAAAAAAGATTGAGTAGAGTTGATACCATGTCAAGACGAACACAGAGAAGGAGCCACAGAATGTCAATTTCCTGGCCTGAGTCCCCTCCCTCCAACTGGACTCTCCATTGGCTAAATCCAACCAGAAACCAGAGGCTGTGGGCACTGTCAATGTAATCCTCTGCTCATCTTTGGGGCAGAGAACAACGCGGCTTTTGTGGGATCTAATAATGAGTAGTTGTTCACTATGTTTGGATCAACTCTAGTGTGTGCCCTCGTTAGTCTTACAGTCAAGGGATAGAAAAAGGAGCCTAGCCCCAGTATTCTTTTCACTGTAAGTTCCCAGCTTGTTTCACCTTCCTCTGCTGTGTTGAATCTCTTGGGTGATTCTGAACCCTACGAGTACTTAACCTGAGATACACAAGCCATGGCTTGATCATAAGTTGTTTTGCAATTCACATGGGTTATTGTGTTCCTTGAACTGAACTATATATAAATTCTGTAAAGGCAAGATTTATGTCTTATATCTTTCTTATATATATGATAGCTTTAAACATAATGATTGTCCAAAGTAAGCACTTTATACTTGTCAAATGAGTGAGCCATCAAAGAGATCTTTGAGTGTCCAGGAAGATTTGAGCTCCAGGGGTGAGAGGGGACATGTTTTGAATAATAGCCATACCATGTTCCTATAAAGACTTCTCAGGGAAAGGATCACTTAGAATCTGGTATAGCTTCCCACCTTCCTCCTCTCCTCTCCCCAGCAACTAAAGCCCCAGAGGCACTCCTAGACACGCTCTGAGAGCAGAAAGCTGTTGCAGAAGCACAGATTCTATTCATTCATTCTTCTATTCATTCAGTTATATATTCATTCACTTCACAAATAATTATTGAGGCTCTCCTATGTTCCAGGCACTTAGCTAGGTATTGGGTTTATAGTAGTAGATCATTATCCTGACTTCCTCACCCTTTAAAGGACATATAAATGTACGAATTAATGTAAAATTGAAAAGTATGATAAGTACAGCAATTTTTTAAAGCATGGCATATAAAAGATTAGCTGAGACATGGCCAAGGTGGTCTGTGTTCTGCCTATACTCCAGATTGCCCTGGAGGTCACTGTTGATAGCTGCTATCCACGTAATGACTTACTGCTTGTGTCTCTGCCTAGGAGCAGTCTTCTGCGGAGCATGGGGAGGCTAGAAGTTTTAGGAAGTTGGAGTCCCAGGAAAACCCTTTACCCAGTGAGGGATGGGAATCAGTGGATCATTACTCTGACTTCCTCACCCTTTAAGGGACAATTCTGAGGCATGTTGCATAAAAGCTCTGTCAGAGGGCCTCAGAGGAAGCCAGCCCCAAGTGCCTAGAGCAGTTACCTGCTCATTAACTTCACGCGTGGCTGGCCTTGTTCCCTTCCCCGTGTCCTTTCCTCACTCCACTACTGCTGCTTCCTGGAATTGCCCCCGCCACACACATAAAATTAATTGCATCCACGTCATCTCATCCATATCATCTCAGGGTTTCTTTTTGGGGGAATAAAAATTAAGACAACAGAAAACTAACTTACATTAAAGTCAACACCCACTTTTACTTAGACCTTCCAAACTCAGGGGTCTGTGACATCAGTCAAACATACTCTGAGAAATAGAGAGTCCAGTCATTGGAATTTTGAAAGAGAGGTGAGCCAAAGTTCGGTGGTCCTTATTCTTGCAGGGGATATGGAGAAGAGATTCTGTGTACTGAAAGGGAGAGGGAGGGGGACACAGGGAGTGACTGAGTGAAGGGACCAGCTGGCAGCCACAGGGAAGAGGGCAATGATTATTCCATTCTCTTCACAGAAAAGCAGAACTCGGTTCCTTGTCACAGCCTCACAGTGACTTGGATTGTACAAGGCAGAGTGGAGGGCACTATTAAAGCAAGTGATACCACCTGTGAGTTTTCTTCAACACACTCAAAGGATGAAAAAAGGCCCATTGTAGGCTACTGATGTTCTTGCTTAGAACAGGTATTTAATAACTCCTTCTCCCCCAGTATTAAATTTTAGGAAACTGGTACTCACTACTAAGGGGATGACTTCACTGAGAGCCAAGACCACATCTCGTTTCATGTTTGAATTCCTGTCACTGAGCACAGGGGAGGAGAAGGTGCTCAAAAGTGTGTTGGATGGACAAACGAATGAGTACAGAAGAGGAGCTGGCAGGGGCTTGGCATGTTTCTTCCCCTGTCCTAGAGATTCTTCCTTGTGTAGGAGGCTCCATTAACAGGGGTCTCCCTTAGTAGGCTACTCCAGCCTGTCTCCACCTGCCCCCTCACTGGACCCTGGGAATTATGGAGTGACCCATCTGAGTGCTGCTTTTGGAAGCAGAACTTGAATAGAGGCAGCCCAGCCCTTTTTTCTCCTCTCTCTCTTCAAAGTGAGCTGTCCACAGGGTGTACGTTTTCACGGTGCCAGCACCTGCTGGACAGGGTGACCAGATGTGGAGTTCGGCCTTTCCCTAAGACCATAGCTGTATTCTCCAATATCAGTTTTAGCATTAATAATAGGAATATTTTGGTTCCTATAAATTCTTTTATATCTTAAAATTCAATTGGTCTAACCTCCAATATTATGGAAGAAGAATTCCATACTTTTCTTGGAACACAACAGACTAAAGTAAAGAGGCCTGAGTTTTGAATTGTCTTCCACTTACCAGCTGTGCAAACTGGGGGTTTTACTTCACTTCTCTGAGACTTAGTATGTTCATTGTTGAGAGTATTGATCTAGATGACTTCCAGGATCCTTTCCATGATTCTACGCATCTGGGATTTGCAGGGGCATCTGCCTCTGGAGAGCACTGCCTAGCCCTCCTGGTCTGGGCCAGATGCCCCTTCTTTGTGCAGTTGGAAGCCTGCTCTGTCCTCCCTGACCACACTGGCCAGCCTGTTCACATTGTCTGAATCCTCAGCCAGTCAGTGGGCACCATGGGGGTGGGACCATGACTATCTGATGCCCTGCTGTATTCCAGCACCCGGTACATCTCATAGCAGGTGCTTAATAAATATTGGCTGAATTTACAACTGTGATATGATTCAGGGGCCAGAGGCCCCCGAAGCACAGCAAGCCCCCCTTCCCCTGTGTAGTGGGAAAAAGAAAAGCATCACAGTCGCCGATCTAGCCACAACTCTCACGCCACATACCCCAAGGAATCTGGAAAGTAGATCCCATGCTAGAAAGGAAGGCCTGGATTTTGAATCTGTTTCTGAAGGGGAAAATATCATCCTATATTGTTTTTCAGATTAATTTGCTAGTGTTAGGGGAACAGTAAGCCATCTTTAGAAGAGAGACAACCATTTCTCCCATTGGTTCGTTCATATTTATGGGCATCTGGTTTGGGGCTGTTGCTGTGTCTGTTCTCAGATCCTCAGTGAAGTTTTTAGCCATTTGGAAAGCACAATAAACTCCTCTCCATTTCCATCTGCACAAGCCCGTGCTGTAGTTACTCTCCTCCACTATAGAGCCCTACCTGCTGTCACGAGACTTCCCCACCCCAGGACTGGAGGAAATGAGTAAATCTATCCTGAGCACGCTTCAGGTGGCTCTGTGACCTTGCATTTCTCCCAGTGACCTTTCTCATGTTACTCTTTGCATGGGCAACTCCAGCCATTATATTAGCAACACACAATTACACCTTCAAGGTACACTCAAGTTCAGGCACTGCCAGGACATAAATACCTTAATGAGTTGACAGCCATGCAAAACCTCTGGGTGGTGTAAATCAGGGCTCTGATGGATTGCAAAGACACATTGGCAGGTTCATGCCCAAGCACAAAGAAAGAAGAAAGTATAAAGGGAGGAAAGAAGGGAGGGAGAGAAGCAGAGAAGGAAGGAGAGAGGGAAGATGAAAGGAAGGAACAAGGGGACCATTCTGCGGTAATGCTAGTGGTAGCATGCAGCACAATGTTTTTGAAGTGATTTCTAATGCTTTCATCCAACACCTGCACCCTCATCCCTACTTCCTTGATTTCTCTGCTGCTTAAATCTCTGCTGGCACACCCAGGATTCAGTACTCATATTCAGCAAGCACTCCTCAGCTGACAGAACACAACTTGGCTCTAGGTTGGCCCTGCCTCTAGCATACCCTCCAAATGCACCTTGGCCCATGGGGTGAGGTCTACTGCACAGACTCCCAACTCTGTTGGGGCCCTAAAGGAATATCGATCTCAGGTCTAGAGGCAGAGTGGATGGTGGGGGAGGGCATATCCAGCCTCTAACAGCAGTCAGGAAAGGGGACTCCAGTGCCGCTGCTCGGCCGATAGGTGACAGGACTTTGTCATCCGTGAACTTGCCCACTAGAATGCAAACAGTGCTTGGCTCAGTTCTCTGCTAACTGCAGAACGGAAGCACTCAAGGGCCCTGTAGTCGTAGCCATCACGTAGGGCTATGACTAACGCTAGAGCCTGAGAAAAATGGTGAGAGGTAGAATCCAGAGTCAGAGGTCAAGATGAAAGGAAATGACAAGCAGCGGACCTGTGGAGATGCAGTCAGCCTGGCTTTGCCTCCCTGGACTGCCATTTCCTCTAAGGGTTGCGTGGCTGCTCTGCGGGCATGTATGCACCTGTCTTAAAGGCATAGCTGTCTGAGTGAGGCCCAACATCCCCAGGCCTAGTAATTCCACTCCCAGCAGCCCCGCCACCTCCCAAGGGCTTCAGTGTGGTTGTTCCCACAATGGTGGGAGTAGAATGAGCAACAGTTTTTATCCACCTTACCCGGGGAATAGGAGGGGCCCAGTGCAGTGCTGCCTAACAGAAATACAATGTGAGCCACATACATAAACATAAAAGTTTTCTAGCATCTATGTTAAAAAAGGTAAAAACAAACAGATAAAATTAATTTTAATATTAAACCCAATATGTTCAAAATATCATTTCTTGTAAGCAATATAAATAATTAGTATAATATTTTATGTTCTTTTTTCATGGCAAGGGCTTTGAAACCCTGCAGATAGTTAATATTCATAGCATATGGCAATCGGAATAGCCACATTTCAATTGCTCAAAAGTCACATGTGCCCAGTGGCTAGTTCTGATGTGATTCCCTGAATGCCACACTCTTCATGATTCCCAGTCATTCTAGAGATGCCTGCTTCAGGAATCTGAGCCAGTAAGGACAAAGGGACTCTGGAGGATCACCAGGAACAAAGTATGTGGGCCAAGGCGCTAGGAGCAGCAAGCAAGGGCATGTCAGTCTGACCGCAGTCAAGGGGACACCCCCGAGTCAGCACAGAAGCTCACCTGCTCCATCAGAAGCTCTCCTGTCTAAAGGCACCAGCCCTTCCTGTAATGAAACGATGTCTCAATCTCTGCAGTGCGTCTGTGTCAAGCTTCAAACCGGAAGCTGAGCCCTAATTGTGCTTGTTTTTTCCTTTATCCAAACCAAAAAGAAGGAAGGGTCTGTGGCCCTCACAGATCAGAGAAAGGAGTAGGTAAATAAAAAAAAACACATGGCTACCATGCTGTCTGGCCCTTCCAGAATCCTATTTACCTGGCAAAACTCAGATTCAATTGATACCACTGGAGAGGAGAGTGACTTTCCCCCTTTAGAGGTCACACTCTGCATCCTCATGATCAATCCCACCTCCGCACACAGCTGTCCCAGTACAGACAACTAAGGCCGCACCTGCATTACTTCATCTCAGATATTAACATGTCTCTTTCCCTCTACTAATGCGTCAGGTCCTTGGGGATAAAGTTCAGGGCTTACTTATTTCCACATCCCTGGCACCTGACACAGTCTAGCTTCGAAGGTAGTGAATGAAAGGGAAACAAGTGACAGGGAACACACACAGACTCTGAGTTAGCCTCCCCTAGAATTACAAATTTGTTGCATTTTTTTAATAGTGCATAACCTTGGGGAGTGGGAAGGGGAACCTTTCTATAAGCCTCGGTTTTCTCGTCTATAAAATGAAAACAATGATTCCTATCTCTTAGGGTTAACGTGAAGATTTGGTGTGAAACACACTTAGAGCACTTTAACCCAACTCTTAATACACTAAGGGATTCAGGAAAAGTGGGGTCAGGCTGAGGGTCGGGCTGCTGCTTCTCGTGGCCCAGTAACAAGACGCAGATGAACTGGGGAAGATGATTTTATTTCTGTAACATGGTACAGGGAGAAGGCCAGGAAACTATTGCCAGACCACCTACAATTACAAAGTTTTCCAGAGCTTATATACTTTCTAAGCTATATGTCTACGGGCAAGTATGCATTCATCTAAAGACATAAGTGATTAACTTCTTCTACTCTATAACTAAGCTCTAAGTTTTAAACACCTTCCTCTGGAGCCTCAGTAAATTTACTTAATCTAGATGGGTCCAGGTGCCAGGAATGACCACCCTTATCCTGTCTCCTGCTAAATCATGGAGGTTTGGGGAGTTCCTTCAGACCCCAATAAGACTTTCTTAATCCTAAATGGGTCCTGCTAAGAATTTCTTCATTATCTTGTTATGCTTCAAGCCCCGGGAAAGGCCTACGTTCTCGGTGGGCTTTTGTTACATTCCAGCCATTGTAAAAGGGCACTGGCCCTTTCAGCCTTTCATATTTAACCACTCAGTCAGTGCTGAAACAGTTATGGAGGCCTGCCTGTTCAGCCGTTAGCAAGGCCTGGCCTGTTACAGGTTCACCTTTTGCTCAAGCTGGAGCAGATAGAGAAAAACAAGAGGTGATTAGAACTGGACTGAGTTGAACATTAGCCTACATCTGGCTATGTACAGGCTGTCAGCAAGAGAACAAGTCTTGACCAGATGCAGTGGCTCATGTCTGTAATTCCGGCACTTTGGAAGATGGAGGCAGGAAGATTGCTTGAGCCCAGAAATTTGAGACCAGCCTAAATAATACAGTGAGACCTTGCTCCTACAAAAAATAAACAAAATTAGCCAGACGTGGTGGCACATTCCTGTAGTCCCAGCTACTTGGGAGGCTGAGGTGGGAGGATCCCTTGAGCCCAGGAAGTGGAGGCTGCCATGAACCAACACCATGCCACTGTACTCCAGCCACTGGGTGACACAGCAAGACCCTGTCTCCAGTTTTTTTTGTTGTTTTTTTTTTTTTTTTTTTTTACAAAAAAGAGTACAAGTCTGTTCAGTCCCTTACATCAAGGCTGTTCTGACCCTTAGTCTAATGTTATCGTAGCCAAAGGGGCAAGTAGCAAGAGACGTCCTCCCAATCCGTGCCTTGATGTAGAAAGCACCTCACAGCTGGTGAAATAAACGGCAATGTATTCAAAGGGTATCAGATGAGAGTATGACTTCCTTGCACTGGCCGGCTACGTTGTTTTCTTGATTTCACTTCTCAATGCATGCTCATTGGCTTGCTTGTCTCTCTTGCTCCATTTCACTTTGCGTGTCTCATCTCTAGATATAGATGTCTCATACTCCCCAGCTGCCTATCGTCACGTGATTTTCTGTCTTTCTCCCTTTCTATCTCTCCCTGTCCAAAAGCCTCTTTTTTTGTTTTTCTTTACTATTTTTCTCTCTCTAGCCCATGTTTTCTTTTTCTTCTTTAGGCATTATATGTAAATGAATGTATATTTTAAAATTGTTTTGTGTAGTTCTTATATATGATAAATTTTAAAAAAGGAATTCTTTCTCCCATTTGAAAAAAACATTGATAAAGAAAATCCCATCAAGTTGTTTTTTTGTATGTTTCCCTTGGTTTTTATTTTCAGCATGCCAGTATCTCTCAGTAATGGTAATTAGAAAAATAATAGCAAACATTTGTACAGCACTTACAAGATGCCAAATAGTTTTCAAAGCATAGATTTCTCCTGTGAACTGAAAAACAACCTGACAAAATGAAATAGGTACTATTATCTTCATTTCACAGAAAAGAAAGCTGGAATGTCTGAATAGCCTATAAATCATCACGTTCCCCCTTTCCCTGGAAACTGCCCCTTCTCAAGTGAGCCCAAAAAATGGACCCTCAGTTATGCTGGTTGAACAAATCCAGCCCTTAACTACAGCTGATTTGACCAGAAGAGGGCACCTGAATTAGGTTGGGGCATTCAGACCTTCTGCTCCAAGGCTTACACTCTGAGAGATGTGTCAATTTCTGCGTGTGGCAGAACTCATACTGCATACATGCACGAGCTGTGAGGTGGCCATGTTCTACCACAGGGACCAGAGAAGGAGAGACAGCAGATAAGCAAAGAAAGAGAAGAACAGAAACATGCAAAGGAGAAGAGATTGGGGCAGGAGACAGAGCTCGGCCGGCTTGCTTGCCCCAGTGCCTACACTTAGTGAGGCAGCTGCTTCCCTGTCCTTGGGCACCACAGAACAAGCATGCCCCTGAGTCCTTCCAGTCATTTCCTCTTTTTGTTCAACTTTTTCAAGGGAGTTTCTGTTACTGGCAACCAGGGTCTTTCCTAACATACACATTTATCTATAATGAACCATGACTGTCCTCCCAGTCAAATCCTTTGGTCCTTCCTATCACTCAGCATCACATGCTGCTGTGGTCCCATATGCTCCCTTTGCAAGCCTAAAAAAGAGCCAGGCTCCTCTGTTTCTTCAAATAGTATGTCTCTGAAATATGCCAACCTGTCCTCCGAGGATCCTTCTCAGTGCCATGCTTTTCTTTCCGTGTCAAGAGCCCAGATCCGTACTCTAAACTGGAAGCTTCTAGGCTGGGATGCCTCTCTTTATAAAGTTCTCTTCCCCCAGTCCCTCTGGACAGATGGAGAAGCCAAAGTGAGGATGAAGTGATGAGTGATGAAGATGACACTGAAGTGTGAAAAACTGTACATCACTCTTTTGCGAACTATACATAAGAAAAGAAGAGGGAGATGGAATAGCACTCGGGAAGAGATATAGCATAGAAGGTTGACTCTTAAGAATGGGGATGTATTTCCAGATGACACGTTTAGCCATCATCTGCATATGGCAATCCTTGTTTAGAAACCTGGGAGCCAGATTGCCTCTCAAATCCCATAAAAACAGAACTTTCTCTCTTTTTCTAAGTATAAGCCTTCCCTCTTCTAAAATTTGCTTGAGGCATCCCACACGCTAGCTCCCTCCTTAGCCACTACTGCTTTTGCCCTGTGGTGTAGTCTTTGGAATTCATCATCCCTGTGTTTACTTCTGCCTCATGGAGAAAGCATAACATCAGCAAACATGGTAGAGGAAAGATATCTAAACATCTTCTTTTCCATAAAATCAACTACAACGCTGGCCAAAATGATCAGAATCAACTTTTCCAGAACTCGGGGGTTTAATCAGACTTGATACCAACCAAAGAACATTTAGTCAAGGCAAAAAGCTAAATCTCAGTAAAAACAAACAAACAAAAGCAGTGAGCATTGTGGCATTTGATTTGTCCTAATCCCCATCCCTAACCCCAGCTCTAAAGTACCCTTGAAAATCAACAGGTTACAGTCCAGGTAAAAAGCAGCATCCGGGCAGCCACCAGAGGGAGCGGAACAGGGCTAGCGTACCTTCAAAGCCTCACTCCCACAGAATTCCCACTCACTGACCTCTCTGATAGTTTCCTAGAAGATCTCACTTACAAGGTTGTGTTTGATATAACTTGGAGCTTGTCCAGTGGGAACAGCCTAGCAATTGTTAAACATCGCAATGCTTGAGGAGGTGGGCAAAAGTTGAAGCAAACAAAAGACTAATTTAAAAGCTTAAAAGGAAAAATTGGAGAATGAGAGGTGTCCACAGGCAGCTTCAAAAAAGCTCAGACATATCCTTGAGAATCTAGATCGCCAATTGCATGAATATGGGGCACACGCCCAGGAAAGACCTGAGAAAACCCTAAGATCTCACTGTTAACTAACACTGAAGTTCTGTGCAACGAGAGAGCAAAGGCTTAGGCAGAATTCTCAATGGCCTGGTTGAGGGTTGAAGGAATACCCCAAAACACACAGAGCCCCTCAGCAATGATTGGGAGACCTTCCAGGCATTTAAGGCTATCTCTGCCAATCTTTAGTAAGCAGTAGTCTAACTGAGCAGAGACTTCAATGGTCATGCATGACAAAGATTATGGCCTTGAGAGAGTTACTTCAGAAAGTCACAAAACAATCTAATAACAACAAACAGCAAAAATAAACTCTGGGAAGAAGGGGGAACATGATTGCCAGAGTTTCCACATTATATTATTTAAAATGCCCAGTTGTCAATAAAAATTATGAGACACGCAAAGAAACAAGGAACTACGGCAAAGGTACAGTAATAAAAAAGCAATCAGTAGAAAGTGTCCCTGGGGAAGTCTAAACACTGTGCTTATTAAACAAAAGCTTTAAGATACTATTTTAAATATATTCAAAAAACTAAAAGAAAACATATGTAAAGAACTTAAGGAAAGTATAAGAATGATGTCATACCAAATAGAAAATATAAATAGAGAAATTGTTAAAATGACTAGCTAGGATTTCTGGAAGCTGAAAAGTATAATACTTGAAATAAAAATATTCCCTAGAAGGACCTAACTACGGATCTGAGCAGACAAAAGAATCAGTGACCTTGAAAATAGTTCAACAAACTATCAGTGAACAAAACCGAGAGAACTTGTTGCTAGCTGACTTGCCTGAAATACCAACGGGAGTCCTTCAGGCTGAAAAGACACTACAGTAGAACCCAAATACACATGAAGAAGCAAAGAGTATAAGTAAAGGACACTACATAGGTAAATATAAAAGAAAACATAAATGAGTTTTATTTGTAACTTTCTTGTTTAAGAGACAACTGCATAAAACAATAATTATATATCTGTGTCAATGGGCATACAATGTATAAAGACATAATTTGCATTATAAAAACATTACAAAGGAGGAGGGAATGGAGCTATACAGAAGTGAAGTTTTGTCTACTATTGAAAGAAAACTGGGGCTGGGTGCAGTGACTGACATCTATAATTCCAGCAGTTCGGGAGGCTGAGGCGGGTGATCACCTGAGGTCGGGAGTTTGAGACCAGCCTGGCCAACACCACAAATCCCCTTCGCAAGTAAAAATACAAAAATTAGCTTGGCATGCTGGTGGGCACCTGTAATCCCAGCTACTTGGGAGGCTGAGACAGGAGAATCACTTGAACATGAAAGGTGGGGTTGCAGTGAGCTGAGATTGTGCCATTGCACTCCATCCTGGGCTACAAGAGTGAAACTCTGTCTCAAAAAAAAAAAAAAAAAAAAGAAAGAAAAAAGAAAAGAAAAGAAGCCTTAATCTGAACTAAACTGTTGTCAATTAAGATGTTAATTAGAATCTCCAGGGTGATCATTAATAACTCAAAAAATATCATAATAAAAATGACAAAGGAATTAAAATAGTGCATTAGACAATATTTATTTAACAAAGAAGGTAGTAAGGAAGAAATATAGAAATAACAATGACACAAGACATATAAGAAAACATATAGCAAAATGGCAGGTATAAATCCTACCGTACCAGTAATTATGTTAAATATAAATGGAATAAATATCTCAGTTATTAGATGAAAGGAATATTTTGGCAGAATGGATACAAAAAGATAACCCAATTACACACTCTCTTCAGGTGATGTACTTTAGATCCAAAGATACGAATAGGTTGAAAGAAAAAGGATGAAAAAATAAACACCATGAAAACAATAACCAGAAGAGAATGTAAGTGGCTATACTAATATTAGACAAATAGATTTTAAGACAAAAATTGTTACTAGAGACAAAGAATGACATTTGGTCATTAGGCGTGGTGGCTCATGCCTGTGATCCCTACACTATGGGAGACCAAGACAGGAGGGTTGCTCGAGGTAAGGAATTCAAGACCAACCTGGGCAACATAGTAGGGTTGCATCTCTATGAAAGAACTTAAAAATGAGCTGGGTGGGGTGGCACATATCTGTAGTCCTAACTACTCAAAAGGTTGAGACAGGAGAATAGCTTGAACTCAGGAGTTCAAGGCTGCAGTGAACCATGATTGTGTCACTGCACTCTAACAGAGGCAAAAAAGCAGACCTTGTTTCTTAAAAAAATAAAAATAGAAAATAAAACTAAAAACATTTTTAAAATAATGACATTTCACAATGACAAAATGACCAATCCACCATGATGGTGTAACAATTGCAAACTTATATACACCTAACAACAGAGCCTCAAAATACATGAAGCAAAAACTGACAGAATTGAAGGGTGAAATAGTCAATACAAAAATAATATTTGGAGCCTTCAATATCCCACTTTCAATAATGAACAGAACAACTACACAGAAGGTCAATAAGAAAACAGAAGACTGAATAACACTTCAAACCAATTCAACAAAGAAGACATCTGAAGAACACTACCCAACAACAGCAGAATTTATATTTTTCTCAACTGTGTATGGAACATTCTCTAGTATAGATGATATGTCAGGCCATAAAACAGTCCTAAATGAATTCAAGTGATTGAAATCACACAAAGTGTGTTCTCTGATGACATAGAATGAAATTAGAAAATAATTTAAAAAGTCAATCTGGGAAGTTTATAAATATGTGGAAATTTTTAAAACACACTTTAAGTGACCAATGAGTTAAAGAAGAAATTACCAAAAAAAAAAAAAAAAAAAAAAAACAGGGAGATACATTGAGACAGATGAAAACAAAAACACAGCATACCGAAACATATGAGGTTCAGCTAAAGCAGTGCTTAGAAGGAACTTTACAGCTTTGAACCATCTACATTAAAATAAAGGAGAACACTGTCATATCAGTAATTTAACCTTCTACCTCAAGAAACTGAAAAAATATGAATAAAAACCCAAAGCAAGAAGAAGGCAGAAAATAATGGAATTAGAGTAGACATAAATGATACAGAAAACAGAGAAACAACAGAAACTTTAAAAATTGGTCCTTCAAAAAGATCAATAAAATTGACAAACCTCTAGCCTGAATGACCAGAAAAAAAAAGATTAAAATTACTAAAAGTAGGAAAGATGGGACATTACTACCAACCACACATAAATGGAAATACTATGAAAAAAGTATATCCACAAATTAGATTACCTACATGAAATGGACAAATTTCTAGAAACACATAACCTACTAAAACTGATTTAAAGGAAACGAAATCTGAATAGACCTATAACAAGTAAATAAACTGAATTAGTAATAAAAATCTTCCCATGGTCAGGCACAGTGGCTCATGCCTGTAATCCCAGCACTTGGGAGGCCAAGGCAGGTGGATCACCTGAGGCTAGAAGTTTTTGAGACCAGTCTGGCCAACATGGTGAAACCCCATCACTACTAAAAATACACAAATTAGCCAGGAGTGGTGGCATGAGCCTGTAATTCCAGCTACTTGGGAGGTTGAGACAGGTTAGGAGCAGATGATTTCACTGGTGAATTCTGTCGATCACATATAGATAAATTAGAGTAATTCTTCACAAACTTTTCCAAAAAGCAGGATAAAATGGAATACTTCTCAATTTATTCTATAAAGCCAGTATTGTACTGATTTACCTTGATACCAAAGCTAGACAAAGAAATCACAAGAAAAACTACAAAACGATCTCTTACATAGATGTCAAAATCCTCAACAACATACCAAAAAGCCAAATCTAACAACATAATTTTTTAGAAAAGGATTATATACCATGAACAAGAATTTACTCCTGGATGTTAGGTTGAGTCAACACATGTAAATCAATGTAGTAACCCATGTTAATATAATAAAGGACAACAACCATGTGATTATCTCAATAGATGCAGAAAAAGCACTTGACAAAATCCAACACTTTTCATGGTAAAATCACTCTACATCACTATTCCCTCCTAGGAATGGAAGGGGGCTTAATCAGCCTGACAAACGGCACCTATGAAAAATCCACAGCTAACATCAAACTTGATGGTAAAAGACTGAAGACCTTACCCCTAATATCAGGAACACTGGAAAAAATGCTCACACTTGCCACCTATATTCAATATTGTAGTATATGATCTAGCCACAGCAATTAGCGATAATAATAATGGCATCCAGACTGGAAAGAAAAAAGAAAAACTCTTCACAGATAATATAATCACATAAATTTAAAAAATCTAAAGTAATACACACACACACACACACACACACACACACACACACACAAAAGTGGTACTACTAAAGAGGGTTCAGCAAGGAAGGTTGCAGGATACAAAAGCAATATACAAAAGCCAATTGTATTTCCATACACTAGAAATACACAATCTAAAAATGAATTTTTAAAAAATTTTGATTTACAATGTCATCAAAAAGAATAAAACACAAATAAATTTTAACAAAATGTATAAGACTCATACAATAAAAACATAAAGCATTGTTGAAAAACATTTTTAAAACCTAAATAAGAGGAAGGATGTTCCATTTCTTGTACTGGAAGACTTACTGTTATTTATTGTTTTTTATTGTTATTAGGAGGTTAATACTTTCCAAATTGATCTACAGATTTAACACAATCCCTGTCAAAATCCCAGCTGGCTTTTTTGAAGAAACTGACAAGCCGATCTTAAAATTTATGAGTATCTAGGGAATTCAAAACACCTAAAACCAAGCTTCATAAAGAACAAAGCTGGAGAACCTACCAATTTTAAAACTTAATACAAAGTGACAGCAACCAAGCTACTGTAGTATTGTCATAAAAATAGACATGTACATCAATGAAATACAATTAAGAATCTAGAAATAAACCCTTACATTTATTATGGCCAATTGATTTTTGACAAGGGGCCAAGACAATTCAGTGAGGAAAGAAGAGTCTTCTCAACAAATGGTGTTGGGGCAATTGTGTATTCACATGCAAAATAATGAAGTTGTACCACTACCTTACATCATACAAAATAATTAAAATAAATCAAAATAATTAAAATAAATTTGAGCAAGCACTCTAAATCTGGGCCAAATTGACTTGCCATTCCCAGAACCAACCACCAAAGTTCTGATTAAAAGGTTTGGGAGGTCTGGGTTGGATGCCCACTTCCAAAGCAAACGGCTAAGGTCAGTCTCACCCAAATATCACATGGGCAAGAATCAAGGCAGGGTGGTTAACAGAAGGAAAATAGAGATTTTCTTACCGTAAGAGGGCAGATGAAGTCTAGACAGGCAGCAACAATCGTTGTCGATCTCTCAGGTTTCCTATCTTTTAGCTGTGCTCCTCTTGTTCTCTCAACTTACCAGCATTTTAGAACAACGCTTGTTCTTCCTCTGTAGCTGCCTACAGATTCCTGCAAGCTGTTCCCAGCACGAGGCCACGCACTGCAAGTAGTTGACTAGCTGATGGGCAAGTCATCAGTGACAGCCCCAGCAGCACCTGGCCAGGTCTCTCAGCACAGGTGAGAGCAAGCATCACCGAGCAGGTGGAGGCTCTGGCTGGGAAACACGTTGTTTTGCAGAGAGCTGAGTATTTATTTGGATTGATGACTTTCAGGGTTGCCAGATTTCACATTTTGATTGGTGATAGGCGGTAAGGAAAAAGTATACTTTGGGGGTAATTATTCATGTAGGCCAGGTCATCTGTCATTGGAACAGCTGATTTTCAATCCTATAAACTGGAGAGCCAAGCGAGAATAATCATATTAATAAGTTATCACACTTACACCGTGCATTCGCATTTACAACGTTTTCCCATGGTATTCATTTTGGCTTTACATCACACACCTGTGCAAGGTGAGATTTGTAATTCCCATTTTACAGATGAGAAATACGAGACTCCAGGTGTCAAGTGGTTTCTCTATGAGTGGCAAAGCAGGGCTTAGAAACCACACTGCTGGTGTCAAAAGCATGGCTGTTGCCAAGATATCACTCACTCCCTTTCCTTACAGCACCCCTAAATAACAGAAATACTTCATGCACTTCACATGAATGTCTGACCTGCATGAGTTCTTCAATGTCAACTTCACTGAGGTCTTTTCATGCCATTCCATGAACATAATCTTATTTTGAAGACAACCTGTGAGATAGATATTATCTCTTTTTTTTTTTTTTTTTTTTGGCAAGTGCTTCCAGATCAAGAATGTGCCTATGAGTTGCCTGGTGAGGGGAGTCAAAGGTAGAAGGCACTGCCTCAAAAATATTTTACTGTGTCCAGCTTCCCTTGAGAGATCCAGACAACTGCCAAGCCCTGGTTGGTTGTGATTATTAATCAAACGCACAGCATGGTTGTCACAGAAACTTTTCTCCTCAAGCACCCTCTCAAAGGAGTCTGTTCTTTCATCTCAGTTTAAGTCCTCAGCCATCATTCTCACAGATAATTGTCTATTTGTGCAAGCCAAATTTCCATTGTTTCAAATTTTCATGTCTTGCAGAAAACGGGCTCCCACTTCATGGGGTGCCTGACCTTCATGAGTTCATCAGTGTCAGCTGACAACACTTTTTCTCGACCCACTTAAGCTTCCTTTTACACGTCAAGTGTCTCATTTGAAGATTGGTTTAACCTGACCAAGAATTTGACATGAGTTCTTTGTTCTTGATAATGGCCAATCATTTCTCATCACGAGATCAAGCACGTCTCTTGATTGTAACTGCACAACCAGGCAAACTGGCTGACCTTGGATGTGTTTGGATGGGAAGATCAGCTGCCCTGCTGCAGACTCTGCCAAGACCATTCCCAAGTCAACATATGGCAAAGGAGGTCATTCTTCTTACTTCATATCACTTGTCACATTAGCTTTTATGTTACAGAATGCTAGAGTTGAAAAGGCCCAATCATAATCCAACATCGCATACCTTTAGATGAAGAAACAAACTCCTCCTAAAGTATAAGATGAAAAATGTGGCTGAAGGGCAAAACACAACCTCCAAGATTACAGACAGGGTCCTTCTGCCTTAAATTCTCTTGGAAAATAATAGTCTGGGACACAGTATTATTTTGTGCTGTGGGTCTCCTGTCTCGCACATGCTCATGCTGCTTTACCCATGCAGCAATGTGTTTTAGCCAAGTTCTCTATCGTTTCAATGTGGTAGAAAGAGCTCTAGGTCTAGATTCCTGAGACCTGGGTTCTAGTCCTGGCTCAGCCACACCTGACCTTGTGGAAGCCAGAAAGCCTGTATCAGTTCCAAGCTTCACGGAATTGTTGTATCAGATGAGCTCGTGCATGCAGATGGAACATCCCACTGCCATGACCACCACTTCTAGAGGATTGCTGTAGACTGGGGAGGAAGCCACTGTGCTTGAGAATGTGTTGGTGCCAAAGGTAAAGAAAAGTGGTTTTTTCAAAGTCCAGGGTCTTTGATCATCTTTCTGTTTAGAGCGATTGACCTGGGACACAGTGGAAGATGAATAAAAAGCAGTTGGCTCTGTGCTCTCTTTACTTCCACTTCTGTGTGTATTTGTGGAGTGTGTGTGTGTGTGTGTGTGTGTGTGTGTGTGTGTGCACGTGAACGATGGAAGACCAGGAATGAGGAAGGGTTCTACTTTAACACAGATAGAGGAATCCCCAAGGGACATAAGACCTTAGCGTACATACGCCCACCTTAGACTATCCCTCAAATTCTTCCTCTCCCTCCCTTGGTGCCATTAGGGAAGCAGACCTTGGTTTGAGGCATAATAAAAAGAGTGGACTCTGGGCTAAGAGCAACCCCTGTGATACAGGGTATGAGTTTTAAGATTTTAAAAGGCAGAAGTTTTGTGTGTTGGGGAACTGAAGAAGCTTCTCAGAAAGGGGATGAAGAAGACAACTCAAGTACAGGGAGTGAGGGTAGGTATTGGGGTGGACTCAAGAGGGGACCCTCTGAGAAGCTTCATTATTTGGCTGATTTTTCCCTTGGACTGTGCAAGCAGCCGAAGCATGCATTGGTTGCCCCTTTGTCCTCCAACTCCGTAATGACCTTCAGTTATGACCCTGAACCATTCAGCCCTGTATAGAAGTGTGATGGGGAGAGGAGAGACAGAGTAATGTAGGGAAGTGTGGCCTTGCCCAAGCCACTCCTCTACTGGAGCTGACCAGGCTGTCACATCCTCAATCCATGTGGGATGGCAGCCCCCGAGCTCCAGGTGGTGACAGCGGCAAGGTGAGGTGGACCCACAGTGGAGCTGGGATGGAGAGGGCACTCCCATCATGAGGAAGTCAATGTCAACGGGAAGTTCAGTGGTTATTAGTCAAACCCCCTCTTTCTCCAAAGCCACTAGGAAGGTAACCCTTGAAAGGGAGAAGCTGACACAGGTGACAGGTATGTGACAGTGTTCTCTGTGAGCTACTAAGCCCAGAGTGGTAAGAAAGATGATCAGAGTTGCAGAACTTTCCCTTCTGTGGTCCCACTCCCCCCAGGCCTCCCGTGGTGCAATCTAATTATCAGGGAGCAGCCACCTGCTCCCAGACCCCAGCCACAGCCCTTTCCCCCAGTGGTTCCAAATGATGCTCTCCTGGTCCCCAGCAAGATGGAGGAAACTTGGCTTGATGTGACAGCACAGATTACATCCCACATTTTCCCCTTCCAGTCACTGGACATGGCCAGAGGACTTCCTGGCACTCCACTTATCTCGGGTGACCTTGCAGTTTCCCACTGCCTGGAACAATAGCACACATTAATTATAATAAAATAGCTCCTATTCCTGGGCTCCCTAGTGCCACCAGGCCCACTTGGGAACAATAAACTGTGTGCTCATCTGAGACAATCACACACTCTTTGTTGATTAACCTCTTCAAAAACCAAGCTGCTATTCCCCAGAGTAGAAAATGCCACCTCAGACGGTAAGCACGAGCCTCTCCAGCGCCTCTCTGTGCTCCCATCTTCAACCTGGCAGATGTAAATAAGGCCACCACCATGCTGAGCAACCACCCTGGGTCAATGTCCCCTCTTGCAGAGGCACCATGGGATTTTGCTGGGGCAAGGGCTCCCACCCTTGACTGCAGAAGGTGAGCCATATCATCATCTGTCACAGGGAGTCAACAGATGATGTCTGAATTTCATAAGGTAAGAAATGGCAGTGCTCACATTATTTAGAAGTATGGAAATAAATAAACTCCAGCAGAACTAAAACCAGAGCTGGTCATGAGTGGTCGTCTTCAGAGAGTAATATTTAGAAGAAGCGGTGAATAGCAGGGCACTGTTTTTCATTTGAGCACTTATGTATCGTGCCAGTTTTTAATCATGTGTGCCAATTTCATTTTTAGGCCAATTTAAACAAGAAGAAAAGTAAATAAAGGGAATACAGACAAGTCAAAATACAGTTAAAAAAATAATGAAAATATAATTGTGTGAACTGTATCAGAGAATCAATAGAGCTGAAAAAAATTTGAAGAGCCACTTTTCCAGTTCAACCTTAGCTCCATACTTATTTATGTATGGGAAAAGCAGGCTCAGAAGAGGAGACATTACATGTCCAAGGTCTCCCAGGGGATTGTTTCTTATAATAATCTTATTCAACAACACAGTCCTGCAGCAGCGGTTGAAGCAAGGGGGTAGAGCAGGGAAGAGCAAGGGCCACATTCCTCCTCTTTCTGTGCCCTGAAGGTAACGTGGGTCATAGTAACAGAGCTAATTGCCACTCTTGTAATGACAGTCTCTATAGCTGCAGGCTGTGAGGTGAGGGGTGGGATGTCACTCTGGGGAGCTCTGGGGAGTCAGGGCCATAGAAGCTGGGCTTATTGACTTGAGAAGGAGAGGAGTGCACAGGGAAGCTTTGTATCTAGATTTAAAAGCTCATGGTTCTGCTTCTCTGATCTTGGGGAAGCCACTTAATATATCTGGGCTTCATTCTCCTGATCGATAAAATAGGAACAAAGAATAATACATAGGCCTGGCACAGTGGCTCACACCTGTAATCCCAGCACTTTCAGAGGCCAAGGTGGGCAGATTATGAGGTCAGGAGTTCAAGACTAATCTGACCAACATGATGAAATCTCATCTCTACTAAAAATACAAAAATTAGCTGGGTGTGGTGGTGTGTGCCTGTAATTCCAGCTACTCAGGAGGCTGAAGCCAGAGAATGGCTTGAACCTGGGAGGCAGAGGTGGCAGTGAGCAAGATCATGCCACTGTACTGTAGCCTGGGTGACAGAGTGAGACTCCATCAAAAAACAAACAAACAAAAAACCTACCTCAGGCAGGGTTCAGTGGCTTATATCTGTAATCCTAGCACTTTGGGAGGCCGGGGCAGGAGGATCACTTGAGTCCCGGAGTTTGTGAGCAGCCTAGGCAACATTGCGAGACCTTGCCTCTATTTCTTTAAAAAAAGAGAAAGAAATAGAAATACAAAAAATAAAAATAGGCCAGGTACAGTGGCTCACGCCTCTAATCCTAGCACTTTGGGAGGCCGAGGCAAGTGGATAACCTGAGGTTAGGTATTTGAGACTAGCCTGCCCAACATGGCAAAACCCCATCTCTACTAAAAATACAAAAAATTAGCCAGGCGTGGTGGCTTGAGCTTATAATTCCAGCTACTTGGCGCAGGAGAATCGCTTGAACCTGGGAGGCAGAGCTTGCAGTGAGCTGAGATCGCACCACTGCACTCTAGCCTGGGCGACAAGACTGAAACTCCATCTCAAAGAATACAATAGAATAAATAGAGTAGAGTAGAGTAGAGTAGAGTAGAGTAGGGTAGGGTAGGGTAGGGTAGGGTAGGGTAGAGTAGAGTAGAGTAGAGTAGAGTAGAGTAGAGTAGAGTAGAATAGAATAGAATAGAAAAAGAATAATACCTACCTCATAGCAATGTTGTAAGAAATAAACAAGTTGACATATGTTAAGCACTTAGAACAGGGCATGACATTTGGTAAATGGCATGTAAGTGTTAACTAACATTCCCATCTGACCACCCCAAATCCCTAAAATTTTATTTTAAGGAATACATGCAAATAGAAGCGTTTTGGTGGATCTGAAGCTGTGAGCATATAAGGAGGGGAGAAGTAGATTAAAAGGCTTGTAAAAAGCTACGATTCCATAGGATATCTTACTATCTTCTGGGAAAACAATGCAAGACCTACATGGGAAGCTGGTGAGCTACAGTTCCAAGAAGTCAGTGGGATTGCCACACTGGGCACTGCATCAGGAGGCTGTCCTATCTTCCATGCCAAGAAATAACTGATGCCACCAGCTAAGAAGTTATCAACCATCTGGAAAAAAGTCAGCAGGCTCCAGGATCTCAGGGAAGAATCTTGTCACAGAAAATGAATGCAGAGCCAAGAATTACTAAATATTGGATGAGGTGAACATAACTGATAACTCTCCAACAGAGGAATGAACTTTCGTGTGGGAAAAACTATTAATAGAATCATTTAAGGGGCTTTTAAAAATTAGCAGTATAATCCTCTTAAAAATGAATACATCCCACAAGTCAAAAAAAACACAAAATGTTATCAAAAAAGTAAGAGTTTTATATAGTTAGTTCCTTAAAAGAACCAACTAGAGATTTTGAAATTAAAAAGGCAATTGATGTGTCTGCTAGCAGAGTAGGTATCGCCAAAGAGAAAATTAAAGAACTGGAAGATAAAACTATAATAATTATCCAGAATTCAGCCAAGAGAGATAAAGAAAATATAAAATGAAAGTATAGTAGATTAAACATAAGAAACAGAAGATTATCTTGATACTTATTGTACAATATTCCTATGAGTTATAAATCAATCAGTAAATTAATTCTTATTAATTACAAGGGGGAAAATAATAATTTTACCATAGTTAAACCTGAGAGACATTGCTGTGTTTTTAATATAGTTTGTTTTTTGTTTTTTGTTTTTTGTCTCCACCAGATTCCTGTTGAAATTTAATCCCTGGTGTGGCAGTGTTGGGACGTGGGGCCTAGTGGGAGGTGTTTGTGTCATGGGGGCAGATCCCTCATGAATAGATTAATGCTGTTCTGCAGAGGTGGGTTTGTTCTCACTCTGCTAGCTCCCAAGAGAGCTGATTGTTCAAAAGGGCTTGGCATCTCCCAGGTCACTCTCTTTCTTCCTATCTCACCATGGTACCTCTGCACACACAGGCTCCCCTTTACTTTCTACCATAATTGGAAGCAGCCTGAAGCCTTCACTCAATGTCCAATCTCGCCTTTCCAGCTCTCAGACTCATTAACCAAATAAATATTTTTTCCTTGTAAATTACCAAGCCTCTGGTATTCCTTTATAGCAACACTAAATGGACCAAGACAGATACCACCCTAATTATGTGATGAAAGTTAATATTACCAATACTAAGACAAATTAACACCATGTCCCCCCAGATACGCTATACTAGGCATAACATCCCCTCTATGTAATTCCAAAAAATGCTTAAACTTAATCTATTTGATAAAAATCATCAGACAAATCCAAATTGAGAGATAATCTACAAAAATCGACATTAAAGTATAAAGGTCATGAAAGGCAAAAAAAAAAAAAAAAAAAAATCCAAAGAACCATCAGACTGAAAAAAAAAAAAAAAAAAAATCCAAAGAACCATCAGACTGAAGGAGTCAGGGAGACATGCCAATTCCATGTGGAATCCTGGACTAGACTATGGGCCAATGAAAGGCTATTAGTGGGAAAACTTATGAAATTAACATAAAGTAGATTCATTAATAGTATTGGCTGGGCACAGTGGCTTAAGCCTGTAATCCCAGCACTTTGGGAGGCCAAGGTGGGTGGATCATGAGGTCAAGAGATCGAGACCATCCTGGTCAACATGGTGAAACCCTGTCTCTACTAAAAAATACAAAAAATTAGCTGGGCATGGTGGCACATGCCCAGCTACTCAGGAGGCTGAGGCAGGAGAATTGCCTGAACCCGGGAGGCAGAGGTTGCGGTGAGCCAAGATCGTGCCATTGCTCTCCAGCCTAGGTAACAAGAGCGAAACTCCATCTCAAAAAAAAAAAAAATATATAGTATTGTATCACTAGTAATTTCCTGGTTTTAATAATTATACTATGGTCATGTAAGAGGTTAATATTGAGGGAGAGTGTAAAAGGGTATATTAAAAGTCTGTACTCTTTTTGCAACTTTTTTGTATTCTAAAATTATATCAAAACAAAATTATTTTTTAAAAGTCACTTAGAACAGTGCCTAATACAGAATAGGCATTCAATATATTGTAATTGCTGTTATGATTATTGGAAATAACATTTGAGAAGCATTTTCTACATTAATGGTTCCTCATCTGTGGGCTGATTTTCTGAAAAATCTACCTTTACACCAAATATTGTCTTTAAATAGAATATGTCTTTTACATTTATCTACTAATATTTTTCAAAAGTATATAGAGTGCATTTGTTGACTAATAAAATGCACACTCAATTAAAAATATAGCCATAATATTTTGTACTTCTTTCATCAAGAGGGAGTCTTTTTCCACAGCGCTTGAATCTGGGCTGGCCCTGTTAAACTTGCTTTGACCAACAAATGTATCATAATGAAATGGAAACTAACGAAGATAAAGCGATCTTAAAGGCTGCCATAGAGACAAGCAGGGATGACATGAAAGGGATGACAATCTGTCTGACAGCTGACTTCCAAATAGCAATGATGCAATCCTGAAGACAGTGGAATAATATCTTCATTAGGCTTAGACAACCTATCTGTTAACTTAGAAAATAACTTTGAAAACCTCTTTCAAAAGCAGGGGAAAATAGACATTTTCAGGCAAACAAAACATGAGAATTTTACACAATAGACCATCACTAAGTGGAATTCGAATGGATATACTTCAGATAAGGAAAGTGACCTGAGATATAAGAAGGAACAGAGAGTACAGATATGGTGAATTTGTAGGTAAATCTGAAAAAATACAATCTACATGCATATCATCTTGTAGGGTTTAAAATAAACCAAAAACAACAACAGCAACAAAAAACTAAAATTCACAGCAAAAACAATGCAGGGAAGAGGTGAGCAGAGTTAACCTGTTTTAAGGTCCTTTTATTGTTCTAAATGAGATTAAAAAATTAATAGACTTTAGATTTGATAAGTTAGGTATGTAGATAAGCATTTGTAGGAAAATTACTAAAGTTAGAAAGGAAAAGTGAAATGAGAAATTGCATTTAATCAAAAAATGCAAGGAAGGAGAGAAAAAACACAGCAAAGACAAGACAAATATAATGGTAGCAATAAAGAAGATAAAATGCATCCAAATGAATTGGTGTTTACAACAAATGCAAATGGGCTAAAATACTATAGCAAAGGACAAAGATGTCAAACAATAAGATAAAGAATTATTTTAGAACACCACACATCAGTAGGAAAAAGTTGAAATTTTCAATAAATATAGCTGAGATGCTTTACTATCTATATGGGGAAAAAAATGAAATTGAACCCCAAACCTCTCACCACATATAAAATTCAATGCTAGCTGGACTAAAGACATAATAGTGAAAGGCAAACTTTCCAAAGAAAATACAGGACTATGTTTGTGTATTCTCAGGGTGTGTAAAATAAGCAAAATAATAAAAGATAAAATTTATAAATCAACTACATAAAATTGAATGATTTTTGAGCATCAAAACACACTATAAAGAAATGAAAAATACACTATAAACACACTATAAAGAAATTAAAACACTATAATTAAAACACATTATAAAACACACTATAAAGAAATTAAAACACTATAATTAAAACACATTATAAAACACACTATAAAGAAATTAAAAATAGAAATTAAAATTAAAGCCTCAAATTTATAATATATAACTGGTAAAGATTAAGATGCCATATATAAATATATATATATATATATATATATATTTTTTTTTTTTTTTTTTTAAACTTCTGGCCAGGTTCAGTGCCTCACACCTGTAATTTCAGCACTTTGGGAGGCCAAGGGGGGGATCATGAGGTCAGGAGTTCAAGACCAGCCTGGCCACTATGGTGAAACCCTGTCTCTACTAAAAATTAGCTGGGCAGCAGAAGCCTGTAATCCCAGCAACTAGGGAAGCTAAGGCAGGAGAATCACTTTAACCCAGAAGGCAGAGGTTGCAGTGAGCTGAAATCATGCCATTGTATTTTAGGCTGGGCAACAGAGCAAGACTCCATCTTGAAAAAGAATTCTAAGCACAGTAAGAAAAAAGAATTAGGCAAATAAAGGAAAAATGATTGAATAGACAACCATACAGAAGGAATCAGATTGCAACAGCCAATGAACAAATAAAAACAGGTCAACTGCACTAGTAATCAGAGAAATGCAAAATAAACCATAACAGGATACTATTTGATAATCACTATGTTGGTAAGCATTGTAAAATCTCTTTATTTCAAGTGCAGTGAAGATGTGCAGCAAACGAAACACTTGCATGGTGCTAGTAGAGGGGTCAACTATTATAACCACCCTAGAAGACAACTTGGGATTCTATAGTTGAAGATGCTCCTGCCGTATGACTTAGTACGTGCATGTGAACCATGGAGCATGTGCAGGGATGTTCGTAGAGGCACCATTTGAGATGGTAAAAAATGTCCATCAGCCATTAAACAGACAAATAAGTTATGGTATATCCACAAAACAATAATAACTAATCTTATGTAGTTCTTATACCAGAAAGTGTTCTAAATACTACTACTTTTTTAACTCATTCACCACACCCTTGTGAGGTAGGTATTATTATGCTCATGTTACAAAGAAGGAAAGTGAGTCATAAATAGGTTAAAAATTTTGTCAACTGTCACACAGTTAATAAATGGTAGACCCAAGAATTTGAACAAGGACATTATAACTCAAGGGGCTGTGTTCTTAACCACTTACCTATCCCATCTCCCAAGATAATTAATCATAGAATACAACACAGCAGTAAGGCTACACACACAAAAATGCAGATAATCTCTGAAACACAATGTTGAGTGGGGGAGGGGGAGTTTTTTGGTAGAAGAATGTATACTGTGCTATTATTTACATAAAGTTAAAAAACTTGTAAAACTAAATAAAGGATGCAAACATGATAAGGATGATTCCATTTATTCAGATATTTAAAAAGAAACTTAGATACTTTTATATCATTTGCAGATTAAAATCACAATTTAAAGTATAAGAAGACTGGGCACAGTGGCTCACACCTATATTCCCAGCACTTTGGAGGCCGAGGCTGGTGGATCCCTTGGGGTCAGGAGTTCAAGACCAGCCTCGCCAACATGGTAAAATCCATCTTTAGTAAAAATACAAAAATTAGCTGGACGTGGTGGCAAGTGCCTGAAATCCCAGTTACTCAGGAGGCTGAGACAGGAGAATCACCTGAACCCAGAAGGCAGAGGTTGCACTAAGCTGAGATCATACTACTGAACTCCAGCCTGGGTGAAGAGCAAGTTTGCATCTCAAAAAAAAAAAAAAAAAAAAAAAAAAAAAGGTGTAAAGAGCAAAATCACACAGGAAAGAGAGTGTCAAACACAAAACTGTGGGGAATGCTTGGATGGGTGAAGAGGAAAAGCCCAAGGAGAGTCACAAAGAAGACTTCAGAGATAACATAATGTTCGTTTCGTACACTGGATTTTGAGTACTCATGCACTCATTGTATTTTCATTTTTTACCTTATACATATTTCATGCATATTATTTTGTTTATACTCAATATTTAATAAAACATTTTAAAATAATGTTTATAAGAAGAAACACTGAGGAAAGAAATCAGAAAAATATGTTGTTAAATCTAAATAACTATTGATTGTAACAAAAAAAGTTTTTTAATAAAAATCTGAATTCAAAATTTGAATCAATAGCAACATGCGGTTTGGATAATGGAAAGACAAATAAAGGCATTCTTTTTTGTTATATGCAGAGAAAGAATATAAATACTAATTAACTCTAGACTTCATGAGAAAAATGTTCAGTTATGTATTATGTCAAAATGAAAGCCCTGAAAAAAATCAAGATAAACTTCATAACTTTCTAATCCACACAGAAAAATGTTTTAAAAAATTTTTAATGGAAGTATATGCATGTAATTAAAAACTATGGAGGCAAATACCCAGAAGAAACAGCCAGAAAAACTGGAAATGACTGACTCAGGGAAGTGAGAAGTGGAAGCAATAATGGCTAGAAAATGCTATTTTTATTAGAAGTCTTATTTTAACAAATGAACATGTATAACTTTAGTCAAATATAAAATAAAAATATAATTATTATATGCATAACTGTTATAGATCAATTTTTAAAATATTATCTCCAACTGCTGAAAAGGCCTTTGATACAATTCAACAGCTATTTATTACTCTTAAAACTTTTAGAAAATGAAAGTCATAACTAAAGTCTTTAACTTGGTGCAATGACCTATTAATATTATGCAAGACAAAAACGTCTACTGCTGCTAGTATTCTTCAACATTGTTATTAGAGGTCTAGCCAGTGCCAAAACAAGAAGAAATATCAGAGAAAGAAATAATAGTTATTTAAAAATTGAAAAGGAAATAAAATTGTCATTACTTACAGATGAGATTATTTTCCTAGAAAACTGAAGAAAATCAACTGAAAACTATTGAAACTTATTTGAGAGTTCAGCAAAGTATCCAGATGCAAAATCACTACACAATAATCTTTTCTATAAACTAGCATTTACCAACTAAATATGTTTTAGGAAAAAAAAATCTTATTCATTATAGAAACAAAAGCTATAAGCTCCCTATAAGTAAATCTAACAAAAATACACAAAACCTTTTTTGAGAAAAAACATACAATATTTTAAAGAAAGACATTTTTTAAAAGATGTTAATAAAGGAAGATCAATCATGTTCTTGGATGGAGAGATTCTATACCGTATTTAATTTCTCTCCAAAACAACCCATATATTCAATGCAACCTCAATCAAAATCTCTTAATGTGACCATATTAATTAGGATCCCATCTAGAAACTAACAGCATATTCCAGTTAAGAGGAATCAAGGAGGTTTTGATACAGAAACTATCTGCACGTGAAATAGACAGGGTGGAGGAAATTACAAGGAAAAGCACTGTATCCCAGAGCAAGCAGCAGTGGGGATATTACCATCCCAAGGCTTACAGGGGCAGGGGAAGAGCAGTTAGTTACCAGAATCCAGAAGGAAGGAGTTGGGAAAAGAGGGCCACCTTGAAAAGACATATGATATTTGACAGAGGAATACAGCCAGCCCCAAGCAGCCCTGCAGACAGAGAGCCAGGAGAATAAATATCCCACTCTCACCCTCCTCACTCCCTCATCTTCTATTGGAGATCCTCCACTGGCTCAGCCCAGGTGCTGTACAGTCATTTGTACATTCCATACCGCTTCCCAGGGCAGTGGGTAAGGTGAAATGTAGAGAATGGATCCAGAGAAGTAAATGGAACCTATCTGACGCTTTAACAGACAGGCCAATAGAACACACAGAGTCAGATATAGGCCTTTGTGTATAGGGAATTTCTTTGATAGAGGTGGCGTTTCAAAGAATAGGAAAGCTGGATTACTCAAAAGATGGTATTAGGGCAGACAGGCTCTCTATTGAGGGAGGGAAAATAGTTAGATACCTGTCTCATATGAATAAAGATAATTTCGAGATGGAAAAAAAAATACCTAAATGTAAAACAAAGCTATTTTAAAAAGTGGAAGAAAATATAATATTTTGATATCCTTAGGGTAAGGATGATAAAATAAAAAACCAAAAAGACAGATAAATCTGACTTTTTCTTTTTGTGAGTGTGTGTGTGTGTTTTTTATTTATTTTACTTTAGGTGCATAGTATATCTGGCATTTCTCCCCGTGTTATCCCTCTCCACCAGCCCCTCCCTCCCCACCCCCATTGTCTCTCCCCTACCCCCCCAACTGTCCCCTGTGTGTGATGCTCCTCTCTCTGAGTCCACATGTTCTCGTTGTTCAACACCCACCTATGAGTGAGAACATACAGTGCTTGGCTTTCTGTTCTTGGGTCAGTTTGCTGAGAATGATGGTTTCCAAATTCATCCAAGTCCCTGCAAAGGACACGAACTCACCGTTTTTTATGGCTGCATAGTATTCCATGGCGTATATGTACCACATTTTCTTTGTCCAGTCTATCATTGATGGGCATTTGGGTTGGTTCCAGGTCTTTGCTATTGTACACAGGGCTCCAATGAACATACGTGTGTACGTGTCTTTATAGTAGAATGATTTATAGTTCTTTGGGTATATACCCAATAGTGGGATTGCTGGATGAAATGGAATTTCTATTTCTAGATCCTTGAGAAATTGCCACACTGTCTTCCACAATGGTTGAATGAATTTACACTCCCACCAACTGTGTAAGAATGTTCCTATTTCTCCACATCCTCTCCAGCATCTGTTGTCTCTCGATTTTTTAATGATCGCCATTCTAACTGGTGTGAGATGATATCTGACTTTTTCAAGTGCTATGTACTAAAATACAGTATCAAATAATTTCAAGAAACTGAGAGAACATATTTGCAAATACTATCAAAGAACTTGTATTCAGAATATACAAAGAACCCCTAGAAATCTATAAGAAAAGGACAGACTATCCAATAGAAAAATTGTCTGCAGATATGAAAAAAACAGTTCTTAGATTTACAAATGAGGAATAAACAGAAAATACTCTCACTAAAACAGAAAATATTGAATGATGCTGTTTTTCACTCATCAGATGATCCAAATGTTAAGTCATATAACATGGTAACAGAACACAGGGAAACAAGTACTCTTTTGCACTATTTGTGGGAGTTAAAGTGGAAATGTTTGTGTGGAATACAAACCAAACCTTTAAAAAGTGGTTATTTCTGGGAATCAAGTTAGAGGATTAGCATTGGTGGTGTTGGTTGGGGGACCTTTGCTCTATCTGAACTTTGTTCTCTATTTTTAGAAAATACCTGAAGCCGGGCGCGGTGGCTGAAGCCTGTAATCCCAGCACTTTGGGAGGCCAAGGCGGGTGGATCACGAGGTCGAGAGATCGAGACCATCCTGGTCAACATGGTGAAACCCCGTCTCTACTAAAAGTGCAAAAAATTAGCTGGACATGGTGGCACGTGCCTGTAATCCCAGCTACTCAGGAGGCTGAGGCAGGAGAATTGCCTGAGCCTGGGAGGCGGAGGTTGCGGTGAGCCGAGATCGCACCATTGCACTCCAGCCTGGGTAACAATGGCGAAACTCCGTCTCAAAAAAAAAAAAAAAAAGGAAAAAAAGAAAATACCTGATTAAAGTACATTACTGTGCTACTTGCATCACACTGTGATGGTAATTCCTCATGATTCTGTCCTTGGTCCTTTGACCATTACGTTCCATCCTCTCCCCCAAAACATGTCATCCACTCTTACAGAATTATTGGCCATCCACATGCTGATATCTCCCAAATATGTATTTTCAGCTCAACTGCTGTTTGAGCAACTCGAAGATGTTGGGACCAAGTTCTCTGAAATCCCCTTGGCTTTTCCCCATGGTTCTGACAAGGTTGTGTTAGTCCAACAATCCTTATTTCCAGAAACGATAGAGGAAGAGTCAAGAGGAAATGATGGTGCCTACACAAGTTCAGCATCCCTAATCAGAAAATCTGAAGTCCAAAATGCTCCAAAATCTGAACATTTTTGAGCCCCAACATGATGCCACAAATGGAAAATTCCACCCTTGATGTCATGTGACAGGTCACAGTCAAAACCCAAACGCACAACACACAGTTTGTTCAGTGTTCCTAAGAGAAAAAAGACCGTCCCAGCACCTTCAGGTGCTATATACATCCTTCCTGCACATGCCCAGATTCCTCCCCAACAAGCACACCCACAAAGAGTAACAAAATGCAGGCTCGGTGCACCAGCTGTGGGTTCTCCATGATGTCCCACGTGGGGCCAAGACCTACGCGCATTACTCGCTGGAGTTGTTTGCTTATTCTCTACTCTGTGGTGTAAAGGTGTTGGAGAAAATGTCAAAAAGGCCTGCATACGCTCCTATGGACAACAGTTATAAGAAAAAGAGGAAGCATTTATGATTATCTATAGCATAAAAGGTCAAGCCATAGGAGAAATTGGACAGCGATGTCAGTGTGAAATGCCTATAGCAGAGTATGATGTTGGAATAATCACCATGTACAGTTTTTTCCATCTAAAAAAAATAAAATGGATTGTATGGGAACATTTTAACCCAAACACAACATTGTAGGCGGAGACTGAAAGCTTGCCCTTGTTTGTGGTTGCTGTTGTGTAATATGACGCAGGAATCCTGGTGATGCTACTGTGCTGCTTAGTTACCCTGACACATTATTTTCTCACTGTGTTACTGGTATGTCACATTTCTTACTGTTAAGTACGTACATGTGAATAAGTATAAGAAAGTGATTGCTCATCAATAGCATGTAAATTCAGAGTCAGGAATGACGGTGAGGCCAAACAACCACAGATTATGCCCATGACTGGCTGAGAGAGGGACACTTTTGCTTTCTGATGGTTCCATGTATACAAACTTTGTCTCAGGCACAAATAATTTAAAATATTGTACAAAATTCCCTTTGGGCTATGGGTAGAAGATGTATATGAAACATAAATGAATTTCAGGTTTAGACTTGGGTCCCATCCCCAAGGTAGCTCATTAGGCATGTGCAAATATTCCAAAACCCAAACGCTTCTGGTACCAAGCATTTCAGGATAAGGGATACTCACCCTGTAATATAAAAATAAAACTTTTCATCAAGTCCCCAGCAGACTTCAACCTGTTTTGCCTTGTTCAAAAGAGTGTGAAATGGCTGCCTTCTGCCGCAAAGGAAGTTGGACAATGTTGTTTATAGCTGGGCACATTGCTGTTGTTAGGAGAATGTCACAGCATTCCTCAAGCACCTGCATCTCCAAATGGACAAGCCATCATCTTCACTTGCCTCCCTTCAACTGCTCCTCTGCTGTGCCTTCCATCAAGGCCACCACAGCTCCCAAGAAAGACCCACCATTGACTCCCCACCTCAAATCTCATATAGGAGGCTCCAAGCCTTTCCAAACACCTCTCACATCCTGTCCTTTCCCTGGACTCCTGCCAACTTTATTCCATGATCTTCTTCCCCTCTCACTCAATCTTTGTAGTAAGCCAGACTCATCCTTCTAAAGGAAATAAACAGATGGTGAAATGGTCTCACTTTGTTTTTAGAATAAATCGCAAATTTCTTACCATGGCTTCTAATGCCCTTCATGATCTAGCCCTTAGCTATCTCTCTAGCTGTACTTATCACCAGGCTTCCTTTCACATTCTTCAGCTATTCTGAACTTCTTTTCCATTCATCTAGTAAGCAACACTTTTTCCTGAATTCAAGAACTTTTACAGGTCTTTTTCCTCCACCTGGAACACTCCCCATCTACATCCACTGTGTCTAAACAGTGTTTCTATCATCTTTAACGCTCAACTTAAGAATCCTTTTCTCCAGAGTCTTCCCTCACTCTCCAGTCTTGCAAGAAGATGATATTACTGTTGCAATAACGAACAACTGCAAAATCTCAGTGGCTTACAACAACCAACACTTAATTTTCTTCTCATTTCGCAGGTCGGTGGCTACAGGCCAGCCCTGCTCCCTATGCCTTCTCATTATAGGACCCAGGCTGAGGGGGCAGCCCCAATCTATGGCATGACATTCTCACAGTGGAAACACAGAAATGCCTCTTAAAAATTCTACTCAGACATGGCACACATCCCACCCTCTCACATTCTATTGACCAACACGTGTCATACATGACCAAGGGTATTATCTTTGGACTGGAAATGTATCCTCCTTCAACAGAGAGATGCTGTGAGTCACACGGCAATGGGAGAGGATATATAATCGTTTAACTGAGAAGGAAGAAGACAATAGTTGAGGCTAATCATATAATCTACTACCATGATAATGATAGTGACAATGTTATTTACTGAGCGTTTGCTATGTGCCAGGTTTCATGCTAAAGGCATTAAAATTTTCCTTTTATCCTCATAAGACAACTAAGTACTATTGTTCCCCCCATATGAGAAAACTGAGGGGAAGGGAGTTGGAGCAACTTGGTCATGGTCACGTAATGAGTGGTAAAAGCCTGGATTGAAAGCCAATTTCAATTCTGTCTGCTCAGAATTCATGCTTTAATACCATCATTATACCACGCTGCTTCTGTGGCTCACTCCCAAGCTTAGTCTTTAGCACCAATTGGTAATTTCCAGGGTAGCTCTGAAAGGAGGCACATGACCAGCATGGTGCCCATCACAGAGTAGGTCTCCATCAGTGTTTGTAGAGCAAATAAATAACACCATCTCCTATTTTTCAGTTAGCTAACTTCCACTCAAAGTGTCTGTTTCTATTTAGGTGTCACTTCCTTCCAGAAACTTCCCCTGACCACACAGGCTGGGTTAGGATGCCTCTTCTGTCCACCTATGGAAAACTGTGCATAGAGCTATTTTTGTACTTATTGTAACAAACCATAATAACCTTTGTGACTTGAGAGCTCACTCATGACTTCTCATGTCTGGACCCTTCTTTCCCTTCCTCTGCTCCTCTCCCTCCTAGCCCTGGTGGTCCCCCTGAACCAGGTTATTATGTCCTCCAGATGGGATCTGATCTACTCACTCATTCTCTAAGGGCCTGCTGTGTGTACGCAGCAATGCAGTCAGCTCCTTCACCACCACCATCCTGTCTTGCAGAGCCCATAGCCCAGTGGAGGAGCAGGATGAGAGATAAGATATCAGACTGGAAGCATAAAATAATTTCAGATTGCAAAGGCAAATATAAATAGGAAAGAGTGATAAGGCACGGGATATCTACTTATGATAGGCTGGTCAGAGAAGTATGTTTTGAGACAGTGATGTTTAGGCTGAAACCTGAAAGATAAGAAGGAGCCAGCCATGGCAAGAAAGCAAAACAGCACACCTTCCAAGCAGAGGGAACAACACATACAGAGGCGGGATGAAGCTAATTGTGTTCCAGAAATTGAAAGGAAACACATGGCTGGAGTGTATGCGCTGCAGGAGATGTGGCTTGATAAGGCTGGAGGGGTAGGTAGAACTAGATCTCACCAGGCTTGTGCCCATGACAAGCAGTTTAGATGGGAACCTCTGGAAGATTCTCAGGAGGGGAGAGACCATCTGCTTTTCGTTTTAAGAACATCTTTCTGGCCACTGTGTAGAATAAAGTAGTAGGAGACCATTGCATTGTCTAGAAGATAGATGACAATGATGGCCTGGGCTAGGTAAGGAGACGGAAACTAGTGGACATGAATACGTAGGTAGGTTTTATACATCATGTGATGTAGCTTTAGGCATGCTTCATTTGAGAAGTCTGCAGACATCCATGGGAAGCTGTCAGGCAGATGGAGCTTAGAAGAGAGGTCCAAGCTGGAGGTCTAATTTGAGAGCCCTCAGAACACTGACCGTGTTTTTTTTAAGCCAAGGGGATAGAGAAGAGAAGTGAACCCAAGACCGAGACTTGGACAGACCAATACTAAGAAGTCAGGAAGAGGAGGAGCTAGGGAAGGGGGTTAGAGAGGTGGGAAGAAAATCAGGAGACTCTGGAACCACAGATCTCAAGATCAAGAGGCTTTGAGTACAAATGACTGAAAAGCATTAATGTTTCTGCTCTGTGATAACTGGATCAAAAAGGATTCTGAATAAATGTTAGTGTTCTTTCTTCCTCTACCATTAGATATTTACACGTTGATGAAGGTAAACATTTACATCAAAAGAACTGTTCTCTATTTGTGGGATTTTAGTTGTTAGCTTACACACAGGAACACTTAGGAGAAGGGGGAAGAGTAGTGATGAAATTACAACCCATGTAAAGCTAGACCTACCTTGTTTATAAGTAAAAGTTTTGTTGCCAGGAGATTCCTTAGCAATCACCTGGTACCCTGACTTAGACAGTTAAGGCCAGCCTGGTGGCATCAACAATGAGCAGCACATGACAAAGTCACTCAGGTGCTCCCAATGGCTACTCTCCAGTTGCTCTGGGGGCAGGGCCAGCACTCACGCTTTAATAAGCCCTCCAGGTAATTCTAATGCATGCTCCAGTTTGGGAACCCCTCTATTACAAGAGCCTCTGGCCTGTTACTCCATTCTTAGCTAATTGTAATGCAATGGGTACCATGGAATAAGTAAGATAATCAGAATAGCTTGGCAAGTCTCGGTGGCCATTGGTGAGAGGACAAGGGGAGACTACTAGGGTTTATCCCAGGGCCCCTGGGAAGCCCCCAGAGGTAGCATAGGAGCACTGTAGCATTGTACCACAGCCCCTGGGTTGCAATCCCTTGTCTAAGATTTTCCATTTCAGTAACACTGTTATCCCAGGCATTATGACCAAATGGAAATACATTAAATTGTAAATCACCTTCCCTACGTGGGCCAAGAAAAGCCCCAGAAGAATTCATTAAAGTGTAATGGTACCTGCACCTGTCATTGACACGCATCACTCAAATCAGGCCAGAATACAGATTATTCACCTCAAATACGACCACTCCGTAATGAGCTCCTCCAGGGTTAGCTCCTAGTGGAGAGTAGGAAAGAGTGAGGCAGCTACTTAGCGCAAAACATTTCCAAGAGTAGCAAGGAGGCTGGGCAGGAGGCCTTGCCCTGTCTGTGCTGCTAATTCATTACTTATCCATGGGCAAACTGCTTCCTGTCCTGGCTCCAGTTTCCTCAACTGCCTAATAAATTGTTTCCAGTGCTCCCTAAACTTTGGGGTGCAAAAAAAAAAAACACCTCAAGAGGTAACCAACCATTCCAGTACTCCCAGGACTGAGGGAGGTCCTGTGATATTGGCGTTTCAGTAGTAAAACCATGAGAATGCCAGGCAGACCAAGTCGAGCTGGTCACCCTACTCCTGGAGGGCTTGTTAAATCAGAATGTTATCCCCACACCAGGGATTCTGATTCCATGAGAGAGAGGAGGAAGCACAGGGGAGCAAGAGTTTGCTAACAAACTCCCTGAATGCCAGGTGCAGACTAGATGGTGGATCCTAAATGCCATTCTGCAGATGAGCTACATTAGACATACCTGAGGAGTTTGTGGTCAGCGCCAGGCCCAGGCACGGTGGCTCATACCTGTAATCCCAGCACTTTGGGAGGCCGAGGCCGGTGGATTACTTGAGGTCAGGAGTTTGAGATCAGCCTGGCCAACACGGAGAAACCCTGTCTCTACAAAAAATGCAAAATAAGCCAAGCGTCACCACGCCCGTAATCCATGCAATACGTATCCGCCCAATACATAGGCTTGCGTAATACACCCAGGCCTGTAATCCCAGCTACTCAGGAAGCTGAGGCAGGAGAATCGCTTGAACCCAGGAGGTGGAGGTTGCGGTGAGCCGAGATCACACCATTGCACTCCAGCCTGGGCAACAAGAGTGAAACTCGGTCTCAAAAAAACAAAAACAAAACATATCCTTAGATTCCAGCACCAGAGATTCTTATCTGGTGGGGCTAGAGCTGGGTCTAGGAATATACATTTCTAACAAGCTTCAGTGGTGATGCCCCAAGGGACTGAGAACCACTAAACTAGACCATGTGCAATTTAGACATTCTATTACATTTTAAGTGTCTGCGCCCATGTCCATTTAGCAAAAGCGCCCCAAAAGTCTGATAAACAAGCCTCAATCATTTTCTCTGGCGAGGCTCAGTCATGCCTGGCATTAGGCATTTCCATTTTTGCCCTGAGCAAATGCAGCTGTTGGAGGAAGCACACAGGGCCCTGGGAGACAGGCGTGCTCATTCAGAGTGGGCGAACACATGCGCTTACTCATGGATGCAGCTCTCATTTGCCCTCGGGGAGACCCAAGCCTGCGTCAAGGAAGCTCCAGCAAGCTGCCTGGATATGAGGCTGTCACTGGGGCCTTGTCGTGTCCTCGCCTGCGTGTGTCATGCCAAGTGAAGTCAGAGAGGGGAAGTGTCCCCTGTACCCAGGGCTTGGCAATACTGCTGGGACTATCTCATGACCCAGCAGACTGCAAACAACTTGCAGTGAAATGTAATAAAAGAGTCCAATGCGAGTGGAGCAGGATGTATACCACAGTCCTACAGAAGTGACAGCCCAGCCCCCGCGGCTGCAACAGGCTCTAAACAGAGCAGGTGCTGCCACCTCCTGGCCCCACTCAGGCTGAGCCACAGTTGTCTCCAGATGCAACTGGAATCTCAAATTGGGAATTCTGGAGATTTTGCCTCAAAAAGACCCCCGAGACCATCTAACTCTTTCCACCCTATGTGCAGAAGAGGAAACTGAGCTCCCTAGATGTTGGCAGTTTTCCCCTACGCTCGAGTGTGTGGCAGAACCAGAGGCAAGCCCACCTGGTGCTCTTTTCCTAGTGCCTCACTGAGCTCCTGCTGCCTTAAGCCAAACACCTATGACCCAATAAGCCGGGAGACAGGGAGCTGAGGTTTGTGGCGAGATCTGAGCAAGGAGAGAGTCTTGGCTGCTACTCGGTGTTGTGCCAGCTTGCCTCCTCCATGCCTAACCCACCTTTGGAGATGAACAGAGACCCTGGCCAGGGAAGAACACTGGCCACTTCTCAGAGAGAAAGAAAGGCTCCACGAATGCATCGCTTCAAATAGTCTCCATAGCCGACAAGCATCACGTGGAAAACAGACCCCGCTTCCTTGAGACAAAGCCAGCTTGAGTGTGCAGGTTCTTTGTTGCTGTTGTTCTTGAAAAGTCACCTAGGACCATAGCGGGCACCCTCGTAGCAGGAACCACCAACCTGGAAAGATGGGGTATGCCTAGTGGAGCTGTGTGCAGTACCAAGACCTGGGGTAAATGAAATAAAAAGAGGAAGAGGAGAAGGTAAAGAGAAAAGAGGAAAAAGCAAAAGAGGGAATAGAGAGAAGGAGGGAGAGGATGGACAGATGAAAGCGCTGAGTACCAACCTAAGCCAAAGACTGCTAACCCTTGTTTCAGTAAGTCTCTCATTCATTCATTCATCAAACATTTTCAGGTGCCTACTCTGCCCAAGGCATCCTGCCTGTACCCAGAGTGAACACAATAAGGAATCTCTTAACCCTGCTTTCAAATAACATATCGGATAAACCAAGCCAGTGTAATATGAAGTAGAAGGTGATGGATGTTGTGAGAGGAAAGACTCCCAGTTATGTGAATCCAGAGGAGAAGGAAAGTGGGGAGAAATCAAAGAAGGTGGTATCATTTCAGCAGGGCTCTAAAACCATGAGAATGGGAGCATGCAAAAATGAAATGTAGGGCCCTTCAAGAATGAAAGAAAGAAAAGGCATGAACTGAACAAGGAGGAAAAGTAACCACATCTATGGTGGAAGATAGCAGTTGCATCTGTCTAAAATGCAGGTGCAAGAAGGGACACATAGGCAATTGGTGGAAAAGGCAGGTGGGGCCGAGTTGAGGAGCAGGTGGTAAAGTGAACTTGGATGCCAAGTGAACTGTTCCCTCAGCATCAGGGAGTCCCTGCAAGCTCCAAAACAAGACAGGGACATAGTCAACTGTTCCTGATGCTGTGGGGCAAAAGAGCACTCAATATGAACACGGCAGTGTGAGGAACCAGAGGGCATGAGTTCAGGGGAAGAGGGGTGCCCTGTCCACCGGGATTGTATTTTGCAACTCAACTTAAAGATCTGAACAACATGTCCCAGTGTTCATATTGCTGGATTATATCTGCCAGTTTCCGCTTCCTGTGCGCTCACTGCCAGGCTTTCTCCTCTCTGAGCTGCCCTAGAGAACAATAATAACATCCTTCGCTTCCCAATGGCCTGTGTTCTGTTCTGCTGTCTGAACAATGCACGTGTGTTTGCTCCTCGATGGATGAGACTTGTATTTCTGATTGAAATTCACAATAAAATCAAAAGCAATTTTGCGGGAGCTGCTGGTGGGAACAACGGTCACTACTTTGGATAGAGACTGGGGCCTCCCTTGTTTAAGCCCCTAGCATGAGGACACATTGGACTTCTCCAGCTCTGTCCCTCCCCGGAGCTTGCAAAACAGTGGCACTGAACAATTAGAGCAATTAACAAAATGCTCAGAATGTACAGAGAGGAGATGAAGGAAATTCAGCATTGCAGTTGGTGGGGGCTCCTCCTATCACAGTCGATTCGTCAAACAAACTTGCCAACTGTCTAAACTTTAATTTTAAATGACTGGGTCCCTTTGTGCACAGGCAGATAATCAAATTCAGTATATTGGAAACATGTTTCAGTCTTTTCTGGGTTGTTATTTTTTTTTTTTCAATTTTAAACAAATAAGAGCTCTTTCCAAGGCAGTGTTTTATTTCCTTTGCTTCACAGCCTGATTAATGATAGGCTCAGCCCCACAAAACGCCAAGGGAAGGGAGGAAAATAAATGTGAAGGCCCAGCCATTTAAGTCCTCTCCCGGCCTTCCAAGACAGGTTTAATACCCACTGACCACTGCGGGGTGTGAATCGGCCTCAGACCTGAGCTGGACGCCATGGGTCAGCATGGGATGAGCCAGAATCTATGGCTGAGCTAGTTATGCTTTTCAGCCAGGGCTAGACATTGTCTTGAGAAACCAAGTGGAAATCTCCAGGTTTCTACATACCCCCAGCTGTTTACTTTGAGTTTCTGCCCTTTGATGGTACAAAGAGCAGTGGAGATGGAGGCAGAAGACCTGGCTTTGAGACCCAAATCTACTGCTTACTGGAGGTGGGACTTGGCCAAGTCCCATTTTTTCTCCAGACTGAGGCCAGGCCTCAGTCTCCCCGAGTGTAAAACAGGAGTAATGACGTCCGCTTAAAAATGTCTCAAAAGAGCTGGTACCACCTCACCTCTTAGAGAGATTCCTTGGTAGGAACCCCCTACCCCAGAAACTCCCGAGCTGTGTACATTTTGTAGAGCAGATATGGCTGGAACCAAGGGCTCAGGAAAGCAAGTTAACGTCTCTGCATTAGAAATAAAGAATTTCTAACAGAAAGGCAGAGAAAAGCAGGTGGCTCAGAGGTTCTGACGGGCAGGATGCAGCCTCCTCACTCCCCATCCCACTCATCTGACAGCATTACGCCTCTTATCTGTAGCAAATTGCTAAACTAATAAAACATGTCACGTGTTTGAAGTGGAGTGTGCAGGTGTGTGATGAGGCTGCTCTTTGCATCCAGCAATCCAATGCAGCTTAGAACCAGGAGTCTGCGAGAATTTGCAGAAACCTCGAGGACAGGCTTAGGCCTCTCCTAGGCTGTGGAGCCCCCTGGTGACATCTGTGCGGTGTTACCATTGCTGCAATAACAAGGAGTAAGGCACATTAGGAACGTTTCATTCAAATGGTTAAACTTCCAAAGAATGGGCTTACACTTAGAATCTTGATCCATCTTCGTTCCATCCTGGGCCATTTCCCCATGAACACAGCACGGTTGGGACACAGACATGGTAGGATTAGGAGCCTTGTTTTCATTTTCAGTCTAATATAATTCAGGTGGGCAGAGGATGGGAGCCTCTGTTTCTGGGTCTCCAGCAGTAAAGAGGACAGGGCTTCCACATCGCGAGGGGGGAAATGAGATTTCAAGAGGAAACAGAACAATGTCCCTGGCAGGTTAGTTTTATGCTGCACCTGTTCCACTGGTTTCCTCACTTCTGCCTCAGTGACATTTTGCATATTTTACCCACAGTGCCTTGCAGTAGCTCAGTTTTCAATAGGTTGCTTTTTGGCAGTTCTCCTAACCTAATTAGGTATCTGCCTAAGCCAGGGGAGTGACACGTTTTTTTGGGCCAAAGTTACCATCCCAAGATCATGAGCATGCCCAGCACATCCCAGCCCAGTGCTTACGGCAGACATCACTCACGCTGCTCTGCCAGGAAGGCACTGAGCTTTCATCTTTGCCTCATGTCTATAGTCTACTCGACTTCATTTGGAGCTCATCATCCATGGTATTGCCTAGCAAATTATTTATCCATTGGGTTATTGTAGTAAACTTGTAAGCAGATGGGGTTTTAGATTTTCCATCCTGCCTCAAAGAAAAATGAACAAGGAGTGCAAGACACCTAAAATCCCTCATCCATCACCGCTGCCTGCCAGGTGATCCGCTTCAGCTATTCATGCTGCACACATCTCCTGCACCTCTCTCTTTATTCTGCTACAAGGGAGAGATGTGAATCAACAGCGCCTCTGATGTCAGTGACACCCAGATGTGGGGCCTGCTCCTCTTCTTTCTGTCTAGGCCACATGTTCTGGGCTCTCCCGGTTTTCTATACAGAGCTCCAACACTGACATTTATTTATAAACCGCAGCCCTGGCTTCCCTTTGATTTTCACCTCACATCCCTAATCCGGGCCTCACCTTCAAAGCTTCCTAGCACTCTTCCCTGACAGACCCAAATTCCCCTATTTCCATCAGGGTCTGTCTATACCAGGGCACTAATTAACTTCCGGCTCTCCAAGTTACAGAGCTCATTTGCTGACTCACAAGAGACAACCAAAGGAAGTCCTTCATTAACATTCCTAAGCTGCTTGTTAGCCACTGGGAAAATCACACCATCCAAGCTGTCAAATGCACCCAACTGCAGGAAGAAAAAATGACGCTGCACGGATTAACGACCCCATCCACTGGGCATCTTCTAAGAGCCCAGCACTATGCGAGGAAAGGTATCAAATCCGTGCAAGACAAACCCCTGTCAGCAAGGAGATGAGAAGAGCAAGACCCACAAGCATGAAACAAATAACAGTACAGAAAAAGTATAGAAGATATCAAGACTAAGTTAGGTTTATTCCCAAAAGGAAGGCTATGTCAACATTTTGGAAATCTGTCAGTGTTAATGCTAACTTAAAAAAAAAAAAATTTAAACCAATATAATCAGTGTAATAAACGAGAAAAAATCATCTGACGATATTTAACACCATTTCATGATTTAAAAGAAAAAAAGTAACTTTTTAGCCAACAAGTAGTAGAAGGAAACTTTCTTCATTCCATAAAGGATGGCTACCAGAACTCCTACAGCAAACACTGCATTTAATGGTAAATTGTTGAAAGGTTTTCCTCTGAGTTTACGAGCAAAATCAAAATGATTATTCCCCTTACTTTCCAATTACTGGGTAAATTGGATAATCACATGGAAAAAAAATGACCCCTGTCTCACACCATACACAAAAATCAATTCCAGGTAAATTAAATCTAAATATGAAAAACAAAATGATAAAGCTTCTAAACACTAACACAGGAGAATTAATCACAGTGGTAGACAAAGATTTCATAAACAAATAGCACTAGCCATAATGAAAAAATTGATGAAATTGATCTACATTAAAATTAGAAACTACAAAGAAATAAAAAGAAATTTTAAAAACAAGTTAAAAAAAAATAGAAACTGCTGCATTTCAAAGCACACCATTGGTAGAGAAAAAGACATTATATGGAACTGGGGAAAAAATTAGCCTATCCAGACTATATAAATAATTTTTGCAAATCAATTATGCAGACAACTCAATTTTAAAACACAGCAAAAGACTTAAATAGGCATTTTCAAAAGGAGATATCCAAATGGCCAATAAACATATAAAAGTTGCTTAAACTCATTAGCAATCAAGGAAATGTATATTACATAAAACTACAATATGATGCCACGACACTTCTCCCAGAATGATTACAATTTTAGGAGTCGACTATACAAAGTGTTGGTGAGAATGTAGATCACCTGAATCTCTCTTGATTGCTGGTAAGGTTGTAAGTCAGTATAACGATTTTAAGAAAGTGGCAGTGTATTAGTCCATTCTCACACTGCTAAAAAGATACTACCCAAGACGGGGTAATTTATAAATGAAAGTGGTTTAATGGACTCACAGTTCCACATGGCTGGGAAGGCTTACCAGACGGAATCTACTGAAGTTGAGCGTACACACACTCTGAACCAGCAATTCTGCTGCTCAATAGAAATCCCTACATATGTGCACCAAAAAACATGTGTAAGAATATTCATAGCAGGACTGTTCATGATAGCCCCAAAATGAAATCAACCCAAATGTTAATCAGAGAATGGATACATATGTTTTGTACTCATAATGAAATATTACACAGAAGAAATGAATAAACTGCTACACTTAGTGGTATGGATGAATCTTACAAACATGAAGCTGAACAAAAGAAGCCAGACTTAAAAGAACCCACGGTATATGATTCCATTTATATAAGATTAAAATATAGGCAAAATGAGTCTGTGTTATTACAAGTGAGTCTTCCAGGGTGCTGGCCTCTTCTATTTATAGATATGAGTAGTCATTAACCGGATGTGTTCACTGTGTGACATTTATCAAGGTGAAATGGTATACAAAGGTAGGGAGGATACTGAAGTGGTCTACTCCAGAAGGATGAGTATCGTATCACTGACGTTGATTAGCATATTCAATGCATGATGATAATAAAAGCTGCTTTTCTCCTGTTTTTAGATTCTCTACAATGAACCCCCTTCTTGCCTGAAGCTGGGGTAGAACACTGCTTCCTTCACCCCCCACTACTACTTGTCAAACTGTACACCTAGGATTTGTACAATTTCTGTATGCATATTACACTTTGATTAAAATATTTATTTTTAAATGGTAATGGTAATATTTAAAAGAACATCAATTGAAAGAATACAACCTTTCACTTCTACACCAGAAAACATTACTATAAAAGATAAACCCAAATTCATTTCATGACAGTGGTTAACTCTGAGAAGGAAAGAAAATCGGACTTCAATTTTATCTGCACGTGTGTCTATGTGTGTGTGTGCATGTGTATGTGTCTGAGAGAGAGAGAGAGAGGTAAAAAAGCCTGACCCAGGCGGGGCATGGTGGCTCACGTTTGTAATCCCAGCACTTTGGGAGACCAAGGAAGGTGGATCACCTGAGGTCAGGAGTTTGAGACCAGCCTGGCCAACATGGTGAAACCCCGTCTCTACTAAAAGTACAAAAATTAGCCAGGCATGGTGGTGGGTGCCTGTAATCCTAGCTACTCTGGAGGCTGATGCAGGAGAATTACTTGAGCCTGGGAGACAGATGTTTGAGCCAAGGTTGTGCCATTGCACTCCAGCCTGGGCAACAAGAGCGAAACTCCATCTCAAAAAAAAAAAAAAAGAAAAAAAAAGCCTGATTCGAGGGCTACTTATTTCAAAGTAATTTCTTTGGGAGGGATAATGAAGGCAAGCACTATAACATCATCAATATGGGCACAATGAAAAGGTTTCATTCAAAAACACACAAGAAAAGCAAAAAATGTCTGTGATGTCCGTGGTGTTCCTTCTCTGGCTCCAGCAAGGGAATGTGGTGGAGAGAAGGAACTAGTAGTACCTGCTACTCCTGTCCGGCATGGTCTGAGCTCATGTACCAGACAAAGAGACTGTGGGTCCTGGACCTGTGGCAGGTGCTGCGGAAGTCCCCAGACATTGGTGGAGTGATTGGTGCTGAAATCAGGACAGCCCAAGGAGGAGAGTCAGCCTTAGGGGCGGTGGCATCACTGAAGTGAAGTGGGGCATCAGGGTTGCTGCCAACCTCCAGTGATATCCTCTTGAGCTTTGAAGACTCAAGAGCTCAGGGCCTGGCAAAAGGAGGCACCTCTGGACAAGCAAGTGGAGGCCCACTTAACCACACAGGGTAGGTCAGTAAGTCATGCCCATCCTCATGGCACTTTGTAGTTCTCAAAGTGCATCCCAATGGAACCTCTTGTTTCATTTCCTGGGTCACCTCGTAGAGTTGGCAGAGATTATGTTTTTCCTCTTCTCATAAAAAAGTAATAAACACTTATAAAATTTAGAAAATGAAGGGAGGAACCTGTAGATATCATACTTAACATTTTTAGTAGTATTTCATATTCAATGGGCTAGATTTGTTGGGTTTTTTCTTCTTTATTACTATGATTAGAGTTGTTGTTTTTTCCTCTTAGGAAGAAATCTAGCTCAAAATCCTATTTTTTAATCCTTCTATAAATATATACAGCTGGGTTTACTATATCCATTTTAAAGATAAGTAATTTGAGGCTCAAACAAGTTAAATAACTTATCCAAAGACACAGGGCTGCTTAATGAGAAAGTTGGGTTTACAATTAAAAAAAAAAAATTCTGATACTCCATTCTCCCTTTTGATGAATTTGAGAAACAAGTAAAATCTCACTTCTTTGTCATCCTCCCACCTCTAGCAAGTCATTTCCTTTTTCATCTGCCCTTCCAGGCAGAAAAGGAAAAGAAAACATGAATTCTCAACCAGAAAAGAGCCATGAAGGCTGCCACCAGGGAGCCAGGATGGAGGGCAGCTGTGGATGGGGCCGAGGGCCGTCACAGTGGGCTGCCCACTCTTCACTCTTGCTTTGAACAGCGTATTAGTCAGGGGCCTGGCAGAAAACAGATGGTCCCTTCTAAAGTGGGGAAGAAAAGCAAGTTTAATGAAGGGACTGTTTACAAACGTGTCAAAAGAGCTGAGAAAACTCACCAAATAATGAGAAAGCATCCTGAGTCTAAAAGCAGTGGTACTGGAACCTGCACAGTGCTGGGGCCATGGGAGAGGAGCTCAGTGTTCCCAAAGCACCGCCAGGAGGAAAGGAGTTAGAAATACGCTTCCCAACCTTTCTCTCCTCCAGGTTCTGACCTGCCATCATCTCTCAGGGACTGAAGTCGACCAGAAGCCAGAGAGCAAAGCAACTGGATAAAGCTCTGGGGTCAGCTCCTAGAACAGGGCGAGAGGGGCCCAGAGCAGAGACCCAGGGTGAGTTTTCCTTTTCTTTCTCACTGAGGGGGCCAAACAGGGGCCGCTCCTGAATTAGAATGACACAACGGAATTCAGAAGCACTAAATGGGTCTACAGCAGGGATGGGCACCCTCGTGAAGTCTGCAGACCAAATCCCACTCAAGGCCTGTTGCGATAAAGTTTTATAGGAACATGGCCACACCCATTTGTCTAGTGTTATCTATGAGGTAGCTGTCACGCATACTGCAACAGCCAAGTTGAGTGGTTGTGACAGAGACTCTATGGCCTGCCTCAATATTTAGAACCTAAAATGTTTACTAGCTGACCCTTCACAGTAACAAGAATCATATTCATTTAAGATTCATCCTACCAGTATTTATGAAATGCTTATTATATGCCAGATACTATTTCAGATACTGGGGATATAGCAGTGATCAAAATGAACAAAAATCCCTGCCCTTGTGGAGCTTGTGGGAGAGAGAGATACTAAACAAAATAAATAAGAAAATTCCATAGAACCTAAAAATTGTTGAATGCTTTGATAAAAATAGAGGGGAATAAGGGGGCAGGATATGCCAGGGAGTGGGGGGCTTTATCCTAATCTTCTCACTGAACCCTAACGTAGTGCAATGAGGTAATACTCTCTCTACTTCTTCATGAAAAGGAAGATGAGACTCACAAACTGGCTCAAGACCAAAATCAATGACTTTGCTGGGATTGGAACCCACATCTGCCTGCTCCAAAACCCTTATTTGTACCACAACTATGCTGCCTCCTGAAAATGAGGATACAGTCTCAGAAAAGTAAAGCGACTTCCGGTAAGTTTTCTGTTTTGATGATAATCAGGGTTAGTTATCTTCATCCTCCTGAAGGTGACCTGCCCAAGCTCACACTGTTACGAGCCAAGAAAGACTTAGAACCCAGACCTTCTGATGCGAAACCCACACATTTAATCCACAGTCATCAGACAGAGTTTTTACCAGGAAATGTTCTGAGGAGTTGATTAGAATTGAGGAGAGTTAAAGCCAAATGTGAAACAGACTCATAGAAAACAAAGGAGCACTTCCCACACTTTAAACTGGTTTGCTTAGGAATGCAATTAACAAGCAAACACAGATTGGCAATGCTACTAAACACATACTTTCCCAAAGACAGAGTGAGAATGCTCACCACATCATTGCTGTTAGCTTGCCCAGGTCAGACTTTCCCAAATATCTGTAATCAATTCTTCTCCCATCTTCCAAAGGCCAGATTACAATCACCTTGCTACATGGATGTAGGTTTGGGTTGTGGAGAAGAGGAATGAATATCCAGGGATGTATTATAACAAAATAAGTTTTTCTCTCTCAAATGTCCCTCCCAAGATGGCAGCAGCTCCGGCTCTCAGACGGTGTGGTCTGGGGAGCTCTAAGTAGGAAGCCCAGGGTCATAAAGAGCCTGTCATTGATTCTTCCTCCAGTTAATGAAGTCCCTAGGCTAGAGGAGTTATTAAATTTCAGTGCCAAGTATTAGTGGCTTTTGCTGGTTAGAGTGATTCAACAACCCCCAGTGAGGGTGAATCACAGGAAGAGCTGGAGAGCTGTGGCCCCGGAGCCATGGATATCACCTGGCATTCACATTGCCCAAAAAGCTGGGCCCTTGGAGCAAATATCACAGGCACTATCCCATCTGGCCACCATCATTCCAGCCATGGCTGTTTGGTCCTTGCTCTCAAAGCCAGGACATACCAACATTGGGGCTGCTCCTTGGGCAAATGAAGAAAAAGAAGATGCCAGGGACCATGTGTCACCATGAAATGTTATGTCCCTGCAGGCCCTCCGTGGGCATTCCAATCCAAGGAGGAGAGACAAAAACATAAATGAGGAAGCTGAACGACGAAAGGGATGAATCAGAGATTAAGCAGCAAAGAAAGTAACATAAATAGTCTTTGGGCAATCGGTTTCATAGAGAAGGGGAGGGAAGAGAATGAGATTTTTAGAACACGGCTTATCTTGCCAGGGAAGAGGTAATTTCTTAAATGAGCTGCTCCCCTCCAGACAGTAGCCACCCTCATGTGGCACTCATAATCATGATCTTCCTAATATATTCCTTTAAGACGCTATCCCACCTTCATGAAGACTTCCCCACCCTCAGGCCAAGGTGGATGACTGACCCCAGGTACCTCAATTTCTTCCCTGCTGGACAGCAATAGGTAACGACAGTGAGAGACCAAGTCAGCTGGGAGCGGCCACACTGGGGAGTTTAGGTTCAGAGGCTCCACCACGTGGAGGCCTCAGGGCTGTGGGGGAATAGATGTGGGGATGGATGTGCAGAAAAGCAGAGAAAATGGCCAGCGTAGCCCGCGGGGAGGGAAGGAGTAGGCTGGTAGCAGTAGGTTCCGGGAGCGGTCAGACTCTCCCTGAGGACTCCTGTTTGTTCCAGTGAATTTCTCTTCCTTGAAACTGAACTGTTCTGGATGAAAGGGTTTTGTCCTCTGCTGTTCTTTGTAAGTTTTACAGATGAGGGGAAGAGATTGGCTTCTTTTTAGAGGAAGCCGGTGGAAAAGACACACAGTAGCAACAGAACTGCTGTGGAGGTGAGTGGATCTGAGTTCATCATCAGGTTCTGAATGCTTCTCAGTGTGATCTTGGACAAATCGCAGCTGCTCTCCTGACCTCTGTTTCCTCATCAATAAAAGGATCAATGTTCCCCAGCCTGAAATCCATGAACTCATCCTTGAGCCTGCAGGTAATAATAGGGATTCATAATATCACACATCACCAAACTTCTCCTAAGTCTGCATTTTTCCACCCAAAGCATGCCCAGGCCACTCTGTCCTTCTCCCACACAGCTCTGCAAGGCTTTCACATACCCCGGCTCTGCTCACTTAGCTGCTGCCCTCATCAGACATGTGTGAGCTGTTTGAAGGGAAATGCTGAATCAAATGCAGACTGTATGAGTAATTTAAATGCTCTGCTAGCTAATTCTCCAGGAGAGAGAGAGGTAACTGTTAAAACTATTGCATCTCAGAGGTGGAAGTGACCTCAGGAAGTGGCCCTAGGGATCTCAGACACTCAAATTCAGTAAACAAATATACTGGTGGTATTTGTGCATTTCTGTAGACTTTTGTTCCTTCATTTGTCAAATGAAAGGTATGGTTGTTAGGCCAGGCACAGTGGCTCATACTTGTAATCCCAGCATTTAGGGAGGATGAGGCAGGCAGATAGATCACTTGAGGTCAGGAGTTCGAGACCAGCCTGGTCAACATGATGAAACCCCGTCTCTACTAAAAATACAAAAATTAGCTGGGTGTGCTGGCAGGCACCTGTAATCACAGTTACTCAGGAGGCTGAGGCAGGAGAATCACTTGAACCCAGGAGGTAGAGGTTGCAGTGAGCCGAGATTGTTTTACTGCATTCCAGCCTGGGCCACAGAGCAAGACTCTGTCTCAAACAAAAAAAGAAAAGAACGAATGGCATGGTTGCGTTTTAGCTTTGTGTTTTAGCTTTCTATTGCTATATAACAAATTGCCAGTAACTTAGCAGCTTAAAACAAGATTTACAGTTCTAAAGGTCAGAAGTCCTGGCTGGCATGGCTGAGTTCTCTGCCCAGGATATCACAAGGCTGAAATTCAGGTATTTCCATGTAAGATAACATGATCTACAGGAGTAATGCCCAGGGTGAAGGTCATGAAGGCCATCTTAGAATTATAGTTCACACTCTCTATTATGGTCATCATTATTCCAATAATTTTTTCTCCTTTCTCCATTTTTATTGCGTGAGGGTGAGGATACCAGCCTCCCTTACTTCATTTGGCCTTAACACCATTATGGAGTAATGTTAGCATGTTTTGAGCAATGGTGAAGTGATTTGTTAATAAGTATACAATAGTAGTGGAAAGTCAAGGAGAGAAGAAAGAATACATCTGAATTTTATTAAAAATAGGCTTCTATCCCCACTGAATCCCAGAACAATGAGAAACACTCTCACTCTAAGGGTTTTAGAATCTATTTGTCAAAGCATTCTTCTAGGACTTCCTTAGTAAAGAGGCCCCATGATCAAATCTGTTTTTTAAATGCTACATTGCATATTTTCAACCCTGTCCCCCTCTAATCCTCGGTAATTTATAATGTACAATAATATAGTAAGGCATTTGAGAAACTCTGCTGTTAACAAAGATATTTGGCCCCAAATCCCTCTTACCCTTTTATTTATTTTTTTAATCTGCTTATACCTTTCACAACTACACCATTAGCCCCATGGAAGCATAGATCTTGTTGGATTGCCTACTGTAACCCCAATGTCTAAAATAGAGTTGGGTGCATAGTAGCAGTTCAATAAATGGCTACTGGAAAACAAATGGACCAGTGTTTTGGTAAATACACCTTAGGAACAGTTGATCTGGAATCATACAGATGAGCTAGACCAAACCACAAAGGCCGGTATGGTTCAAAGGTGGGAGTGAATAGTGGCTTGATCGTCATTGATTTTTTTTCTCCACTGAGACTGACTTCCAAACTAGCAAAAAAAAAAAAAAAAAAAAAGTGTAGAATGACTCATAGAACCAAGAGCATGAGTGAGTTAGTACAGCTCCTAGAGTTCAGGGGTCCCACAGTGGGCCTGGCCAGGTTTCCCCACACTCATGGAGGCAAATTCAACCTTACCCTTATCAAAATCACATTTACCCATAAGCTGTAAACACCTCCTTATCCACACTTGCCAACCAGTGTTCCTAAAAGAACAGCATTTAAGGTTTATTCTTTTGGGTGAAGAAATGGACCTCTGTAATCAAGACATTTAAAATGCAAACAGTTTAGAAACAATATATTAAGCTGCTGTCAGTTAACTCAATTGTGGGATTTTTAAAACATTTCTCTTCTAAGACTTCTATGAATTAAGAGGACAAAAGGCAGCAGGGGTCCTGAAGAACAGCGATTTGCCAACTTCAGCAATTCTAAGAACACAACCTGAAGCTTGATAAGACAGAAAGCCGCACCTCAGATATTCAGCAAGTCTACAGTAGCACCCAGGAATTATTTTACCAGTCCTCGCAGGAAAGACTCTGCAGTCTGAATTCTTCTTGGCCAAATCCTTTGCCACTAAACAGTGACCAAGAACACTTCCTGAGTTCAGCTTAAGTAATTACCAAGGCCCCTCAACCTGGGCCCAAGCATCAGTACCTTGTACTTGCCCAATACAAATTTATAAGGCAACTTTAAATGATCTACTGCCCGTTTCCTCATAGAATAATTTCCAGAATCATAAAAAGTGAAGGGTTTTAGTCTAAATTTACTCTGACATTGAGTTTGGGATAGTGATACTAAGACAATAACATATCCATGTTTTGATTTTTTATTGATGTTATGATGGTTTGACAATTTAAAAATAAACCAATTTACTTTTTCTGTCTCCTATATTTCATCAAAAAATTATCTGGTCATCAGGACAGTTTTGGTAGATAAAATTTATTATGAGTTTTGACAGTAAAACTGGATCTTTAAAAAAATATGAATCAGAAAGGGTCAATGCCATAACAGCACTGCTCTTCTATCTTGTCTTTGTGCCTGCTTTCCCTCACAGACTGCTGTCTGGCTTCCAAGTGATGTCAAAAGTAAACAAACAGCTAAATTCATTACATAGGCATGAATTTTTTTCATCACTGTTTCTTACTTTTCAAAACTAGAGGCTGAGTGCTGTGGCTTACACCTGTAATCCCAGCACTTTGGGAGGCTGAGGTGGGTGGATCACTTGAGGCCAGGAGTTCGAGACCAGCCTGACCAACATGGGGAAACCCTGTCTCTACTAAAAATACAAAAATTAGCCAACATGGGGGGTCCTGCCTGTAGTCCCAGCTACTGGGGAGGCTGAGGCAGGAGAATCACTTGAAACTGGGAGGCGAAGGTTGCAGTGAGCAGAGATCACACCAATGCACTTCAGCCTGGAAGACAGAGTGAGACTATGTCTCAAAAAAAAAAAAAAAACTAGGAATTGATTTGTATAGTAGATTGAGTGATGGCCCCCAAAAAACCGTCTACATTCTAACCTCTGTGAATGTGATCTTATTTGGAAAAAAGAGTCTTTGGAAGTGTAATTTAGTTAAGAATTTCTAAATGAGATTGTCTTGGATTATCTGTGTCGACCCTAAGCCCAATTACACATGCCAGAGGGAGAGATACTGGGAGATGCGCAGAAGAGGAAAAGCCCTGTAAAGCTAGAGGCAGAGACTGAAATCAAAGCAGCCACAGTCCAAGGAATGCCAAGAGCCCGCAGAAGCTGGGAGGGGCAAGGATTACCCCCAGAGCCTTTAGAGAGAGTGGGGTCCACCTGATACCTTGATTTCAGACGTTTGGGGTCCAACACCATGATTTCTGTTTTTTTAGGCCACCTGGTTTGTGGTAATTTGTTATGGAAGCCAGAGGAAATGAATACAGTTAGCTTTCTTTTACATCCTTTTTATGACATTGTCTTTGTTGAAAATTATCAGAAATATAAATATTCATTGAAGAAAATTTAGAAAAAAGCAAAGAAAAAATTTTTAAATTTCCATTTTCTACCACTCAGGTAACCATTTTAACATCTTGCATATTCTTTTATTTTTGCTCTATATGTCAATATAGGCATAGAAAAATATGACTGGCATGATATAAATTATATAACATGTATATAACACATAAAGTATGTAATGGATATACTTAACAATTATGTCTACATATTAAAATATATTGACATACAAAATATAATTATATACTATAAAATAGATTACACAGTTGTGAAAGCTACATTTTTACTTTTTAGATTATAACTATATTTCTATTAAATATTTTTCTACACCATGGTTTTTAATGGCTGCATGCTATTCCACTGTATAAAATTTACAGTAGTTTAATAAAATCCTTATGTAACACATAGGTCATTTATAGCTTTTCACTACTACATACAAAAGTGAGATAGCCGATAGCTTAAACTTTCTGTAATTTTTCCTTAGAATGAAATCCTAGAAGTGAAAATACTTCGTTTAAAATTTTGCCCTTGATTGCTTTGACTTTCATCTTGCTCTCTTCATTTCCAGCTCCAAATGTCACAATTGCTATGAAGGTGTGTGTATGTGTGTAAAAGGCAGGGAGTGAGAGAGAAAGAGAGAGGAAGAAAAAAAGAAAGAGTAAAAGAAACCAAGATGAAAAGGCATTATTTCTCAAAAGCACTGATGTTTATTCCAGCTCGTTGTTACCCAGGACACAAAAACCTTGCTGTGCCTTCCTGTCGTTGAGCTCTGAACCTCAAGACAACTTTCTAAAAATAATTATCAACCATAGAGTAGCCAAAATATTGGCATTAAATAAAGAACATTCAGATTCTCATGATTGATTCTCCAGAAGTTTAAATATGGCCATTTGTAGAAACAGTTGGGAATCATTCTCTTCACAAACACATTAAACAAGAGCATTTTGTACGTGTGTGTGGGTAGGCAGATGGGTAGGTATGTGTGTGCATGTAAACACGTATACTATGAAGTCTATAAAAATGCAAATAAACATAAAAATTTTCTGAAAAAAGTACTAGCCAAAAATTTCACACAATTTTGGGGTAACAAACTAGAGTATTTTTTAAATGTTTCTTAAAATAATCAAGTCAGATCTGGATTAGGCTTATCCCCCACTTTACCATAATACCACCAGGAAAGGTTTGTTCAACTCCTTCTAAGTACGCAAATGCACAAATATGAAAAGTCCTGTAAATTATGCACAAAAATGTATGCTGTTACACATTGGTACCATGAACAAGGGAAAGCAATGAAAGCAGAAACACTTTTCACGAGTCCCAGGGGAAGAAAAGAAAACTACAAACAGCTTTTTTGCCTTTACCAAGTGGCTTTCTACAGTAATTTTTAAATATTTTATTAAAGTGCAAATTACATACAATTCATTCAATTAAAGGGTATAGTTCAAACAGTTCTCTTATACCTATTTGCGGTCGATCCCTGGAACCGGAGTACAAGACAACCGCTGATACGCTTTCTGCAACCATAGTTTTTGCCTTTTCCGGAATTCCACCTAAATAGAATCATATAATATGGAATCTTTGTGTCTAATTTCTTTCATTCACCATGACGGTTTTAAGATTAATCTGTGTGGCTGTGTGCCTCAGCAGTTAATTCCTTTTTATTGCTGAGTAATATTCCATTATGTGGTTATTCTATATCTTGTTTACCTATTCACCAAGTAGCTGACATTTGGTCATCTGTTTTATATTTCATTGATTTTCTTCTCTCATATTTCTCATTTTCTTCCTTCTGTTTTTCGGAGGTTTAATTTGCCCTTCACTTTCTAGTTTCTTAAGGTGGAAACTTAGTTGATTGACTATAAAACTTTCTGCTTTTCTGATGGAAGCATTTAAAGCTATTACTTTCCCTCTAAGCACTGTTTTAGCCACATTTTACAAAACTTGACGTATTTAATTTTCATTTAGTCCAAAATAATTTATAATTTCCCGTGTGATTTTTTTTTTTCTTTGTTACACAGATTACTTACAAATATCTTATTTCAATTTCCCCATATTTGGGAGTTTTGTAAATTTCCTCTGTGTTGATATTTAATTTAATTCCATTGTGGTACAACAATTTTAAATTTCTAAGTAAAGAATCATTCCTCATATGAAAATTAAGAATAGCTTTATTATCTACAATGAGGAAAAGGAGATATGATAGCAAAAATAATCAGTTGTTTCAGCACCATATATTGAAAAGACAATTCTTCCACCATTGAATTACTTTGACACCTTTATTGAAAATCAATTAGTCATATAAAGATGACCTTTTCAGGATTCTCAAGTCTGTGCCAACGATCTGTGAGTCTATCCTTGTGCCAGTACTATACTGATTTGATCACTGTAACTCTGTAGTCCAGCGATTTTAAGCTTGTAAGCAGAGTGTCATTCCTTGCTGGAAATTCAAGTTTTATTATCTACAGTGAGGAAAAGAAAGACTGATAGCAAGTCCTTTACCAGCTACAAACACACATTTTAGAACTCACAGAGGCCAGTGGATAACCTTAAGTAGACCCTGCCCCTGTTAAGCAATGACTATTACTCAGTCTAGGTGTCGCTTTTTTGATAAGTTTTCCCCAAACATCCTAGGCAGAATTACCCATTCTGATCTCTTGGCTTTGTTCTGAGGCACTTGGTTCCTGTGTTTGGTATAGTGGCTGAGACCAAAATGGACCCACAGGGGTTGAAATCATGTCTTTACCACTCACCTGCTCTCAGTTTTTAGTGAGTTACTGCCACTCAAGTACTGACTTTATGCCATTTACTCTTGGATCCAAGACATTTGCAGCAAATAAAGGCAAAGTGCTTCTCGTGCCTCACGGACAGCTTTCGCTTTACTTTTGTTGGGTCTGCTGTAATTCCACTCAGTCATCCTGAAGTTAGAATGTAGTTAGAGTCCAGGTGACATCATCATACAAAACATTCTTTCTTATTTTGGACACCCGGTCAATTTTATACTTTTTATTCAGATTGACCAAAAATTGGTTCTGATGCCAGACGGCCATTTTAAAGTGACATAAAATAACATAAAAAAAAAACTTTCTCAGAACTTTAAAGAATTCAAAATGAGAATAAAATAATGGAAAATTTCAGTCCTAACCACAGTCTTATGCTCTGGTACACTTGTGATTTTTTTTTTTTTTTTTTAAGAAACAGGGTCTCGCCGCATTGACCAGGCTAGTCTTGAACTCCTGAGCTCAAGTGATCTCCCTACCTCAGCCTCCCAAAGTGGAATTACAGGTGTGAGCCACCACTCTGAGCCCAGGTGTGATTTTGGGGCAACAACTACCACACATGACTAAGCTGCTTGAAGTCATCTTGTTTTTATCAGGAGTGGTTTGATTTAAATATATGTGTGTATATATATAATTATATGTAAAAGTATGTAGCATAAAAAATAAGATTTCCTCCTCCCACTCTACCTGAATTCCAGTTTCCCACATAGGAAACTTTTGACTAATGTTTGATTGTGATAGGTTATTTTTTTAATTGTTAGTAGCCTCTCAAAGGCTATTAACAAGGTGGGGGAAAAGGCCATTGACAAGTTATGGAGGGGTTTTCCAGGTAGATTAAATACTGGCGTTTATGTCTGATTGGATTTCAACCCTCACTAAAATTATAGCAAAGAAGGACATAGGCTCACAGAGACAAAGGGGATAGGATCAATAAAATTTTCTAAAGGTGAAAAGCAAGTCAGCAACCACCCTTCCATCTTGACCTAGATTCAAATTTGTCTAGTTTACCTGCTTGGGTGGAAGGAGGGAACCAGCAAGAAGTAAGCAAACTCACAATGTGAAAGCCCAGGAAATGATGGTTTAATATCTCTTGGAAGTGGCCTGCCTGGTGGAGCTGAAGACAGGATGAGAGGGTGAAAGGCTGCATCTGGAGTGCTCAGTCCCTCAGAACCCTGTCCCCATTTCCAGCCTCCAACGACTCCCCTGTTCCCACCACAGAGAAGCCTGGAGGTTGCTATCTGGAAAAGCTATTGAGCGGCTGTGAACTGGGAACACTAGATACAACTGAGACAGTGGGTAGTGCACAAAGGAAGCAGAGGAAATAAGAGAAAGTTGGGACAGGGAATGGTGAAGTCCCCTTTTTCCTTCTCCCAAGGGCTTCTGGAAGACAGACTTTCAGGTTTTGGGGCTGGTCACTTTCCCAAAATGGAGGAAATCAGAAGCCTGATATCTGAGAGCTCCTGACAAGGGGGCTGAGACCCAGCCTCATGCCTATGCAGTGAACCTACCCAATCAACAAAGTTCTCTCCCTCCCACTGTGCTTCCAATCAGCCTTCCAACGCCTTGCTCAATATCGTATCAATGATCAGCCAAGAAGCAGCAGACATTTGAAGAAATGGAAGTCAATGGATACAGAAAACTGAAAACTCACTGAAGAGCTGTATATTGTATACTATTAGAAATAGAAGATACATTTTAAAAAATTTTTAGAGTTGAAAGACTTTGCCCATGGTGGATGGAACTCTAAGGCGAATGGGGTGAACAGGGACCTATAGTTTTTCAATAGAAACATTGTGCTATTTGTTGATTTTTAAAACTAGACAGTTGCATAAAGATGACAAAAATTAAAATCAAATTGTATAAGAATTTTTGTTTGATTCTTTAACAGAAGTTTTTATTTCTATTTCACCTTAGGCAATGTTTTTCCTAGAAGATGTCTTCAAGGGGTTGACTGGTAGTTTTACATGTTTGTAACAGTCTCTGTTCATCTACATATCATCTGGACAGTTCCCAACTTCATGATGTCATAAAAAAGCACATTTAATCCAGGGGTCATACCCTGTTGCACTCACACATGACAGTTTCTCTACTGTAACCTCCCATCTGGCTACAGACATGATGGGACTTATTTTGTCAGCTGTCAAAACAAAGGCATCAGTTTCACCTTTCTCAGTAGAACCCAATTCACATGTGGCAGGTGCTTATAGAGCACCATGGCCTGTGCAAGCCCCTAGCATGAATTATTGCCCTTGCCTTATAACAACCCTATGAAAAGGATTATATTATTATCCTGCATTTTACAGCTAAGGAAACTCAGGCTTTGAGAGGTTAAGTACCTCACCCCAAATCATTTGACAAGTAAATAACAGAGCCGATTTTGTCAGACTCCAAAATCTATGCTGTAATCCACTGCACTATTCTGCTTCTTGTGCATTTCATGGCAAAATTGCTCTGTAGTGTACCTGGTTCCCAGATTAGTGCTGTTGGACAACAAGTTGAGGTGTCACTAAAGCAATGATGCCTTTCCCTACACATTGTCCTGCCCACATGCAAGTGCCATGAGATAAGAGTATTGCTTTTTTTTCCTTTGCCCCAATCCTATTTCCCACTCAGTAAGACTGGAAGAGACTGACTCAAAACGAGTCTGCTGGGAAAATGATAAGATGGACTTCATAATTTGAAAATTCCTTCTAAGGATGCTTTTAAGTTTATTAAGTAGTGCATCCAAAAGTAGACAGCTCTTGGGAGAGCTTGGCCAAGGTATCTAATGATAGGCAGGTGACTTCTTGTCTATAGACACTAGGAGACAAGGCTGTAGGAATTTTGTCCCTGGAATATTCGATTTCTTGAGGATTTCGAGGTGACAATTCTAGTGTCATGAAAGTATCACAGCAAAACATCTGGGTGGAGATCGTGAGTAACGCACCTGGCGCTCATTTTCACCATCCTCTCATTCACAACACACACAGCTTCAAGATAGTCCTCACATACCAATATATCATGCGTATAGCCTTTTGAAAGAAACATTTCCTTGACAGCATTTGCAAATCATGTTTTGTTTTTCTCCCCTGGAATAATTTGCACTGAAGAAATTCTTCCATATGTCAAAGTTGGTCTCATCGTTTTGCTTGAAGGAAGAAGGCAGGGAAGAAGACTATAGTTAAGAAGCCAGTTCAAACCACAGCATATATAAATATTGTAACAGCACGCTCTTGGCATGGTGCTCAAGAGCTTTCGGTTCCTGCAGGCTTCACCTAGCTTCTAAAGTGTAGGCGATTTTGCACTAAGCATCCGGTTCTGACATGAAAAATATGAGAACACAGCTGAACTATAGCTTAATATCTGGAATGTTGATAATGCTAACGCCTTAACGGTTATCGTACATTATGTTTTATGTTAGCTAACTGACTCTCAAAACAACACTGTGAGGATGCAGGGAGAAGAATTACCTCGCTGTGTAAACAGCATTGCCCTGTAGATGGCTGTGTGTGTTCTCTCTCCTCTTCACTTGCTTGTGGCTCGTTGAGGGGAGAGATGGGGTTGTGAAGGGACAGCATTGATCTGTGGTGACGGAAGACCAGATCATGTCACGAAATGTGAATGGGGCCTGCCTTACCCTCTCTGGGCCTCTCAGACCTGGTAGTTCCCAAGCAAAGCAAATGCTTGAATGGCCAGTCTCCATTCGTACTTAGAACAGGGCCCAGCCACGTCTCTGCATCCCGTTCCAGCTCCCTCCTAACCACATGAGCAAGCCAGGATTCTGCAAGACACAAGGTCTAGGTTCAGGAATGAAGGGTTTTGTTTTTCTTTTGTTTTCCCTTGAGGAACCTTCAAAAGTCTGCCTCATCCTAGGCTTAAATTCTAGACTAATTATAATGCTCTGTTATTCCTGTTGGGAGATGAGTAGGCAGAACAGGGGTTGCAAATAAATAATGAAGAACATGCAAACGTTTTAGATGCCTCATCCTCTACAAGGCCCTCACTTTGTTATCATTTGTATAAACGTGTACACACACTTTTAATGTTCCTGAGGAATGTGTTTCTAAAGGAGTTCATGTGGCAAACATCAAAAGGCGACCTCCAATAGGGATCCCAGTAGGACAGAAATCTCTATGCCTGAAAGCCCTGTGAAGCCTGTTCTGCTCCTTCCTACCTTTATGTCTACTCCCTTGGCCTGGGGCTGCTACCACTGCCCTGTGTCTCCCCAAAGCCACAATCTTGCTCAGTGAGCTGTCTTAATTCCAGCAGCTGCTACACCCTTATGTGCCTGCACCCCTAGACTCCCAAACCTTCAAACAATACCACCACCAATGGCCTTACCAATGGCCTTACCTTGCTTCCACAAAGCTATCATTGCAGGTAACTCCACTGCCACCACCAAGATAACCCTCCTGGCTGATCAACAGAACTACACACTAAGGATCAAGCGTCCACACATATCACAGTGTTAAGCCAAACTACATTTGGCCTGAGGATGCCTCCACACTTGAGTACTTACATAAAGAACTGCAACCTAACTTAGTGTGTAAACTAACTTTAAGCCTAAGTAGGAGTATACTCTTGTAACAAATAGCTGAGTCTTGGCCAATCACAGCAAGGGAGCTTCAGTAATCACAGATAGCCAACTGATTAAAATAAGGCAAGACACCAAGCTGTAACCAATTAAACTGACTTCGTACCTCACTGCTGTGTTCTGTTCATAAATGCTGCCTGACCTGAGTTATTAGAACCTGTCTGGTTCTCAGGACTGCCAGATTTGCAAACCGTTCTTTGCTCAACTAAGCTGTTAAATTTAACTTGTCTAAGCTTTTTTTCCTTTTAACAATAGTTTACCTGGGACACGGTTTGTTAGCACATTTTTGCAGTTGACTTAGCTTTCATCCAGCAATTCTCAGCACCAGCTGCACATTAGAATCACCAGGAAAGCTTCAAACACATCCTGAGGTTTGGACCCCATTCCCAGAGATGCTGATGATTTCATTGGTCTGGGGTAGGGCCTGGGCATTTCTTTGCTTTACAAGTGATTCTAATATGCACCCAGGGTTGAGAACTATGGTTTAATTGCCTTTATGTCCTTACATATATGCAAAGCATGGGTGGTGCTTATGAACCGAACAGGGCCATAGCAAAAACACGTAAGTTAACAGGACACTGATTCAGCTTAATGGCATACATATGTGACATCTTAACATTTTTATATCGTGGAAGAGCTGCCCTCATGGTCTGAGTGCCTAGGGGATGGAAAGCGGAGTATTTCCTTCAACACTAGTTTCAGGGTCTCTACCATTCTCAGAACTCTGAGGACCAAGCAGCAGCTACAGCCAAAAACCTATTCACGTGGGTTTGGTCACCATGAGGCAAGAAGTGGTCCACAAGTCCAACAAGCCAAGTGGTAGTCTTCCTTCCATCATGATGAGGAAGTGCTCCTTGCTGGCCAACATGCATTTTTCTCTTACTAGTTGCCTCCCACCACTCAGCCTCAGTGAATGGGGAGTGTCCTATGGGATTGTATAAATAGTCAGAAATCAACTTGCTGCACTTCTGAGGGGTTGCCCGGCTCTCACCATTCTGATCAGCCTATTCTGTTCAAACAAAATCTTGGCTGGGTGGGGAGCTGGGGGTGGGGGAGGCACTATACCACGAATCTAGATCCCCACAGCAGGCTCATCAATTAGGCATATCCTCACTCTCAGTGAGCTGAGAAGTGGTAGAGAGCATGAACTCTGAAATCCTAGGTGATATGCCTCTGTTTTAATTCCAGCTCCCACACTTCCTGGCTGTGTAAATTGGAGGTAGTCATGATAACCTAATTCATAGATTTCTTTTGAGAATTAAATGAGGTCATGTGTGGAAAGCTACTTAGTAAGTAATTAATGTTTTCTAGTAAAGCACACAAAAGTTTTCACTTTGGATAACTTTAAAAACCATTTAGGGGGATAAAAAACAGAGAGGGCCATGTGAAGACATCCTAATCACACCATTCACTATGAATTTGGAAGTGGCATTGGAAAAGTACACAAGAAAGAAAAAAACTGAAGAGGGAAATGATTTTCTGTTTCTCATTCAACACCTCTCTCTTGCGAGTAGTGAGGAAAAAGCTCTTTCTCCCGGATTCAACAGAAATCAACTCCTTCTCATTCTTCCTCCTGATGAAAGACTGGGGACCAGGGAGGAAAGGAATATTCTGAATCAGACAATTCCCAAAGGATCTGAGCCAAGAGCACAGCCTTTTCAGTCCCACAGCATGATCTCCAAGGGACTGGCGAGGCTCTGGGGCCTCTGATGCCCATTCCACAGGCTATTGAGATCTTCAACATGGCAGTCGCTAACCTCCAATGACCACTTAAGCCAGGACCATAAAGAAAAGTTGCCTTTGCCCATTAGTCAATAGACTGAAGTCATTCTACTGCTCTACCATGGCAGAGCTGCCTGAGCATTTATGTGCCAGGGCAGCAGTCAGGATGCCATGTTTCCAAACTGACTCTACCCAAACCACCTAATGTCCTTAACTGGACTCGTAGCTGAACGACACTCAGGGAAAAGAAATTCTCTCTCACCTTTGGTAAATAAAAAGAGAAAAAAATCAATAAAATAATTTCCAATCTGTTCCTTAAACTCGATGCCCCACTGATCAGAATGAGTCAGGAACAAACGCATTCGCTCTGAGAGAAAACAGCTTTTAAAAATAAGATTGGATCTAGTTGGCTGAACAATCATTATGCTTGAAATTCTCTGTGCCATATTTGCCAGTCAATAGAGCACACAGGGACATATACCACAGGGACAGCGCCTTTCATCTGCCACCAGTTTTCAGACCACATTTATAATTGCTATCAAGATCATCAAACCATCCAGGGACTTCAGGGAAAAGCTTAATTCTCACCAGAATGAAGCAACAACCAGTTTGTGACAACAACAACAACAAAAAAAAATAGCATTAGCCTGGGGACCCAGTTCTTTATTTGAGCTTCTCAAATTGGAAATACTATCTTTTACTAAAGATTTGAATCAAAGTGTAGGTCCTACTGACCCCTGCCCTACTCAGCCCTATTCAATAGAGTCTTTGAGGTCCAGTCCCGTGCATCCCCAAGCCAACCCACATCAAGAAAGGGCATAGCAGAAGTCCCAACACTTTCAGCGGACAGGGCCCAACTCAGTTACAGATCTAGAGTTTGGGATGATACCTGGACCCTTTATGTCCTATTCCAGAATTACTCTATTACCCATCTGACTTTTAAGAATGCCATTTCTAGACATCCCATTGTTGTATCCAACTCACAGAATAGTCTTTTAAAAAACTACCCTCCTCAAAAGTCTGTGATCTAACTAGTCAGTTTCATTTGGGTCAGTCCTGTCTTCTTCCCTTCCACACTTGCCATTCTCACCACCATGCCTGCCTGAATTCTGAGAAATCTTTGGGTTTTTTGTTTTGCTTTGTTGCTTTTGCTCCAACACATAAAACTTATCTCAGATTAAGCATTTGAACTACAAGCTACATGGCGTTGGCCAGTCACCAAATACGACAGTAGCTATGTGCTCCTGGGCAAGTCAATTTACCAGCTGTCAGCATCAAATTGACCTTTCAAGTTAACCTAGTGTAATGTACACAGCTGGGGCCCAGTCCAGATCTTCATTTCTAGGATGGGCACCCTCCCCTGATGTGAGCGTTGGCTGCTAATATTCAGAGCTGCTGCCTTCTTTTAAGAATTGCCCTTAGTCCACTCCCTGTTAGCCTGGGCAGCCCACAGCTAGCAATTGGTTGACATGAAGTACAAAGGGTTGACCCTCTTGTTTCAAAGTGGGCCACCTGTGTGGCATCATTTCTACTCCAGAGCATCCCATGGGATCAAGCTGAAGCTGGGTTTAGCTGAGACCATGCTCTTGCATTTCTTCCTCTGCCATGTCCTGCTTTCCTCATTTTCTTTCTAAGGAGAGAACTCTCTCAATAAGTTGCTTGCATAAACATCCCCAAACCCTGGCTGAGGCTCTGCTTCTAGGGAACCCAACACAAGGAAGCTAGGATGTTCTGTGGAACATGAATTAGATCAGATAAAGAGTGAAGGCAGGGAAATGTGTTAGGAGTCTGCTGCCATGATCCAGCTAGGAAATGCTGATTTTTATCTGTCCTACTCTGAAATTCTGTGACTCTCTGAGCGGAATGCTGCTAGTAGTCACAACAAGCTCATTAACTCTGTTCCATATGTTAGAAAGAACATAGGTCAAACTGGCACAGTGAGTTATCTGCTCCACTGAGACTGGTGGTCAGAGAAATAACAAACAGAAAAAATGGGAGCATTTGATTTACCAGGCAACCAGATTGCAAAAATATATAATCTCCCAGTTCTTCAATGAAACTTAAAATTCCAATGGAGATCCAAAGACAGGTCACTTGACTTAGTATGCTATTGATTACACATAGATTGTCCAAGGATAACCTGGAGCTTGAAGCCAACCTCTCTTTACCCCTAAAGGCTCTTCCTGTAGTCAACAAGGGCTGCAGAATGTGACTTAAACATAGCTGGAAGGTAAACCCACTTCAGAGCAGCAACATCAATATGCATCCAAAACCAGATTGGTCTTGGGTTTATCTATAATTCCAATCAACATGGAAGTTCATGCCTTTTCTTTGACAAAGGTAAGTACATCAGTGTTTCTCACACAGGTCTGTAGTAATATCCTCAAGAATTTGAAGTTCTCTATAAGAACTGGTTTTCTATTTTAAATTTTTATGATAACCTTTAAAAAATTAATCTGGGCCGGGCGCGGTGGCTCAAGCTTGTAATCCAGCACTTTGGGAGGCCGAGGCGGGTGGATCACGAGGTCGAGAGATCGAGACCATCATGGTCAACATGGTGAAACCCCATCTCTACTAAAAATACAAAAAATTAGCTGGGCATGGTGGCACGTGCCTGTAATCCCAGCTACTCAGGAGGCTGAGGCAGGAGAATTGCCTGAACCCAGGAGGCGGAGGTTGCAGTGAGCCAAGATCGCGTCATTGCACTCCAGCCTGGGTAACAAGAGCGAAACTCCGTCTCAAAAAAAACAAAAAAAACAAAAAAAAATTAATCTAAGTGAATTCTATTTCTCATGGATGGCCACTGATAACTGAAACTTGCCACGAGATTTTGATGTTGGTGTTATAAAATGTTGACCTTGTTGACACTAGGACAATTATCCACAACTATAAGTGTTAACTTCTAAGTAAGAGTCTCTCAAGCTGGGCATTTGTAGTTGTATTCTCATGAGTCTATGAATTTCAAAATGTGAATAATTGGTTTGTTTCTGAATGTGATCCATACCTACAAATTCTAGTTGCAAAATGATGGCAACTAGAATTTGTAGGTATTGATCACTGACAAAGTGAGGAGCTGGCATTCTGGTTGCTCTGCTGCCATTGCAGAACAGAGAAGGACACCTGGTCAGGACGGATGAAGTCACCTTCATGAAAACTCACATGATATCAAGTATTCCCATCCCAGGGTTGTTATGAGTTATCATTTTGCCATTATCATTTGTTTTTAATTAAAAATCAGTCTCAGGGCCAGTGGTGCAATGGATAATGCATCTGACTACAAATCAGAAGATTCCAGGTTTGACTCCTGGATGGCTTGGTGGGACTACTCTCAGTTTGATCAGGTGCAGTGGCTCACACCTGTATCCCAGCACTTTGAGAGGCCAAGGTGGGCAGATCACCCTGAGGTCAGGAGTTCAAGATCAGCCTGGTCAGCATGGAGAAACCCTGTCTTTACTAAAAAAACAAGAATTAGCCAGGCATGGAGGTGCATGCCTGTAATCTCAACTACTTGGGAGACTGAGGCACTAGAATCGCTTGAACCCGGGAGGTGGAGGCTGCAGTGAGCCAAGATTGTGCCACTGCACTCCAGTCTGGGCAACAGAGCGAGATTCCATCTCAAAAATAAAATAAAAATAAATAAAAATCATACAAATTGTTAAAGCAGTGACTGTGAGATTGTTTCAGCTTGAAGATGGGGCTTTCTTTATGATTTATTATTTATTTTTTATCTCTGCCTCTACAGAACTTAGTTGCTGGGCTCTTGTGAGGTATTCACTAAACATCTGACAAGTGAATAACTACACATTAAGTCACAGAGGAGGCCCCTCAAGGGAGTGTACAGACTAACAGAAAAAGGCCCATATTATAGTGAATATTTGATTTATCACAAAACAAATCTGTGCATTCACAGGTCCTACAACTAGAAAGAAAAAAATAAAAGCATTTGATTACCATAAAAGTCAGGAGAATGATCCCTTCTGGAGGAGAGAAAGGGGATGAGACCAGGGGACAGGGGGACCTTCTGGGATCAATGGCAATCTTTCCATTGCTTAACCTGGGTATCAGTTACATGAGTGTTTTTTTTAATTAATTTATTTTTTTAAATGATACTTTAAGTTCTGGGGTATATGTGCAGATCATGCAGGTTTGTTACATATGTATACGCGTGCCATGGTGTTGGTTTGCTGCATCCATCACCCCATTATCTATGTTAGATATTTCTCCTAATGGTATCCCTCTCCAATCCCCCCATCACCTGCTATTCCTCCCCTAATCCCCCCACTCTCCATATCCCAGTGTGTGATGTTCCCTTCTCTGTGTCCATGTGTTATTGTTCAACACCCACTTATGAGTGAGAACATGTGGTGTTTGGTTTTCTGTTCTTGTGTCAGTTTGCTGAGAATGATGCTTTCCAGCTGCATCCATGTTTCTGCAAAGGACATGAACTCATCCTTTCTTATGGCTGCATAGTATTCCATGGTGTATATATGCCACAGTCTATCATTGATGGGCATCTGGGTTGGTTTCAAGCCTTTGCTATTGTGAACAGTGTGGCAATAAACATACGTGTGTATGTGTCTTTATAACAGAATGAATTATAATCCTTTGGGTATTTGCCCAGTAATGGGATTGCTGGGTCAAATGTTATTTCTATTTCTAGATCCTTGAGGAATCACCACATGGTCTTCCACAATGGTTGAACTAATTTACAGTCCCACCAACAGTGTAAAAGCGTTCCTATTTCTCCACATCCTTTCCAGCATCTGTTGTCTTCTGATTTTTTAATGATCACCATTCTAACTGGTATGAGGTGGTATCGCAATGTGGTTTTGATTTGCATTTCTCTGATGACCAGTAGGTTCCCTATGCATTTGTTTCAGGAACAATCACCTCTGAGCTAGCGAATATCTCTCTTTGTCCTCAGAGTGCCCTGTGTACTCATATATGACTCTATCAAGACCATTCATGTAGGTGGTGAGCTCTTCAATGTAATGACTACTTTCATCTTCATTTGCAGAGAAGCATGTAGAGCACTAATAATAGCTAATGGCTAACATGCACTGAGTGCTTAATATGCAGCTGGCACAGTTCTAAGCCCTCTTATGTATTAATACATTTAATTCTCAAAAAAAAAACATGCGAGATGACCATTACTATTGACCCAGTTTGGAGATGAGAAAATCAAGCACAAGAAAGTACACTAACTTGCACAAGGTCACAGAGCTGGTAAGCAGCAGAGCCCAGTATGAGTGAAGACATCCCATTCTTGGTCAATGCACTCGGCATCCTCACAGTTAGGCGACACTAGAGGTGTTCAGGAGTGGAAGGCAAAGGATTGGTAAGGAGAAGGGTCATTTGCTTGCCAAATAACATGAGAAGGAGATATTTTTTATTCGGTACCTTAGAGTTGGAATGAGCCTGAAAGAAGAAAGAATAGTGTTCTATTTAGATTCCTGCATCCATTCCCATTTCCTTTATTTCTCCCCTCCCTAAACTTACGCTATCTAGGGATTATCCAATCAATTAGAACACACTTTAATTAATGGCATTGTTCAGGCTGGTCTGTGTTCATCCAAGGCCCAAAAGACAACTGCATAAATGAAGTGGGGGACCGGGGGATTCCAGTCTTCTTCCTGTCAGTCAACCTGGATCCTTCTGGGAAGCAAATGTGAAGACAGGCTTTCAAGGCGAGATTGAGCCCCAGAGATTCCCCTGGTCCAGCAGCAGGGAACTCAAATGCCTGCGAGGAAGAGCGCTTAACAGAGCCAGGTGACGCAGGCAGCAGGGAGGCGTTAAGCAGCTTGTACAGGACTCAAGTGTAACAATCACTGCCTATCACCCTTTGCTTTTGATAATTTTGCGTGGAACTTCTGGTTAAGCATGGCAGATTAAACCATGCATTTATATCTACTTCCTTCTCCAATCCTACTAAAATGACAGTAAAAAAAATTTTTAAGTGTGAATCCAAAGGACAAAGAGGAGAAAGAACATGGTGGCAGACACAGGATAGCAGCAGACACAGGATGTCAGAAAGATTTTGGAAGAGGGACGTGACAGCTGCCTTAGTATGGAGAAGGCTGAAAACTAGGCATGAAAAAAGAGAAGTCAACAAGATGCCAATCAGTTTGTGCCTCAGAAGCACAGAAAAGCTCTGAACTTGAAGGAACCAGGTAACTTCAATGTTTGGGGGAAGAGATGGGGCTGAAAACGCAAGGACTAAAAGCAGGTAAGAGCCCCACCCTCAAGTAACTAAGTAACTACACCTCCCCACTTTGACAGAAAACTAGAGGTTTCCCACTGGTATAACAGAGCCAAAAGGATCTCTCTTGAGGACACCAGGCTTCTCAGAAAACAGGGTGAGTTACCTCCATGAAGAACCATGCTAAGTGAAATTATACATATTAAAAAAGGAAATAGTATGTAGAGGGCTTTGCATGTCTTTCTTTAAACTTATTCCTAATATATGATGTTTTGACATTATTATAAACTGTGTGCTTATTTATTTATTAGAGATGGAGTCCCACTCTGTTGCCTAGGCTGTAGTGCAGTGGTGTGATGTTGGCTCACTGCAGACTCCGCCTCCTGGGTTCCAGCGATTCTCTGCCTCAGCCTTCCCCATAGCTGGGGTTACAGGCATGTACCACTTCACCTGTCTAATTTTTGTAGTTTTAGTAGAGTCAGGGTTTCACCATGTTGGCCAGGCTGGTCTCAAATTCCTGATCTCAGGTGATCCGCCCACCTTGGCCTCCCAAAGCGCTGGGATTACAGGCCTGCGCCACCGTACCTGGCCATAAATGGTATATTTTTAAATTTTTATTTTCTAATTGTTTATTGACCATTGCCCTTGTATCTAGGGACCTTAAATTTACCTAACAATAGGGGTTTTTTATTTTGTTTTGTTTTCTCTTTTGAGATGGAGTCTCACTCTGTCACCCAAGCTGGAGTGCAATGGTGCAGTCTCAGCTCACTTCAACCTCTAATTCTGGGTTCAAGAGACTCTCCTGCCTCAGCTGTCTGAGTAGCTGGGATTACAGGCATGCACCACCATGTCCAGCTAATTTTTATATTTTTAGCAGAGACAGGGTTTCACCATGTTGGCCAGGCTGGTCTCGAACTCCTGACCTCACGTAATCTGCCCTCCTTGGCCTCCCAAAGTGCTGGAATTATTAGGATGAGCCAACCTAACAATTTGAATCCTACGTTTGTGAAATCTTATGAGCTTTCTGTATACACAATCACATCATCTGCCAATAATGAGAGTTTTATTTCTTCTTTTCCCTTCATTTTGCCTTTTTTCTTCTTATTTCCCTGGCTAGAACAGCCAGACAATGTTGAAGAAAATTGGCATTGGAGGTTATCATTGTCTCCTCTCTGATCTTATTGGGAAACCTTCCAAAATTTTACCATTAATTGTGTTTTATTAATTTATAAATTAATTCTAAGTAGATTTTTACTACTTTTTTTTTTTTTACAAGTTTCCATTATCTGAATAAGAAAGTTTCCTTTTGTTCTTAGTTAGCTAAGAGGGTTTTTTAAAAAATCAAATGTTTTTACTTCATCTATTGAACTGCTCATATGATTTTTCTCCATTATTGTGTTAATTTGGTAAATTGCATTGGCCAATTTTTTAATGTTAAACACACCTTGATTTCTTATATAAATCCAACTTGATCCTGACACATTATCTTTTCTACATATTGCTGGTTCAGGTTCTTAATATGTTGCTGGGATACTGTATTATCATTCAAGGAAGAGATTTATCTGGAGTATTTCTTTCTTATAGTGGTTTTTAACACATTTGGAAGCATTACTCAACATCTTTGAGATTCTGTTTCTTTTTTGATAAAATTAAGACAATTTACCATAATTTGCAAGGTTGTTATAAGATTAAATTAGAAAATATGCGTGAAATTACTTGGCACATTTCCTGGCACAAATATTTATTGAAAGATTAGAATGGACTCCATTTATAATCAGGTAAAACTTAAGAATAAAATGTGCATATAAAACAATCCAAAGAATAAGTTAATGAAAGTAACAAAGACTTTATTTCTAAAACCAATACGTAGGATTTGACACACAGCAATCTAATTCATAGAGCCCCAGCTGATTTCAGAACTTACAATCCAGAGCCCAGTGAATGCAAACCCCAGACCAGAAAGGATAGGAAAAGAGGCTAAGATCTCCACCATACCAGCTCTTTCACTCTCTGGTGATAATTTCTGATTCCACCATCTCTGTAAAGGTAAACTGGTAAGAAGCAGCCTGAACTGGCAACCAGGAGACTGTCCTTTATTAGTTCTGTGACCTTGCATAAATCATCTAACCTTTCTGGGCTGCAGTTTTCTCATCTGTCAAAAAAGCAATAATAGGGGGTGGAGCAGGACAGCCAAATAGAAGCTGTCACCAATCATCCCCCACTACGGGAACACCAAATTTAACAACTATCTACAAATCAAGAAAGCACATTCATGAGAACCAAAAATCAGGTAAGCAATCACAGTTCCTGATTTTAACTTTATTTCACTGAAAGTGGCATAAGAGAGAAGGAAAAGCATTTTTGAATTACCAATGCCACCTCTCCTCCATCCCCCTGCAGCATGGCATGGAGAATCTGTGTGTTTGGGGCAGGGAAAGCACAATGCTTCTGGGATCCTGCACTGAACTCAGTGCTGCCCTGCCACGGCAGAAGACAAATCAGAGCTAAACTTAGCAGGTACCTGCTCACAGAGGGAGCATTTAGACCAGCCTTAGCCAGGGGGCAATTGCCCATCCCAGCCATCAGAACTTGAGTTTCAACAAGCCTCATTACCATGGGCTGAAGTGCTCTCAGGTACTAAATAAATTTGAAAGGCAGTCTATGCCACAGGACTGCTATTCCTAGGCAAGTCCTGATGCTCTGTTGGGCTCAGAGCCAGTGGACATGGTGGGCACATGACCTACTAAGACACCATCCAGGGTGGCTAAGGGAGTGCTTGCACCACCCCTCCCTCAGCCCCAGGCACTGCAGCTCGCAGAAAAAATAAAAAGTGACTCCTTCCTTCTGTTTCAGGAGAGGAGAGGGAAGATTAAAGAGAACTTTGTCTTACTTCTTGGATACCAGCTCAGCCACTATCCGAACATCAGCAAGGGTTGTGAGGCCCCCATTCCAGGCCCTAGCTCCCATATGGCATAGCTAGACTCATCCTGGGCCAGAAGGGAACCCACTGCCTTAAAAGAAAGGATCCAGCCCTTGCAGGATCATCTGCTAACTAAAGAGCCCCTGGGTCCTAAGGAACCAGACACAATACCCAGGTAATACACCAGGGGCCGTGGGTGAGATTCTGAGATATGTAGAGCACAAAGCAGGCCCTTCATGTCCCCAGTTTGGGGTGTTGGCTCTTGGACAGCATTTCTGTACCTGCCCTGAGTCAAAAGGGAGCCCACTGCCCTGAAGAGTGAGTTTCAGGCCTCACAGTACAGACCGCAAGCTGACTGGCACATTCTTGGGCCTTAATTGAACGTCAGTGGTAGCCTAGTAGTTTGCCTCATGGGTGGGTGGTGGGGATGGCCATGGGGAGAGGCTCCTCTGCCTATGGAAAGGAGACAGAAGAGTGGGAAGGACTTTGTCTCATAGTTTGAGCACCAGCTTAGCTGCAACAGATTAGAGGACCAGGTATATTTCTAAGGTTTATCACTCCAGTTCTTGGCTCCTGAATGACATATCTAGACCCAGTTGGGGCCTGGGGAACTCACCACCCTGAAGGGAAGGATGCAAGCCTGGCTGGCTTTGCCACCTGCTGGTAGGGCTCTAGAGCCTTGAGTGAACATAGGTGGTAGCCAGTGCTATTACAGCAGTCCTTGGGTGAGAACCAGTGTTGTGCTGGCTTCAAGTCTGACCCGGCACAGCCCCAGTGGTGGTGGCAGCCGCAGAACTTGTGTCCCCCAACCCCTGTTCCAAGAAGCTCAGTACAGAGAGAGGGGGCTCCATTTATTTGGGAAAAAGTAAAGGAAAAGAACAAAAGTCTCTGCCGAGTAATCCAGTGAATTCTTCCAGATATTATCTAAGACCACCAAGGCAGGACCTCTATGAGTCTGCAAGAGCCACAGCGTTACTGGGCTTAGGAGACCCCCTCATGCAGATAAGGCTTAGAACACAACATCCAAGTCCTTCTGAATACCTGGAAAGCCTTTCTAAGGATGACAAGTACAAACAAACCCAGACTCCAGAGACTACAATAAATAACTAACTCTTCAATGCCCAGACACTGACAAACATCCACAAGCATCAAGACCATCTAGGAAAACATGATCTCACCAAATGAACTAAATAAGGCACCAGGGACCAATCCTGGAGAACAGAGATGACCTTTCTAACAGAGAATTCAAAATAGCTGTTTTAAGGAAACTCAAAAGAAATTCAAGATAACACAAAGAAGGTATTCAGAATCACATCAGATAAATTTTAAAAAGAGAATTAAATAATTAAAAAGAATCAAGTGGAAATTATGGAGTTGAAAAATATAATTGGTATACTAAAGAATGCATCAGTCTCTTAATAGCAGAATTGATCAAGCAGAGGAAAGATTAGTGAGCTTGAAGACAACCTATTTGAAAATACATCATAGGAGAAGACAAAAGGAAAAAATAAAGAATGAAGCACACCTGTGAGATCTAGAAAAAAGCCACAAAAAAGCAAATCTAAGAGTTATTGGCCTTAAAATGGAGGTAGAGAAATAGATGGGATAGAAAGTTTATTCAAAGGGATAACAGAGAACTTCCCAAACCTAAAGAAATATCCCAATATTCAAGTACAAGAAGGTTCTAGAACATCAAGCATATTTAACCCAAAGAAGACCACCTCAAAGCATTTAAAATCAAACTCCCAAACGTCAGGGATAAAGAATCCTAAAAGCAGCAAAGAAAAGAAACAAATAACATACAGTATGTCTGGCAGCAGTTTTCAGTGGAAACCTTCCCATCCAGGAGAGAGTGGCATGACATATTTAAAATGCTGAAGGAAAACAATTTTTACTCTAAAAATATCTGGCAAAAAATATTCTTCAAACATGAAGGAAAAATAAAGACTTTCCAAGAAAAACAAAAGCTAAAGGATTTCATCAAAATCAGACCTGTCCTACAAAAAATGCTACAGGGCGTTCTTCAATCTGAAAGAAAAGGCCATTCATGAGCAATAACAAAGCATCTGAAGGTACAAAACTCACTGGTAATAGTAAATACACAAAAAAACTACAATATTATAACACTGCAATTGTAGTATGTATACTACTTTTATCTAAGAAGATGAACCAATCAAAAATAATAACTACAACTTTTTAAGACATTAAAAGTACAATAAAATATAAATAGAAATACCAACAAGTTTAAAAGCGGGGGAATGAAATTGGAGTTTTTATTATTTTCTTTTTTGCTTGTTTATTCATTTATTTATGCACTCAGTATTAAGTTGTTATCAGTTTAAAATAGTGGGTTATAAGATTGTATTTGCAAGCCATGTGGTAACCTCAAATCAAAAAACACACAACAGATACATAAAAAAATGAAAAGGGCTGGGCGCGGTGGCTCAAGCCTGTAATCCCAGCACTTTGGGAGGCCAAGGCAGGTGGATCACGAGGTCAAGAGATCGAGACTATCCTGGTCCACATGGTGAAACCCCGTCTCTACTAAAAAAAAAAAAAAAAAAAAAAAAATGAAAAGCAAGAAATTAAATCATACCACCAGAGAAAATCTAGAAGGAAGACAGGAAGGAGGGAAAAAGGGAAGAGAAGACCACAGAACAACCAGAAAACAAATAACAAAATGGCAAGTCCTTACTTACTGGTAACAACATTGAATGTAAGTGGACTAAACTCTCCAATCAAAAGACATAAAGTGGCTTAATAGATTAAGTAATAATAATAAGACTCAATGATCTGTTGCCTACAAGAAACACATTTTGCTTATAAAGACACATATAGATTGGAAACAAAAGGATGAGAAAAGATATTCCATGCCAATGGAAACCAAAACAGAGCAGGAGTAGCTATTCTTATATCATACAAAATAGATTTCAAGACAAAAACTATAATTAAGAGACAAAGAAGGTCATTATACAATTATAACAGGGTCATTTCAGCAAGAGGATATAATAATTGTACATATATATACTGTATGCCCAATACTGGAACAACCAGATATCTAAAGCAAATATGATTAAAGTTAAAGAGAGAGATAGATTCCAATACGATAATAGCTGGGGACTTCAACAACCCACTTTCAACATTGGACAGATCTTCCAAGCAGAAAATCAACAAAGTAACATTGGATTTAATCTGCACTATAGATGAGTTAGACCTAATAGATATGTACAGAACATTTCATCCAATGGCTGCAGAATACACATTCTTCTCCTCAGCACAAATATTATTCTCATCAATAAACCATATGTTCACAACGCAAGTCTTAAAAAATTCAGAAAAAAAAAGAAATAATATCAAGCATCTTCGCGGACCACATGGAATAAAACTAGAATAAATAACAAGAGGAACTTTGGAAACTATACAAACACATGGAAATTAAACAATATGTTCCTGAATGACCAGTGGATCAATGAAGAAATTAAGAACGAAATTCAAAATTTTCTTGAAACAGATGACAATGAAAATGTGACATACCAAAACCTATGGGATATAGCAAAAGCAATAATAAGAGGGAAGCTTATAACTAAAAGTGCCTACATCAAAAAAGAAGAAAAACTTCAAATAAATACCTAATGATGCATCTTAAAGAACTAGAAAAGCAAGAGCAAATCAAACTCAATTAGAAGAAAAGATATAACAAATATCAGAGCAGAAATAAACAAAATTGAAATAAAGAAAACAATACAAAAGATCAATAAAACTAAAAGTCGAGTTTATGAAAAGATAAACAAAATTGACAACCCCAACCCTTTAGCCACACTAAGAAAAAAATAACGAAGACCCAAATAACAAAATTAGAGATGAGAAAGAAGACATTGAGACCAATGCCACAGAAATTCCAAGGATCATTAGTAGCTACTACGAGTAACTATATGCTAATTAGTTGGCAAATCTAGAAGAAACTGATAATTTTCTAGACATGTACAACCTACCAAGACTTAACCATAAAGAAATCCAAAACCTGAACAGACCAATAGCAAGCAATGAGATTGAAGTCAGTAAAAAATCTCTTAGCAAAGAAAAGCCTCATAGCCTCACTGCAGAATTCTACCAACATTTAAAGAAGAACTGATATCAATCCTACTAAAACTATTCCAAATAATAGAGGGGGAAAGAATATTTCCAAACTCATTCTATAAGGCCAGTATTATCCTTATACCAAAACCAAACAGAGACATATCAAAAAAGGGAATTATAGGCCAATATCCCTGAATAATATTGCTGTAAAATTCCTCAAAAAAATAGTAGCAAACCAAATTCAACAACACATTAAAAAGATTATTTATTATGACCAATAATAAATAATTGGATTCACCCCAGGGATGCAAGGATAGTTCAACATACAAAAATCAATCAATGTCATGTCAACAAAAAGAACAAAAACCATATGATCATTTCGATTGATGCTGAAAAGCATTTTATAAAATTCAACATACCTTCATGACTAAACTCCTTAAAAAACTGGGTATAGAAAGAACATGCCTCAACATAATAAAATTCATATATGATAGACCCACACCTAGTATTATTCTGAATGGGGAAAAATTGAAAGCCTTTTGTCTAAGATCTGAAACATGACAAAGATGCCCACTTTTACCACTGCTATTCAACATAGCACTAGAAGTCCTAGCTAGAGCAGTCACACAAAAGAAAGAAATAAAGAGCATTCAAATTGGAAAGTAAGAAGTCAACTTACTTTTATTTGCAGATGGTATGATCATATATTTGAAAAAACCTAAAGACTCCACCAAAAAAAAAAACTATTGAACTGATCAACAAATTCAGTAAATTTGCAGGATATAAAATCAACATACAAATATCAGTAGCATTTCTATATGCCAACAGTGAACAATTTAAAAAAGAAATCAAGAAAGTAATCCTATTTACAATAGCTACACATAAAATAGAAGACCTAGGAATTAACTTAACTGAAGAAGTGAAAGATCTCTACAATGAAGAACTATGAAACATTAATGAAAAAAAGTGACGAGGACACAGAAGAAAGATAATCCATGTTCATGGATTGGAAGAATAAATATACTTAAAATGTTCATACTGCCCAAAGCAATCAACAGATTCAATACAACCCATCAAAATATTAAGTTGGTGCAAAAGTAATTGTGGTTTTTGCCATTACTTTTAAAGGCAAAAACTGCAATTACTTTTGCACCAACCTAATGCCAATGATGTTCTTCACAGAAATAGAAAAAAAAAAAAAAAACACTTCTAAATTTATGGAACCATGAAACACCCAGAATAGCCAAAGCTATTCTGAATGAAAAGAACAAAACTGGAGGAATCACATTATCTGACTTCAAATTATACTACAGAGCTATAGTAACCAAAACAGCATGGTATTGGCGTAAAAACAGACACAAAGGCCAATGGAACAGAATACAGAACCCAGAAACAAATTCACACATCTACGGTGAACTCATTTTCAAAAAAGGTACCAAGAACATATATTGAAAAAAAGACTGTCTCTTCAATAAATGGTGCTGGGAAAACTAGATATCCATATGCAGAATGAAACCAGACCTCTATCTCTTGACATCTACAGAAACCAACTCAAAATAGATTAAAGACTTAAATTTAAGACCTCAAACTATAAGGCTACTGAAAGAAAATATTGGGAAAATACTCCAGGACATTGGAGTGGGCCAAGATTCTTGAGTAATACCCCATAAGCACAGGCAACCAAAGCAAAAATGGAAAAATCAAGTTAAAAAGCTTCTTCACAGCAAAGAAAAGAATAAAGTAAAGAGACAACCTACAGAATGAGAGAAAATATTTGCAAACTACCCAATTGACAAGGATTAAAATCCAGAATATACAAGGAGTTCTGCCAGGCACAGTGGCTCATGCCTATAATCCCAGCACTTAGGGAGGCAGAGGTGGGAGGACAGCTTGAGCTCAGGAGTTTGAGACCTGCCTGGGCAACATAGCAAAATCTTGTTCTTGAAAAAAGGAATTAAAACAACTGAACTCACGGAGATAGAGAGTAAAAGGATGTTTTCCAGAGGCTGAGGATACTGGGGGTTGGGGGGAAGTGGGGATGATTAATGGATTAAAAAAAAAAAAATAGAATGAATAAGAACCAGTATTTGATAGTACAATAGGGTGACTATAGTCAACAATAATTTAATTGTACATTTCAAAATAACTAAGAGTATAAATGAATTGTTATTAACACAAAAGATAAATGTTTGAGTTGATAGATGCCCCAATTACCCTGATGTGATTATTATACATTGCATGCCTGTATCAAAATATCTCGTGTACCACATAAATATATACACCTACCATGTACCCACAAAAATTAAAAATTAAAAAAATTTTGAAATGGAATAATAATCCCTGCCCTGCCTATTTCATATGGTTGTTATAGGAATGAAATGGGACCAGGCATGGTGGTTGATGCCTGTACTCCCAGCACTTTGGGAAGCCAAGGCAGAAAGATTCCTTGAGACCAGGAGTTCAAGGCCAGCTTGGACAACATAGTAAAAGAGACCTCATCTCTACAAAAATAAAAATAAAAAAATTAGCCAGGTGTGATGGTGCATATCTATAGTTCCAGCTACTTGGGAGGCTGAGGCAGAAGGACTATTTGAGCCCAGGAAGCGAAGCCTACAGTGAGCCAAGATCATACCACCACACTCCAGCCTGGGCAGCAGAGTGAGATCCTGCCTCAAAAAAAAAAAAAAAAAAAAAGTTAAGCTACATGCAAACATAAACTACATTTTTATATTATCAACAATACGTTCAATTCTTTCCATTGATTATATCAGTTAATACTTAAGCCTATGTGGTCGGAGCAGATCTAAGGTATAGAATGCATATGCAGATTGCCCAAGGTCCTACAGCTAGTACGCAGTACAGCCAGGATTTACTAACCTGTGTTCTTAACCTCTAGGTTATGTAGACTAAGAAAAATGTTGATCTTCCATTCAAAACAAAAATTTCCATATTTTATGCTGTGGTAAGATTGATAGTATGCTATTAAGATTCAACATCATTTAACACAAGAACATCTACTAAAGAGTGAAAAGAAAAATGTCTCCTTTTATGACAATCTCTTTTCCCCTTTGAGAATCATTTCTTTTCTGTTTCATTAAAAAAAGGAGAAAGCACCGTCACAGGAAGTGTTTCATCCCATAAAGCTCCAGCTAATCCAAAGTTTCCTTGGCTGCTGCCCCAGCTGTGCAATTGGAAGACATTAGACTTTAGGGAACTCACAGTTCTCCTGTTCATCTAACATTAAATGGTTCTAACATTTCATTCACTCAGAGATTGCTCTCCAACCTACAGTAGCTTTTTCAGCCTCTGGATGTCCTTTGTCAGGTCTCTGTTGTCTCACCGCAGAGTCTGCAAATAGTCAACGGCCTTCTCAGGCACATCATTTTTAAACACAACCGACGTTAGCAACTCAGCCCAAGGTCTTGCCTTACAGACAGAAGTTGTCATAGGAAGAGGTCCAGCCCTGTGGCATGAGTAAGTCACTAGAATCTCTAAGTGTCTGATTCCTCATTGGTTAAGTGGGATGCATCATCTCATCTTTGTGTACTTCCCTGGGTTGATGTGCAGATACCCTAAGACAGAGCTTGGGAAAGTACTGTGAAAACTACAGGACCCTGCTCATGGTAAGGAACAACAATTGTGACCCATCCAGTGTGTGATGTGAAAACAACACTGTCTGGGACTCAGGATTCTTATCCTCTTTCACAGCAGTAGATGTATCCGCAATTAAGCCGAAGGAATGGGGTACTTATTTTCCACACCAGGTCTTCCTGACCCTCGCCCCTGCCTCCTCATGAAGCTTCGGATTCTCCTTCCATCCTCCCTCAGTCATTCCGAGGACGTTCGTTGGATGCCTCCAATGTGCCTGCCCCTGTGCTAGGAACAAGGACGCAAAGTCGAACAAGACACAAACCCCTCAAGGAACTTATATTTTCTAGTGGGAGGCACAGATTACTAACTCGACAAATAGATTAATAACGACTGGTGATCAACACTATGATGGAGGGAACACCTTGGAGAAGCACCTAACCCACTCTGGGGCACCAGCTAGGGAAGGTATTGCAGAGGAGGAGTCACGTGGGTTGGCTCATAAGGAGTAAGTAGGAGATGCTAGAGGAAGGAGAAGGAAGGGGTGTTCCAGCTGAGGGAATAGCATGCACATGGAAGCATGAGTGAGCACGGCCCTTGGAAAAAGCAGCACAAGTAACGGCCGAGTACAGGCTGCATTCGAGAGAGTTCTAGAAAATGATATAGAGATTTAAGCAGAAATAAATCTAATTGTGGACAGTGTCATTTGTTAAGCTGAGAAGCCATGGGGAACCATTGAAGTAGGGGAGTGGTGGAGCAGATTTGTGGGTTTTGCTTGTTGGATATGAGTTTTATTTTTAGAAGCAGGGTCACTCTCTGTTGCCCAGGCTGGAGCTCAGTGACAATCATAGCTCACTGCAGCCTCAAACTCCTAGGCTCAGACGATCCAGCTGATTCTGCCTCCCAAGTAGCTATGACTGCAGTTTGCATGCCATGATACCTGGCTAATTTTTAAATTTTTGTAGGGACAGGGTCTTGCTTTGTTGCCCAGGCTGGCCTCAAACTCCTAGCCTCAAGCCATCCTTCCTGCCTTGGCCTCCCAAAGGACTGGGATTACAGGCAGGTTTATGTTTTAGAAGGTCACACTGGTAGTTTTGAGAAGGGCAGATTGAAAAATTCCTGACTAGAGGCATGAAGACCAGTTAGGAGAGGCAAGAAGTGAAGAGAAATCTCACTTAAATCAGCAACCTTGAGAATAAAGAGAAAGGTGGACTCAAAAATACAGAACAGGCTGTGCGCAGTGGCTCATGCCTGTAATCCCAGCACTTTGGGAGGCTGAGGCGGGTGAATCACTTGAGGCCAGGAGTTTGAGGTAAGCCTGGCCAACACAGCAAAATCCCATCTCTACTAAAAATACAAAAATTAGCCAGATGTGGTGGTACGTGCCTGTAATCCCAGCTACTCAGGAGGCTGAGGCAAGAGAATCACTTCAATCCTTGAGGCGGAGGTGACAGTGAGCTGGGATCATGCCACTTCCTCTCTAAACTGGGCGACAGAGCAAGACTCTCTCTCAACAACAAAAAAATACAGAACAGAGAGATGCGCTAGGACTTCCTGACTAATTACTCTTGGCGTGGGGTGTAATTGGAGGAGGGCAGGGAGTGAGTGGAAGGGGCATCGGGAAGGCAACCCTTAGCTTTCTGGCTTTGATGTTGGGGTGAATGGAGGGGCCATCACATGCAGAGCCTGGCATTAAAAAATGAGATCGTTTTTGCACAAATCAAAAGTAGGGATTAGGCCAAGTGAAAGCAGTCAAACACAAAGACTATACACCATGGGATTCCATGTTTCTAAAGTTCTAGAAAAGGCAAAACAACATGGTGATAGAAAGCAGACATTAGTGCAGGCCAGGGACTAGGTTAGGGTGGGGAAGGGGACTGACTGCAAAGGGGTTGGAGGAAAGTTTTTAAGGTATGAGAACACAGAAAGCCAAGGCCAGGACGTGAATAAGAAATTTTACAGAGTGACAGAGAGTGCATTTTTCTAAGACCAATATCTTGATTGAGGTGGCAGTTACATGACTATATATTATACAATCACCAAAATTTGTGAAACTATACACCTAAAATGAATGAATTTTATTGTATGTAAATACCTCGATAAGGCTACTTTCTAGTCCGGGTGCGGTGACTCACCCCTGTAATCCCAGCACTTTGGGAGGCCGAGGTGGGTGGAACACAAGGCCAGGAGTTTGAGACCAGCCTGGCCAACATGGTGAAACTCCATCTCTACTAAAAAAAATACAAACATTAGCCAGGTGTGGTGGTGGGCGCCTGTAATCCCAGCCACTCGGGAGGCTGAGGCAGAGAATTGCTTGAACCCAGGAGGTGGAGTTTACAATGAGCCAAGATGGTGCCATTGCACTCCAGCCTGGGCAACAAGAGAGAAACTCCGTCTCAAAAAAGCCACTTTCTAAAACAATGTCCTTCAGGACACCCAAGTAGAAAGGCAATGCACAGAGGCCTATGTAGGAGATGTGGGTTTGGAACCTATCGGTGAGTAGATTGCATAGGGTGGAAGAACAGAGACCAAGGACGGCAGCCTATGAAATGGTGACATTTAAGGGGAAAGACTACGGGAGAACCAGAGAACTAGCAAATACACCTGGAAAAAAGAATGCGCAAAAGTTCAGGGAGAATTGTTCAGAAGAGTAATCAACAGAGCAGATGCCCCTAGAGGGCTCCAGAGAGATAAAAGCTACCTTGCGGCAGCCACTGGCTTTGTGGAACTGGAGGACTTTCTGGAGTCAAGTCAGAAATTTCCGCCTTCCTCTGCTGCTGTTAGAATAACAGGTCTCTCTGAGCCAGCGCTTTTAAAACCTTTTTTTAGCAGCAAACTCTTGGGGAGAGTGGTGGTAGGGGACTTGACATAACCAGCCCCAAATGTGCTGACTTCTAAAGATTTGCTGCCTTTGGTCCTGAAATTCAACTTCTGAACATTTTGGCCATAGATACAGACCTTTCTGGTCATATGTTGGTTAGGCAAAAATTAAAATAAATTAGGATGGCACAAGCACCCTCTACCTGAAAGCAAAGGCCTGAGTGAATGCTGCCAAGAATGTTAAGAATGCAGGCAGGCCCCGGTGGCTTGGGCCTGTAATCCCAGCACTTTAAGAGGCTAGGGTGGGTGGATCTCCTGAGGTCAGAGTTAGACATCAGCCTGGCTAACATGGTGAAACGCCATCTCTACTAAGAATGCAAAAATTAGCCGGGCATAGTGGCATACGCCTGTAATCCCAGCTACTCAGGAGGCTAAAGTAGGAGAGAATCACCTGAACCCAGGAGGTGGAGGCTGCAGTGAGCCACTGCACTCCAGCCTGGGCAACAGAAAGAGTCTCTGTCCCAACAAAGAAAGAAGAAAGGGAGGGAGGGAGGGAGGGAGGAAGAGAGGGAAGAAGGGAGGGAGGAAGGAAGGGAGGAAGAGAGGAAGAGAGGGAGAGAGGGAGGGAGGGAGGAAGAGAGGGAAGAAGGGAGGGAGGAAGGAAGGGAGGAAGAGAGGAAGAGAGGGAGAGAGGGAGGGAGGGAGGAAGAGAGGGAGGGAGGGAGAGAGGGAGGAAGAAAGGGAGGAAGAGAGGGAGGGAGAGAGGGAGGGAGGGAGGAAGGAAGAGAGGGAGGGAGGGAGAAAGGGGAGAAGAGAGGAAGGAAGGGAGGAAGGGAGGAAGAGAGGGAGGGAGGGAGAAAGGGAGGAAGGGAAGGAGGGAGAGAGGGAGGAAGGGAGGGAGGGAGGGAGGGAGGAAGAGAGGGAGGGAGGGAGAAAGGGAGGAAGAGGGAGGGAGGGAGGGAGGGAGGGAGGGAGGGAGAAAGGGAGGAAGAGGGAGGGAGGGAGGGAGGGAGGGAGAAAGGGAGGAAGAGGGAGGGAGGGAGGGAGGGAGGAAGGGAGGGAGGGAGAAAGGGAGGAAGAGGGAGGGAGGGAGGAAGGGAGGGAGGGAGGGAGGGAGGGAGAAAGGAAGGACTGGAAGGAGGAAGGGAGGGTGGGAGGAAGGGAGGGAGGTAGGGAAGGAAGAATACAGAGGACACAGTAGAAATTGAGACTGGCCATGCTCACTGCTGAGAAGCAAGGCTGAGGAAAGGAAATCTGCAGGGCTGGAGGTAATACACAATTTTGAGGCCAAGAGTGACACCCAGTGGTCACTGAGCTCACTCCAGGCTCTCCACAACCCTTTAGTGTTCAGGGCACAGAAAAGGGACAGACTCCCTGGCATCCCCCAGCCAGGGCTGTGCTTGAGCTTCCCACGTCAGGAGGGCAAGCCAGGCTGCAAAGTGGAGTTAGGTGACGAGGGGAGAAATAGCTAAACCCTGTGAAACAGAACTGGCTCTTTCTTTCCCATGATCAGACCTGAAAAAAGAGAGAGGTTGACTGTCTCTAAAGTACTTTCATATTTATTACCTCAGTTGATCCTCACAACAACCTCATAAGGCTGGTGGCATAAGTCCTCGAAGTCCCATTTATGAAAAGAAGACTAAGACACAGAGAGGTTAAGGTATTTCTCTTTTTTCACTATTTTATTTTTGAGACAGGGTCTCGCTCTGCTGCCCAGGCTAGAGTGCAGTGGTGCAGTCAGTTCACTGCAGTTCCTGGGGTCAATTAATCCTCCTGCCTCAGCCTCCCAAGTATTTGGGACTATAAGTGTGTGCACCATGCCTGACTAATTATTTTACCTTTTTGTGGAGATGCGGGGGTGGGGGAGGGGTCTCGCTTTGTTGCTCAGGCTGGTCTTGAACTCCTGGACTCAAGAAATCCTCCTGTCTTGGCCTCCCAAAGTGCTGCGATTATAGACACGAGCCACTGCACCTGGCTTTAAAGTATTTATTAGCAAATCCAGGTCTCCTGATCCTAAGTGAAGTGATCATTCCATAACACCACATCACCAAAATGTAGCCAGGATTCCTTACATAGGGGAGTGGGCATCTAGAGTCCCAGATTGGAGGCCTCAAACATGAAATAAGACTCAGCCTCCAAGTCGGCTGTGGCAGCTCAGGGAGTGCTCAAACCTAGCACAGACCACCTCTGCTAAGACAGTGCAAAAGCCCTTCTCCACAACTCTCCTTTCCAAAAAGAATGGAAAATAGAGAATAAAATTCACCTTCACTAAACTACAAAACAGCCAAAGTCCTAAAGCCCAGTTGATGGGGAGTAACTGGCCTTTGGGACGAGTCGACAGAGCAGTCAGGGACTGGCCAAGTCCCTCTGCAGCCCTTGAGTCACTGCATAGGCCAACCGGCAACCATGAGCTTGGCAGTGAAGGAGGAGCATCCCGGAACTCGCTCAGGCCCTCTGAAAAGCAGGGAAGGAGGGAAGCGGGCCGAATGAGAAAACTTTACAAGCAAAACTAGATGTTGGTGACACCAGGTAGCAAACGGCTCCGCCACTTCTGATCAAAGATAGGGAGAAAGAAGGAAATGCTAAAACACTATCCAAAAAACCTGTGATGATACAGGATTTTATGTTGAGTAAGCAGACTTGCTGCTCACTCCAAAAATAGGAATGCAGAAAGTGGAAAGCCTGAAGCAGAGATATACCCTCTGCAGAAGACAGAGCAGAGCTTGGGGGAGAGTATTTTGAGGACTTGTACTTCTGGCAAAAAGGCGGCCAGATATTGCCAGGGTGGGTGGTGAGGGAGAGGAACTCGTGCTATAAATATCTAAAAGTACAAGATAGACAAACTTTTTTTTTTCAATGCATAACTAGGCTCAGAAGAAAGTTAAGAGAAATCCACAAGGTCTGAAAGTGAACAGGGAAACCAAAAGACAGACATGCCTCTCTGCGGGTGTCTCAGTCTTGGACTGACTTGCCCTGTTGACTTACTTTTTCTTCTGGTGGTCATTACAAGTTTTCTTTTGAACTAGATCACATGAAATAATGTTTGCTGGCACCAATTTGCTAACATATGCTAAGATCAATAGCTTGTCAGACCTGACCACAAGCTGCAGAGGAGGGCTGATAGCTCATACTAGCCCTCGGATGTGAATGCCTGCCATGTGCTAAGCTCTGTGCACAGACATATTTGGTGTTCATCACAATCCTGTGGGGAGTGGGGGACAATTATCTTCATTTTAAAGATGAGGAAACTGGAGGCTCCTGGAGGCCAGGCTACTTGCCCAGGCCACTTAGTGGACAGGCAGTGCCAGGCAGCCGGCAATGGTGCTCCAGAACCCACAAATGCTCCTGTTTGCAATCCTGAGTGAGCATTTCCCTGGCATTTCTAAAGCACAAGGCCATTCTCATGTCCAGGCTCCAGGGCACCTCTGTTCGGAGGAAGGGGATAATCTGGTGACATGGAAATGAGGAAATAAAAGGAGACCAATGAGAGAGCCTTGGGGGTACCCTAATTTAATGGTTGAGGGTGTTCTGCCCAGGGCCTAGAAGCCCTACTTTAACAGTCTCATGGAATATTCAAGGTACTGAGAGACCCAAGGTGGAGGATGGGATGTGAGATCTCTACATGAATCCAGGGTCTCTGAGGAGCTACGCCCTGAAGAGTGGTGGCTGTGAGAAAGTGTCAGTGTAGGGCTGGCTGGGAAACCTGTCTGTCTCAGCCTACAAGTTGTGGTTCAAAATAAATAAATAAATAGGGTCACGTGTGGTGCTCATGCCTGTAAGTCCAACACTTTGGGAGGCAGAGGAGGACAGATTGTTTGAGCCCAGGAGTTGAGACCAGCCTGGGCAACATGGTAAGACCCACATCTCTAAAAAATGGGAGGATCGCTTGAGGCCAGGAGGTCAAGGCTGCAGTGAGCTGTTCACACCACTGTGCTCCAGCCTGGGCATCAGAAAGAGAGCCTCACTCAAAAAAAAAAAAAAAAAAAAAGCACGAGTGTTCCCCCTCATAGGAAGGGTTTGAAAATATACTATTTCTGCACAGGGAACCTCAAAGGAAAGTTCATCTCAAGTGCTTCTCAGTCAGAATCGCCCTGGGTACCTGGAAGATGCAAATATGAAATTGCTCTGAATTCTCAGGATTCCCAGAGTCAGCAAAATATCATCAAATCAAAAACTGCCAAAACCACAAGGAAACAAACACCAGGAAAAGATGAACAAAACAGCAAAGCACTACATCCCAAATCACTCAGGTATTAAAACGATCAGACAGAGAAGATGAACTAAGTAAAAACAGAAGAGGGTATATGTCCACAAAGAGACCTGTCCAAGAATGTCTATAGCAGCTTTATTTATAACGGCAAAAACCTAGAAATAGCCCAAATGTTCATCCATAGGAGAATGGATAAACAAAGTGTGGCACACTCATTCCGTGAAATACTACTTATTACTGAGAAGTAATAAAAAAGGAAATGAATTATAGGAATAAACTACAACATGGATGGATCTCAAAAATGCTATGTTGAGAAAAGGACAGTAATATGAAAGCCACACACATACCATATGATTATACTTATATAAAGTTCAAAAGCAAAACAGGCTTGGCACGGTGGCCCACATCTGTAATCCCAGAACTTTGAGAGGCTGAGGTGGGCAGATCACTTGAGGTCAGGAGTTAGAGACCAGCCTGGCCAACGTGGAGAAATCCCATCTCTACTAAAAATACAAAAATTAACCAGGTGTGGTGGTATGGGCCTGTAATCCCTGCTACATGGGAGGCTGAGGCAAAATTGCTTGAACCCAGGAGGTGGAAGTTACAGTGAGCTGAGATTGTGCCACTACACTCCAGCCTGCTGGGCAACAAAGAGAGACTTCATCTCAAAAAAAAAAAAAAAAAAAAAAAAGAAGCAGACAAAACTGGCAATAAAAAATCAGAACATTTAAGAGGGAGGAAAAGTAGCTGAAAACATGTACGGGAAACTTGTCGGGATTATAGTGCTGTTCTTTATGTTGACTGGATAGTGGTTTCTTAGGTGTATGTGATTGTCAAAATTCATAAAACTGTGCCATTAAGATTTGTGCATTTTAGTGTATAATTTTATCTTCATAAAATATATTCACACATTTAACAAAATAGGAAATGGAAATTATGTTCTAATCTATAAAAAGTAATTGAGAATATTTTTAAAAGATCTGGAAAGAAATTCTAGAAATAAAAATATTATCATTGTTTTCAAAAACTGAGTAGGCTCTGCTTCAAGCTACGCCCTGGATAAGAACAAGTGTCTATCAAGAACATCTTTTTATAAAAAAGGAGAACATATGTCTTGTTTTAAAAGATGTTTTCAAACATCAGAAAGCTACCAAAACTGTGCAGCCTTGAACCTGGACCTCGAAGAGAAGGGAAGTATAGAGATGTGAGTGAAGCTGAGCAATGCCTTTTCCTCCCAAGGTGTTGCTGAAAGTGGCCAGCTGAGAGTATGGGAAGTTCAGAAGAAAACGGTAACAAAGATGCTGAGAAGCTCAGAAAGATTGTGATAGTATTAAGGGCTGGAGAGAGACAAATTGGAGCTCAGGACCCTGTTAAGTGTCCCCAGGTCTTCCGGTAGGAGCCTAGCCGGGAGTAACAGTGACAGTCCTTACAAACAGAGATCAAAACCAGTGTCAAACCAACTGCATCTTAAAATGGATGAAATCTTTGCCTAGCATAGCAGCTGACTGAGGCAAAAATGGGTCATGTTTGGAGGAAGAGATCATCCAGTGCCTCAAATTATCTTTACAATTCTTCAAGCACAATATCTCTCATTGAGTCAAAATCCAAGCAAGGGTTCCAGAGGGCACCCAAAGTAAAGAGAAACACAGTTTCCCCCAAACAAACGCCTACCCTGGCTCTTCCAGCACCATCCATGCAAAGAGGGTTCCAACTGCCTGCAAGGGGCTCTATCATGAATGGAAACAAAAAAGGAAACTTACAATGTAACTATGGAAAAGGGGACATGAAGAATATCAGGCATCACTCCTACATGCAGATCCAAGGAGAGAGAAACGTGGCACTTAGTTTTCACTTAGCTTGGTGACAATATCTACAAAAGAATCCAGATGGCAGGATTGGCCTCCTGGACCAAGTAACACTCCAGGAGAGAAAAGAAATCAATTAGATCTTCTTTGATGTCACCACAGTTTTGTAGCTTACAGTAGTGGTCCCCAACACCCTAAAGCCCAGTACTGGTCCATGGTCTGCTAGGAACCAGGCTGTACAGCAGAAGACAAGCAAGTATTACCATCGGAGCTCCGACACTCAGCAGATCAGCTGCAGCATCAGATTCTCATAGAAGGGAGTACCCTGTTGGAAACTGCACATGCAAGGGATCTAGGCTGTGTGCTCCTTATAAGAATCTAATATCTAAGGATCTGAGGTAAAAGAGTTTCATCCTCCCAAAAAAATCCCCCTGTCCCGAATCCCATGCTCCAATCCATAGAAAAAATTGTCTTCCACAAAATTGGTCCCTGGTGTGAAAAAAGGCTGGGAAATGCTAGCTTATAGCATATAACTCTTCCACATATTTTGATATATTTAAATCGAATTATTTCATTTATTGGTGCTATTTCAAATGATACTTCAAAAATGAGCTAAAGGATTGAATGACTCACTATTGCTAACATGTCAATTCTCCCCAAATTGATCCATTGATTCAATGTAATGAAAATCAAACTCTTCAGCCAGGCATGATGACGGCTCACACCTGTAATCCCAGAACTTTGGTAGGCTGAGGCAGGCAGATCTCTGGTGCTCAGGAGTTTGAGACCAGCCTGGGAAACATGGCAAAATTCCATCTCTACTATTAATAAAAATACAAAAATTAGCCAGGAATGGTGGTGCACACCTGTAGTGTGAGCTACTCAGGAGGCTGAGGTCGGAGAATCACAGGAGTCCAGGAGGTCAAGGCTGCAGTGAGCCAGGGTTATGCCACTGCACTCTAGCCTGGCTGACAGAGCAAGACCCTGTCTCAAAAACGAAAACAAAATCAAATTCTTCATAGGCTTTTTAAAATCAAAACTGATAAGCTGATTCTAAAACTTATATAGAAAGGCAAGAGAATCAAATTAGCCAGAACTACTTTGGAGGACCCATACTACCTGATCTCAAAGCTTAATATAAAGGTACAGTAATCAAGATAGTGGAGTATTAGTGAAAATATAGACACAGATCAGTGGAACAGAATGGGGGATACAATAGACTCTCCTGTATATGACAGATTGATTTTCAACAAAGACGTCAGCAATCCAACAGAGAAAAAGTAGCCATTTCAACAAATGGTGCTGGAGCAACTAGACATCCATGTACAAAAACAGACAAAATTTAACCCATGTCTAACGCGATCTACATTTTTAAATAAATAAATACTAAGAGTGCGTATTATCAACAATCTTCACTAAAGAAACTGCTAAAGATACTTCAGGAAGAAGAAACTGTCTGTGAAAAAGTGAGAAAAGAAACCGATGAATGTAAGTAAATGTTTGCAAATTATTTCTGTGAAACAATAGTAAAAATATCTAATTTGCAGGGTTTAAAATGATAAAAATGCAACATAAAACTTCTTTCATGGGAACAAGCAATTGGAATTAAGAACAAACATCTTTGTATTTTTCAGAAAAAAGATAAAGATGTTTAATAATTTTTAATTTTAAGTTACATATGTATATTAAAATATAAAGAGCAAATGTTAAAAATTAAACAACTAAAAATAAAAAACAAAATGTACAACTTCTAAAACAGTATAGACAAATAGAACTAAACAAAAAGTAAATGAATCCTAAAATAGGTTAAAAAAAAAAAACGAGAGGAGATAGCATTGAAAATGTGGGCAAGTAAAAAGTCCAAAATGATATATAAATATAATATATAATAGATCATAGTGTCATAAAGAAGATAAATTGATTATACTCAGGAGTTAAAAGAGACTGCCATTTTGGATGACAAAGAAAATCCAACTGTATGCTTCCGTTTGTTTGTTTTTTTTAGAGACGGGGTTTCATTACGTTGATCAAGCTGGTCTCAAACTCCTGACCTCAAGCAGTCCTCCTATCTCGGCCTCCCAAAGTGCTGGGATTATATGTGTGAGCCACTGTGCCAGCCCCTGTATGCTATTTTTAAGACATACCTAAAGCATAAGAACACAGACAATTTGAAATTAAAAGATTGGGAACAGATATGCTATGCCTGTATTTACTGATAGAACTGAAACATAGTTCTAGATTAATATCAGAAAAAATACAATTTAACAGAAAAAAAAGCATTATTAGAGATTTTTTAAAAGGCAACTTATCCAGTGATAAAATTTCCAATTCTCAGGAAAATAGAACAATTCTGCATTTGTATGTAACTAATAACCTTTCTTCAAAATATATCCAAAAAAACTGACTGACTTAATAAATTCTACATCATAGTGAGATCTTTTAATGTATGTTTCTCAGTTATTGAAAAAGACGGAACAGCCAAATATAAGTTATAGAAAATTTGAACAATACATTCATAAGCTTACTCTAATGGACATTTATAAAATGCTTCCCCCAACAATTAGAAAATAGACACTCATTTCAATCTCACGTGGAACTATTACAAAAATTGACCACATATTATGGCGGCCATAAAGCCAGTTTGTATTTCAAAGAATACCTATGAAACAGGTCACATTTTCTGATCACAAGGCAATTAATTCAAAACTCAAAATGCAAATAAAAAGCACTTTAAAAATGTACATTATCAGAGTATCTAATATCCCCAATGGAGCATAAGCTCAGAGGCAAAAATAACTAGACACACGAGAGTTACCTCAAAAGAAAGTCAACAAACTGAAGAAATACATACTCATCTGAAACACAAATGTTGAAACACACAAGCTAAGGGTTTTTTTTAAAAAAAATAAGCATAAAAGTAAAAGTAATAAGACATGTAAGGATGCCAGTAATGCAAAACAGTCACTGGAAATGATAAGAAAGAACACTGTAGAAGTATTAGATTTGATGATTACAACAGTTGAAATAAAAATTAAAATAGTGGAGGAAATAGAATAGGTTCAGCTGAAAAATGAACCAGTGAATTTTAAAAATAGATTGAGATAAAAGCAGCAAAAAATAAAGGAGACAGAAGTTTTGCAGGCTGGAGTGCAATGGTGTGATCATAGCTCACTGCAGCCTTGAACTCCTGGGCTCAAACAGTCCTCCCACCTCAGCCACCCAAGTAGCTAGAACTAGAACTACAGGCATGTGCTACAGGGATTAGCCACACCCAGCTAATTTTTTTTTTTTTTTTTTTGAGGCAGTCTTGCTCTGTCACCCAGTCTGGAGTATAGTGGTATGATCTTGGCTCACTGCAACCTCTGCCTCCTGAGTTCAAGTGATTTTCCTGCCTCAGCCTCCAAAGTAGCTAGGATTACAGACATGTGCTACCATGCTCAGCTAATTTTTGTATTTTTAGTAGAGATGGGGCTTCACCACGTTAGCCAGGCTGGTCTTGAACCCCTGACATCAAGTGATCTGCCTGCCTTGGCCTCCCAAAGTGCTGGGATTATGGGCATGAGCCACTGTGCCCGGCCCTGGCTAATTTTTTAAAATTTTTGTAGAGACAGGGTCTCACTATATTCCCTAGACTGGTCTGAAACCCCTGGGCTCAAGCAATCCACCCATCTCAGCCTCCAAAAGTGTTAGGATTACAGGCATAATGAAGATGTTAAGAAGTGTCCTGGAAATGGAGAATTGCAGAGGCAATGCCTAGAGTGAAAGCAATGAGGTAGGGTAGCATGCCAGAGATGGCCGAATTTAGGAGGCTGAAAACAAAATTACAGTAGCAGGAAGAATGACCCAGTATGAGGGTGCAGTGACGGGGGAGGGGAGAAGTGACGGTGGGTGCTGTGGAAGTTCTCTGCTAGTCACTTTCACTGTCTCATAGAAATAGAAAGCAAGGTCTTTTAGTGTATGAGTGGAGAAGGTAGTGTTGCAAGTTAGATCAGGGAGCTTAAAAAATACAGAAAATAGGCCGGGCCCAGTGGCTCATGCCTGTAATCCCAGCACTTTGGGAGGCTGAGGCAGGCGGATCATGAGGTCGAGAGATTGAGACCATCCTGGCCAACATGGTGAAACCCTGTCTCTACTAAAAATACAAAAATTATCTGGGCATAGTGGCAGGCGCCTGTAGTCCCAGCTACTCAGGAGGCTAAGGCAGGAGAATCACTTCAACTCAGGAGGTGGAGGTTGAGGTAAGCTGAGATGGTGCCATTGCACTCCAGCCTGGGCAATAAGAGCAAAACTCAGACTCAAAAAATATATACATATATGTGTGTGTGTGTGTGTGTGTGTGTGTGTGTGTGTGTGTGTGTGTATTTTAACTATCACCTACAAAAGTGAGAATGAATGGATTATGGAAACAGGATAGAATTACTGAGCAGGAGTAACTGGTCCACTGAAGTTTGTAGTAATGAATTTAGAGTGAGACTGACCAGGATGGCTTTGTGTATTTCTCCCGCCACCTTTGGCTATGTGAATATAGGTACAGAGAGTCAGAAGATTATACATTACCATGGCTCAAGCTTTGCTCTGAGAAAACTACAAGTAAAAGATGAGTAAAATATCTGAGAGCGTATGCAAGAGAATGAGGACTTTGAAAAGCATGAAGCGGGAGAAGGACGGGAGAGGCAGGCTCTGTGCATCTGGGGTTATGCGGGAGGTGGGGGTGCTGAAGGACTGTCAGAGTTGGGGTGTACAGGAAGCCTGCTTGCGAGTTAGGGTGTGGTGGCCAAAGAGTGGAATGCCTGGAAACTGAAATCAAGGAAGTTTGCAGTGTGGCCAGAGTGAGTAGCTAAGGTTGGGTAGAAAACAAAAAGTCATGAAAGGAAACTGAAATAACATATTACTAAATAAGCCTTTGTTTAAGAATAGAGACTTCCATTTCTAGAAGGCAGTACAGCTGGGTTTATCCTTCCACCTGAAACAATGAAACTACAGATGGAATAAATGAAAATAATTACATCATGATAGTGGACATGAGAAAATAAAGGGCAGTGATTGATCCCTGAGATGAGACCTATGACTGCCCCACCTTACCGCCTTGAGAGAATGCCCAGGCAGAAACCGAAAAGAGGGCATCCAGGCAACGCACAGAGGATTCCTCGAGTTGAGGAGACAAAACTCAGAGAATTTGGGGAGAATAAAGCAGCCAGTATTTACAGGACAAACTACTGGAGAAGAGAGAGCTGTATGGAGATAAAACCAGGAGGATCTTCGAGGGGTCCCACTTGAGTATCGGCAGAGGACTGAGCAGTGCATGCATAGAGGAAACGGCCCAGGGCTAGGGAGGGAATCACCTAGAAGGATCAGAAGGAACAGTCCCCAGCTCTCACACAGGGCTGGGAATAGTGCTCATTCCCTCCAGAAAACCTCAAAATTCACAGGTTTTAGACAGAGTACTCAGGAGAACCTTGCCTCAGTAGTGAGGCATAACTAGTCCTATATTCAACATGGCTCGTATACCACCTGCAAATCTCACTTCCGGTCACAGAAGACAGGACCTGCGTCTCCTCCAAAGTCAGCAAACCCCTCCCTGTCAGAATACAGCCTGAAGGGAAGCTGCTCTTGTTCCCATTCTGTCCTTTTAACACATTCATCCAGGCTCCAGGCATTTCCTACAGAAGACATTCTCAGCTCCATCCTCTCAAAGAACAATACAATTACTGAATGCTGAGTGAAAAGTATTTTATTCACAACTGGGCATCAGGCAAGGAAGTATTGCTTTCAGAATGCCTGCAATTCCAGGACAAAGAGAGAACACCTATTCTATTAGTAGCTCAAATTATTTATTATTATTATTATTTATTATTATTATTATTATTATTGAGACAGAGTCTTGCTCTGTGGCCCTGGCTGGAGTGCAGTGGCACGATCTCAGATCACTGCATCCTCTGCATCCGGGTTCAAGCAATCCTCACTGCCTCAGCCTCCTGAGTAGCTGGGACTACAGGCACCCACCGCCATGCCCAGCTGATTTTTTTTTATTTTATTTTTGGTAGAGACGGGGTTTCACCACATTGGCCAGGCTGGTCTTGAACTCCTGACCTCATGCAACCCGCCTGCCTCAGCCTCCCAAAGTGCTGGGATTACAGGCGTGAGCCACCGTGCCCAGCCCATAGCTCAAATTGTTACACAGCAGTCAATAATTTTGATTCTATCATGCTTGGGTCCTTCTGACAAAATATAAACATCTCTACTTACCTCAGGTTGTATAGTTTTTAGAATGATCCTGTAATCCATGGCTTCTCTCTTAAAATGCAAGGTTTTAAGAAATCTAAATCTTTCCTTCCTACAAGGTGTAGAGATATATGCCAAATTAAACAGGACTAGACTATACTAATGGCAAAAAAGATAGGTCTATTTTTTCAAAACCAAAGATCCATCAACAAGCAATAATTTAAACAAGGGAAAAAGTGTAGCAGGCAGTCAATGGCCTGCTCCTTGGCCATTTAACCCCTATACTGCATGTACTGCAAACACTTGTACAAATACTACAAACACTTTTGTTCCCAGACCAACCAAACTGAGAGTCAGGCTACTATTTTTCTATTATTATTATTATTATTTATTGTTTTTGTGTGTGAGAGATGGAGTCTTGCTCTATCGCCCAGGCTGGAGTGCAGTGGCACAATCTCGGCTCACTGCAACCTCTGCCTCCCAGGTTCAAGCAATTCTCCTGCCTCAGCCTCCTGAGTAGCTGGGACTACAGGCACGTGCTGCCACGCCCAGCTAGTTTTTGTATTTTTAGTACAGACAGGGCTTCATCATGTTGGCCAGGATGGTCTCGATCTCTTGACTTATGATCCGCCCGCCTCAGCCTCCCAAAGCGCTCACAGGCGTGAGCCACTGCATCTGGCCAAGTCAGGCTACTGTTTCTAATGATCCAATAACGAGTTCCAGATGAACTGGGGAGGAAGAGAGTTTTTATGTCTGTAACCAGCCACAGGAAGAAGGCCTGGAAATTATCGCCGGACCGACTAAAAATTACAAAGTTTTCTAGAGTTTATATACCCTCTCAGCCACGTGTCTGCATGTCAGTGTGCAGTCACCTAAAGACATAAGTGATTAACTTATAATCTATAACGAAGGGCTGAGTCCTGAAGACCTTCTCCTGGAGCTTCGGTAAATGTATTTAATCTAAGTGGGTGTCAGTGCTGGGGTGATTACCCTTATCTTGTCTCCTGCTAAATCATAAAGGTTGAGGAGTTCCTTTAGACCTCAACAAACTTGTTTGTGGAAGCCTGGGGAATTTCTTCAGACCCCGAATAAAACTTGTTTAATCCTAAAAGGGTCCTGTTAAGAAGTCCTTCATTATCCTGTCATGCTTCAAGGCCTAGGCAAACTCTTGGTGGGCTTTTGTTACATTCCAGCCTTCATATAAGGGCACTGGCTCCATCAGCTTTTAGTGTTTAACGGAGCTACTCAGTCAGTGCTGGGACACCTGTAATGGAGGCCTGCGTTAGTGAGACCTGGCCTGCCACACTTTGTCTATACACCAAATACTACAAACGCTTAGCCTCTCTGCTTGAGATTTTTCCCTGACCCCAGGAGCGTGCTCATCTCACAGTGAACATTAGACACACCCAAAGGGCAATGAAGTACCCTTCAACCAGGAGCAGATGGGGGGCCAGGGGAAAAATACCCCAACTTCCTCTCCGCTTGATAGGAAAAAACTCGATAGTATATTTACACTGCCTCCCAGAATCCCCCAGCAGGACTACTGCAATTCCCCCGTCTTCATAAATAAGCCCTATCTGGGCAGTGGGCAAGAGGAACCCACTGGGCTCCCACAGGAGCACTGGTTTCCTTCCTGACCAACATTTTTAAACTAGCAAGTACCATGCAGATTTACGCGATAGTCTGTTTCTTTTCTGACTCCTGCTCCCTCCTTGCCCCTCACTATTCTAAGTTCCAGTGGCACACAGTGGTAACTTGCTTGATAATTAATTCTGTGTTATCTTCCTTCCCATTCCTGTTCTGCCTCCTCAATCCTCTACGGATACTTCCAGATCACCGCCCCCTCCCCCAAGTAAAATACTCGCAATCAATTTCTTCTCTCAGAGTTTGCTTCTGGGGAGACACAAACTAAGTGAACAGGTATGTCACAGAGGCATATGTGCACTGATATTCAAAACAAAAGGCTTTCAGAGACCATTTAGTCCCCTTTCAGCATTTAGAGATAAAGGAACTGAGGTCCAGGGAATGCCGAGTTAGTGGCAGAGTCAACAGCAACAATGAAAACTGACAGCATCCTAAGAAGCTGATGAAAATGTATAAGGAATGGTAGCAGAACCGAAAGGCACAGGAGTCTGCTAAGGTTAAGGAGTTGGCCAAGGTTGACTGTGTTTATGTTTGAGTTACATATAAATATACAGGTAATTTGTAATTATAGTTTGAGTAAATATAGTGGATGAATTATTTTCCCCTTGATGATTTCAATCAATCCATTACTGTACCAAACTGCCAGCTTTAGAAAGTCCTCACTCATGCATAAAGAGAAGAACAACAAAGAGAGAGCAGCTGGTTTATTTGCAAGACTGTGGGGCATTGCAGAAAGGCTGTTGGAACATGATGGAAGGGAATTCAGCAAGACTCAGAAGAGACTCACATCCACTTCTCCCAGCCACGGTCCACTGCTCACGCCCCAGGCTGTGGGAGAGAGGACGTGGACCCGTGGCGCCAACACACACCGCAGGAGGAGCCCCTTGAAGTTGTCTGTCTGAACTAAGAATATTTCCACAATGAAACTCACAACAGATCTGAATGCTTAAGTTAGAGTCTGCATGAAGCGCTAGAAGGAATGAAACCACCTTTGCAAAAATCATGACCATGACAAAAATCTGACAAAGCAAAATTATGACAGTGAAAGAAATCTGACCTAACTGACTCCATCTTGCTTCTAACCTCCCGGTTGTCGTTGTTCATCCCTGAGTGTAGGCTGAACTAACTTTGGGAGGAATTTAGTTCATAGTTTAACTTTGAAGCAAAGATGATAACAGCCCCTCCCCAAAACAAAATCCCTCCTTGCCTGGGGACCAGAGCGCCTTTGTAAAACTAACAAATTAGTCACAAGATTAGAAATTATGGTTCAGGAGTCATGCAGCCAGAGGTCACAAGATTCCTAACCTCCCCAGTTGTTCCCATGGATATGATTATTGTAAAACCTAAGATTCATGTCTGAAGTATTTTTCAGACCCTGCATTCTGATGGACCAGCTGCTACTGCCTAGGCTGGTAAACTGGCTCATCTGATCTTGTGCCTCCCCACCCAGGAACTGACTCAGTGCAAGAGGACAGCTTCAACTCCCTATGATTTCATCTCCAACCCAACCAATCAGCATTCACCATTCCCTAGTGCCCTGCCTGCCAAACTGTCTTTGAAAAAACCCTGGTCTCTGAATTTTCAGGAAGGCTGATTTAAATAATAAAACTCCATTCTCCCAGTTAGCCAGCTCTGTGTGCATTAAACTCTCTCTCTACTGCAATGCCTCTGTCTGGCCAGTGAGCAAGAAGAACCCATGGGACAGTAACAGGAGCACTGGTTTCCCGACCAGTAAATCTACCCTGAGTTCCCGGTTGGCCATACACCAGCAGGCAAGTCACCTAACCTCACTGAGCCATTGTTTTTCCATCCGGAAAATGTGATAATACTTGATCTGCCCACTTCACAGAGTTGTAATGACATCTACCAGTTCTAGGAGAGCAGAATGTGCCCATCTCCTTCCCTATTTGAATCCCTGTGCCTTGCAGGGTCAGGCTCACAGTAAACTCAGCATATGTGGATGGTTACCTGATAGCTCAAATGATGCATGCAAAACATTTTTAAACTAGCAAGTACCACCCAGATATAAGAGATGGTCTGTTTCTTTTCTGACTCCTGCTACCTCCTCTTCCCCGACTATTCTTGCTCCAGCAATGCCCCTGTAACCAACCCATCCTTCAGCCTAAGAGTTTTCCCGAGGCCTCCCCAGCCAGTGTGATGTCTTCAGTGTGATACAGTCACCTGACCCACAGTCAAGGACAACTGTGGTTCCAAAATCCCCCAGCACAGTTAAAGTCTCCTAACCACCTAGATCGCAGTACTCCCAACATGTTCAGGTAACCAGTTTCTCCCAAGCCACCCTTCACATAGCATCCTCCCTCTACAGATCCCCAGGAATATTTCCAAAATGCCTTCCCTAGCCAGACAAGCTCTCACCCTTTCCGGCTTCTCTGCTCAGCTCAGCCTAACTTCTCAGGCCCCTCTCTTCCCACTTCGGCCCAGCACTCAGATCTCTGAAGAGCGCCCCTACTTCACCCTCCCAGCAGCTGATGTAGGAAGAAGTGAAACCCGATATGCAGGAGCTACACTGTTCACCTTTCACCTTCACCTTTAGCAGCCTCTAAAACTGATGCCTTGGGGTCACCTAGAAGGAAACCAGGACGAATTCAACAGAATACTGCACTATTTTGCTAACGCTGAGCAGATGAATGTGACTCCGGGAGAAAAATAAAACCAAAAGTAAAAGGCAGAACTGAGCTCATAACCTGGTTTGCCGCACTCAGTGCTGATCAGCTGTGTGATAACGCTGCTCAGTGTCTCCAAGCGTCCATTTTACCACCTATGAAGTGAAGATAACAATACTTCTTGCACAGTGTCAGGAAGGCCAAAGGAAATCATTTAAGTGTGTGCCTGGAACTTGATACCTCAGTCAATGTCAGTTTCCCTCCTCCCCTGACTCAGTGGGTCCACTTGTAGCCACACTTCCCATGGAAGCCCTCACATGTGGGTCCTCCCTCCTTCATCACTGGAGGAAGGAAATTAACATTTCCAGGGCACCTTCTCCATACTGGCCCCTCTCAGAATCACCCTGGAGGCTCAGAGATGTCAGGAGACTTTCTCAAGGTCACACAGCTCCTACCAGGCTCAGCTGAAATTCAATCCTAATTCTCTAGGACTCCAAAGTCTGCTTTCCATGCTTCTCACAGCACTCTCCTTTCAAAGGATGCACATCAATCAGCACCACAAACTGGTTAAAATGATTATACAACATCAAGAAAAGAAATTCATCATCCAGGAAGGGCCATTTACTCAGGGGGCCTCTTTATCCTATTTTCAAATATCCCTCTGTCCTTGAGTCTCCTTGTCTCATCTGCATTTCCCGCTCATTCCACAAGGTGGCAATATTCAACAGAGTTACATGTAAAACAGCTCGAGCAGAGATCCCTGAGATTATCAAGCTCTCCCTCCACCTCATTTAAAAATCTGCAAGGAGACCAGACGCAATGGCTAACGCCTATAATCCCAGCACTTTGAGAGGCTGAGGCAGGCAGATCACATGAAGCTGGGAGTTCGAGACCAGCCTGGTCAACATGGCGAAACCCCATGTCTACTAAAAATACAAAAATTGGCCAGGCATGGTGGCATGCACCTGTAACCCCAGCTACTCCAGAGGCTGAGGCCAGAGAATCGCTTGAATCCGGAAGGTGGAGGCCGAGGTGAGCCGAGATCACACCACTGCACTCCAGCCTGGGTGACCCCGTCTCAAAAACATACATATATATATTCAAGGAAATATGTACCATGAAATGCACTGGGGGAAACACACACACACGTATCCCAACGAAAATCCTTCCTTTTCAACTCCCATCATTCCCTGAGGACAAAAAGATGCCATCTCAGAGGCTTATCTGACACTTTGTTCCTACAAGTCAGAAAAACAAGAAAAAAGGGGGAAAAAAGGTATGAAAATAGGGTAAGAAGAAAGGAACACAAAAGGGAAGGGGCAAATAATAAGGGACAGGACCATAGTTAATGGTAAAGGGAAGCAAGAAGGAAAGAAGAGGATGTTCTGTTTGAGGACCTTGTGTTTCTGACAGCAGTGGATCGCAATTCCCAGTTTAGGGCATGTAAACTCCAACCTTTTTCTCTCTTGCTGAAATTCCTATCTAAGGGCCTTGGGGCTCCAAACCATAAAATCTCATCACATGGGTTCTATTTAACCCTATTTATAACACGGCTTAGTTTCCAACCTGATTCTGGCATAACATAACACAACATAGATGGGCTTGAGAGCTCTAAAAATAAATAAATAGGCCGGGCGCGGTGGCTCAAGCCTGTAATCCCAGCACTTCGGGAGGCCGAGGCGGGTGGATCACGAGGTTGAGAGATCGAGACCATCCTGGTCAACATGGTGAAACCCCGTCTCTACTAAAAATACAAAACATTAGCTGGGCATGGTGGCGTGTGCCTGTAATCCCAGCTACTCAGGAGGCTGAGGCAGGAGAATTGCCTGAACCCAGGAGGTGGAGGTTGCGGTGAGCCCAGCCAGTGAGCCCAGCCGAGATCGCGCCATTGCACTCCAGCATGGATAACAAGAGTGAAACTCCGCCTCAAAAATAAATAAATAAATAAATAAATAAATGACACTACAGATAAAGAAGGAATTCAAAATATTTTACCCCTAAATATGTTTCTTTGACATATTTTGAAGTGGCCCTGCAAAGCCCTATTTTTGTGGGGGGAAATTTGCATCCGTAAAGAATTTCTATTAATGTATCTTTCCCCTTCCAGGCCCTTCCAATCCTAATGAGATTAACTGAGAGTCTAGAACCTTTTAAAAGTCTGAATAAGAAACATTTGCCATCTACTGTCTCTAAGGGTGACCACGTAGGAGACTTCACCTACATAATAAGAACCTTGGTCTCCTCAGTCCCTTATCTTAATCCAGACACTCCTTTCTATGGATTCCAGATTTTTAGATAAAAACTTAATTCTTTCAGTCAGTTGCCGATCAGAAAATCTTTGAGTCTACCTATGACCTATAAGTCCTCCCCAACACCCTCCGCCCATCCCCACCCGCTTGGAATTGTCCTGCCTTTCTGGAATGAACCAACGTATACCTCACATGTACTGACTAATGTCTTATGTCTTCCTAAAATGTATAAAACCAAGCTGTGACCCAGCCACCTTGGACACGTTCTCAGGACCTGTTGAGACTGTGCCTTGGGCCATGGTCACTCATATTTGGCTCAGAATAGATCTCTTCAAATATGTTGTAGAGTTTGGCTCTTTCATTGACGAGGGACATGAGCATCAGAAACTCCTTGACACTTGGCCAGCATCCCACAGAAGTCAGGGCAGAGTCTACCTTTCAGCCTCTAAGCACCACTGGGGCACTGAATACATAACGAAAATTTTTAAATACAAAAAGAAAAAGAGCCTCAGGAAAATATAATAGTATAACAAAATATCTAGTATTTGTTTCACCAGAGTTCCAGGAGAGGAGAAAGAGAACTGGGCTGAAAAAGTCCTCAAAGAAATAATGATTGAAAGTTTCCCAAATTTGACAAAAGATATAACTCACAGATTCAAGTTTTGTAAACCCCAAATAATAACCAAAAGAAATTCATACCAAGGCACATCATATTTCAACTTGTGAAAAGTAAAGACAAAGAAAAAAACAGCAAAATTTTGAACAGCAACGAGAGAAGTGACAGGTATCGGGAAAAAATGCAAATGACAGTAGATTTCACAAAAGAAACCAAGAGGCCGGAAGGAAAATGTTATAGCATTTTTCCAGTGTTGAAAGAAAATCACTGTCAACTCAGAATTACGTATCTAGAGAAAACATCCTTTAGGAATGGAGGAGAAATCAAGACACTCTCAGGTAAAAGAAAACTAAGGGAATTTGTTTGCTAGCAACAAATTTTTTTGGAAGCAGGTGGGGATAGGGAGACAGGGTCTTGTGCTGTCACCCAGACTGGAGTGCACTGACTGGCATGATCATGGCTCCTGCAGCCTTGACTTCCAGGTCTCCAGTGATATTCCCACCTCAGCCTCTCAAATAGCTGGGACCACAGAATTTTTATTTTTTTGTATAGATGGGGTCTCACTATGTTGCCCAGGCTGGTCTTGAACTCGTAGGCTCAAGCAATCCTCCCACTTGGTCTCCCAAAGTGCTGGAATTACAGGCATGAACCACAGTGCCCAGTCTAAAGGAAGTTTTTTTTTTTTTTTTTTTTTTTTTGAGACGGAGTTTCGCTCTTGTTACCCAAGCTGGAGTGCAATGGCGCGATCTCGGCTCACCGCAACCTCCGCCTCCTGGGTTCAGGCAATTCTCCTACGTCAGCCTCCTGAGTAGCTGGGATTACAGGCACACGCCACCATGTCCAGCTAATTTTTAGTATTTTTAGTAGAGACGGGGTTTCACCATGTTGACCAGGATGGTCTCGATCTCCTGACCTCGTGATCCACCCGCCTCAGCCTCCCAAAGTGCTGGGATTACAGGCTTGAGCCACCGCGCCCGGCCTAAAGGAAGTTATTTTTTAAAAAAATTTTAAAGGTAGTGGTTTTTTTTTAAAGGAATTTAAAACGTCACAATGGCAAAAAGAACAATAGCAAGAGCAAAAACAGTGGTCAATTCCATAGACTTTCCTTCTCCTCTTGAGTTGTCTAAGTTGTGTTTAATGGTTGAAGCAAAAATTGTATGATGTTGTTCTAAGCATACCTAGAAGAGTTAAGACAACATTATAAGTGGGAGAGGCTAAAGGGGTGTAAAGAGAGTTAAAGTTTCTGTACTTCACTTGAACTGGTAAAATGTTGACAGCAATAGATGAGGATAAATTATGTATATATTATGTAATACCTGGAGCAACCACCATAAAAGCTAGCAAAGACATATACTTACAAACACTGCAGATAAAACAAAGCAGAATTCTAAAACGTCCAAGAAAATCACAGGAAGGCAGAGAAAAGGAAACCAATAAATTAAAGACAGGGAACCAAGAGAATGCAAAAAATAAAATGCCAAATGTAAGCCTTATTATCTCAATAATTACACTCAGTGTAAATGGTCTAAATATACCAATTAAAAGACACAAATTGGGGATATGTTGATCAAAGGGTCCAAAGCTGCAGTTAGGAGGAATAAATGCTAAGTATTTAAGGTGATTGATATATTAATTAACTTGAGTCATTCATTACACTCTATACATGTATCATAACATCACTTTGTACTCCGTAAGTATATAGCGTTATAATTGATTTTAAAAAATTGAATTGGCAGAGGAATTAAACACAATACTCAATAGTATGCTGTTGGCCAGGTGTGGTAGCTCACATCTCTAATATCAACACTTTAGGAGGCTAAAGCAGGAGGATCACTTGAGCCCAGGAAGTTGAGACCAGCCTGGGCAACATAGCAAGACCTCATATCCAGTTAAAAATTTTTTTTTTTAATTTAAGAAAAAAAATTAGTATGGTCTGCCAGAAAATATTTCAAATATTTCTAGACAGTTTGAAAGTAAAAGGGTAGGAAAGCATATATAGACACCCCTGTGGGGGATATTAGTTTCAGGACCCCCTGGGTATAACAGAATCCTTGTATGCTCAAATTCTCTCTTTTTTTTTTTTAAGATGGGGTTTCACCATGATGACTAGGATGGTCTTGAACTCCTGACCTCAGGTGATCCACCCACCTCAGCCTCCCAAAGTGCTAGGATTATAGGCGTGAGCCACCACGCCCAGCCTCAAGTTCTTTATTTTAAAAAAAAAAAAGCATACAATTTACATATAATCTAGGTACATCCTCCCATGTACTTTAAATCATCTCTAGATTACTTATAACACTTTAATATAATATAAATAGCTGTTATACTGTATTTTAAAATTTGTATTATTTTTATCACAGTGTTGTTATTTTTTTTCAAATATTTTCAACCTGTGGTTGCTTAAATTCACAGTGTGGAACGAGCTGATACAGAGGACTGTATAGTGAAAACATTAATCCAAAAAATACAGAATTGGCTATACTATTATCAGATAAAGAAAACTTCAAAGCAAAGAAAATTACCAGGGACAGATAGGGACGTACCATAATGATAAAGGGTCATTCCAGCAAAAAGACACAGCAATTCTAAGTGTGTACACATCAAACAGCAGAGCTGCAAAGCATGTGAAGCAAAAACTAATAGAATAAAAAGGAGAAATAGATAAGTCAACAATTACAATTGGACTGTCCAACATGCCTCTTGCAACAATTGATAAAACAAGAGAGAAAATCAGCAAGATTATAGAAAAACTCAACAACACTATATCCAGCAGAATTCAACTGAGGAGATTCCACTCCACCACACAACAGCAGAAGAAGACACATTTTTTTCCAAGGGCTTATGGAATATATACCAAGATAAACCATATCCTGGGGCATGATGCAAACCTCAACAAATGCAAAATAATCAATTACACCGTTTGTTCTCTAACCACAATGGAATCTTCCACAGAGGAAGAATTTGCTAATACAGGTTGAATATCCCTTATCCAAAGGGCTTGGGACCAGAATTATTTTGAATTTCACATTTTTTTCAGATTCTGGAATATTTACTTGCGTTATACGTACTGATGAAGCATCCCTAATTTGGAAATCTGAAATCTGAAGTACCTCAATTAGCAGTTTCTTTGAGCAGGAACTTTGAGTATCATATCAAGGCCCAAAAAGTTTTGAATTTGGGGGAATTTTGGATTTCAGATTTCTGAATTAGGAATGCTCAACCTGAATTAAATATTTGCTGCTTCCAAGTATTTTGTTTTTTGTTTTTGTGAGGCAGAGTCTCCCTCTGTCACCCAGGCTGGAGTGCAGTGGGGTGATCTCGGCTCACTGCAACTTCCGCCTTCCAGATCCAAGCAATTCTCCCGCCTCAGCCTCCCAAGTAGCTGGGATTACAAGTGGCTGCCACCACACTCTGCTAATTTTTGTACTTTATTAATAGAGATAGGGTTTTGCCATGTTGGCCAGGCTGATCTCAAACTCCTGACCTCAGGTGATCCACCCACCTTGGCCTCCCAAAATGCTGGGTTACAGTCGTGAGCCATTGCAAAACAAATCTTCCTTCTTCCGTGTTGGCTAGTAAGCTGTTGTCTCTCAGCTTCACAATCACTTTCTTTCCCCGCTTTGTGATGCTGGGGCTGAAACTCTGTCCTTAGGCTTTGGTAACAGGGGACACTAAGACGGAATCTTCAAGGCAGGAGAAGGAAAGGGGGCCTTGCTCTTTCCTGGCCACGTCCTATGTCTGAACATCACCCAGCTACGCCACTTCACACCGACAGCAGCAGTTACTTGCAACAGCAGCAGCTGAATCCAGTTTGCAGTTTTTTCAACGCTTGGAGGACTGGTCTTACCAGGCTGCCTCAGAGACGCCAGCACCAGCCAGCGCGGCTCTCTCCTCAGAGGGGTGGGTTCATCCCAGGTCCACAGGGCCCCTCCTCTGAGCTCAGGGACACAAGCCCCAGTTGAGCAGCGCCCCTTCCTCTAAACTTCTAACCTCTTCCTTTGCAGTCCAGACCTAGAAGGGTAAGTGCTTCCTGCGGTTACCACCTCCATGTTCCCTTAGTGTTCCCTTTTTGCCTTTTCAGTTCTTGTTTTTTTTTGTTTTTTTTTGAGACGGAGTTTTGCTCTTGTTACCCAGGCTGGAGTGCAATGGCTCGATCTCGGCTCACCGCAACCTCCGCCTCCTGGGTTCAGGCAATTCTCCTGCCTCAGCCTCCTGAGTGACTGGGATTACAGGCACGTGCCACCATGCCCAGCTAATTTTTTGTATTTTTAGTTGAGACGGGGTTTCACTATGTTGACCGGGATGGTCTCGATCTCTTGACCTCGTGATCCACCCGCCTCGGCCTCCCAAAGTGCTGGGATTACAGGCTTGAGCCACCGTGCCCGGCTGCCTTTTCAGTTCTTTAAGTAGATGATGCTTTATATTAAATGTCCTCTCTCACGTGAACTGGGATGGTTTGTCTCCTGGCTGACTGTGTAAGTCCCACATTGAATGCTCTGAGACCTCCTCACCTTACACCAGCTTCCCTGACTTGAGACCATGTCCCAGGTGTGGCTGCCATTAACCTGAGTTATCAGCATCTGGGAGGCAGCTTTAAGGCACCACGAGGTGGGAGAGGTGAGAGCAGCCGTACGAGCAATCAGTTCACAGGAAGCTCACCTGAGTGTGGAAGCAGACGGTGGCTGAGACCTTGCCCGGATCCCCCACCTCCTGGTTCTGCTGGCCGTGTGTCCCTGCTGGCCGTGTGTCCCTGCTGCTTCCTTCTTTCTCAGAGCCTCCCCCTGAACTCCTTTTTCGGCTCTTGCTACTCAAACCTGACCTTTCCTCCATCATGGTGTGCCCCTGCCTTCACCAAGAGCACGTCTGCTGTGAACCCTGTGCCTCCTCTCATTTCACCATCTATGTTGGAATGGGCAGTGCAATTACATCAATTTTGAAATTGTCTATGTGTTTGGTGGGTTGTTTTTGTCTCCATTTTTACAGCAATTAAACATCAGTATTGTTTGCCAGGATCTCTAGTTCTCCTCCTTCCTGGCACATGGCAGGATTATATCTCCCTCCCCGCTCCTGTGACTCAATTTGGTCAGTAAAATGTGAATGAAAATAATGTGTGTCATTTCTAAGTGGAACCATTTAAGCATTGGTGCATACTTTTCCATTTTCCCACTTCCCTTGCTGCTGGCAACCAATGATGTTCCAAAAAACCAAGTCTGTATCTACCTTGTCCATGAGTCAGTGACATGGAACAGAGGCTTCCACCAACCCTAATGAGCACATACCATAAGCAAGCAATAAACCTTTGTTTCAAATCACTACATTTGTGGTAACAGATCATGGATTTCGTGACTATAGCAGAACTCAACCTGTCCTTAGTCATGGTTAAGACGACCCAACGTCCTCATGTCTTATTTGCAATTTAAAGGACAATGCATTCTGGTTACATTTGTCACTAAATATGGTGACGGTTAGACAGTGCTTCCATGAGATGGTACCTCTGGGAAAACGCTGCTGCCCTCGAGAATGAGCTAATGTTCCCATAGGCTTGAAGAGGCAATAATGAGGCTTCTCAGAACCTGGACGGGGTGCTCAGCTTTCCCTTTGAGTCAAAGTATAAACCTACACACAATAGATAGAAGCAAGGTAACCAGTCACCTGAAAAAATGGAATGGCTCCCAAAGCAGAGAAGCTAGTACTATCATTTCTTTTATTCCACAGCATATCTAAGAAAAGAATGTAAATTGAAGAGGGAATGTTCAGAAACAGGAGCATAAAAAGCAGAGCCAGAGAGGTAAACTCACTCAACGAATGTTCATCAAGCACCTCTGACATGCTTGGCTGACTGCTAGATGCTAAAGTTACAGCCATGAGAATGAAAGTCAGGACCCCTACCTTGAAGGGACGGACAGCCAGCAGGGGAGACGGATAATCAGTAAACTACATTTAGTCTAAAGCTGCCTCCTTACATATTTTAAGTTCGGCCTAAAGGTCTCTCTGTACATAGTGAACTGTAACCTAACTAGATGTGTCAATAGACTATAACCTGCTCTTGTACCAATCACAGTTTTGGTCAATCCCAGGTGGCCAACCGTTCATACTGTGCTCGAATAAGGCAAACGCTGAGCTGCAACCGGTCCAGTTATTTCCGCACCTCACTTCTGTTTTCTAGACGTCACTTTTCTTTTTCTGTCCCAACTATGTGGCAGCCCTGGAGTGGCTCTGAGCCTATTCTGGTTCTGGGGACTGCCAAATTATTGGATTATTCTTTCCCAAATTAAACTCTATTAAAGTTAATTTGTGTAAAGTTTTCCTTTAATATAATTAAGCAAGAGACAATAATGAAGCAGGATGTGGACCATAATAGAGAAGTACATGGAACCCTGGGAGCCAGAAAGTGAGAGGAGTTTACCCAGGACAGGGCAGGTGGGCTCAGGGGGTGAGGTGCAGAGTTTCAGTTCTACAAGAGGAATATATCCACAGCTGCTCTACAAATTGCTCCTACAGTCAACAACACTATATTCTACACTTTAAAATTTGTTAACAGGGTAGACCTCTTGTTAAGTGTCCTTACCAAAATGAAAATAAAACTACAAATATAAGTATAAAAAGAAGAAGCGTATTCTAAGCAGAGAGACAAGTGTGTGCCAACTTTCTGAGACTGAACACAACAGGGTCAGCAAATGGTCAGACGAGGAATTCACCACGGCCAGAGCATAGACTGAGAGGAGAGAGGCCGGGGAAGAAAGGTTGAGATCTTGTGTGGCTTTGAAATCTGCGCTAAGAAGTTTGGCCTTTGGAGTAACATAGTCAGATTTATTTTATTGTATTTGTTTTATATTTTATTATTCATTTTAGAGGTAGGGTCTTGCTGTGTTGCCCAGGCTGGAGTGCAGTGGCATGCTCGTAGCTCACTGCAACCTTTAATTCCTGGGCTCACATAATCCTCCTGCCTCAGCCTCCTGAGTTGCTGGGACCACAGGGGCTCACCACCACACCTGGCTAATTTTTTTATTTTTTTGTAGAGACAGGGTCTTGCTATTTCCCCAAGCTGGTCTCAAACTTCTGGGCTCAAGCAATCCTCCCACCTCAGCCTCCAAAATTGTTAAAATTACAGGCATGAGTCACCATGCTCGGCCCAGATTGATTTTTTTAGAAAACAGTTCTCTGACTGCTGAGGCATTCTTAGGCCTTTGCATCCTCATAGCTTAGCTTCCACTTAGGAGTGAGAACATACGATGTTTGGTTTTCCATGCCTGAGTTGCTTCACTTAGAATAATGGTCTCCAGTTCCATCCAGTTTTCTGTGAATGCTATTATTTCATTCCTTATTATGGCTGAGTAGTAGTCTATGGTGTGCGTGTGTATATGTGTATATATATACACTACAATTTCTTTATCCATCAGTTGATTGATGGGCATTGCTGCTGGTTCCATATTTTTGCAGTTGGGAATTGTGCTGCTATAAAAATGTGTGTGCAAGTGTCTTTTTTGTATAATGACTTTTTTCTTCCAGGTAGATACCCAGTAGTGGGATTGCTGGATCAAATGGTATTTCTGCTTTTAGTTCTTTAAGGAATCTCCACACTGTTTTCCATCGTGGTTGTACTAATTGACATTTCCACCAGCAGTGTAAAAGTGTTCCCTTTCACCACATCCCCACCAACATCTATTATTTATTTTTATTTTTTTATTATGGCCATTCTTGTGGGAGTAAGGTGATATTTATTGCATTGTGGTTTTCATTTGCATTTCCCTGATCATTAGTTATGCTGAGCCCTTTTCATATGTTTGTTGGCCATTTGTATATCTCCTTTTGAGAACTGTCTACTCGTGTCCTTAGCCCGAGAAGTTTCCTCATGCCACTTTTTGATGGGCTAATTGGCATGAGGAAACTTCCAGGAATAATGTAGATGTTTATAATCTTGACTGTATGTGGTGATAGTCATATATATATGTCAAAACGTATGTGCAATCTAGTGTACATCAATTAAACTTCAATAAAGTTATTTTTGTTGTTTTTAATGCTCTCCAATCATCACTACTGTTTGCCAAACACTGACTTAAGCAGAGAAGGCCGCACATGGTGGCGGGGGGGATAGGATGCAGCACAAAATGTGCACAGGTTGGAAAGGGATTATCGGCATTTTGAACCACATTTAATTTAAAAAAAAGTAAGCCTCCTGGGAAAATGATCGATCAAGACTGCAGTGAAACCAGGAACCTTTACAAATGCAGATATAAGAACAATTTTTATATGATAGTAAAGATGCTAAAAAGCCAAGTGCCAGCCCTGCTGTCCCCCCAGGATGGGACACAGCAAAACCTCCAGGAAAGTCATTTCACAGCCTCTCATGCCCTGACGCATCCTGTGTGCTGCTGTTGGACTAATTTTTCTCGGAGAGTATTTTCATCCTAAACTCTCGTTCTCTAATCTCCTGGGGCCCACCATGGCTTACGAGGCCAAACCCAGTTCCACCTGCCTGCTCTGCAGATTCTACCTCTGCAATATAGTCTGGCTGGCCTGCTGGCTGCTCCTCAGCACTTCAGGTCTCCCCGCAGGCTGCCCACCCTTCTTTTAGACCCAGCTTCATTTTATATCCTCTGCTAATCCTTTCTTGGCTTCACCACTAGGTGACCATTTATCTTTCCTTTCATTAATAATCTATAGAGACTATATTTCTGGGCCAAAAATTGGAACATGTGGATACAGAGTTTTATGCTGTTGACAGATGTGAAAGACACTCTGGGAAATATTGCTTGGATGCCCATAAATTGGACTTTGGAGGATTTTTCGATAGTATATGGGGCCAGGAAACAAGACATCTGAAATAGGGCCGGGTGGCGGGAGCTCTCGACCAGCAAGAGGATTCTAACCTGAGTGGGGGGTGCACAAGAAGAAAAAGAGACAGTGCAGCGGGGTCAGGAGGGCAGAGAGCCGATGCTTTAACTACAAGTTTATTCTTCAGAGGTTTGGATTAAATGCATTTTCTCAGCTCTGGTTTACGTCATTGCAAGAGGAAATGCAAATCTATACATTACAGATACACAATCAGTGGTTTTAAAAGGTAAAGAAAATTCCTTGTGATCATAAAACTTGTTTAGACATTGTTCCTCATGACTGCAGGTGTTTCTGGTTTGATCTTGTTTTAGGACTCACATGTGAAAAGGTTTTCTGGTTTTACTCATCAGAATATCTTTTAATCAGATTCTCCTTTATCTGCTCCTGACTCAACTTATCTCTACTCCCCTCATTCAGGTGTCTCTGTGTCTGGGCTCAAGACCATCCGTATTGTGATATTTGTCAAATATTCACATGGTAGGGTTCCCCACAGCCAGGCGCGGTGGCTCACGCCTGTAATCCCAGCACTTTGGGAGGCCGAGGTGGGTGGATCACGAGGTCAAGAGATTGAAACCATCCTGGTCAACATGGTGAAACCCCATCTCTACTAAAAATACAAAAAAATTAGCTGGGAATGGTGGTGCATGCCTGTAATCCCAGCTACTCAGGAGGCTAAGGCAGGAGAATTGCCTGAACCCAGGAGGCGGAAGTTGCGGTGAGCCGAGATCGCGCCATTGCACTCCAGCCTGGGTAATGAGCAAAACTCCGTCTCAAAAATAAAAAACAAAACAAAACAAAAAGCAGGATATCTGAAATAGTGACTGTATCGGGTGTCCAGGGTGCATGGCTGTGTCTCATTTGGCTTTTCGGCATGGGCTACCTACAGTGTATTATTAAATTATTTTAGTCCGCCAAGTGTGGTGGCTCATGCCTGTAATCCCAGCACTTTGGGAGGCTGAGGCTGGCGGATTACTTGAGGTCAGGAGTTCAAGACCAGCCTGGCCAACTCCGTGAAACCCTGTCTCTAGTAAAAATACAAAAATTAGCCAGGTGTGGTGGCAGACACCTGTAATCCCAGCTACTAGGGAGGTTGAGGCAGGAAAACCACCTGAACCTGAGAGGCGGAGGTTGCAGTGAGCCAAGATTGTGCCACTGCACTCGAGCCTGGGCAGTAGAGTGAGAATCCTTCACAAAAAAAAAAAAATTTAGTCACACCTTTTTCCAAAACGAAAGTTTAATTACCTTAAGGACAGGAACTGTGTCAATATCTTGATATGCTCCCAACACCTGGTCAGGGCTCAGCATATACTGTAGAGAAAATAAATGGCTATGAACGAACAATTTCAAACCCTTTATCTCAACAGGAAAATGACTTCCTTTAGAGTCACCATCATCCACCTTCCTTTTCCAGTCCTCTGCCAACAGCACCCCTCATCTGGGATGCAGCTCACAGGAGTGACACAGTGGATGAGGCAGGCTCGGGAGCTGACCTTCAGGAACTTTGCATCATCCTCTAACCAATGCTTTAAAGAGTGCAAGAAAAAGTGGGGCCTGCTTTAATGTAGTCTCTGGGATTATAACACGTCTACAAATCACCAGGCAAGCTAGCTAAGATACAGATTCTGGCCAGGCACAGTGGTTTACACCTGTAATCTCACCACTTTGGGAGACTGAGGCAGGTGGATCACTTGAGTCCAGGAGTTCCAGAACAGCCTGGGTAACGCAGTGAGATCCCTTCGTTAGTTTTTTTTTTAAAAGGTAAGGCAAGGGTTAAAGAAAGACACACACACACACACACACACACACACATACACACACACACACACACAGAGAGAGAGAGAGAGAGAGAGAGAGAGAGAGAGAGAGAGAGAGCAAGGGTGGCTCTAGAGCAACACAGGTAGACTGCAGAAACCTGCGGAGGTGGGGGAGCTGCTTGATGCCTGAGCCCACCACCACTTACAGGCTGGGGTACTCATATGCCTGGTGGGAGGGGTCTGGGCAGTATGGCTTGCTGGCTGGGAAGACATTAAGAAGACATCCCCATGATGAGGCAGTCTGGCTCTTGCTCCCACAGAATGTGATGTTCCTTGCACTTTTTCCCAGCAGAATGTGATAGGGATGTTCCTTCAGTTGGGCCTTTGCCAGGCAGGGTATGATAAGGGTGTTCCTGTGCCTCCTGGTCAGGTGGTTACACAGGATGCTCCCCGTGGCTTGAACCCCCATGGAATGTTTCACTTTGACAAAGGTCCGCGAAATGGCAGGACAGGGGGCTTGCAAAATGGCACAGTTTGGACTAACACACTTCTCAACAAAAAAATTTAAAAAATTAGCTGGCTATGGTGGCACATGCCAGTGGTCCCATCCACTTGGGAGGCTGACGTAGGAGGATCATTAGAGCCTTGGGAGGTTGAGGCTATACTGAGCTATGATTGCACCACTGTCCTCCAGCCTAGGCAACAGAATGAGACCCTGTCCCAAAACAAACAAAAGATACAGATTCTTGCTGGGTACGGTGGCTCGTGCCTATAATCCCAGCACTATGGGAGGCCGAGATGAGCAGATCACTTGAGGTCAGGAGTTGGAAACCAGCCTGGCCAGTTTCCAAGATGGTGAAACCATGTCTCTACTAAAAATACCAAAAAAATTAGCCAGGTGTGGTGGTGCATGCCTGTAATCCCAGCTACTTGGGAGACTCCATCTACTTGGGAGGCTAAGGCAAGAGAATTGCTTGAACTCAGGAGGTAGAGGTTGCAGTGAGCTGAGAACATGCCACTGTACTCCAGCCTGAGTGACAGAGCAAGACTGTCTCCAAAAAAAAAAAAAAAAAAAAAATATATATATATATATATATATATATATATATATACAGAGTCCAGGGCCCCACCCCCACAGATTCTGTAGGCTTGGGATGACGGTGCCTGGAATTTTGCTTTTCTCCCAGTAGAGACTGCTGCTCTTTGGACCCCTGCTTAAGTAGAATGAATGGACAGCACATTCTGAAGGAAACAAGCACCACAAAAACTTCTTTGTGAAAGTAGCAGTAGACACCTGAATCAAACTATCTTAAGCAAGAAAATGAATTTGTTGGAAAGAAACTGGGGTAGGGAGCTCAGTGCGAGTGGAAAAATTGCAGAAGGAAGTGAGGATCTGAGCACCTCAGGGACTGAACTTGGGGACTCAATCATCATTGGAATCATTTTTATTTCTGCTGTCTCTGCATTCTCCCCTATTACCAATAAATTTTCTTTCTATAATGGGGACATGCTGATGGAAATTCCAAATTCTTATTACCAAGTTCCATATTTCAGTTATTTATTGCTGTATTATCAGGCACCCCAAACTTAGTGGCTTTTATACAACAAGAATTTGGTTTCCTCATGAATCTATACTTTGGGCAGGGCTCAGAGGGGACATCTCATCTCTAGTCTGTGTGGCATCAGCTGGGGTTCAAAGGCAAGAGGTGACTGGACAGCTGGGAGCTGGAATCACCTGAGGGGTCCTCGCCCACTTGTCTGAGGACTGATGTTAGCTGGTTGGGTCCCTATCTGTCAATGACCAGTGTGGGTGCCTGGACTTCCTCATAGCAGGGTTGCAAGTTTCCAAGAGCAGTATCCCCAGAGCATCAGATGTCAACCGCATTATCTTTTATTACATAGCCTTAGATGTCACAAAGCATTATTTTCACCTTAGTCCCACACTTACTCAGATTTAATAAAAGGGAAAAACCAACCCCACCTTTTAACAGGAGAAATAAAAATGCCACATCAAATAAAGAGTTGTAGTCTGGGAGGCGTTATTGTAAGCATCTTTGAAAAAACCAATGTGCTATACCGTATCACCTGAGATAGATTTTATTAGTTATTGTATAAAAGAAACCCAAAGGAAGAACTTTGATTGACTTGGCCTTGGTCAATGCTCACTTCACTGACCGATTATTGTGGGCAAGAAAGGAAAGCACAAAGACTAGCCCAGCCTGGCTCACATGCTCATTCTGTGGCTGGCTGGAGGGAACAGCCAAAATTACATGCAATCACTATAAACTAGGACTTCCAGGTTCTGATCCTTCTGGACACCTTAGCTGGACACCTGATCCTTCTGGACACTGTAGCTGGACACCTTCTGGAGTCTTAGCTACAACAATAAGAAGGGTTCGTGGAGTCCAGGTGCCTTTATGTAAAAACACCTATAGGGCAATATTTTCAGAAATGCGTTGGCAGCAAGAAAGACCAACAGAGGAGGAGGAACAAAGGCCAGGTGTGGGGTCAGTCAGAAAAGAGTTCAGGTCTGTCAGGCAAACTCCTGGAACAGGATCCAGGAGCAGAAAGAATCGACCACAACAAACAGGGACAGCCATATCCCACAGGGACGGCAGGTGAGAAGGTCAGCCTGAAAGGTAGGGCAGGGGAGGTTGGTGGGGCCTGGGGTTCAAAAGGGAGGCTCCAAGGCCAGGGGACAGGTGCAGTGAGCTTCCACTTGCATTAGTCCTCACAGCAACTCTACCATGTAGCTATCATTTCCACTTTCAAACAAGGAAACAGATGTTCAGAGAGATTAATTCTCTCCAGTTCCCCCAAGACATGAGCCTCAAAAGTTTATACAGAAAGAAGTCCAGGTTCTGAGAGTACATCAGAGGCCGCCCCCATAAGCAGGAGACACAGGCATGTGCTCTCGTCCCAGGGCAGCCCTGGACACTGCTCCACTTCAGCACTGCTCCCAGCGTGTGGCCCACAGACCCCCAGCCTAGCCACCACCTGGGGACTGGCTGGAAATGCAAACCCATGGGCCAAGCCCTAAACCCACTGTCTCAAAATCTCTGGGGAGAGGGCCTGTGGAGTTTCTAATGAACCTTCCAAGTGATCCTGAACACACTTAAGTTTGAGAACCACCGTTCTATTCCATTTTATTCCCATGGTTTATTCCAAACAACCTGGAGCCACGAGTGTAAACTGTAACTGACCTGCAGGAAACCGATCACATAAGAACAGGCTGTTGGGATTACCCACTCCTCACCTTACACCTCTGCCTTGAGGGTGACAGAAGATGCAATATATGGATGTATAGTTTGTTTTGCAAAAAGTCATTCTCACTCCATACCCCAGACCCTACACCAGCTTGAAGTTACCGCTCTCCTTACTCTAAATTCCTTAAAATATATAAAGTCTGAATCACCTAATTGCTATTTTTTTCTGGCTCCTTTATATGTTATGGACTGCTCATGTTAATGTCTTTCCTCCTAACTAGGTTGTGAGCTCTGCAAAGACAGGCACAGGCATGCCCTCTAAGTGACCAGGAGGGAAGTGCAAATACAAGTCTCTTTTGTAAGCTAATATTTGTAGGCCCTTGATGAGTATTTTGCTGAATGTTTTATGTGTCTAATAGTGGTACCCCCTTATTCATGAGGGATACATTCCAAGACGCCCAAAACTGCAGATCATATCAAACCCTATATATATTACATTTTTGTTTGTTGAATTTTTAGACAGGGTCTCCCTCTGTCACCCAAGCTGGAGTACAGTGGCATAATCATAGCTCACTATAGCTTCAAATTCCTGAATTCAAGTGATCCTCCCAGCTCCGTCTCCCAAGTAGCTAGGACTATAGATGTATACCACCCATCCCCAGCTAATTTTTTAATGTTTTGTTCAGACAGGGTCTCACTATGTTGCCCAAGCTGGCCTTAAACACCTGGCCTCAAATGATCCTCCTACCTCCACCTCCCAAAGCACTGGGATGACAGGCGTGAGCCACCATGCCCAGCCCATGCTATGGTTTTGATCTGACAACCTAGACAGCAACTAAATGACTAACAGGTAGGGGGCATCGACAGTGAGTTTGCTAACACCAGGATGATTCATGCCCCGGGCAGGATGGAGCAGGACAGTGTGAGACTTCATCACGACATTCAATTTAAAACTTATACAATGTTTATTTCTGGAATTTTCTATTTAATATTTTTGGACAAAGAAAGAGAACCACAGATAAGGGAGGACTGCTGTGTCTTGTTTAATCCATAGAAGCACAAATGAAGAAGGGAATTAAATAATAGCAATAATAGTAAAAACAAAACCTTACAATTTGTAGTTGCTATATAATAAATTTTGCTGTGTTGTGTGCCGTTTAATATAAAACCTAACCCCCAGCTCTGCTTAAAATTAGCTAACTCCCTGCAAAACCTACCTCATCTATTCTCCCCACATTCTCAGCAAAGTTCCCAGGTGTCTCAAGACTCCTGTTTTTCTTGCTGACCAGCTGCAAGGTCACAGGGCAAGCTAACACCCAAAGAATGTACAATGCGTTTCTCAAAATGCTGTTTTTCAAATGTACTGTACATCACAAGACATGTTACAAATTTTTTTTTTCTTTTTTTTTTTTTTTTTTTGAGACAGAGTTTTGCTCTTGTTATCCAGGCTGGAGTGCAATGGCGCAGTCTCGGCTCACCGCAACCTCCGTCTCCTGGGTTCAGGCAATTTTCCTGCCTCAGCCTCCTGTGTAGCTGGGATTACAGGCACGTGCCACCATGCCCAGCTAATTTTTTTATTTTTAGTAGAGACGGGGTTTCACCATGTTGACTAGGATGGTCTCGATCTCTTGACCTTGTGATCCACCCGCCTCGGCCTCCCAAAGTGCTGGGATTACAGGCGTGAGCCACCGCGCCCAGCCAACATGTTACAAATTAATTAACTGTTCTTTGTTCTGGCTTCGGTAAACCTGTTAGCTGCTATGTCATCCTAGATGTATAAAAGGTATCCCATTTTCTTTCTCCGGGGCTCAGCCTTGGGATGCTAATCCGCTGAGCCGGTGGCCACCCTAATAAAATGCTCCTGTTTCACCCATTGGTCTCTCCGGTCTCCTGGATAGTCTGTAACACAATCCTATGAGCTAGGTATGACCTTGAGGAGACTGAGACTCAGAGGCGTGAAGGACCCCCTTCAGCATCACACCCAGGAGGGAAATGCCGGAGGCAGGCCCACGCCCAAGCCTGGTTGATACCCAGGTCCCAGCCCTTACCCAGCCTAATGCAGGGCTCCGGCATGCATGTGTTATAGTGGCACTGCTTCTCATGGGCACTATTGTGAGACGTGCCACCACAGAAGTACCACTGCTGGTGGGAAAGTGCTTAACATAGTCAGTGCTCAGAAATTGAGAGCTATTTTAAATATCTGACTTCCTGTTTCAAAACACCTGGTTACCTTCATAATTTTACTTGTTTCTCAAAATGATTCGGGGCGGTGGGTAGAGCCTCTATTACTGTACCTAACATTAGAGGTGAAGAAAACAGGACTCATGGGAGTCAACAGACCCAATCATCTTGTTTTCCTCCTGCTCAAGGCTCGCTCCCTCTACTGTTAGCGGTGGTAGTTATCCCTCTGGGTTCGCAGCAGCCTCAATTCTTGACTCCTCAGAAGAAAGAATTTGACTGAGGAGCATAAGGCAGAAGGAGAGACCAAGGCAAGTTTTGTTTTGTTTTGTTTTGTTTTGTTCAGACCAAGTCTCACTGTGTCATCAAGGCTGGATTGCAGTGATGCGATCTCAGCTCACTGCAACCGCCACCTCCTGGGTTCAAGCAATTTTCCTTTTTCCTGCCTCAGCCTCTTGATTAGTTGGGATTATAAGTGCCTGCCACCATGCTCAACTAATTTTTGTATTTTTAGTAGAGACCGGGTTTTACCACGTTGGCCAGGCTAGTCTTGAACTCCTGACCTCAGGTGATACGCCCACCTCAACCTCCCAAAATGCTGGGATTACAGGCATGAGTCACTGCACCCAGCAACTAAGGCAAGTTTTAGAGCAAGTGTAAAAGATTATTAAAAAGCTGTAGAGCAGGCCAGGCGTGGTGGGTCACACCTATAATCCCAGGACTTTGGGAGGTTGAGGCGGGTGGATCACTTGAGGTCAGGAGTTCAAGACCAGCTGACAAACATAGTGAAACCCCGTCTCTACTTAAAATACAAAAATTAGCTGGGCATGGTGGCACACACCTGTAATCCCAGCTACTTGGGAGGCTGAGGCAGGAGAATTGCTTGAACCCAGAAGGTGGAGATTGCAGTGAACTGAGATCGCGCCACTGCACTACAGCCTGGGCAGCAGAAATGAGACTCATATCAAAAAAATAAATAAATAAAAATTTTTAAAAAGCTGTCGAGTAGTAATGAAGGAAGGTACACTTGGAAGAAGGCCAAGAGGGCAACTTGAGAGACCAAGTACATGGCTTGACCTCTTGACTTGGGGTTTTATACAGCGGCATATGTGATGGTTAATACTGAGTGTCAACTCGATTGGATTGAAGGAGGCAATCCTCCCACCTTGGCCTCCCAAAGTGCTGGGATTATAGGCATGAGCCACCACACCTACTAGCCTATAATGAGTATTTTGAATTAAAGGCCCTTAGAGATCTACAGGTGCTAAAAGAGACTTTTCTCCTATCTGCATAAAGACTGCATGAGCCCACCAGGGAAAATAATTGTTTTTCCTTCCTCTTGTTGTTATCTTATCATCTATCCAATGTAACCACACCTGAAAAGACCCTTTCGCAGGACAACCTCTGTCTCTCAGGCTCATTCAACTTCCAAAGAGAACCATTTACGAGTTAATCTATGTTCCTGATCCATTCATTCTCCCTAGTAGCCATTTCTTGCTTCTCGACAGAAGTACCTATATTCCCTATCTCCCCACTTTCCCCTGGAAATAAGGCTGGGTAAGTATCTGGGCCCCACCAGGATATGGGCTGTCACTCTGATTCAGCCTTGTGCATGCTAATACATGTGTAGCCTTTTCTCTTCTTAATCTGCCTTTTGTGAGTTGATTTTTCAGCAAACCTTCAGAGGGTGAAATAGAAGATTCTCCCTTGACTTTGACAGCTGTTACTAGGGTTTAAGCGGAGGAGAGGGCAACACTCAAAGAGAAAACTATAATTTCTCAGACACTGCTTTCTCCATGAAAAACCTTGCGGGCTCACTTAAGAAGCCCTCAGAATGTGAATCCACTTCCACCCCCGGAGCCTGCTGCAAGGCGATCACTCTCTTCCTTCCTATCTCCTGCCTGTTCCCTCCTGACAGCTCCAGCGCCACAGTGTTCTGTTCTCAGAATATAAATTTAGCTAGCTGCTCGAGAGCATGAGCAAGGCTCGTGGCAACTGTGTTCTCTGCAGGTGGCGTGAGTCATTCAGCCTCAGGAGGGGCCTCCTCTGGTCTTGTCAGCCTCTTCAGCCCTGGATGGGCTGGCTAAGCACACCGCAGTTCCGGCCCTGGCATTGGAATGTTCACTCACCTAGGGCACCAAAGCTGTAATTAAACCCACCCAGAAGATGTACCCTGCGCCTGCCTAACTTGTGTCAGCTTTTTCTCCTTTACATGATGCCTTCACAGTGGACAAGTCATTCAGAACAGCTGGTGAAAGCAGACCCACTTCCTAGTGTAATAAACAAGCCTTTCTTTCCACCCCGAAGTCTAAATGCTGAAGGAATTTTAAGCCAGATTCGATATTTTTCCTTTTTGGCGCCTGCCATTGCACACTGGTCTGCTTATTTCAGTCTGTCCCATAAGCATATATTTTTTCACTTCTCTCTGTCCCATGTTCTTCCCAAATGCCCAGCACTTCTAAAAGACAGGTTCCGTGTCTCACTTTCTTTAAACAAGGGTGCGAGGCCACCATCTAGTGTCCAACTGCGGAAGTGCAGGTATGCAACAAGTCGACTAGGGAGGGCAAGCAGGCCCCAGGTGACCTGTCCATTTCTGGGAATGCGGGTGAGTTTGTCACAAAATCGGACAGGCTGCTTACATTAAGCAGCTACAGAAATGATGTATGGATGAGAATTTAAAAACATTTCTCTGCCCTCGCCCTGTGTAGAGCGGTGCCCAACCATCCTGGTTTTTACCTGGGACTGAGGGTAAAAGTCCTAAAAGCAGAATAGTCCCAGGCAGAGAGGGACAAATTGATCATCCAATAAGGAGAAATAAAATGGATCTGGGAGCAGAAACTTGTAAGAAATAAGAGGGCTTGGGCTTCTGGCTGGGGTGGAAGACGGCTTTGGAAGAAAACTTGTTTTTCTAATAGAGACGGCACTAGAGATGGTTGTCAGAGGGAGAAGGCTTAGTCAGGCAGCAGAGAAATGACATAGGACATTAGCCCAAAACATCCTGACCAAGAGGGTGGGCTGAGCTCAGGGGATTCTCTGGCAGCCTCCAGACCGAGGAATCTCAGTTACAATTGTTCTCCTACTGGAACAAAGCTGGTTCTGTACCTGCTCTTACAGGCGTGTCCTTGCTGGTTTCAGCAGTGTGATGTTTCCATAATTCTCTAAGATGGTGTCAGTGCTTCAAATGAACTCATCTGGGCTACACTCAAGAAGCAAACCAGAACTTGCTGTTTCACTGACCATTTGGGAATGCCCCAGTGAGCAAGTAGACTTCCCAGTTGCAACTCTGCCACTAGCTGTCTGACACTGAGCAAGTGGCTTAACTGTTCTGAAGCTCCCTTCTTCAGTGGGCTGTTGTGCAGTTGTTTGAAGCAGTCATGTAAAGCCCTCTTAGTCCAGTGTCCAGAATTTGGCCAGCTCTGAGTACAGCCTGTCTGTCCTTGACCAAGCAACCCAGACGCACTCCCTGGCCCTGAAGCCAGAGTCCTGGGGCCTCTTCCGTTCCTTCCAGCAGACCCCCCTAATTGAGCCTGCTTCTCTTTCTGTTTAGAGTTTCTAACACCTACTTTACTTCTTGCTTTTATTCCCACCTACTACATACCCTTCCCTTTACTCCCAGGACTGACTGAAGAATGGAGATTATAACAGCAGTTGCGAGAGTCACTAGATAATTCATGTGAAGAGCCTAGAGCAGGGCCTGGCACTCAACTCTAGGCTAGCAGGTCAGAGCTTGAAAATGCTCCTGTCATTGTGGTTCTCTCACCTTTACTTCCCAGTTACAGGTCCTATCCTTCGCTGGAGTCTAAGAAGCTGAAGTTCAAGAGATTCCCCCAAATTTCACCCTGAAGCCTAAGCAGTGATGAAAAGTTTCAAAGGCCTTCCTGGTTCACTTGTTCATCCATGCAACAAAGATTTATGGCTCCTATGCCAGACATTGTGTGAGTCAGGAAGAAGACCTGAGGCCAGGCACAGCGGCTCACATCTGTAATCTCAGCACTTTGGGAGGCCAAGGCAGGAGGATTGCTTGAGTCCAGGAGTTTGAGACCAGCCTGGGTAACATGGCAAAACCTATCTCTACAAAAATTTTAAAAATTAGCTGGGTATGTGTCTGTGGTCCCAGCTATTGGGGAGGCTGAGTTAGGAGGATCGCTTGAGCCCAGGAGGTCAAGGCTGCAGTGAGCCATGATTGCGCCACTGCACTCTAGCCTGGGTGACACAGTGACATCCTGTCACCCTTCATCCCCCTCCCCCCCCCACACACAAAAATACCACCTGGGAACAGGACAAATGCAGCCCCTGTCCTCAGGGTCTTATAGCCAACAGGGAAGCCAGCCATTACAAGCAAATTATGATTAAGATGCCAAAGAGGTGGCCGGGCACGGTGGCTCAAGCCTGTAATCCCAGCATTTTGGGAGGCCGAGGCGGGTAGATCACGAGGTCAAGAGATTGAGACCATCCTGGTCAACATGGTGAAACCCCGTCTCTACTAAAAATACAAAACATTAGCTGGGCATGGTGGCGTGTGCCTGTAATCCCAGCTACTCAGGAGGCTGAGGCAGGAGAATTGCCTGAACCCAGGAGGCGGAGGTTGCGGTGAGCCGAGATCGCGCCATTGCACTCCAGCCTGGGTAACAAGAGCGGAACTCCGCCTAAAAAAAAAAAAAAAAAAAAAAAAAAAAAAAAAAAATGCCAAAGAGGGGGCTTGGAGGGCTGAGGGAACAGTGAACAGGAAGCACCTCTCCCAGGGGGATCTCCACAAGGCAGTCAGATTTAAACTGAGACAGGAGGGAAGAAAGTGGGAATGAGCTCACCTGCCCAAGAGTGAGGCAAGGGGAAAGGCACAGAGACTTCTCAACCACAGGGAAGAGGCAAGAATGGCCAGTGTCCGGGACAAAGAGAGGCCAGAAGACAGAGCCAGAGAAGCAGAACAGGGAGTGGTGGCACCCCAAGGGAGGCAGGGGCTAGAATTGGCAGGACTTGAAAGCATAAGGACAGGGGACTTCTTTCTGAGGGCGATGGGGAGGAGCCCAGACCAGCATGAAACAGGGGAGTACAGATCAGACTGGAATTTCGGAAAGCTCACTCTTTTATCCCTAGGCGTGAAGCTGAGCAAACATCACCTGCCCCTCCCACAAGACCCCTTCCTTTCGCTAATTCTTCAGAGGAGGTGCAGTTAGCGGGAGCCACTGAAATATGGTGTGAAATATGGGCTATTCAAATGGGTAAATCCCAGGCAAGATAGCATGTATAACCCCCAGCAAGTCATCCCTGGGGACAGGAAAGGACTGGAGAGTGGGCTTTGTCCCCAGGCCCGGGTGATGGGGGTGGCTGGGAGCTAGCAGCTGGCTACAGTGCCTAAGCAGGCCTCTATTTTTCTTTCTATAGCTAATAAATATCAGTACCAGATTTTACGATTGGCCCATGAATCCAGCTTATTCCAGCCCTTAAGTATTTCTTAAATCCTTAGCTTGTATATCCGTTGATCTGCCGTAATTGCACACAGATGGCCTGGATGCTTTTGGGTGTATGTGTATGGATAGGTGGGTGGGTTGGGAGTGCGGAGAAATTAGACAGAAAGCAGTGACCTCATTACAGTCTTCACAGAGCTTGTCGTCTCGTGAGGAAGGGGAAAAATGAATTCAGTAGGAAAGGAGGGCAGTGGCAACCCTGCACTTCTTGGTAGGGAAACTGAGGCTGGGAGTACAGGGGCCTGTTCTCCTAAGATTAGGATGGAGTGAGTTCTCCTAAGATTAGGATGGAGTGAGTGCTAGGGCTAGCACTGGAGCCCACCAGACCACACTGGCCGTGGCAACTCAAAGGGCCTTGGAGAAGAGGTCTTCTTCCTTACTGTGGGAACAAAGTCACAGGCCACATTCCCAGCCAGGGTCCCGTACCCTCGAAGGGCCCCCACTCCAGTCATGCAAACCCTCCTTTGCTCCCTCAAATAAGTTAAGTTCATTCCCGCAGCCTTGGGATGTCTTCTCTTATGGTTCCCTCTTACCCGAAGGCTCTGACCCCCCAACGGTTACTGGCTTCCTCTTCCAGGCACTGTGTCAACGCCAGCTCCTCAAAAAGGTCCCCTGAAGACCCTTCCTGGTGAAGTGGCCCCACACCTACACCCCAACAAGTCTCTCTCTCCCCCAGCATCATGCTTTTCATCTTCATCACTCTCAGCCCCCACTGGAAATGACCCTGATCCTCTAGTTTTCTCTCCTACCCCCACTCCTGGCTCGCAGACTAAAACTCAAGAGAGGAAGATCATAACTGCTTTGTCCACTGCTGAATCCCCAGGCAAGGGAGGAAGACTGGCTTATCCTAGAGGAAGCCTGGCTTACCCTAGCACTCAGCAGCTTCAGAATGAATGAATGAAAGCAATGCCCTGTAAACAAATCCACTTCAAGCAGACATGAACGTTATTACTTGTGAGATAACTCAATTCAAAGGTGGTATCGTGGAGAGAAGTCCAGGTTGAGCAATCGTAAGACTTACGTTTCAGTCCTACATGGACTTTTTCTTCTTGCTGTGGTGGTCAATATACAGAATATTCTGGAATCTAAGGCTGAATTTATACCTGTAGAAAGAAGAAAGCAACACCTTACACATTATTGTTGCAAGGATCAAACTAGAAAATATATGTTCAGCCGGGTGCGGTGGCTCACGCCTGTAATCCCAGCACTTTGGGAGGCCGAGGCGGGTGGATCACGAGGTCAAGAAATCGAGACCATCCCGGTCAACATGGTGAAACCCCGTCTCTACTAAAAATACAAAAATTAGCTGGGCATGGTGGTGCACGCCTGTAGTCCCAGCTACTAGGGAGGCTGAGGCAGGAGAATTGCCTGAACCCAGGAGGCGGAGGTTGCGGTGAGCCAAGATCACGCCATTGCACTCCAGCCTGGGTAACAAGAGCGAAACTCCGTCTCAAAAAAAAAAAAAAAAGAAAATATATGTTCAATGCTTTGTAAACTGTAAAGTGCCAATAGATGTACGAATATAACTTTATGAGGGAATTACTACAATATTTATTGATATAAACACTTTCCCTAGTCTATTCAAAATAGACTCTGACTTAAAAAAATGGATTTAGAATCCACATTTCAGAAACATCTAGTATATAAATGGAATCATTTTGATAAATGAGGGCGGAGTCCACAAATTGTGTCTATTCTTAGGCTCTGCTGCTTTTCTTTCACACCATGCCCACTGACAGCTGGCTTCACTTCTGATCAAATTTTGTTATCTCAATGCTTATTTTCCCTTTTAAAGGTTTTTTTTTTTCCTATTTATATATGAAATACATGTTCTTATAAAATTGTTAGAAAATGCTAAAAAGTTTTTTCAAAATCATATGTAACCCTAACTAGTCTAGAGATAGCCAAAGGAAATATTTTGAAATATTTTCTTCCAAATTTTTTTTTAAAACTGAAATTGCATGTGACAGTTTTATTCTGTACAGAGGACAAAGTGAATGTGTTATATTGCCATATGATAATGGCTCTGTGAAGCCGGCTGAGACCCTGCTGAACAGGATACAGACAGCACTGGATGGTGGGAAAAGCACAAGAGACTGGTTCTGACCCTGCTTCTTAGTAACTTGTAGGCTTTGGACAAGTGATTTAACCTCACTGAGCCTCCATCTTCTCATATGCAAAATGAGCAATAATAATTCCTACCACAGAGAGTGGTTATGAGCACTCAATAAAATAAAATATGTGAATTGACTAAAACATAGTGATGCTTAATCAATTATATTATTAGTACTGTTAACAATAGTACTGTTAACAGTAAGATTAACAATAATCTTTAAAGGTGGCAGCTCAGTCTTGAAAACAGAGATTAAATTGAAGCCATGTTGGCTGGAGCTAGACATGATGGGAGGGAACAGGGTATGAACTCTGCACTCATTGCTGGAATCCAGCCTATATAACCAGAGAAAGCATCCCATATCCAGGGCTTACCCCTTCCTCAAGAACAACGTCAAGGACATGGAAGATCAACAGCAAACCATCAATCCCCAGGTCTGGCCGCAGAGAAGCATTGTGATCAGAGCTCTCTGTCAGTAGCCCAGTGAAGAAAGGTAAGTGTGGCAGGTCTGTGGCATGTCACCCAGAGCAACCTTCAGAATGAAGGACTTATCCCCTGGCTGCTTCAAGGCCAGCCTCTGCTGTCACCACCCCTAGGGATGACCTCAGTGAAGAAGGCTGCCTCGGCAAAGGTCACATCCGTTTTCGGGGTAACACGTACCCTGTGACTGACAATACAGGTGTACAAAGGCCTGACCCTCTCTTTCCAAGTCAGGACAGCTATGAAAGCTCATCCTACCTTCAGCTTGCCCTGGTGGGTCAGGGGTGGCTTCCACAGAGCCTTGGCTTCTCCCTCTACACAATCCTGCTTTACTGCCTTCCCCTTCTTTCTCCCCTTCCCCTTCCTCTCCTTTCCATTTCCATTCCCTTCCATAGGCTTTGATCCCAAAAGCACTCCCTACTTGAGCTCCTACGTGCTAACTCCATCTCTGAGTCTGCTTCCAGAAAAACTCAGCCTGTGACAGGAGCCTCACCTGCTCCCCCTCCTCACATCTCCTGGTGCAATCCCTCCCGTGGGCCCTGCGGGGCTTCTTGAGTAAACAGAGGGCTGAGCTGACATTAGATTCTATTCTTACAGTTCGCCCTTTATTCAATGTTACACAAGGGCTTTTGCTTCCAGGAAGATGGACTAGTCATACTTTTCCCTATTTGTCCCTCTGAATACAAGTAAAAACCCTGGACATTATATGTAAAACAGGAGAATCTGAAGACGGAGAGAAGGAGGCAGACTGCCAAGGGGTCTTGGGCCACAAGAAATGAGACAGTGGTAAGTCCCCAGCATTTTCTTTTTGTCTTGGAGCTAAAGGAGCTGGCAGCTCAGAAATGGTAGGAGGCACACACAGAAACATTCCCAACAAAAGCCTGCTTTCTTTAGCAAAGGATCAGGGAAAGGGCAGTGTAGCAAAGAAGAAAACCTTTAAACAACAACTACTCAACTTCAGCCAAATGCTACAAGAAACAACAGCAACGGTGGCCCCATATAGGCCAGTGGGGAGCCTTAACCTCCACCCTCACCAGGCTGTATCAAGGTGTCCCAAACCCTCTGCCAGGGTGGTATCAGAGGAAGCTAAGTGTGGAGCCAGAGCTTTCATCTCTACCAGGTGGCAGAGACCCCGCCTACATTCCACCATCCAGCCATGTGGTGGCAGTGGAAACCATATGGGGCACCTCAACTTCTGCCCCCATCATGCAGTAATGAGACAGCCCTCTCTCTCCCCACTAGGGAGGGGCCAGAGGCTTGGAGGAGGCCTGGTGGAGAGTTAAGACCTTTACCACTGCCTAGTAAAAATGCAGCCACCTCCACCCATGGGGTCAGTGGAAGCCCTGTGGGGAGCAGTGGCACTCCTGACGCTCCCAGCGAGGGTGAGTAAGCCTAGAAGGAATCAAGAACACCCATCTCCACCCAGCAGTACTGAGGAGCACTGCCTCATAAGTGTCAATGGAGGTAAATGAAGAATCTGGGCTTCTACCCCAACTCATGGCAAAATGGGCATCACTTTCCCCTTTCCCCACTGAGCTCACACTAGATTTTACTCTGCACCTGCTAGAGCCAGCTAAAATAGAAGGTTTGAACAAGATTTAAAAATCCTATAACATAAAATCCAAAATATTACAAATTCTGATAGAAAAAATATTCATCATACCAAGAGCCAGGAAGATCTAAAACTGAATGAAAAAGACAATCAATAGCTGCCACCACCACTGGGTGCTGGGGCTCACCCCTGCAATGCTAGCACTTTTGGAGGCCAAGGTGGGAGGATCACTTGAGCTCAGGAATTCAAGACCAGCCTGGGTAACATAGGGAGGCCCTGTCTCTACAAAAAATTAAAATAAATTATCTGAGTATAGTAATGTCTGCCTGCATTCCCAGCTATTGTGGAGATTGAGGTGGGAAGATCACTTGAGCTTGGGAAGTCAAGGCTGCAGTAAGCCATGATCATGCCACTGTGCTCCAGCCTGGCTGACAGAGTGAGATCCTGTCTCCAAAAAAAAAGTAAAATGAAAAAGAAAAAAAGATGCCAACACCAAGATGGCAAAGACGTTACTGACAACATCTTTTTAAAGCAGGCACCATAAAAATAATCCTTCAATAAGCAATTACAAACATGCTTAAATAAAAACATGCAGTAAAGAAACAGAAGACATAAAGAGGAAACAATGGAAATTTTAGAACTGGAAATCACAATAACTGATATTTTTATAAAACTTAATGGATGAGCTTACAGCAGGATATAGAAGTCAATGGAAAAATCAGTGAACTTGAAGATAGAAATTAATCTATCTTAGAACTTACAGTATAATTATGATAATAATGGAAAGGAAATGCATACTTATTTAACTAGAAAATTACTCAAGTTGTCATGCAAAAAAAATATGTACAAACAATTAGAAAAACATAAGATACTCCACTAAAAGTTCCATGACTATTAAAAAAAAATAATCTGAGCAGAGAAAAATACAAACTGAAAAAAAAAAAAAAAAAACCCAGAGCTTTAGTGATTGGTGAGACTAAAACAAAAAATCTAATATTAGTGTCACAGAAACCTGGAAGAAGAAGAAAATAAGGGCCAAGCTGAAAAAGTCCTCTAAAATATAATAACTGAAAACTTCCCCAAATTGGCAAAAGATGCAACTCTACAGATTCAAGGAGCCAAGAAAACTCCAAACAATATCAACCCAAAGAAATCTATACTAAGGCATGTCATAGTCAAACTTCTGAAAACTAAAGCCAAAAAAATTAAAAATTCTAATAAAAAAGGACATCTTATTTGTAAGGGAAAAACAATCTGAATGACAACAGATTTCATAAATGAGCCCATAGAGTTCAAAAGGAAAGCAGCACATTTTTCAAATGTTGAAAAAAGACTTGTCAACCCAGAATTCTATATCTAGAGAAAATACCCTTTAGGAATGAAGGAGAAATCAAGACATTCTCAATGAAAGAAAACAAAGAAAAAAAAAAAAAAGTTGTTGCTAGCTGACCTACACTGAAAGAATAGCTAAGAACATTCACTAAAAAAAAAAATAAAATGTTTTTTATAAAAGAACCTTAGAACAATGGAAAGAGTTTCCTTCACAGTGCTTATAAGAAAGAAAGAGAGAAAGAAAAAGAAAGAAAGAGAACATAAGCAAAACTATATAAAAGTACAATATTTCCTGCTCTTGAGTTTTTAAAATTAGTTGATCATTGAAGCAAAAGTTATAGCATGCTCTGATGCAATGCTCTATATAGAGGAAATACTTAAGACAACTATAAATGGAAATGGAAAAAATAATTAAGGTTTCTATACCTCATCCAAACTGGGAAAATGTTGACAACAGACAGTAATAAGTTATGTATAGATAATGAAGTACCTAGAGAAAAAATTTAAAAAGCTTTCAAAGACATACATTCAAAAAGTATAACTGAGAGCCAAGCACAGTGGCATGCACTTGTAAACCCAGCTACCTAAAGGGCTGAGGTGGGAGGACTGCTTGAGCCCAGAAATCTGAGACTTTATTTGGACAACATAGCGAGACTCTTGTCTTAAAACATAAAAACAAAAACAAGGCCAGGCACAGTGGCTCATGCCTGTAATCTCAGCACTTTGAGAGTCTGAGGCAGGTAGATGGCCTGAGGTCAGGAGTTCAAGACCAGCATGATCAACATGGTGAAACTCCATCTCTACTAAAAATATAAAATTAGTGAGGCGTGGTGGCACATGCCTGTAATCCCAGATACTCAGGATGCCGAGGCAGGAGAATCACTTGAAACTCAGGGGCGGAGGTTGCGGTGAGCTGAGTTCTCGTCAATACACTCTAGCCTGGACAATAAGAGTGAAATTCCATCTCAAAGAAAAAAACAAAAACAAAAAACCCAGAAGTACCATAGAGGAAAACAAATTATTTTTAAACGTTTTCAAGTAACCCATAGTTATGAGGAAAAAATAAAAATCAAAAATAAAAATCACAGAAAACAAAAATGGGGGAAAACCCCAGCACATTTAAGTCCTAACATAGCAATAATTTCACTAAATTCAAATTGTCTTAATATTCTAATTAAGAGAGATTGGAAAGGGATTAAAACAAATACCCAATTCTATGTTGCCTACTAGACATTTAATTCAAATATAACGTTATAGATTTTTAAAGTAAAAGAACGGAAAACAATATACCATGAAAACATTAATCAAAAGAACACAAGAGTAGCTAGCTATGCTACCATTAGATAAAGTGGATTTCAAAGCAAAAAAAATTACCAGGGGACAGAGAAGAGCATTAAATAATAATAAAAGAGTAAGTCCAGCCAAGAAAACATAGCAATCCTAAATGTTTATTGCCCCAAAGAGAGCTAAAATATGTGAAGCAAAAACTAATAGAATTAAAAAGAAAAATAGACACACAATTATAGTTGGAGACTTAAATTTCTCTCAAAAGTGTATAGAGAAACGGGACAGAAAAACCGGGACAGATATAGAACTCAACACCATCAATACTAAGATCTCACTGACATTTAGAGAGCCCTTCATCCAACAACAGCAGAATACACATTCAAGTGCCAATGCAACATATCAAGAAAAACTATATTCTGTGTCATTTAAAAAATAAAAACTCAACAAATTTAAAATAATTTAAATCATACAGAGTATATTCTCTAATCACAATGGAATCAAACTAAAAAATAATCATAGAAAAAAATTAAAAAATTTAAAAGAAAAAGAAAAAATAGAAAAAAAAATTCGTAGAAAAATAGAAAATCTCCAAACACTTGGAAACTAAATGACAAACTTTTATATATCTCCTGGGCCAAGAGAAAGTTTCAAGGGAAATTTTTAAAATATACTAAACTGAATAAAAGTCAAAATACAACATATCAAAATCTGTGGGACACCACAAGAACACCACTGAAAAGAACTTTTTTAGCACTGAATACTTCTAAGAGAAAAGATAAAAAGCCTGAAATCAATAATCCAGCTACAAACCTAAGAACCTGGAGAAAGAAAACAGAAAAACAAACACCAAAACCAGTAGAAGTGATCCTATAATAAAGACAAGAGCAGAATTCGGTAAAATTGAAAACAAAGAACAATAGGAAAAAACAATAAAACAGAAAGCTGGTTACTTGAAAAGATCAATAAAATGGACGAGTCTCTAGCAAGACTGACAAAGAAAAAGGAAAAAAGATACAAATATCAAGAGTGAAAGAGGGACTATCACTACAGACCATTCATATATCAAAATGATAATAAGAGAATACGATAAGGAATTTTACATACATAAATTTGACAACTGAAATGAAAAGGATCAATTCTTCAAAAAATGCAAACTACCCCAACTCACCCAATATTGAATAGGTGATTTGAATAGCCCTACGACTACTAAGTAAAAATTTAAAACTCCCAGAAAGGAAATCCCCAGGTCCAGATGGCTTCACTGGAAAGTGCTACAAAAAAATTTAAAGAATTAGCAGCAATTCTACTCAATCTTTTCCAGAAAATAGAAGATGAGGGAATACTTCCCAAATAATTTTATGAAGCTAGTATACCCTGTTACCAAAGCGAAACAGTAACAGTACAAAAACAGAAAACTGCAGATCAATATCCCTCATGAATATAGACGCAAGTGTCCTTACCAAAATATTAGCAAAAACAATTCAGCAATATAAAAAATGAAGTGAGATTTATTCCAAGGATGCAAGGCTAGTTCAGGGTTCAAAAATCAATTAATATAATCATTGTTAATATATCTACATACTAGCAATAAATGTGAAAACTGAAATTAAAAAATAGAATACTGGCCAGGTGCAGTGGCTCCTACCTGTAATCCCAGCACTTTGGGAGGCTGAGACAGGTGGATCACGTAAAGCCAGGAGTTCAAGACCAGACTGGCCAACATAGTGAAACCCCATCTCTACTAAAAATACAAAAAATTAGCCAGGCATGGTGGCGTGTGCCTGTAATGCCAGTTACTCAGGAAGCTGAGGTAGGGGAATTGCTTGAACCAGGGAGGCAGAGGTTGCAGTGACCTGAGATCATGCCACTGCACTCTGGCCAGGGTGACAGAGTGAGACTCCATCTCAAAAAACAACAACAACAACAACAACAACAACAAAAACCTACTATTTACAATCATTCAAAAAATAAAATGCTTAGGTGCAAATTTAACAAAACATGAGACTAGTATGCTGTAACTACAAAATACTGGTGAAAAGCAAAGAAGATCTAAATAAATGGAGAGTCATACCAGCTTTGTGGATTAAAGGACTACATATACAACTACCATATGACCCAGCAATTGCATATGTGGGCATATATCCCACAGGGATAACAAACCATGTTCACAATAAACCTGTACATGAACACTTAAAGCAGTTTTATTCATAAGAGTCCAAAACTGGAAACCACATGGATGGTCATCAACGACAAAGGATTGCATGTACTGTGATACATCCACACCGTGGAATACTATTCATCAACCAAAAGGAATGAACTTGGTAGCTCACACCTGTAAATCCCAGCTACTCAGGAGGCTGAAACATTTGAACCCGGGAGGCAGAGGTTGCATTGAGTTGAGATGGTGCCACTGCACTCCAGCCTGAGCAACAGAGCAAGACCCTCTCAAAAAAAAAAAAAAAAAAAAAAAAAAAAAAAAAAAAAACCTACTATTTACAATCATTCAAAAAATAAAATGCTTAGGTGCAAATTTAACAAAACATGAGACTAGTATGCTGTAACTACAAAATACTGATGAAAAGCAAAGAAGATCTAAATAAATGGAGAGTCATACCAGCTTTGTGGATTAAAGGACTACATATACAACTACCATATGACCCAGCAATTGCATATGTGGGCATATATCCCACAGGGATAACAAACCATGTTCACAAAAAACCTGTACATGAACACTTAAAGCAGTTTTATTCATAAGAGTCCAAAACTGAAAACCACATGGATGGTCATCAACGACAAAGGATTGCATGTACTGTGATACATCCACACCGTGGAATACTATTCATCAACCAAAAGGAATGAACTTGGTGGCTCACACCTGTAAATCCCAGCTACTCAGGAGGCTGAAACATTTGAACCCGGGAGGCAGAGGTTGCAGTGAGTTGAGATGGTGCCACTGCACTCCAGCCTGAGCAACAGAGCAAGACCCTCTCAAAAAAAAAAAAAAAAAAAAAAAAAAAAGAGAGAGAGAGAGAGAAGAAAAGAAAAAGGAATGAACTGATGATACATGAATAGCCTGGAGGAATAGTCAGAGAATTATGCTCAGTGGACAAAAAAGCTAATTCCCAAAAGGTTATATGCTGTGTGGTTCCTCTTATATAACATTTTTGAAATGGAGAACAGATCAGTAGTTACCAGGAATTAAAGCTGGAATAGGGTGAGAGGGAAGTGGGTGTGGCTATAAATGTCAACATGAGTCATCCTTGTGGTTGTGGAAAAATGTTCTTTATCTTGACTGTATCTTCTTCTTTTTTTTTTTTTTTAACTTGTTCAAGTAGGGAAGACATTCTGAGAGTATCTTGACTATATCAATTTTCATAAACTGGTTGTGATTTTGTAACATAATTTTTCAATATGACTTTAATTTTTAAAAAGAAGTCCTATATATTTGTTGAAAAATAAACATTAAAGAAGTGTATAAAGTAAAAAGCTTCTTAGAAGATACCCAGACCCTACTCATTCCCTTCACCCTTTCTCCATATGCCCCCCCGCCAGATACACACACTGCCTCTAGAGAAATACTATGAATGGTTTGATATATTTTACTCTGATTCTGTGTGTGTGTTTGTTTGTTGACAGGGTCTTGCTCTGTGGCCCAGGCTAGAGTGCAGTGTCACAATTACAACTCATTGCACTCTTTTTTTTTTTTTTTTTTTTTTTTTGAGACGGAGTTTCGCTCTTGTTACCCAGGCTGGAGTGCAATGGCGCGATCTCCGCTCACCGCAACCTCCGCCCCCTGGGTTCAGGCAATTCTTCTGCCTCAGCCTCCTGAGTAGCTGGGATTATAGGCACGTGCCACCATGCCCAGCTAATTTTTTGTATTTTTAGTAGAGATGGGGTTTCACCATGTTAACCAGGATGGTCTTGATCTCTTGACCTCGTGATCCACCCGCCTCGGCCTCCCAAAGTGCTGGGATTACAGGCTTGAGCCACCGTGCCCGGCCCTCATTGCACTCTTGACCTTCCAAGCTCAAGCAATCCTCCCACCTCAGACTCCCAAGTAGTTGGGACTACAGGCTCATGCAACCATGCCCAGCTAATTTTGTCTGTTTGTTTATTTTGTACAGATGGGATTTTGTCATATTGCCCAAGCTGGTCTTGAACTCTTGGACTCTAACAATCCACCCACTTTGGCCTCCCAAAGTGCTGGGATTACAGGTATGAGCCACCACACCTGGCTTACTCTGATTTTTTGCATAACCTAAAATATCTATCTACCTTTATATATAATTTACATTTTTAAAACCAGAAATGGAATTATACTAAACAAGTTCTGCAACTTGTTTTTCTTATCCAATGTATTTTGGGCATTTTTTTCTATATCAGCATTTTATTGCTATCAATAGCTACACAATATTCTACTGAATGGCTGTGTCATGATTTACCATTTCTTATAATGGCGGAAATATATATTTTTTTCCTTTCAAAATTACCAGTACGGCTGAAAACAACTATTTATTTGTGTTAATGTTTTTAATCTCATTTCCTAGAAGTAGAAAATGTGAGACCAAACAGTTTTTGCCTATTTTAAAATGTAATGGATTTTGCCCATTGCCTTCCACAAATATTGTACCAATTTATACCATCATCAACAGAGTGTGAGACTCTGTGTGTTTGCCTGTATCCTCAACACAGACATTAGGTCTTAAATATTCTCCTAGAGTCATATTTATGACAACAGTGAAAATGTGGAAAAGAAGGTGTCCTCAGATATAGGACAACCTCTGTGTTGCAACACTATATACAAGAGTAAGACACTGAGACAACAGTAAGCTTGAAGAAACAGAAAGGTAGAAACAGAGAGAAAGAGAGACAGATGGATGGATGGGCTTATATATGGAGAGTGGGTACATAGAGATATGAAATTTCATTTGATTTGGCTGAACATTTTTAGAACAAGAACACAGCTTTGAACATGCCCTCAAGGCAAGTGCCATGAATATATTGGATAGTTTCAGTAGTGAGAAAAATGCCGTTATATATAAAAACAAAAAAATGTAAAATTCTAAATTTGACTAGTTATATCAAGAACAAAAGTCCCAGCCAGGCGAAGTGGATCACACCTTGAATCTCAGCACTTTGGGAGGCTGAGGCAGGAGGATCACTTAAACCTAGAAGTTGGAGGCCAGCCTGGGCAACAAAGCGAGACCCCCATCTCCAATTTTTAAAAATGTATTTAAAAGGAAGGAAGGGAGGGAGGGGAGGTGAAAGGAGAAGAGGGTGGGTCTGAAAGCTGAACAGAGGTTCTCCAGGAGGCTGCAAAGAATGGGTGCAAAGTGCAGGACAGTGGGCAGCTCTGCAGAGTGGCCAGGAGTGTAACATGGTCATAGCATCAGGCACCTGTAGGAAGGGGATGATAGGAAAAGGGCTACAGTGGAGGATGCAGTAGGGAGAAGATGGGTACAGGCAGTAGAGAGGGAGTGTGGTGGCCTCAGACCTCCCTCCAAAAAGAGCGAGCTGCAGGGCCACAGCTTCCTGCATAGACCTGCCACAGAGCCACACTGTTGCTGGCACTCCCTCCCCATGCCTGAGCATTCGGTGGGTGCCATTTCTGCCTGATGCGGGATTCTGCTCACAGAGATGCCTTTTCTTGAGGCGTCTCTTCTCATATCCCACATCCAATGCCTCAGTAAGTCCTATCTACCAGAACATGTTATGTATCCCAGATGCCATCATTTCTCCCCATGCCCTTATACTGCAGCCCTGGTGTAAGCCCCATCTGCTCTCACTTAGATCACCACTTTCACTTCTGGACTAATCTCCATGCTTCCAGGAGAACCAGAGGGATTGTTTTGAAATGCAAAATGAAAATGAGCTTTGGCCTACTGCACTGCCTTTCCATTACACTTGAATAGAACTTGACCACCTTGGTCCTACAAAATCTGGCATCTGCCCCACCTTCGATCCCCTTCCTTTCATTGCCCCACAAGCCTTCCCAGGCAATGTGAGCTCCTTCCACTCAGGGACCTCCAATTTCCTGTCCCCTCTGTCTGGGATGCTCTTTTCTGCCATCTGCACACACTGCCCCTCCTCAAATATTCCTTCCTACACAACCTCAAATAGCCACCCTACCCCAACTCTGCCTAGTTTTCTTCAGGGCACCTGCAACCATCTGCAAGTATTTAATTATTTCCTTGTTCAGTTTCTCTCTCACTACAGTCCACCACTCATGAGGGGCACGGACTTGGTCTTAGCATGGCATCCCCAATTTCTAAAGCAGTGCTTGGTGCATAGTCAGTGCTCTAATCATATTTATTGAAAGAATAAAAACACATTTACAGAACAAAGATTTTTTCTTTTTTTCTTTTTCCTTTTTTTTTTTTTTTTTTTTTTTTTTTTGAGACAAGGGCTTGCTCTGTCACCCAGGCTGCAGTGCAGTGGTGTGATCATGGCTCACCTCCGGGCTCAAAGGTTCCTCCTACTCAGCCTTCCGAGGAGCTGAAACCACAGGTACACACCACCACGCCAGGAAAATTTTTGTATTTTTTGTAGAGATGGGGTTTCACCATGTTGCTCAGGCTGGTCTTGAATTCCTGGGCTCAAGCAATCCACCCACCTTGGCCTCCCAAAGTGCTGGGATTAGAGGTGTGAGCCACTGTGTCTGGCCTGTAACCAAGATTTTTTTAAATAATGGTTTTAATTCTCCTTTTAACTTGCTCTTTTCACTTTAAAAACACTATACAAATACCATTCTATGTTAGCACATAGAAACACACTTCACAAGATACCATAGTATGTCTGTATTATAATGATTGAATCATTTACTTACTGATAGACATTTAGACCATTACCAGTTTTTCTTTTTCGTATTACAAAGAGGGCTTTAATGAACTTTCATTTATATATGTATATTTTTGTGCCCTTGTATAAATGTTTCATATACTAAGTTCCAAGAAGTGTGATTGCTAGCTTAGAGTTTTGCTACCCCTTAGGGAGAAAACCATGGACTAGGAGAATGGGCCTGGGCTTCATTTGAGACTGTTTGAGTTTGTATCTCATCCTTTCCATGTACTTGCTCTGTGAGAGTTGCAGTCTCTGAGATTCAGCAAAAGTCCCTTCACTGTCTATACATCCATGTGAAATCATGGGTGTGTTAAGTATCTTCTAGAACATTGACTTCTGTAGAAAAGGAAAAACTGTCAATCAAGTAGCAGTCAAGAGGAAGGGCTCTGGAGCCACCTTGCTTGAGTGCTACTATTTAGGCACCACTGTTTACTGTGTGCCATGGACCCGTAACTGAACCACACGTTCAGTCACTTGCTGCTTGCAGAGTCCAATGGACAAGAGCAAGGTCTGCTATAAAGAAAGTCACTTTTGATTCCAAAGCTAGGTTAGGGGAAGAAGTACAGGCTCCTGCCTTGAAGGGTACTGCTTCACATTTGGGGCAGAAAGCAGGTTACTTGGCATGAGCAGCATGCAGGACAGGAAGTGAGCAGGTGGGGGTCCGTGTGACTGGCATTGGTGCCTTATATTTACCGAGAGGTCAATCTGGTGCGATCGCAGGCAGAATTAGATTGTAATTTGGCCATTGTCTGCGATACTGTCCGGGTAGAAGAGAGTTCTGTCGTGGGCATACTTTTCGGTTATAAATGTAAACAGACTATTGTCTCCTGAGACACTCTCCTAGTGGGAGCAGGTTCTGGCTCTGGAGCTTCTAAGTAAGCACAGTTAGATAAGCTTGCTGTGTAGAGAGTGTCTAGCGAAGGGAAGGTAAAGGTGATAACTACATTGCTAAAGAAATAAATAGGAAGTGGGGAATGGGGGAAAGGAGGAAAAAGAAAAGAAAAGAATTTAAAAAATAACTCATTCCCTTTCTCTTAGAAAAATGGGGTACTCAGTTATAGACAGATTACTCGACCCTTCTAAGCCTCAGATTTTCCATCTGCATCTAAGATGGGGTCAATATTAGATCCATTCCATACGGTTGTGAGGATTACATAAATCAATATGGGTAAAGATACTTAGAAAACTGAGTAGCACACAGTAAATACTATACCAATACTATCATTATGGTTATGATGGTGTTGTAATTTATTTCGGAGCATAAAGCATTACTTTGTGAAGAACAGAGCTAACTAAATACTAAATACTTCTTGATACTTTTTTTGCTAAAAAAAAAAAAAAAAAAAAAGTCCTCATGTCTTCAGAAATTTAAAAAAGTTCTCCAACCATTTCCTTCCCTTTACCAAAGCTTTCTTACCCTTTGTCTTCCTTTTCAGCTTTGCTCACGCAATATACTACACATATGTCTATTCTATATTCAAGATATATCACTCATTGGATTAAAAAAAGAAAACTCTAATATTTCCCAATGTTTTCTAGGAAATAAACACCATGATATATCACTGCTCTGAGAAAATGTAAAAAAAGAATAGAAAAGAAACAAGGCTGCCAGTGTACTGAATGGCCATGTAGCATCACCAAAGTCACTGGTGGTTATCTGTGGTGTGTTCATTTTGAAATTCAGATAGCCAGTCCACAAAAGACAAAGCTCAGCCCTGCTTGAAGTTTTTCTGCAGAATTCTAACTGACCCAAGCTGCACTAATGAAACAGAGCCGTTATAGTGGACACAGTTAACCCTCTCTTCTTGTACATGTTAGATGACATGAGGCTTCCCAGGAACACAGTGCCACACAATGGCCATGGAGCTGGAGAAAGAGAAGGCTATTTAGAATTACATAAACAAACATTGATCTGTGATTCCATTCACTGTGTGGTCATTATCTTTGTATCTTTGAAATTCTGTATCTCTTTCTCTCTCTCTTTCTCCCCTCAAGAAGCCATCCATTTACTCATTCTCCAAAGTCCATTGGAGCCAAGGAACACACCCACAGAGATTAAAAAATGTGCTAGCCATGAGCCACTTCTCAGCTTACTGATATGGTTACAACCTTTGTCAAAACAAAGAGCTTCCATGAATCCCATAGGATAAAATCTTTTCATATCAAAACTTATTTAGATGGTACCAGTTAAAATTAGAATTACAGTAAGGATGTAAAGGTATCTTGATAGAACTCCTAAGTCACTCAGTCTTGTCACCAATATATGTTTAACAGAATCATGTAATTGACATTCAATAAAGATTTACATACAGTATTCACTTTCCAATAGTGAGGCTTCTGGTCCTGAAAACCCAGGTTTTGTAAAACTTGAAATTGAGGCTCTCGAGACTTTAAAGTCTTTGGGTTAAAAAATAAAATTACTTGTAATTAAACTTTAAAAGAAATGAATTAGTCTAGCTAAACTTCTTCGGCTGGAACTTATGGCCTGTATACTATCTGTTCTCAGCCTGAGAAGCTTTCAACGTTGTCTGTGGCTACTTTCTTATACAGATATTATTCTGTTAAACAGAGTTCCTCAGTCTTCTTATCTTTCCCAACACACTGACCTGTCCTGTCTCAGAGCCTTTGCTCAAGGGCAAGTTAATTGCCGAGGAACTTTTATAACAGATGCTGCAAGGTATCCCTGCAAGTTACATAATAATAATACAGCTCCATCGGCCCAGAGCCGAGCCATGCTTCTTTCGGGAAATGCCATTTTCCCAACTCTAGCCTACGGTACTAGGGAGGTATGGGGGCTGCCAATGAGAAGACCCCACACACCTAACCTTGGCAATTAGTCCTGGATCCAGCCAAGCCAAAGAGAATCTTTCTCTGGGACTCTCTCGACTTGAGCTCTCAGGGATAAGACTCTCCAGTCACGAAGCCGCAAGGATGTAAACGTGGAGCACAATGGGCCAACCTACAAAGAGAAAGAGAAATAGAGACAGAGCCAGCCAATCTTGGCTGCTTACAAGTTTCCTAAGGCCAGACCCAAACACCCTGTTCTTCAGTGATAAGGGCCAATAAATTTCCTTCTGCTGCTTACAACCTACTAGTGCTGACTGATACTGGCAGTTTTGCAGAAGATGCAAATTCTTCACATGATCATTTTTCTATCAATTCTCTGTAACAGCCGAGGACAAACTGAAATTAAAGATGCTTGTGGCAATAACATTTATCTTAACCGCTTTTCTAATTGCTAATGTTAAACATTTGCACTATAAAACATGTTTATGAAAACCAGGACAGTGTAGAAAGTGAGTATTTCAGATGTCTGTACATATGTAAATATATACGATCTTATTTCACAAAAATTGAATCACACCTTATATATAATTCTATGTAGCTTGCATTTCCCAATTAATAACATCTTTTGGACATCATAATATATCAGTTCATATAATCTGCTTGGTGGGTTTTTTGTTTTGGGGCATTAAAAAATGTTTTGTCTTCTTCTCTTCCAATAATTTGCTTGTGTCTTAAATGTTTACGTTTAAAGTGTGTCCTCCTAAATGACTATTGTTGGTAATGGTGGTCACTAGGAGTGTGTACACAGTAATCCTCCCCACCATTCATGAGAGATACATTACAAGATCCCCAGTGGATGCCTGAAACCATGGATAGTATTGAACCCTATATTCACCATGTGTTTTTCTGTACAGTAATGGACAGGTAGTGTATACAGCTTGGACAGAGATGATTCATGTCCCATGCAGGGCAGGGCAGGACAGAGCCAGATTTCATCACACTATTCAGAACAGCACACAGTTTAAAACTTATAAATTGTATATCCATGTTATGTGGTCTGGGGGAACCTTATAAATTGTTTACTTCCGGAATTTTCCATTTAATATTCTTGGAACATAATACTGAAGGTCAGGGGGAACTACTGTACTCTCATTGACAGGATTCTCGTTTAGAGCCCAGAAACCTTTCTTTTGACCTTTTGTGTGCAGATAGGTGTGGAAAGAAGTCAAATGACTAGTTTTTCATTTCCATGACATAAATCAGGTCAGACTTTTGGCAATATTTCAAGTATTCTCTCCATTCAGGGTTGAACCACAAAAGAGAGCTATCACGCATTGGCTGGCAGTCAGTGAGGTGACCTTAACACTCTGTAATGTAGACGGTACACAGAAAACAGCAAAAGCTGCTCACCTTGCACTCAGCTTCATAATCAAGAATCACAGAAATAATACTAAGTACCAACACAGCAGCAGCTTTTATTGAGCACATAATAGGTGCCAGGGATGTTACCTAAACACTTAAGTCAGCTGCATTATTTAATGCTCACAATTGCCTAAGTTAGGACTACTTTTAGTAATTATGTGATGCTCTTGCCCATGGTCAGTGTGTCTGTCAGTGCTGAGGTCTGACCTCAGCCTAACTAACTCTAAAGCTTGACTTTCTCACCACCATTTTATTCTGCTAAGTGGTCCCACCTAACTTGCGACACTTATCACTCCTTATCCCAAGACTCAGATTTTGAAATGTCAAGTGTTTATTGTTGGAAAAGTTTGTCGATATTGTACTATAGTTTTTGTTTTTGACATAATTTAGGGGGAATATTAGAGTATCCTCTTGGTAGGTTCGACCAGATGCAGGTAAGAGCTACAGGGTGGTGAACTAAGGCTCTCTTCCCTGACCACTTGAACACTAGCTCGAGTCAGTTTTCTGGAAATAAGGTACGTTAGAAAGAATACAGTCATGTGTATGACAAAATTAAAATAAATTATACGCAGCACCAAGAAATCAATAAAATATAAAATATGACTTTAGGAAAATAGGTAATATATTAGTTTCTTATCACCAACCATAACAAATTACCACAAACGTAGTGGCTTAAAACAACATCCATTTATAATCTTACAGTTCTGGAGGTCAAAAGTCTAAAATGGAGCTTACTAAATTAAAATAGAGGCTAAACTGGCAAAGCTGTGATCCTGCTGGAAGCTCTAGGAGAGACCATTTCCTTGCCTGTTTTAGCTCCTAGGGGCTGCCTCCATTCCATAGCCCCTGGCCCTACATCTGTAATCTCTGCTTCCATGGTCACATCTCCTTCTCTGACTCTCCTACCTTCCTTTCCATTAGAAAACCTAGCTTTTTAAAGTGTGATAAGATACACATTAAATGTGCCATCTCCAGCATGGTGGCTCCTTCCAGTAATCTCAGCACTTTGGGAACCCAAGGCGGGAGAATCATTTTAGGCCAGGAGTTCAAGACCAGCCTGGGCACTCTAATGAGACCCGTCTCACTGTTTTATTATTTTACAAAAAAATAAAAATAAAAATTAGCCAGGCATAGTGGTACATGCTTGTGGTTTCAGCTACTTGAAAGGCTGAAGGAAGAGGATAACTTGAACCAAGGAGTCCAAGGTTACATTCAGCAAGCTTGATCGTGCCACTGTACTCCAGCCTTGGCAACAGAACAAGACCCCATATCTAAAAAACAGTACCATTTCAATCATTTCTAGGTGTACAGTTCAGTCACATTAAGTATTCACACTGTGAAGCAAAAGATCTCCAGAACTTTTCATCTTTGTTAAAGTGAACTAATATGGCCTGAGAAGAACTCTGTACCTATATAGTGAGTCTCTGCGGATGAACTGCCACCTAGGTTTTTAATATGTAGATAAGACTGAAAACGTAACTTGGGAGTATGCGCCTGTAACAACAGCTGAGTCTTGGCCAATCCCATAGGCCATACTTCAACCATGAATACACTGCTGTGTTGAAACTGTGCTCAAATAAGGCAAACACCAACCTGTAACCAATCCAGCTGTACTGTACCTCACTTTCGATTTCTGTACATCATTTCCCTTTTTTAGTCTATAAATCTTCTTGTACCATGTGGCTGCACTGAAGTCTCTTTGAATCTGCTATGATTCTGGGAGCGAATCATTCGTTGCTCAATTAAACTCCTTTAAATTTAATTTGGTTACAGTTTTTCTTTTAACTTAAATCTTACAAAATGGAAACCATACCCATTCAACAATAACTCATTTCACCCAGCCCCTGGCAAATACCATTTTATACTTTCTGTTTCTACAAGCCAGGAAGCAGGCCCCCACGTGATGCCAGATCTACCAGTGCCTGGATCTTGGACTTCCTAGCCTCCAAAATTACGAGAAATAAATTGTTATTTAAGCCACCAGTATATGGCATTTTTGTTATAGCAGCCCAACCTGACTAAGACACTTGCTAAAGGAGCTATTCTATTTACATTACCCAGAGCTCTCATAAGCTCAGTTTAAAGTAAATACACACTCAGTGCAGTCCCAGGCTTAGGACAGCTGTACTCCACACAATGTTCAGGACCCAGGTTCCTCCCAGTTCATTGCTCTATTGTCCCTAGATGGCATCCTGGTCCTTGTGATGCAGACATCATCCATGATACAGGCAGCAAGATGCAGGGGAAACAATGAATATGATGTCAATATAAAGCAAGCGGAAAGATAGAGGGAAGTTATTAAAAGGCTATTCGAAATGACCAGTAAGAGGTTACTGGGGTCTAAACTGGAGTGTTGGATGTGAGGCCAGATCACTTCTATGCAAGGCACAGACAAGAGAGAGATGATAAACACTTGTGGCCACTGAAGCAGGCAAGGTATCGTGGTCCATGAACAGATACAAGGAAAGTGACCGTCCTAGGCCTACAGGAATGTTTGTTGTTTTTCTCTGCTGTTGAGAGGAGATACGGGATCCATTTAGGACAGAATGAGTTTCAGAATACAGAGTGTTCTCCAGGAATAGGTCACCATCAGGCTTTGAGGATTATCAGGAGAGACTATCTTTCATCCAAACCTGCAGAAAATAGGTGACACCGGAAGATATGCTGAGACAGAGAAAATGTGAGGCAGTTCATTTCCACCAGGTTTCATCTGACTCTAAATTATGAGGCAAGACTCCCCACAGAGAGTAAGACAGGTGAGTGGAGGCCCAAATGTTTCAGTGCTTGAGGAGCAAGGAGAAGATTTACTAGGCTGTGGGAAGTACACAGAGGCAATGGGAGATTCACAGCTGATTTCGCCCACTTGAAAGATGGTCTCACCTCTAAAGGAACAGTCCGAAAACAAGAGAAAGAAAATCAGAGTAAATGAGAAGTCCATGGAAGCATCATTAGAAGGGCATTCTGGCAAGGCACAGTGGCTTATGCCTGTAATCCCAGCACTCTGGGAGGCAGAGGAGAGAGGAGTACTTGAGCCCAGGATTTCGAGACCAACGCCAGCAACATAGCAAGATCTCATCTCTACTAAATAAATAAAAAGAAGGGTATTCTGAAAGCCTGACTCAGGGTGTGTAGTACTAAATAGAGTCATCTGTTGGGGACACAGCAGACAATTTCAGACAGAAAGTATAGTCAGTAACCAGAATAAAGCAGCAGGGTATGTTGGTGTATATTGGTATACTCCTGTTTTTGCTTTTATTTACTCAAAGAATGTCGGTGTTAGCATACGTCAAATGACAAAGGAGTTTTTAATCCCAGAAACACAAAGCTAGTTTCATGGTGGAGATGGGCTACTGTAATACATATAAAAATAGAATAAGGGGAAAAAACATGGTTATTTCAAAGGACACTAAAAGATATTTAGTAAAATTGCAAGCCCATTCTTTACAAAAAGAAACATTACAAACTAGTAATAACTTTTATGAATTTGTCTGATAGCAATGAACATTTTAAGTGCCAGGTACAACAGTGGGGACAATATTTATTTAACAACACATGTAAAGTACTTACTGTACTGTCTTTTCAAATGATTATATTCAGAAATACTTGAATATTTTACCCATGTACACAGGTGTCGATTACAACAGTATTTTTAATTCCAAAGACTGAAGGCAAGCTGCATATGAAAAAATGTTCAAGGAGGCTGAGGCAGGAGAATTGCCTGAACCCAGGAGGCAGAGGTTGCGGTGAGCCGAGATCGCGCCATTGCACTCCAGCCTGGGTAACAAGAGCGAAACTCTGTCTCAAAAAAGAAAAAATGTAGAAACAGTAGAAAAATGTTTAGTAAAAGATGGTGAAAGCCAGGTATGGTGGCTCACACCTGTAATCCCAGCACTTTGGGAGGACAGGAAGGGCAGATCACCTGAGGCCAGGAGTTTGAGAACAGCCTGGACAACATGGTGAAACGCTGTTTCTACTAAAAACACAAAAAATTAGCCAGGCATGGTGGTGGGCGCCTGTAGCCCCAACTACTTGGGAGGCTGAGGCAAGAGAATTGCTTGAACCTGGGAGGCAAAGGTTGCAGCAAGCGGAGATCGCACCACTGCACTCTAGCCTGGGCGACAGAGCAAGCCTCCTTCTCAAAAAAAAAAAAAAGATGGTGAATGCCTACCATGGAAAACTATGGAAACAAAGGTAAATTTGTAGATAAAATATACAACGGACATGAAAAGATGGTTATAGCACACTGTTGAGTGAAAAAAAAAAGCAGGTTGAAGAAGAAGTAGTACAATATGCTCCTATGTATATTACATTCAGTTCGGGAAGAATAGAAGATACACGTGAAGCTGTTAACAGAAGACAGAAGTCTCTTATCAAATGAGGCAGTATGACCTTCCTACCATAAATGCATAACTTTTATATTAATTAATGTTAATTGAAAATAGAAAGAAACTAAAATACTGTCTAAAATGTCCTTATCTCCTGGAAAACTCACTTACCAAAAGAAAACCAGTCCCTTTGCCTTTGGTGCTCAGGTTAACTTTATACGAACCGAAGGAAAATACTTACGAATTTGGGGGTAAGCGGGGGTCAAGCGCTAGAATTTGCTTCGGAACTTCCCTTCCACCAAGAATGACTTTAAATATCTTGCAAACTCGCCCCAAATGTTAACCTACATTTTACATGTGAGAGGTATGCGTCATCAAATATTTTTGCTTTGCCCTAAGTCAGCCAACTGAGATGTAATTACCTGGGCAACTCTAATGGAATGAGAAGCAAAGCCTTCCATCTTAAGCGTTGATGAGGATTAAGGGAACAGCTGCCCTTTTCAATAAGCAAATCTCACTATCTGAGGCAGAAATTCGTCATATAGAAGACTGAATTTTTTCATCTTTTTGAGAATCATTTCCACTATCCAGAAAAAAAAAAAAAAACTCAATGAATTGTAAATAAAGTCAAGCACAGTTGAAAAATCCTTTATCCACAGATTTGTTTTTTAGGTGTGCCTATGTGCTCAGACTCGAAAGGCTAGGGGTTTGAAAGCAAAAGGCAGCCCTCTACCAGGGGTGGTCAGGGGAAACGGCCTCAAAGAAACAAATTACAGGGTGCACTTTAGTTATCTAGGTAGCTGTTTGTCTAGGAAACCTGTTTTCATTTGTCATCACTGGGCCTCACTAGGTATCAGGAAGCTCGGCCCCAGCCACCACCTGGTGACGCTAATGATTCGCGGCAGCCGCAATTAGACAGGCTGAGCCTTCTCCTTTAAGAAGCTGACTCACGTGGATGCTGTTGTGTGCTCTCAGCTGAAAGGGGTAGGTGGGTCCTCAGTCTCACCGCATTGGCCGCCTCGGGAGAGGGGGCAGAGTTAGCCTCTTTAATTGGCTGTACGAATCCGAGGTGCGGGGCGGGGGGGTCAGGGGCGGGGCGAGCTGTCGCCAGCCTGCCCTGGGTCTGCGGCTTCTGGTAGGGGTGGGCCGCGAAGCGGAGGGGTGAGGGAGTGGGGGAGGGGGAGCCGGAGAAGGGGCGGGGTCCCGCGGAAAAGGCCGGGAGCCGAGGCGAGGGGCGGGGCCTAGAAGTGAGGAGCGTTCCGGGCCAACCGGGAGAGCCAATTGCAGGAGGGGCGGAGCCACGCCGGGTGACTGACGTTGAGGCCCAACGAGGGAGAGGCGGGGCCAAGGCCAGGGCCTGACTAAACCTGGAGACTCTGGTGGCGGAGGGGCTTCCAACCAGCTGAGGAGCGAGGAGCCGCTGGCAGCCGCGGATCTCGCCGCCGCTCAGGGTGAGTCCCGCGGGAGGGGCTGGGCTCCGGGCCGGGGGCGCTGAGGAGCCCGTCCAGGTTGGGCGGCTTCGAGGCACTCGGGATCGGCCCAGGGCTGGGGGCCCAGGCAGGAAGTGCCTCTTCCTCGCCGCGCTTCTCCCGGGGTCCCGGCGCGGCCGCCTCCGGCCCCTCAGGGTGGGCCCCGGCCCCAGGACCGCAGGCGGACGCGCGGGGCTGTCTGCTCTTTGTGAGGCCTGGCGCGGCGGCCGCCGTCGGCCCGCCCCCGCCCCGCAGCCGGGCGACCGCCGCGACCACAGCCGCGACCCCTCCGCGCGGCGCCCGCGTCCCCGCCCCGCTTCCCGGCCGCGCCCTCCGAGGCTCGCCGCCGAGGCCCCCTGGGCGCACGGTTTGCCCGCGACCCCCACCCCTCGGCGCCGCGGCCGCCCCGCCCCCACCCGCCGCAGCGTCGGGGGCGCGCCCGGTCTCCGCCCGCAGAGTCGCCCGGGCCCCGCCCGGAAGCCAAGTCGGAACTTGACCGAGTTGTTTGGGCTGCGGTGACCGCTCGGCGTGAACTCTCCCGAGCAGGGCCCACGCCCGGCCCCCGCGGCCCAGCCCCCGGGCGGGGGCGGCGTCTCCCTTTCGGCCCCATAGTGTGAACGTCCGCCTGCCCCGCCCTCCTGCCCGGAGGACCCGAGGCAGGCCGCGCGGGGTGACAGTTGGGCAGCGCGCCGGGTGTCGGACCGTGGGAGCCCGCGGGCCACCGGCTCAGCTGTTTCCTGCCGGTGTTTGTTGTGGCGGGGGAGGCCCCGCCGCCGCCGCCGCCGCGCTCCACCGCCCCGGGCCCTCCCGATTGGCCGGCGGGCGTCACGTGGCCGCCATCAGCTGGGCCAGCGGGGGCGCTCGCGGGTACAGCGGCGGCTGCCGGCCGAGCCCACCCGGGGGTCGCCCGCTCCGACCCAGCTTTGCTGGCTTTGGGCGGCGGCCTGCCCCCTGCTCGCTGTTGGGGGGGTGGGCGTGCCCTTGCAACCCCTCTCCGGTACCGTCCTCTGCAGGCAGGTGGGACAAATGAGTGTCAGGATCAGCGGGAGTGGGAAACTGAAATACTACAAAGATCTGTTTAATCCTGAAACCAACTAATCTCCCTTTTAAGGGAGAGTCTGGGACGCTGTACAGCTCATTTATTTTTAAACTTTTTCTGTTTACAGAGATCTGTTGGTAATCTGAGGATTTTTATTCCACGTCTTCTTGACAGATGGAAACCCTGAAGTAACCTCGGGCTAACCTTGTGTTTTTGGACAATTAGTAGATTTGGTGGTGAAGGAACTCGGAGTAGTAGGATATTAGCTAACTTTGCATAGCCACATATACAGCGTGCAGCTGCATTCTACCAAAGAGGAACTAAAAGGCAGGTAGTGTTCCCAGGGTACATGTTCGTGCCATCTGTGAAGTGCCTTGATGGATTCGTTTCCTGAAAGTTTATCGCATACTTGTACTGGGTTAGGTAAGAAGTAAATTACAAAGAATTTAGAATAGTTTCTCTAGAAGCTTACAGTTTAATCAGAAGTTATGGACAAATGCAGTCGAGCAACAATACAAAATTAAATATTTAGTAAGTTGTGAGATGTTACAAGAATTCAAGTGAGAAATCAGTAGAAGTAGAAAGCATTCTGAAATGGATTGGTGTTGATTCGACCTAGCAAATGAAGAAGAGGCTTTGGGTTGCTCTTGGGCAGATGGGGGCCTAGAAGAAAAAGCAGGCCTAGAGGAATTTGACACACAGACTATTTCCCACATATTCCCCTTATCTCTGGGTATGTATTGGAGCATCAGGTAGAATGTAGACTTATTAAAAGGAACTGTTTTTCTTTTTTGAGACAGAGTCTTGCTCTGTCACCAGGCTGGAGTGCAGTGGCAGGATCTCAGCTCACTACAACCTCCGTCTCCCGGGTTCAAGCGATTTTTCTACCCCAGCCCCCCAGTAGCTGGGACTACAGGCATGCGCCAACACCCCCAGCTAATTTTTTTTTTTTTTTTTTTTTTAAGTAGAGATGGGGTTTCACCATGTTGGCGAGGATGGTGATCTCTTGACCTCTTGATCCGCCCACCTCAGCCTCCCAAAGTGCTGGGATTACAGGCATGAGCCAATGTGCCCAGCCAACTGTTTATTTTACCACACCCTCACCCAGCCCAGTGTCCTGTACAGACCTTTTTTACATTTTATCTCTAGCAACCATCTTCTAGGAAAGGGGCATGATGAAATGTGCTCAAGTTATTTAACTCTAAACCAGAAAACTAAAAAAAATTGAATTTTAACAGTCACTTTTCTAAACAAGGTTAGTAAAATATATGTGGCTTGGAAAATAATGTTACCTGGTTAGATCATTGCAAACTTTTCTCTAGACTAATTTCTCTTTTCTGTTCTCTATTTAAGTAGTGGGAAAAATAAACAGGTTTAGAAACAATAAAAGTGAAAGGAAATAAGGCCAAAAATTATGAAAAGAAGAAATTAAACCAGCTACTACCCTCCGAAAAACAGTCCATGAGACACGAAGATAGTCCTAGGTATGTTGGTGCCCAAAATATCATTTGAGGTTTAATCGTGAATGCCTATCTAGATTAATACTGGTTTTAAGGTAATCCTGTGTAGTAATGTCAGTGTAATGCAGGAACTGAACCTTAGCTAGACATGAACTTGCTACTTGACACTTGAGTCAGGAAGCCAGACAGTTAACTTACATTTCAGTCTATCTAGTTAGAGGCTTTTGGTATTGCATCCAACAGACGAGATCATGAAATTGTCTTGCCAAGGTTTTGGGGAAATAACCAATTCATTATGCACTAACACAGTGGTTTCCTGAGTGAAATGACTAGTCTATTTTCTAATAATTAAACAAATGTAAGTATTACTAAATATAATGAACTTGGAAGTCATCTAACAAAACAAGAAAAAAATAAGGCATTATTGAGGGGGTAGAACAAAAACATAATGCTTAAAACTTAACTGCAAATAAAGACCTGATTCCACAACCAGGACATCATTTGACACAGCAAAGTAAATTGGTCAGGTAACACAAGAAGATAGCAGAGATTGCTTGGGTCACTGAAAACTTGGCTTGTTACATATTTTGCACAAAAATTGGAAAGTTGGTTGTATGGATCAACTATTTTCACATGTAGATTTTTTAATAGCATTTAGTCACAACTCAGTAAAAAAAAGTTGGATGAAATTACAAAAGCAGTAAGTGTTTATTATAGTAATCAACCGAGCACTCTGAAAAGTTATTTGGGTTTTTATCCTTTGTTTTGTGAAGGAGGGGATTAAACATGAGATATGAAAGCTTGCTTCCACCGCATTCCAATTTAGCAGAATCATTGCAAAACAAAACCACCTCTGCTAGGGGCAGGTTCCTTTAGCCTTTTCTGCACTAGATGCCTACATACTCTGTTCCCTGCAGCAGAGTCTTTGTACCTTGTCTTTGTCCTATCTTCTGGTGCAGTAGAAAACCCACTCCGGTCTGTCCAACACTGGGGATCTGGTGGAGTGTGTAGTCTATGGGAATGCCCTGAGGGGATGGTTTCCATTTCTAAAGAAAAGTGTATCTGTGAACTAGGTGTTTTTATATCAGAAGGCCCTATGAGATGCAAATAGATACCGACCCTCCCTGATGTTTTAAGGGCTGGGAAGTGGTGTCTCCTTTGGCTAATTCCACTTGCCAGGGTTTAAAACGAACTGGATTATTAATTATAGGGATGGCAAGTAACTATTATTTTAAGACCTAGAACCATGACATACTTCAGAAAGTTTCTAACTTTCCTCCAGCTTCCAATTTCTATCATCTGGTTGCTTAGCTTTAGCATAATTAACAGAGTAAAGCCAGTTAATTGCTACTGTTTCATATCCTTTCTGAACCATGTTTTTCTTATCTGTGGCAAGTTGGGATGGGGAATGTTGAAAAAGGTAATCTAATTTTACTGACCTTTATTGAGCATTCACTGTGTGCTGTGCACCGTTCTCAGAATATAGTTTCTCCGGTTAATTTCTCGTAACTGAGACATGGCTGCTGCTCTCTCTACATTTTACAGATGAAACAGGAGAGGACAACTCACCCAGTGTTTCCAAAGCTATTAAAGGGGAAGCTGAGATTTGAACCCAGGAGTCTCCAGAGTTCAAGTATCTCAGCTCCACAATTTTAAGTCCTGGGGGTGGAGAGAGGAGACAGCAGCTGGTAGTTGTTACCTATTTTTATAATCTTTATTAGAGTTGATCTTCAACATGCTGAACTAGTTAGAGAAAGTTAAGGATTTTAGGTAGAAAATCCGTAAAGAAAAGGGGAATGGGATTAAACTGATCTTTTCAATACTCCTGTTGAGCCTTAAACCCAAATGCCAGCCAAGTTTCCATTTTTTTCTGAGAAAGACTGCTTTCTAAATGCAAAGCTCTTTCCCTATCAGAATGTGTCTGTAAGTAGGGAAAACATTTTTTTGGTAAAGAGCCAGATAAGAAATACTTTAAACTTTGCAAGCCAGAAGGTTTCTGTAGCAACTCCTCATACCTCTCCATTGTAATGTGGAAAGAGTTATGTGTAAACAAATGGGTGTGGCTGTGTTCCTAAAAACTCTGAAGTGTGAATATTACATAATTGTGTCAGAAAATATTCTCCCCCCAGCCACCCCCAACCGTTTAAAAGTACAAAATTCATTCTCAGCTTGTAGGCAGTACAAAAACAAGTGGAGAGCTGAAATGACCCACAGCCTTAGTTTGCTGACCCCTGCTTTTAAGGAAAACAATTAGCAATGAGCCAGACAAGTGAACAGATAACTATGTTTCTCATTGTTAGTGTATGTGTAAAATAAATAGTCTTTCTAGAAAACTGTTCTATTGATATGGAAGCAAACTAGGAAATTATATAGTCCATCATATCCATTGCATTTTAAAATAATGCCTTCCTGGAGATTCTAACAGATTTCTGAAGAGAATTATCTTTCCCCTCTTAGATTCTGTAATTAAAAATTATGTAACACAGCAGAGGTCCTAAAATGTTAATATTTCACCAGAGTCTCCTGACAAAATAAAAATTGCAAGTTCTGGATAGCTAAATGTGCTATTTGAGAGAGAAGAAACTGAAAATAATACTGAAATATGATCAGTGAAATCATGTATAAATTTCACTTATATATTTATATTTTCATCCCAGCCCCTCACTGTTTCAGGTAATTTCAAACTAAGAAAAGGCTTTCAGGTGAACAATCAAGCTTGGGACTTTTCTTATTCAACCTTTTTAGGATTTTTATAACCTGGAACTACAAAAAGATAGTACCAAAGAGGCCTTATTTATAACATTATATGGTAGGAAACATCTTAAATAAAACTTAGTGATGAGTGTAGCTCTGGTTTCAGCTATAAACTTGAACTTCAGCACTGACAGATACCAAAGCATGCGTGTTACTAAAGGACACAGTAAGGTGCCCCCAGAATCAACACCGAACACTAGTTGTCTGTGAAAGCAGCTCACTCTTAAGATGTTTTAGAAATATGTGACTGAAGAGATCTGGGATTACTCTTAAGTCCAAGCAAGGTGATTAGCATACCTGGGAAATATTTTGAATATAAAAGCAATCATAGAAAGCCGATCAGTGGTTGCCAGAGGCTGGGAGTTGGAGAAGATATTGGTTGCAGGCTGGTGTGTGGGAATTTTTGAGGGGCTGATGGAAGCATTCTAAAGCCAGTTGGTGGTGGTGGTGGCACGATTTTATAAATTTACTAGAAATCATTCAATTGTATGCTTATAGTGAGTAAACCTTGTCATGTAGAGTATTCCCTTAATAAAGCTGTTTTTTTTTTTCAGTTTTTAAAATAATCAGCAATTTTCTGTCAGAAAAAAAGTTACAAAGTTTATAAAGGAGCAGTCTCTGAGGTTTTAGAAAGAAGTAGCACATGCCTTTGACCATATTTTTGTAGCTCTCTGTAGCAGAAATGAAGTGGTAGGTATGAATGTAGGTTGGGTTTAACAGTATACACTCCTTGACCCTGGAAGTTTTATCCAGATGTGAGGAGAGTTTGATTGTAAGATGATGAGGGGGAGGGAGAAAGACTTCCAAAAGTGATTTTGGAAGTTCTGCTAATTTTGCAGTTTTTTAAATGAATTACCAGGGTTTCTAGTTTAGGAGAGTTTGTCCTTACAGTTGGCACCAACCAAGACAGAGAATACAGGAGGAACAGCATGGAGGCAGGAGAGGCTGATGGTAAACCCTGAGGAAGAGAGTAAATCTGACAGCCCTCTAATCACTAGAGAGAGAATAGAATGCAGTGGCTTGGCCACTTCTGGAAAGTCACAGTCTCTTTCATCTATAAAAGTGGGTTGATAAATACCTACTTTAAAAATGGTCAAAGTTAAATGTGGTATTTAAGTACCAAGTACAGTGTTCCATGCAGCATAGACCAGGTGTTCCCAAACCGCCGGCCGCATGCCGGCCCCCTGAGGCCATTTATCTGGCCCCGGCCGCACTTCAGGAAGGGGCACCTCTTTCGTTGGTGGTCAGTGAGAGGAGCACAGTATGTGGTGGCCCTCCAACGGTCTGAGGGACGGTGAACTGGCCCCCTGTGTAAAAAGTTTGGGGACGCCTGGCATAGACACTAAATGATTATTAGGTCTAAGGCAGAGCTCCATATGTTATTCGGGTGCAGAGAAGCCTGATTGAAGCGTTAAATATCTTAGCTTTTTAATGACTGCCCTCCTTAAATAATAAAGTGGCTGTCAGTTCATGCTGGCTGTTCTAACAGTGTACTATAGACTGGATGGCTTATGAACAGCAAATTTATTTCTCCCAGTTTTGGAGGCCGGAAGTCCAAGGTAAAATTTAGTGTCTGTTGATGGTACCTCTTAGCTTTGTCCTCACATGATGAAAAGGAGCAAGGCAGCTCTCTGGGACCCTTTTATAAGTACAATAATTCTGTTTTTGAGGACTCTGTGCTCATGACCTAATCACCTGGTAATATCACATATGAATTGGGAGAGGTACACAAACATTGAAACCATAGCAGTGGCATTTTAATGGATATCAGCCTCTTGAGAGTTTGAAGAGTGTCAGCTTTAGGTTGAGTTTCTAACCCTGCAAAGGCCAGGGCTACCTACTGGAGCCTAAGGACCTGCAGAGGTTTTTCTGCTTCCTGAAGACCTTTGACAGCAGGTGATGTTTTGTTTGCTTCTGCTAGATTCTGTGGTATTTTAACTTACCTTTCTTGGCAGACGAAAACTACATTTTACAGTTCTATATATATAGTTCTCTATAAATGGCAACCACAACTAGGAATAGTGTAACATAAGGTTTTGCTCAGATATTTTTGGTCTTGGTAATGAATCATATTGAATCCAGTAAAAATACTTGGGTAAAGACAAAAAATAGATGGAATCAGGGAAAAGAAGGCATGTTAACTTTATTTACCCTCAGTAGGAAATGATCACAGTAGTTTTTAGCCAAAGCTAAAATGATGTAGGCATAAGATATAGGGAGAGTTCATTTCCAAGTCCAGTGCATTTACTACAACAGTATCGTTTCACAGTGGTCATTGTAGAAACAGCTAGTTACTCTCCATTATGGTTGAAATAAATTACAACATGAATATTGTACTTAAAAATCTTAAGGGAAATTGGCTTTAAAATAATGAGTCCCAAAGGCTCTAGCTGCTGGAGGTTACAAATGACTGCATAAATACTAGGCTTCAAAGACATATAGAATCTGAAGCCTATACCTGCTGAGACTCCAAAACCTTACCATTAATTCCCTTCTGTTAATGATCAAGATTCAGAAACATGACCAAACTTAACTGCTCACAGGTTTGTTGAATGTTTTATTTATATCAGGAGATATAAATTCAAATATTGGTACAAGGACCAAGCAGGTGAAGTAATTGTGTGAAACAGAGTGGAGACTGAGCAAATAAAATGGCCTGGTGGGAGTTAGGGGGTGCAGCTCAGTTGTAATCTGTTGTAACCATAGGAGAGTATGTGTCCTCCCCATTGTTAAAAAGGAATCCAAACTGTGGGCTCTTTAATGAGATCTTCCAAATTTTAAATGTCGTCTCAACTTTTTAAAATGATAAAAACTGTGTGACCCAAATAATACAAACATGTCCACATACATTTTTTAAGGAAGGGCTTTTGTATCTGTTCACTGCTGTATTCCTAGGCTACCAAATGAATTCAGCCTGTAGGCCTCGAATTTGCAACTTCTGACTTATATGTAAATAAATAATAAATGTTGTATTCTCTTTTCTTTTTTGGACAGAGTCTCCCTTGGCACGATCTTCGCTCACTGCAGCCTCTGCCTCTTGGTTCATGTCATTCTGCTTCAGCCTCCTAAGTAGCTGGGACCTTAGGCATGTGCCACCGTGCCCTGCTAATTTTTGCATTTTTTGTTGAGAGGGGGTTTCACCATGTTAGCCAGGCTGGTCTTGAACTCCTTGACCCTAGGTGATGTGCCCACTTTGGTCTCCCAGAGTGCTGGGATTATAGGCGTGAGCCACCGTGCCTGGCCAAGTGTTGTATTCTTAATCATCTGGAAAAAAATAATGCAGTAATCTTAAAGACTGAAATAAGGCAATATGTGTTTCCTTTTGTTGTCATTTTATAGAAATGTAATCAGAAAGTTAAATATTATACCTTAAATCTGTTTTTTAGTGCAAGGTTTATTCGTTGTGACTCTTGTTAATATGCTGGTTTTCCTTTTACCAGCTGTACATTGTAATTATATTCACCATTTGTTTTTTTATTCCCTATTAAACTTTCATAATGTTTAAGGGGAGTCATAATGATTTTTGTGATGACATTAGGACTGCCTAATGGTTGGGGAGATTCATAGATGTAGAAGGAATGGAATTTCCTTCTAAATTTGTAATGGAATTTCCCCTATCTTAACAGTAGATTCTTGTTACAAACATGCATTCTGGGGGTTTTTGTTTCCACAGTGGCAGTTATATTAGCTCTGCATGCCATTGGAAAGATATATAATAAATATTTAAAACACAGGAACTGATAACTATACCCAAGAATAAATTATTTTTTAAGTGAAAACTGTGGTGTATTCTTGACTACATCTAGTTCTTTAAAAATACTGTTTAGGAGAATTAGCTGTAATGAATTTAAGAAGTTTCATATAGTAACTCCCCTAACTTTTGAAATACTAAAGTGTTAGTCTAGTTTCAGACACGTTTCAAATTTATGTCTTTTCAGTGTTTCAGCGATTCTGTGATTTATTTAGTCAGTAAGATTTCTTAAAGATAAGCAAGTTAATGTATGGGAAGGCTTTTCTTTCCCTTATTCTGTTGTCATTGCTTTAGCCTTATGCCAGCCTGGACCATCTTGGAGGCAGTGTAGGATCATGGAAGAACTTTTAGTTAGGTGAATTGCATCCCGTACTTTTCTGTAGTTAACAGCTTTGTAACCTTTGACCAGTTAATAACCTTTTTAGACTTGACTTGGATGATCTATGAAGTGGTGGTAACAACCTCACAGAGCTGTTGTGACAATTTTGAAATAAGCACCTAGTAATAGTGCTCCCTAGACGTTGACTTAAAGTTAGTAATCACCTCTGTATAGTTGTAACTGCACCTGGTGACTTACTCACCACAGACTTACTCACCCCATGTTTTCAAACCAGACTACTCTCTTCTGGTTTTCTAATTGTCCCTTTTTCTACTCTTATCCCAATGAAAATCTCTCAGTTCTTTTCTCAAATCATATATGCTCAGGACATATACTTAACATTTATGCTAAACCCTTTTCTTCCTCTCTGCCAGTGCTTTACATCATTCATTTTATGAAATTCCACTTTTCATTTTCTTTTTCCACACCGGCCGTAAGAGACCATTCTTTGGCCTTGGCTAATATGTTTACTTCCTTGGCTTACTGCTTTTAGAATCTTCTTAGCTTAGGTTTGCCTCTTTATTTGTTCAGTGTGTGAACTTTGGATCTTTTTGTTCGGGATCAGCTATTTCACATATTGAGTACTACAAAGCAGAGATGACATAAATATGTATATAAATGGTTCTCTGTGACACCCCCAAGTAGGTACTGATGTGTATAATGCATTTGTTTTCCTTTTCTGTTTGTTCCTAGGTTTTTAGAACTTCAGCCATAAAAATGGGCAGAATTTTCCTTGATCATATCGGTGGTACCCGTCTGTTTTCTTGTGCAAACTGTGATACGATCCTGACCAACCGCTCAGAACTCATCTCCACTCGTTTCACAGGCGCCACTGGCAGAGCATTTCTTTTTAACAAGGTTAGTAAGAAAAAGTTTAGTTCCTAAGTGGGCTCATTGGCTATATTTGACAGCAACACCAGAATACCCCTGAGCTTAGAGATACTGGGAAGACTCAGAATGAGAGCTGAAATCTACAGAAATGATTGCTCACTAGCTTGTCTTTGAATAGGACCTTAGGAACGTGTTACTAGGATGTGATTTTTAACCTTGGAAGTTTGAAGAAGTATAAGAAGCGTGGTCTCTGTTGTCTTAGGAAATGTTCAGTGTAAGAATTTGGTAGTGACTTCAGCAGAGACTATAGAAGGAAAGGTTCAAGATACCTACCTTCCTTCTCCACATGTCACTGATTTATCCATATAGGGAGATAGTGGCATTAAACTATTATAACTTGACAGCAGATAAGGATCATCTAACCAACTTTTCTTGCTCTAATTCATGCTTAGCAATCATTCTTCCAATTCTGATTTATTACATGCATTTGCTGACTGGAAGAGTATTTTTTTGATTTGCAAGTGTGTACCCAGTCTGCCTGTCTCATTTCTAGCTTGCCTTGAAATTGGATGCTGTGATTCTGCTTCCTGGAATCTAGTGTATAATAGAAAAGTTGAACTTCCAAGTATTTTAAGCTAAGGAACATAGCTAGTTTAGGGTACTGTTCTTAGAATATTAGGTGAACTTTCCCAGTGGACGCTTCTCTGTTCCAGCTAGAAAGCAGCTTTTCTCAGAGAACTGATGGAGCATATTCTTCGACGTTTGTGTAGGTGCAGAGGAGGGCACACTGCAGCGGGACAGCTGCCTGCTTTTGTAAATGTAATGGAACACAGCTATGCATATGCGTTATGTATTGTCTATGGCTGCTTTCATGCTGCAGTGCCAGAGTTAAATAGTTGCAACAAAGACCACATAGCCCTCAAAGCCAAAAATATGTACTATCTGGCCCTTTACAGAAAAGGAGAAAGTGTAGAAGATTGTTGGATGTTCAGAATCAGTGGAAATTCTTCACAGACTGTCTCATACCCACTTCACTGTGTCCATTGTCTTTGAACTCACTTTAAAGCTATGCATTGCAAATGTGTGGTCTGTAGTAAGCTTAATCTGTCCCAGTTTGTTTATCAGAAACAAACTGAAGACTGTTTTATAACTATGGTGCACTAGGTTCTTTTACATTGTATTATTTGCACTCATCATTGAATAATGAATTACTGCAATTGGACCCAAACCTAACATTTTATGGCTCCAGTTCCAGGACTCTTTCTTACCTTCAACACAGAAATGTAACTAGTTTGTTTAAATACTGTGACTTAGTAATGTATGATCACATTAGATGTCTAGTGTAGTGCAATTTCCAGATCTCTGCCTGTCCCAGCAGCTTCTGTAGATAAGTGTTGGGTATTACAGGTTTGACTAAAGTAACAACTTCTCTTTTCTGAAGTTGCGTTGCATTAACCATAATATTTTGTACTCACTTGGCAAATAACTTACATGCCTTTGCAATTTTGTTTTTGCTTGTCCTTTCTTAGGTAGTTAACCTGCAGTACAGTGAAGTTCAAGATCGGGTCATGCTCACTGGCCGCCACATGGTTCGAGATGTGAGCTGCAAAAACTGCAATAGCAAACTGGGATGGATCTATGAATTTGCGACTGAAGACAGCCAGCGATATAAGGAAGGCCGTGTGATCCTGGAACGTGCTCTAGTTCGAGAGAGTGAGGGCTTTGAGGAGCATGTACCATCTGATAACTCTTGAAGAAACAGAGATAAATCCATCTTTTCCCAGGTCTCCTTCACTGAAAACAAAAATCTACTTACATACACTGTCACCTTAGCATCAGAGTCGGATTCATGAACTGCGGAACAAGAGGTTTTGAGAATCTAAGATGGAACCTTTCTTTCTTTTTTTTTTTAATTTTGTATTTTCCATCCAACAGCAGTGTGTAGACAGAATATTATGCAGATGCTGTTAATTTTTTACCCTATGTTTACATCTTGAGGCAGAATCTGTCTGCAGCTATGTGGTGTGGGCTATGTAAGGAAAAAAATCTGGGCTGTTAGAGTGAAAAAGTGTGTTTTATGTAAATTTTGAAAGGGTTAAAATGTTAGGAGTATGATTTTTAAACTTGGGCTTCATTTTAAACTTTTTTTCTTTAAACCCAGTTATTTCACTTGATTTGCTAGCTTCAGAGAAAAGATCCGAATCTGTGCCCAGCGCTAAAGGCTCAGTGTTAGCATGGCTTGTGCTGGCCGGTGTGCCATATTCTTGTTGGAGATGAACCGTAGCACCAGAGCCCATTCTTCTTTGTCAGTCTTGACCCAAAGATGTCACCATTCCTAGTTATTTGTCACCACATAATTGGTGTTGATTGGAAACTTTTTCTGAGATGGGACAGAACTGCTGGGTTGTCTTTTTCCATGTAACTTAAGCATAGTAATATAAATAAAGTAATAGTTGGATGTTTTTGGTCCTGTGTTGCTTTTACAAACACCTTATAAAAGAGGAGAGTATTTGAAAAGCAATTTTCATAGTAGTAAAGTGTTTCTTTTCATCTCTTAAGCTAAATTGACCATACATATAATATTCTGTTTAAATGAAAGCATACTGTTTAAACCTTCAGTATTGCATTTAGAAACAGTTGAACAGAATGTCAGTGTGCATTCATGCAAAAAAAATTTAACCTGCATCTGTTACAGAAAAGGGGGAAATTAAGCAAATTATCTAAAAATACTGCTTGACAAAGCATTTCAGCCTTTTCCCCTCAGTTTTGCATTGATTTTTGGCAAGTCTGTAGAGCCTAATAGTTTCCATCAAAGGCCTAGATCTCTTGTTAGCATTTTTTTCAGCTCTCTTCCCTCAGAAGTTCAGCTATTGAAATCAGAACTGTACTTGGTACCCTCAAATGGAAAGGGATCAAATTTGACTTGATGTTATTTTAGTCCCAGATTTATGACATTACAAAGTATTAAAATATAAATGTTTCTTTATCCAAACTACTTCTAGATATTCTAGTATTTGCTTCTGATGAAATTAAATGACAGTAAAACTAGTTAATTATTTGAGTGAATGAATGAATGGATGTTTTGCATGCTCAATTTCTAGATCCTTTGTCTAGAAAGGAAATTGCCTCAGTTGAATTAGTGAAAGATTTCTGTCGTTGATATTGGAAGTGACTTCTGAGTACAGTTAAGTTCCTCTTATTTGCCACTGGGCTCTTGGTTAGAAGTGTAGGTAACAGATTAAGTAGGTATGATACTGCATTTGAAGTAAGTGGACATAAACTCTATCCTTTCTCCACCATGGACTCAATCTAAGAACAGCATTCATTCCCATTCATTTCCATACTGGCTTTTGATTATATGCAGATTCCTAGTAGCATGCCTTACCTACAGCACTATGTGCATTTGCTGTCACAATAAAGTATATTTTGTCTTGCATTGGTGCAGTACTACTGCTTATTTTCCACTGTTCTTGTGTAGTTATCATCTTAATCTGAATACATGGTATCTTTGAGTAGCTGTAGCTTTCTTCAGTTGGCAATAATAGTGACATTCTGACTTGGTTAACTGCCTAATTCATGCATGAAGACATTTACTTTGCCAATATTATTTGAGATCATTTTGCCTTAGATACCGTTAACTGTAGTTCAGTATATATAAACAAAAAAATCATATTACTAGGTTAACTTTTAGGTGACTGGCAGGTACCAGCAACAAACTCCTCTGCCTTTTTGAGAACACATGGACACAGGGAGGGGAACATCACATACTGGGGTCTGTTGAAGGGGGTGAGGGGCTAAGGGAGAGATAGCTGGGGTGGGGAGGTTGGGGAGGGGTAACATTAGGAAAAATACCTAATGTAGTTGAAGCGGGGATGGAGGCAGCAAACCACCATGGCGTGTGTATACCTATGTAACAGTCCTGCAAGATCTGCCCATGTCCCCCGGAACTTAAAGTATAATAAAAAATTAATAAAAACTTCAATTTGCTATTTATATGTATATATATATATATTGGAAGGCCTACTTTGGATTATTTACAGGAAAACATTGTTCTTTTGAGATGGGAATACTAATTAATAGGAATGATTTTTGCTTTGAGATGGGAGAGTTAACCAAGTAGAGATGAACTTACTAGGTAGGTTACTAAGGAATATACATATTTATAAGCTTTTTTCCCCTTGACAGAAGAGGGACATTCTTCCTCTTAGTTTTAGGTGATGGTAACCATAAGTTGGTTTGATTTTTAAAGTGCTTTTATGTAGAGAGACTCCCAAATGAACATTTCTGGTTAAAAATAATGTTAGTAGTTATGTGAAAATTTAAGTTATAGTTATGAGTTGTTACTTTGGGATTAGAGGGGGAAAATAGCAGTACTGTTTCCTAAATTTACATACTCATAAAGTCATATGGGATGTTTAAATCAGAGTCTAGGCCTAAGCCCAGGCTTACGTCAATCAACAGGTAATTTTTGGTAGGGCAGAATTAAGAAACTACTGGTTGTAAAATAATTCAAGCAAGTTTATGGTGATTCATTTCTAAACATCAGTTAGAAAAATACCTCAGTTTAAACAGATACCCATTAATCGTTGATCTGATTAACACCTGCTTCCCACCAGGAGCCATATTAAATTTACTTCTAATCTAGCCAAGGTGTGAACTGGGAATAAAGCAGGATTAAAATGAAGGACTCCTATGAGGCTAGCATGTTGCACTGATAGGAAGAAAGCAGAACTAAATAGAAATTAGGGTGGATACTTTAATTGTATGGCTTTATTTTAAAATGCTGGGCTTCTCAAATGGAAATTTCTGTGGTAAAGCATAAAATACACATTCCAAGGCATCGTTAAGGGCTGTAATCCTGGACATCACTTTGCATATTTAGGTTTTAAAAATCATCTGCAGCATGACCACCTAAACATGTGAACTATGTCCTCATTCCCTTCCCCTGTACTGAATGGGTCGGAGCCAAAAAAAAAAAAAAAAAAACCAGGTTTTTTAAATTTTTGTTTTGCCAAATTCCAAAAGTAACATGTCTCTTTGATACTGTGAAGTATGTATTTGGTCATCTGGTCTACTTCCCCATTTTGTAGCATACAATCCCTAAAATCCTTCGAGTGTTCAAAGTATATTCTTTTTTGTATGCTAATATTGACTGATAGCCAGGGTAGAGTTGGTCATGGGAAAGATACAGGCTTGAAGAGAGGTTTGGTACTTCCAGCCTCACAGAGCCACCTCCAGGGAGGGGAGAAGGGCTGTAGGTCAAGTTGATTACTAATTGCTGTCAGAGAGGCGGGATTTGCTAGAAGGGCCATGGCTCAAAAAGGTGGACAAGAAAAATGACAGAAGGGTGATGGGTCAGAACATGGCCACCCATGGTACAGAGCTGCAGCTGCACTCAGTTCCTAAAAGTTACCAGTGAAATTTAGAGATGGATCCAACTCGTAGAGGTGGTTCACTGAATGCATAAGGAAATGCAAGCTAATAAGAAAAGTGAACTGTATAATACCTTGGTAGTATAATAACCAAAGTATTATATAGTTATTAGCTCTAATAGCTAAAATGAAACGACTGCTGGGTCCAACCGTGATGCTGCACCAAGCCTAGGTTTCAGGCTGAGCTTCAGCCACTGGCGTCAAGCCACCCGCAAGGGCAAAGTTATGCAGCAACAACAAAATACCTCTCAGATCTGTGGTTACCAAGAAGGTAGTCAATGTCCGGGAAAGGCAAAACCAAGTAACTTGAAGCATGAGGGTAGAGTGTACAAGGAGTTGTTGCATTTTGTAGTTCATTATCACCAGCTTTCTGAGGAACCTTTGCTAAAATGGACTATGAGAGTAATTTAGGGGCCGTATCTTTCATTTTACATGCCACAGAATGGAAGAACATGTTTGGGTTGATGGAGGACCCACAGCTCCCTATTGAAAGATTGCAGATGGCTAAACATGATCCAGGCACACAGGAGGTTATTCCTGAGGGAACAGCCAGTCTGGTGCACTGGATAAAAGCCACCGTAAGGTGTGTTTACCCTGAGAATGGCACTGTCCAGCTTCCCCTATAAATGCCAAGCAGAACACCCAAGATAAAGCAGCTAATATGCTTCATGTGCAAGCCATGTGGGACTGGCTTTATGATTGGGATATTCATGCACCATGTATGCCCATTACCCAGGTCATAGCCAATGCTATAGTTAAGGGAGCCCCATTTTCATGGGCGCCTCATATAACCTTGCTGCTACAAAACATCACTAATATATGAGAATCATTATTCTAAGGGTTAGTGAAAATCAGAACATCTATAGTTGTGGCATATTACTACCTGGTAATAGCGTGTGTTCGTCACGAATGGCTGATAGGCTAAGAAGTATGGAAAGGAAAAAAACAACAGATTAATATGGCTTTCCATCTGCTTTAAAAAGTGTATTTAAATGGTTTAATACACCAATTACATAAACTGTCTTTAAGGAGCGGAAGAGTCCCTGGAAAAGAGGCATCTAGTTTCTGGGAAGACTGCTACATGTAAAATCTAAAGACATATCTTCAGTGCTGACCAATATTGTGTGACTTTGGGAAATCACTTAACCTCTGAACCTTCGTTCTCTCACTTATGAATTGTAAAAGCAAGCCCTGTCTTAAATCTTGTCAGAACATAGTGAAATATAGACCATAAAAACGTGTTGATAAGCAGTATGCATATATCTGGAATAACTACTTTTTTCAGTAATACTGAACAATTCTTCATAATTTATCCTAAACTATAGAATGACTAGAATGCTTTCCAAGTTCTTGAAATCATTTCTGTACTTAATATGTACAACTAAACCTTTCAGCAAATGAGGATTTGAAATCTGCATTTTATTAAATGTTACCATCATGATTTTTCACTTTAAGGAATTTTTCATAATCTGCTATAATAGAATTTTACATTGCTTTCAAAAACCTTGAAAGCTTCTATTTTTCTCCTACCATGGAGCAGAAGAGAAAAAAGGTAAAACTCTGACTGAATATAATAGTATCAATGGTAATTAAAAAGCCACCATTACCTCCCCCGCCACCCCCAGACAAGCTAACTTTGAGAATCTGCCAGAGCTTTCCCTAATAGCAACTAACTCATTTTCTTTCTCCTGTGTTGGTCTCATCTGACTGCATACGACTGCTATGATGATGTTTGTCCAGTTTTTAAAGAATCCTAAAGTTGTGAGATAAATGGTTCATATGCCTCTTCTGATATGCCCTACAGATGAACAAGTTATCTCTTGCTCCTAGATTTAAAGCAAAATACAAAGACACATTCTATATAATTTTGAAAACCTGTATCCAAAGCAAATTTGACATATCAGCTTTGCAGAAGGTGATATTTGTGTTCTTGAGGATAGACCAGAGGTTTTCTCAAACTGCAGGGATGGTGCAGTTTGAGAAACCCCCTGGTGTGCCTGAGCCAGGAGGGGAGGTTGGCTTCAGCCACTCCTCAGTATTTCACTCTCCTCCCAGCAGTCGAGCTGCCATGGAGGAAGCTGTCAGCAACTGGTCACCACCTTCTCAACTATCCCACTGTACCTGGAGCCCTCCCAGAAAATACTGGGCAAAGTGGAGGCATTACTATGAACCCAAGAGAATTCCATGAGTGTAATCTCTTGCCAACTAAGCCACCTCCCTTCCCCCAGGTTCCCAGCCCAATGCAAGGTGCTCAGAGGCGTTTCAGAAACTTGTCAATATGCCAAAAGGAATAAAATATTTCCCTTTCTGAGTCAGTCAGGTTCTGTTACAGAAGGCTCCTTAGGGCAACAACAGGAAGTGAGTTTTAAAGTTTGAGGGGGCGGTTTTTTAAAGAACTTGGCTAATAAGGAGTAAAACATTCCAATGATCCTGCTAAAATTTACACTGAAAAAAATATTTTTAATCAACTGGAACCTTTGCTACCAGAAAAGTACCAGTAGGTGGCATGAGTTTGCAAGAAATTCCATTCTTAACCGCCACTCTGACCTATCGTTTGGAAAAGAGGAACGTTTGGGCAGTCAGTTCTTGTTGCGGTTAGTCCACTAGGGTGCAGTACCTGGTGCTGATGCGAGGGACGGTCTTACTGAAACGGCTCGACGTCATTGGTAGAATCGAATTATGGAGAAAATTCTTTGCAAACTCTCAAGTGCTATGCAATAGTACTGTTTCCACTTTGTGAGACATGATTTTTTTTTTTTCTGCCATGTGTGTTTTAGTATCTAAAGCTTTAACTTATACAACTTCAAAAATGCTTTTCATCAAAAACTATGTTTTAATACTGGCTTTAATTTGGTAATGGTAACCTGTCTCAGAAAATTGAATGTCACAGTGTGACTTTGAAGTTAACCTCTGTATGCTTCATTTCCTTGACTTTAAAATAGGGAAAATAATTTCTAGAGAACATGTGTGAGCACTTTATAAGCCATATGGAATTCTAAAAATGATATCTATTTCTATAACTTGAATGAGGTTCAGTGTTACTTAAGCGGTAGCGTGGGCTCCAGTTGCTATAAGAATTTGCTCGTTCATTTCTCCAGTCAGCAGTGCTTGAGTGCCTGTTATGTGTGGCAGGCAGTGAAGTAACACAGCAACACCTGGCACCTATTTCCCAGCGGCCAGATGAAGGATGTTTGCAAAGCCAGTAAAAATACTGAATGCATTTCTGCTGCAGGAAATGAAAGGCATTGAGTGTAGGGGGTGCATGAACTCAAGAAGCAGAATAAAAGGTCTTCCCTTTTCCAGCAATTGCTTAATAGTCTGCATTAGGAAAGAGGAAACCTTTCAGATTAAGTGAAAATAAATCTATTTCCATGTGTAAGAGATTCTGAAATTGGATTAACCATACACCCTAAAACAAGCTTTATCTGTCTCCCTTGCAAAAACAAATATAAATCAGCAATTTTGGGGCATACGCCAATAGGAACACTGACACGTCTGGCAGCCAGGCCAACTAGAAGACTTCTGTAACAGTGAGAGGCAGGGAGCCAAGGCTCAGAGTTAGCTGCCTTTGCACAAGGAACATCCCAGGTAAAGCATGAAGGTAGATTGCTGGGAGGAAGAGAAGTGAAATTGAAAGAATAGTAAATTTGTAGGACTTCAGGTTTAGCCATTGGCTGTGATCAATGTCAGTGATCTCCAACTTAAATGCTGCCACGTGTCAGTTCACTCGAGAAGATGGCTTGGGGTAGACAGCTGAAACCAGGGCTTCCGGGGTGAGCAGGGGAGGGCATGTACCCGACAGATTATCACTTTCAATCTGAGAGAAAATTCTGGCCAAACACAGTTCATTCTTTGGGCCATAGGGGCTTCAGTTTATATCCTTTAAGTTAGTCTAACCTCCCATTCTAAACATTTGCAAACTAAGGCCAGGAGAAGTGAAGTGACTAAGCTAAGTTCTCATTGCAAGGAGCAGAGAGAGATGAGTATTCCAGGGTGAGACAGTTCAGCAAAGCACAACAGTGTAGGCTAACCGTCTTAAAAATGTAGTGATATTTTCAAAACTACCTGGTGAGGCATACTGGCAAAGACTGAGGACCCTGAGGCCAGAGTGTCTGTGCCTGAACCCCAGCTTGTACACAGGATAACTACGCCCTGAGGCAAGCGTCTTCACCCTTCTGTGCCTCTGTTCCCTCATCTCTAAAACAGAGATGACAACAGTACTACCTTCATAGGGTTTCTGTGAGGCTAAAATGAGGTAATAGATGTAAAGTGCTTAGACCAATGACCGGCCCATAACTATTATCACTCCCATTTATAGATGAAAATGTATGCTCAGAGGTTAAGGTCACACACTTTTGCTTAGAGGTCAAGTGTGTGCATGTACACAGACAGCTGGTGTGGAGCTCCCTTTGAGATGTCCGATTTCCAAGCCTGACCACCCAAGCCCCACATCTGCAGTGACCAGACTTGGGAAGGAAAACAAAAGGAGGGATTGGTACAGAGGCCAGAGCGAGGCACCAGTTGTTTCCGCTTCTCAAGAGTAGCTGGGCTTCTAGAAAAGCAAGCAAGGATATATTGACATGTATCAGTGTTTCTCGACTTGAGCATGCATAGGAATCACCCGCAGGTATGTTAGAACATACCTGCTGGCTGCACTCTCAGAGGTTCTGTCTGATTCCTCAGGGCTGGGTGGGGCCTGAGAACCTGCATTTCTAACCAGTAGATGATGCTGGTGCTGCCAGTTCAGAGAGCACACTTTGAGAACCACCGATAGATCTCTTCTTCTAATCCTTAAAATTAAGCTTACGGGCTTGGCATCATCTCCATTTTCTTATAGAGAAAACCAAATTCGGAGCATATGGCTGACTCATCCAGTGATACAGTATTTGTAAGGAGTGGAACTGATCTTGAGTTCAGCTGGTCTGACTTTGAAGCTCTTTGTCCTGTGCTTTTTCTATCTTACCATGCGGCATGAAGCATGAGCATTTATGCTCTGCCAGGCACAGAGCTGTAGGCTGGAGGAACAAAGATGCTCAGGATCTCTGTCATGAGCAGGAGCATGTGGGTGAAGAACGCGAGGGCAGCTTCTCTGGAGAAGGGAAAGCCTAGCCACCAGTTTCTACTGTCTTCCTTCCTAGTCCACCAACTGCCTTACCTCCTCTACCTCACAACTGCTGAGGCGTACCAGTCACAGTCCTGACACCTGCCTTCACTGGCCCTCCCCTCCCTGCCCTGCGAGGCCCCATCTGCCTCCATAGGCTTATTGCCCCCAAAGCTTCAGTCATACTAAGTCCTCGTCCATCCCAGGAGTGACATGCACGCTCTCTCCAGCTTGCTCTGCTGCATTCAGTCTTTCTTCTGACTAGGATGTCTACTCCCTGCTTTCCCTGGAATTCTCCTATTTGTCCTTGAAGACTCAACTCCTCCGGCCACCTACCTCTCGTGCCAGTTAGTGTGGGTTATATGCTCTTCCTGTCCCTTCCCGAGAAACTCTGCCTTACCCCTTTCATAGCACTTGTGTACATTGTTGTACGATTATTTCCTGGTCTGCTTCTCCAATACTAAATTTCTAGTCTCAAACAACTTTTATCTTTAATTCTTCAAGAGCTTCAATACCTGTCTACACATTAGAATCACCTAAGTAGCTGTCAAAAATTCCAAAGCCCAGGCTACTTCAGACTAATTAAGTCGCAATCTTTGAAGGTGTAACAGGCCATTAGTATTTTTCAAACCTTACCAGGTGATTCCAATATGCAGACAAGCTTGATAAGCGCTGAAACAGAGTTTTAATAAGTGCGGGATGAGTCGTGTGTGTGGTTGGATGAATGGATAGTTAGATGGCAGATGGATGGATATATGGATGATTAAGCTGAAGTTTGAAACTGAGTGCCAAGCAGGCAGAGGGAGAATTGGTTTCAGGAAGAACTAACAGCATAAGAAAAATCCCAGATAACAAGCTACCCAGAAACTGATAGAAAACTAACAAGGTAGTGAGGGGCAGGCACACTGTAAAGGGCCTGGCCTGCCACGCTCAGGAATTTGAATTCGATGCTATGGGTAGCTGGAAGCCATACAAGGATTATACATAGAAGAGTGAAATGCTCAAATATATTTTTTAGAAAGCCAATTGGCAATTGTAAGACCTTATTGGAACAGGGAAAGGCAGGAGGCAGGAAAAAAATGATTTTTCTGCTCGACCCTCCTGCTAGAGAACTGGACTCTTGGAGGCTGGTCAGCTTTCAGGAGTGGCAGCCCACTGAAGGCTGAATCATGGGAGCACTGGAAGCCATGGAGTGGATGTGGTGTTCCTGATCTTCAGCTGCTGGCAGAACTAGGACTCAAATCCAGGTCTTCCTGCCTTCAAGTGTCATAACTCTTTATACTTACTTCAAATTAGCAGCTGCTCCAGATGGTTGCTCTCACTCAATACCCTCATGGGAAGAGCGAGAATTGACTCATTCATGCACAAGGGCAAACAGACATTGATTCATCAGTGGCCAGTGATAATCAACATTAGCCCTGCCAATGAAGCCATTTGCTTTGGGAACCAAACTGCAAAGAGAAGCAGTGGTGAAGTCATTAATCATGCTTTCCTATTTTGTCTCCTTTTTCATTATTTTGTAGAGATATGGGTCTCTCTATGTTGCCCAGGCTGGTCTTGAAATCCTAAACTCAAGCAATCCTCCTGCCTTGGCCTCTCAAAGCACTGGGATTACAGGCATGAGCCACCTAACCCAGCCGATTTTGTCTTCTGTTTAATCCATTAATCAGTCAGCTCTCTGATACTCTAGCAATTATCCTCTGAACTGGGTTTCCTTGTGTTATCCAGGAGGCGGCTCACCTTGCTGCCACCCCATTTTCACTGAAGCTACTTTTTTCTTCTGGCCAGATACATGCTGGAGTGTCTTTTCTTCTCCCTAACTCCCCACACTTGTGACCCAGAAAGGGAAGGGCATGGGGAAGAATGTATGTTCTGGAGTCAGAGGAGGCCTCAAACTCTTCACTGGGTCTCCTGCTTCCCCAACCTGGTGGGTTTCCTTGCCACACATGGAGAAGTCACACATGCCATACACAAGTCTACACCTGGGAGGGCCAATCAGATCCCGTGTGCTTGCTTTTTTTTTTTTTTTTTTTTTAACTTTTGCAGAGATGGAGCCTCCCTAGGTTGCCCAGGCTGGTCTCGAACTCCTGGGCTGCAGTGATCCTCCAGCCTTGGCCTCCTCCCAAAGTGCTGGGATTACAGGTGTGAGCCACCACAGCCGGCCTTCTGTTTTTTGTTTTTCTGCGTGTGTGCGTGTTTTTTTTTTTTTTTTCCTTTCTTTTTCCTTCTTTCCTCATCAGGTAATTTATTTTTCTTTCTCCTTTCTCTTTTATTTCTGTTTATCATTTTCTCTCTTCTTTCTTCTGCAAGCATCCTCCTTTGCTTACGGCTACTTCTTTCCCATTTGTCTTCTGTTACCTTCCCCAGGGCTGTCACACCCAGATCTCTTTCTGGCCAGGAGTGGGGACCGAGCTCTCCAAGCTAAGCACCTAACAAGCACGAGGTGCTGCAAGGGCTGGCTACCTGGCTCTTTTGCATACTCTCCTTTCTGTGTCTGTCTCCTCTGTTTTGGAGCAATGTGACGGAGTGGGCAGAGCACGAGCTCTGGAGTCGGGCCTCTGTTCAAATCCTGACACTGCCACTGACCGATTCTTGCTCCTTCTGCTGTCCTGTGTCAACCCCAGCCCCCAACGCTGTCAGTGACTACCCTTGTGGTTGCTTTGTAACCAGCATGTGAGTCTCTGGCTGTAGGTGGGCAGAGGCATCTCATGACTTTGGGACCCCCTGTTACACTCTGGCATCACTGTCCCTCCCCAGCACCCCTTGCAAACCCAAGTGGGGATCAAACCCAGCTCCAACTGGATCTTCCCCAACCTTAGAAGTGCTGTTGGCTGGGTAGAGTGGCTCACACCTGTAATCCCAGCACTTTGGGAGGCTGATGCGGGTGGATCATGAGGTCAGGAGTTTGAGACCAGCTTGACTAACATGGTGAATCCCCAACTCTACTAAAAATACAAAAATTAGCCAGGTGTGGTGGCACGCACCTATAATCACAGCTGCTCAGGAGGCTGAGGCAGGAGAATCGCTTGAACCTGTGAAGTAGAGGTTGCGGTGAGCCAAGATTGTGCCACTGCACTCCAGCCTGGGCGACAGAGACCCCATCTCAAAAAAAAAAAAAAAAAGAAGTGCTGTGAATCCACTCTAATCATCAGTTTAGACCATCAGAGACCATACCTAAGGACCAGCCAGCCCCAAAGAGGGCCACATGGCCAGCTGGAGTCAGGGCCGGCGAGTGCAGGACCTACTTCCTTCCAGGAGGTGGAAGAGGTGAGTGAGACAGCTGAACACAGCCCCCACCCCCTGCTTTCTTCCTATGTCCTTCAGAAAAACCAGACAGCCCTTATGGCTCACACTCCCCAGAGCCTGAGACACAGGGTGTCAAGGCCTTCCAGGTCCTTCTGGTACATCTCCCTGGCCCAGTAAAGGCAGCACTTTGCAGGAGAGGGAGGAAAGAGTTGGACATATCCTGGATGCCTCACCTCATTCCTTGTTGGTGTGTGGGGATGGAAAGGTCATCACAAGGGCTGAGAGGGTAAAAGTTAAGGTAACTTGAGGAGCCCCAGCCCCCGCCCCCAGGAATGATCCCTGAAACCTTCCCATAGACTGGATAGGAAGCAGGACCACCGGCTCCCTGGGGGGACTTGTGGAAATGCAACAGAGGCATTTTTTTTTTTCTCATAATGTGGTGTGTTTAAGCATCTACACATTGCAATATATACATAGAAGTAACATTATAAATTACTTTTAGTGTCTTCTTTGTATTATAGCACATTATTTATAATTCTTTAGAATTATGCATAAAGCCAGACTTTAATAAAATTATGGATTTCGGCATTGTAAGGGGGGCGCTAACGTATTTATTATAAAATACGGGCACTCATTCTGATTGCGTAGAGAACCACAGCTATGGAGGGATCGCTTACTGCCCTAGCTACCCCTTGGCAGTCCACCCTTACAATGGCAACCTCCTTTATTGGCTCCAAAATGATGTCATTGTTATCATTATACAGATCTGATTGGAACAGACATAGATAATGCTTTAACCTTCACTCAGGTACGTATCCTAAGCCCATCCTTGTATCAGCCCTATGGTCAGTCTCTTAGGTATGTTAGAGATAGCTAGTAGATATTTTCTGTATGTGCTTCTTTAATCTCTGCTTCTAATAACAATCCTTCAAGGTAGGTACCTTTACTCCACAGGTGAGATAACTACAGCTCAGAAAGGATACATAACTTGCTCAGAGAGCTCAGCTGGCAGTGGAAGAAATAATCTTGCTGGACTTTCAAGGCTGTGCTTATCACACGTTCCTGGGGCTTCTAAAAACAAGCCTGCCCCCATTGACAAGAAGTCTGATCCCATAGTTGTGGTCACAAGTATCCCAAAGATGATTGTTTCCATCCTGTGTCTCCCTGAGACCCTCTTTGTCGGTCCCTTCCCCATCTTGATTCTAGCAGTGAAGTAAATCCCTAGAAAGATGTGCCTTAGGTGACTGAACCAGTCTGTCTGCCTGCCCAGTGAGTCACCTTCCCTCTCCAGATGTGCCTTGTTGTTATTGTAGAATAGCAAAGGCTTTAGTATGTGGATAGGGTTAATCCACCTTCATTCCTTTTGTTTTCAGAATTTGCCTGTTACATAGTAGGTGCTCAATAAAGATTTTTATAAGTAAATGCTTCAAGGGGCTTATGGTCTGGAGGACATGCTAAAACTAAGTAGATAAAAGAAACCATGCCATAGGAATATATTCATTCAACAAATCATGATTGGGCGACAACTATGTGTAAGGCACTATGCTAAAGGCTGTGCAGGACCCTCCAGAAGACTAAGTCACCACTTACATACAAAACACAGCCGTGTGCAAAATGAAAGGTGCTCTACAGCCATCAAGAGGCTGTGGCAGTCCCTTCTGGCCCAGGGAAGAAAGTGGAGAATTATGAGTGTCTAAGTGGCAGGCTTTGGGAAGAAGCTGCATATTTACCTACTTTTAGGAAAATCATCCAAAAAGGAGCTCTTTGGAATATCTATGCTTCCATCCCAGGCACATTCACCTTTCCAATCCCCAGTCCTGTCAGGGGCTCTTTCCCGGAGCAGGTAAGAACAAAGAAAATCAGCAGAGGCTCTATCAGCCCACGATAAAGAGAATCCCCCAACAAACTTTTTTTTTTTTTTTCAAGGCAAGGCCTCTCTCTGTCTCCCAGGCTGGAGTGCAGTGACACAGTCATGGCCCACTGCAGCCTCCACCTCCTTGGCTCAGGCAATCCTTCCACCTCAGCCTCTCATGTAGCTGGAACCACAGGCATGTGCTAGCCACCATGCCTGGCTAATTTTTTTTTTCTTTCTTTGTTTTTTTTTTTTTTTTTTTTTTTTTTTTTTTTTTTTTCGTAGAGACAGGGTTTCACTATGTTGCCCAGGCTGTTCTCAAACTCCTGAGCTCAAACAATCCTCCCACCTCAGTCTTCCCAAAATGCTGGGATTACAGGCATGAGACACAGCATCTGGCCCCAAAAACAGATTTAGAAGGCCATTATGGCCTGCCTCTATGTGAAAAATTTCTTGTCAGAAATGTGTTTGCCTCATTACAAGGAAGCAACCTCTCCTTAACAGATTGGAACAGCATCACCTGCTTCTCAGCAGTCACAAAATTGATTTTCTGTTCCCTCTGGACTCCCTCTGGACAGTGGAACTCAGTTATCAAGCTTCACTTCCTGTTTTCCTGGTAACCCTATTTGGTGAAATTAGAATTAGGAGTTTAATTCAATGTAGTGCAAAGCCCAATGAGATTAACTTTATGGTTTCAAGACCTTCGCTAGGAAACAGAATCCTGCATTCTCTATTTCTCTTTCAAAAATTGACATACATCTAAAAAGGAAAGGCTGTTGGGGGCACATCAGCCTGCTGGGGCCTGGACCCCTCTACTCCACTCTGAATCTGTTCAGTCCTAGATATCTAAGAACCCACTCTGTGAAGCTTGACCTGTACCTATCTTTTAAAACAATAATTTTTTTTCTTAGATTTCTTTTCTGTGTAGTATAAAAGTAAGGTGGCCAACTGAGCCCAAACACAAATAGTTGCCATTCTTCAGGCCCTTCCCAAGGAGATGCAGTTTCCCAAGGGGGATGGGGCATTTAATGTAATCCTCACCATCGTTGTCTTGAAGACATACGTGACCTTGCTGCTGTGCAGGGCTGCATACTCAAAAGGGCCCTGTGCTTGGTTTAGTGCTCTGCTGTTGTTCTCTTGAAATCTATAATACTTTTTGAGCAAAGGACCCTACATTTTCATTTTACACTGCAACTTCAAAGTATGTAGCCAGTCCCATCCTCACCATAACCCTTTTGTTTGGTAGGTATTCTTAATCCACCCCCCCCTCCACGACCTTTTATTTTTTTGGAGACGGAGTTTCGCTCTTGTCCAGGCTGGAGGGCAGCGGCACAATCTCAGCTCACTGCAACCTCTGCTTCCTGGATTCAAGCGATTCTCCTGCCTCAGCCTCCCAAGTAGCTGGGATTACAGGTGCCTGCCACCACACTCAGCTAATTTTGTATTTTCAGTAGGGACAGGGTTTCTCCATGTTGGTCAGGCTGGTCTCCAAGTCCCAACTTCAGGCGACCCACCTGCCTCAATCTTCCAAAGTGCTGGGATTACAGGCATGAACCACCGAGCCTGGCCTCATTAATCCCATTTTTTAAATGGAAAACTTATGATTAGAGGAGGTTCAGTAACTTACCCAAGGTCATACAGACTGACAACAGCAGCTTTGGGCTATGAAGCCAGGTCTCTGCTATTAACCCCAGACTTACTGCCCTCCTGGCTCGGCTAATTCCAGTCAGCCATCTCTCTGAATAAGGATGTTAATTCTGGGTAGTCCAGGTCCAAGCCCATTAGCAGGTGGTTTTTCCTTAATCATCAATATTGTTACTTTAGCTCTCTAAATAGTTCTGCATGTGAAGTATTTATTTTCTGAAAAAAATGTTCAGCAAAATGTAACAAATTTTGCCTTTGAAACCTAGGCAATCTTTTCATCCTCATACACTTTTAAAATGACATTAGGGATGTCAACATGAAGAATATTTGCTCTATAACAAAATTACATTTCTTTCTAAGATGTAGTGATTTAATAATTAAAACAGTGTCCATAAAATATAAATACAAGGTATTAATAAATAAATTAAATTGGATTGCAGCTGTTAAGAGCCAATTATCATGTGAGATATCTCTGATGGTCAAAATAATAAGAGGGAGGAATATTAATTTTGACATTCTCTATAGACCATAAGTATAAATTGCTAAAATGGTCTAATATGTTATGGAACTTTATTGAGATTTGAGATGGCCCTTAAAATATTCATTGTGTGTTAGAAATTAGTTGTCTTGATTGATTTTAGTTATAATTCCATTATATGTTTACAAGATGGAGGAAGATAGGATGCCATAAAACAGATGTCTACTTATGAAATTATAGTAGCAATTAAGATGGTGGCTCCATGATTAAGAAGCAGAGAAACCTAGATTTGAATCCCAGTCTCACCACTTTCTGGCTGTGTGACCTTGAGCAATTTACTTAACTTTCCAAACATCTTCATCTTTTGAAAAGGGTGATGATGAGGAATAAATTAGATGATGTGTAAAGCATATAGCCCAGAGACTGGCACTTAGCAAGCACAAAATCAGTATTAGTTCTATTTCTGCTGCCACAGTCGGGGAAGTTGAAGTGCTTAGAAAGACAGCACTTTCCTATTTTGGTTATTATGCATCGACTTTGAACTTAAAGACCATAAAATATTCTTCAGCACCAACTTGAGAACTTATCCGGGCCGGGCACCATGGCTCATGCCTGTAATCCCAGCACTTTGGGAGGCCAAGGCAGGCAGATCACAAGGTTAGGAGTTTGAGACCAGCCTGGCCAACACAGTGAAACCCTGTCTTCACTAAAAATACAAAAATTAGCTGGGCATGGTGGCGGGCGCCTGTAGTTCCAGCTACTCGGGAGGCTGAGGCAAGAAAATTGCTTGAACCTGGGAGGCAGAGGTTGTGGTATGCCAAGATCGCACTACTGCGCTCCAGCCTGGGCAACAGAGTGAGACTCCACCTAAAAAAGAAAGAAAGAAATTATTGGGGATATTCTCAGTGGTGTGGGTATAGCAGGGGGAGTTGGGGAACCCTGATCTGTAGCATTCGACAATTCCCATGGTGTAAATAATCTTACCATGACTGATTTCAAGCTACCAAAGTGATATCCCTAAATGTGGAGTTGGGAATGGTGTGCACACTTGCGTCTCATGAGCCAACATAACCCGGCTCCCATTGGTCCTACTGGTACTTCGGAACTAAGAATGAAAATGCTGCGTTGGCTCTTTCCGGCTTGGTTGCTCCCTAGTTGCAAGACCCTTTACAATTCACATCCTCCCTGGGCCTCAACTTCTTTATTTGTAAAATGAAGACAGCAATACCTACCTGGTATGACTCATTGGGCTGATATGTCAATCAAATAAATATAGGACATAAACAACTATAGAAACTGCAAAACACAATGTAAATGAAAATAATTGATAGTTGTTGATGCACAGACTACTACTATAGTTACCAAGATGGCGTGGTCTAATCTTAAAAGTCCCAGGATATGGAATTCCTTTGTCTTTTGATCTGCTATTCAGCTGGGCCTGGAGCTCTTGGTTTACTTACCCTAACCTTTTGCTCTTGTTTTTGTGATCTTTTTTTTTGAGACAGAGTCTTGCTCTGTCACCAGGCTGGAGTGCAGTGGCACAATCTCGGCTCACTGCAACCTCTGCCTCCTGAGTTCAAGTGATTCTTCCGCCTCAGCCTCCCGAATAGCTGGGACCACAGGCATGTGCCATCACACCTGTATTTTTAGTAGAGATGGGGTTTCATCATATTGGCCAGGATGGTCTCAATCTCTTGACCTCATGATCTGCCCACCTCAACCTCCCAAAGTGCTGGGATTACAGGGGTGAGCCACTGTGCCCAGCCTTTTATGACCATTTAACCCAGTGATTATCTGCACAATTAACAATAAAACTAGTTAGTTAGACTCTTCCAAGCCACCGGAAATAAAGACTGGCTCCTGCTATCTGAGGCTGCAGAGCTTGGGAAGCCGTCCATTCAGATGTCCCACTACCAGCTAGAGCACAGGAACAAGCTTCTTGTCCTTCAGGGTTATTATGGTGGCCTGGTCTCTTTGTTGTCCCCTCAGAAGTGGATGTCATTAGTCCCCTGCTGATCACAAAGCTCTGTGTCCATCTCTCAGTTTCTTTCTTTTTTCTTTGAGACAGAGTTTCTCTCTTGTTGCCCAGGCTGGAGTAGTGACATGATCTCAGCTTACTGCAGCCTCCGCCTCCCAGGTTCAAGCGATTCTCCTGCCTCAGCCTCCCTGAGTAGCTGGGATTATAGGCATGAGCCACCACATTCAGCGAATTTTGTATTTTTTGGTAGAGACAGGGTTTCTCCAGGCTGGTCTCGAACTCTGACCTCAAGTGATCTACCCTTCTCAGCCTTCCAGAGTATTGAGGTTATAGGCGTGAGCCACCGCATCCAGCCCATCTCTCATTTTCTTTGTCTCCTCTTGACTACTCTCTGTTGTGACCACCTCTGCTTCAACCACATTGAAAGACACTCAGTGCAGTGGTAGGAGCCTGAGTCACAGTGCCTGGGTTCAGATCCGGCGCCATCAGGTTCTTGCTTTGGGCTCATCATCTAACCTAGCTGTGCCTCAGCCTCTTCGTCTGTGAAATAGGGACAACAGTACCCACCCCCTAGAGTTGTTATGAGATTAAAAGAGTTGAGACATGTGAGATGTTAAGAACCGTGTCTGGCACACATGGCAGCAATAGTTGCTGGCAGCTGCCCTCTGCTTCCATGGCTGTCTCTCTGTGGTCCCCCATCAAGTTCAGGTTCTAATGAGGGCCATTTGACACTGTTCAATGGAGTATTCCCCTCTGGAGGGACAGTTCTCATGGACTCTGGCTTCCCTTATGTCTGCATAAATGTGGCTGCCTTTAATGATATAACAAGGTCCCAAGGGACAGAGCATGACACATCACAGGGAGGAGCCACCAGAGCCCAAATTTATCCAGGAGGAGTGTGGTCATCCCTCAGCTTCTCTCCTTTCCAGCCAGCAGTCCTTTCTGAACACCTACAGGGAGGCAACATCAAACCACAAGCACTTCAAGGAAGACACAGTCCATGGCAGGGTATAGGAAGGTTCTGGGGATGATAATCAGAGGAACCTGAAAGAATGCCATCGTTTACTCTTTTATTAGCAGACATGTTATAGGTTTGCCCTTCACTGTTCTTGGTTTGAAAATCCATTCCTTAAAGGCTGTGATGACAGCCAATCTTTTCCCACCCCAGTACCCCTGAGTGGCCCCTCTGGTTGGAAACAGCCTGTAAGAATATCAGTGTGTCTCAGGCTGGGGCATAATCATCTCCAAGGGGCATGATCCTCTTGGTAAGAAACAGTTAGCTTCTTCATTTTCCTCAGAGGGAAAGCATTTAAGAGTGTGTTTCCAAGGTTCAGCTGCTCATCTAATAACAATAATAATTACCTTAATGTTTTTCAATAGGGGATTAGTTAAACAAATTATGGTACATCCATGGTACCTGATGCAGCCATTAAATTAAATGAAGTAGAACGATACACTATATTTCATTAATCCTTATACCACTCTCTATCTGTACCACGTAGGTGGCTTTGGAGTTAAAGAGCAGTGCCCAGTTGCATCCTGAATTGAAATCATGCCCCTGGACGGAAGCCAAAATTCCATTTCCATGCTGGCTGCCTGAAAGGGGAGACAGATGACACAGCACGAACAAGTTTCCTGGAACATCACTGGGAAGCCAAAAGGACATTGTAGAGATGAGGCTGAGGCTAGAATGACAATTTCTGGGAGACGGCAAGGTTCAGAACTGGATGTTCCAAGTGGAGGACGAGTGTGAGTCACTCGACTGAGGAAGTCTCTAAGACTCCCTTGTGGAATCAGAGTCGGATGGTCAGGCTGGTTCAGGGACGGCAACCTGCCTGCCTACCAGCTGCTGCCTTGAGGACTGAGCGGCTCCCGTGGGACCGAACACCTGGGAAGCACCAGAACAGACTGCTTTCCACTGAAATTAGAAGGATTAGCTTCGAATCCTGTGCTAGGGAACAGAGAAGATGTTTGGGAAGGGGTTAGAACATGCCCCAGAAATAGCATGAGGCTGAACAGGCTTCAAAGCAGAGACACTGCTGCCCACATGAGCATTTATAGGGTCCCACCCAAAGGGGAGCTGGCAGTCCCAGTCCCAGAGCCACGTGGGAGAGCATTTCTGGGCAGGTCACCCTCACCACTCTCAAAGGAGCATATGGCAGCGTAGATAGCAACTGGGGTTGATACGTTGAATTCGTAACCTTACAGCAGGGACTTGGGGAACACTGACACTTCCCGTAACTATTGAGGGTGCTTTCTGCCTGGGACTTACAAGCAAGGCTTGGAGGTCCACACATGCCCTCACTGAGTTCCTGCTGCAATGGATTATTAGCCAGTTCATGCTGCTATAACAAAATGTCACAAATTGGATGGCTCACAATAGCAGGAATTTATTTCTCACAATTCTGAAGGCTGGCAAGTCTGAGATCAGGGTGCTAGCACAGTCAGATTCTGGCAAGAGCTTCTTCGAGGCTGCAGATGGTGTCTTCTCACTGCGCCCTCACATGGTAGAAGGGATGAAAGAGCTCCTCTGGGTCTCCTCTGTAACGGCATCAATCTCATTCATAAAGTCTCTGACCTTACGACCTGATCACCTCCCGATGGCCCCACCTTCGAATACCATTATCCAGGTGTTAGGATTTCAACAAATACATTTGTAGGTAGACATGAACCTTCAGACCATAGCACATGGTACACAGCAGAGGTGAATAAACCAAGGTACTGGCTCTCATTGTTCTGCTGAGCCATCATCTACCATTAGTACCAGGGAGCTGGGGAAGAAAGAGAAGCAAACTCTAGGAGCCAGAAAGAAGCAAGGTGACAAATGGAGCTCTGATCTGAAGGGTCCAGGCAGGCCTCCATTGAAACCAAGGCAGGTCTCTGATATTCCAGGTCTCAGTGGGTATAGACAAGCAGGGTCCAAGACCTGGACTCTCAAGCATTGGGTAGGCGTCTATAATTTGCTTTCCATCTAGCAGAATAGACAATAAATGAGAATGTGCTGCGGTCATTCACTCAAGAGGTTGGCAAATTTTGTATTAGTTGTCTATTGCTGCCTCACAAATTGCCTCAATACTTAGTAGCTTAAAACAATAATAATTTATATCTCACAGTTTCCATGGCTCAGAAATTCAGACAGGGCAGAGCGCAGTGAGGGTGGCTTGTCCTTGTTCCACTATATCTGAGGTCATGGCTGGAAGAAGCAGAGGCTGGGGCTGGCGTTGTCTGAAGCCTCATTAGCTCACATGCATGACTACTGATGTGACTACAGGCTGAAGGGCCAGCAGGGACAGGTGGCCAGACACCAACATCAGCCTCTCCACGCAGCCTGGGCTTTTGCAGAGTATGGTGACTGTCCAAGGGCCAGGCTCCTGAGAGAAAGCCAGGCAGAAACTTCATCTTTTTGATGACCTTGGGAGTCACAGAGTATCACTTCTGCCCCATTATGTTCATTGTAATACATAACACTAAGTCTTATCCATATTTAAGAGGAAGAGAAATAGCTGCCATCATTTGAAAGGAGAAGGTTAAAGAATTTGTGGACCTGTTTTTAATCCACCATAGGCTTCATTACATAGATTTCGACAAATAGGGACATTAAAGAGTGACAAATAAGGGCATGTAAAGTTGCTCCCATATTCCTTTCTCCTCCCAAAACTAAGGTGCTGAAGTTTGAAGAAGTTATGGATCAAAAGACCTTAAGACTTTAGCTCTCATGATGCCATGTCACCCCCAGCCTAGGCACATCTCCAGCCAGCAGTCCCAGAGTGCTCCCAGAGAGGAATTAAATATGCTCTGATGACTATAATATAGGGAAAGGAGGCTTTAGCCTGTAAATATAATAGGAGACATCATTCAACATTTGGGAAGGTCCATAGAAAAGGCAACAGAGGGAAAGCGGGACTGGACAAAAGCTACTAGCATGTGAGCAGGAATCTCTCTAATGTCATAGGTTTTACCCTAGTCTCTGGATACACTAGCTATGTAAATTACACATGCCCCTACGTAGCTACTCACCCGGCATAAGCATTAGTTTCCTCATCCTGTAAACGTGAATCATAATAGCACCCATGGCAGAGGGTTTGCACGGGAGTTACAAGTGAGATCATTCACGTATTGTGTAGTGCCGGCACTTGGCGCATTATCTTCAAGGTGGTTGTTGTGATCTACCCTGTTACCAGCTGTCCCTCTCCTCCACTGCCTCTAAAGAAGATGTGAGCCCTGCCTGTTCAGTTGTCTTCCTCTTTCTGAAGCTCAGAGAGGTCCAGCCTTGCAAGGGGAGTTTCTGGAGCTTTTCCTGTGGGGGAGGAGAGAATGAGCAAGAGAAAGAAAAGAGGAACCAGGACGTACACTGAGAGAGAAGTTTGGAGGAAATGCAGGTCAGCTCAGGTGTGGAGCCAAGTGGAGTCAGGTGTGAGCCAAGAGAAAGGAGTTTCTTTCTTTCTTTCTTTTTTTTTTTTTTTCTGAGACAGAGTCTTGCTCTGTTGTCCAGGCTGGAGTGCAATGGCGTGATCTCAGCTCACTGCAGCCTCCACCTCCCAGATTCAAGTGATTTCCCCTGCCTCAGCCTCCCGAGTAGCTGGGATTGCAGGTACATCACCATGCTCAGCTAATTTTTTATATTTTTAGTAGCAATTCTCCTGCCTCAGCCTCCTGAGTAGCTGGGATTACAGGCATGTGCCACCATACCTGGCTAATTTTTTTGGTATCATTAGGAGAGACAGGACTTCACCATGTTTCACCACATTTTCTTTCTTTCTTCTTCTTTTTCTTCTTCTTCTTTTTTTTTTTGAGACAGTCTTGCTCTGTTGCCCAGGTTGGTCTCGAACTTCTGTCTTCAAGTGATCCACCCACCTCATCCTCCCAAAGTGCTGGGATTACAGGTGTGAGCCACCATGCCCAGCTGCAAGATAAAGGCTTTTCTAAGACAAATCTTTTATGTGGTTTAAAAAAATGCAACGACCAACTTGAGTTTCTCTAAATTAACTTTTAGTTGTGGATGTTTCTGGTCAGGACACTGCTCAGAGTCTGGACCTTGTGCAGATAATTTTATAAGCATTACATATTTTTACGTAATTTTTATTTGAGCCCATGCAGCCTAGGTGTGTAGTAGGCTACACCATCTGGGTTTGTGTAAGTACACTCTGATGTTTCACAAGGATGAAATTGCCTGAGGACACATTTCTCAGAATGTATTCCCATGGTTAAGTGATGTAATACTATACTCTTATGTATCTATGGTGTACTTTACAATTAAAAAAATTTAAAAATAAATAAAAATCTTAGAAGTTTCTGCTCTCTTGATGACCTGGAAGATGTGAGGCTCTGGGAAGAACCCCAGGCAGACAGCTTCAGCTCAGAGCCCTGACTCCCAGGCTGGGGTTCTGGTCACTGGCTCTGCTACCTTTCCCTACAAGGAAGGGACCTTCAAAAAATGTTCTCTCCTTTCAGGGCTCCTAATCCAGAGGAGGCACATCTTATTATAGAAGGCGCCTTCCATTTCACTCAAGACGCAGCATTTTCTTCCCTTGTCTGATGTGTTGATTAGATTTCAGGCAGGATTACTGGGGTTGATGCCATTAAGTAAAAAGTCATCTTCTTTGGAAACAGCCCAGGAAGTCTGGATTTCATTTTTAAAAGCTCAGATCCCGTTAGAGATGAAACACTGAGAACCAAGTGGATTTAGATTTGGTGGGAGAAATCAGAACTCCAAGTGCCCATGTGAACACTTGGGTGGGGAAGAGGGAAGAGGGATGGCAGCAAAACGGGGACAAGGAGCATACTTTGGCAGTAGGATCAGCGAATTCTCAGCAACTCTCTTTCTTGAGAACAAGTGATCAATAAATCAAATACTGCCCATGTGCTAGGCAGTCACCGAATAAATTACAGTATGCTCACGCCATGATATATTGTGTGTCCATTAAAAGTAAAATTAGAGTTATATCAATGGACTTGGGTGAATTTCCACCAGGTATTATTGATTGAGAAAAACAAAATACTTCAGGTTTAGAGCATCTACAACGTGCTCTTATTGTATAAAACAATGACAAACAACTCTCCACGTATGCATGTGAATGCTTACATACATGTATATGTGCCCATATGAGTCTGCATGTACAAAGAAAAATATGGAAAGAAATCTACCAGGTTGTTAACATCAGCTACCCAGCAGGATTTTGGCTGGTGGTGGGTGCTGATGAGGATGAAGGAGAGATGAAAGGTGAAATCAAACAAAAGAGAACCGTGAAAAACAGCTAGCAGGAAGGATAGGATCACATGTATGTGTTTATGTAACAATGAATAAGGGGTGGGGAATTTAACTACGTATTGCACCTCTACTTTCTCTGGCCCTATCTCAGGCATTGTAAAGAACAGAGGGCAGCTGTTTGCCAGAAGCTTACACTCCCTTTGGGGAAACAAGGCAAAACCGTGCAGCACTCAGTGAACAAACCAACATAATTCAACGTTCCAATTTTCTACGTCCTGAGTTTCTATCACTCTATTAACACTGTTTATTTAACAAGCATTTCTTCAGGCCACACTAGGTGCCAGGCTTGATCATTGCCCCTGAGGAGTCAAAAAAGCAATATGCATTAGAGGTGGATGCCTAGTGCTAAGTAAATACTATCAAATGGGGTAAAAATAGCTGTAATTTGGATAGAGAGAGATGCTATATGAGATTCTGTCTTTATAGTCTTTGTAGCTCATCACATCAGTATCTAGGGCTGGAAAGAGACCTTATCACCCATCCAGTGTAACTCCCATATATTACATACAAGGAAACTGAGGCCCTGGGGAAGCAGATAAGAGTAGTCCCTTCCAGTGGTTAGCAGAGCTGAGCTACAAGAACTAGGCTCGTTTCTGTCCACCATACAACAGCATGTTCGAGCAAAACTGAGAACAAATAACGTCTGAGAGTGAAGCATTTGACATTTTAGACATCTTTCATCTGAAGCAGCAAATACAATAGGGAAAACGTGGTGCTATGGGTTCAATTGTCTCCCCTCAAAAGACGAATTAAAGTCTTACCTTCTAGAACCCATGTATGTGAGCATATTTAAAAGTAGAGCCTTTGCCTATGTAATGAAGTTAAAATGAGGTCGTACTGGATTAGGGTGTTTCCTAAATCCAATATGACTGGTGTCCTTATAAGAAGAGGGAAATGTGGACCCAGAGATACAGACACACAAGGGAGACAGCCAGGTGTAGATGAAGGCAGAGATGGAGTGCTGTATGTCTGTAAGCCAAGGAGCACCAAGGCCTGCCAGCAACCACCAGGGCTAGAAGAGGCAAGGACGGACTCTTCTTTAGAGCCTTTGGAAGGCCACGACTTGTAGACACCTTGATCTGAGACTTCTAGCCTCTAGAACCGTATGACTTCTACTGCGTTAAGCCATGCAGTTTGTAGTATGTTGTTATAGCAGCCTTTGGAAACTAGCATACATGGCTTGGAGTTTCTTAGATCGAAGGTAAAATCTTGTTTTTGTTATTTACAGGATGGATGATCTTGGATAAGCCAACAAACTTCTTTGATCCCGGGCTTCGTTATCTGTAGAGCAGGGATAATAGCAGCACCTTGGCTGCTGTGAGGATGAAACAAGGGAACTCACGGAGAGCACCCAGCTCCAAACCCTCTGCTGAACTCTGGCGGAGGAAATGGACCAGGCTGGGCTCGGGGAAGGTAGCAGGCTCCGAGTCCCTCTTCCCCTGAACCTCATGATGCCATGTGGAGCAAGGCTGGCCAACTCATCTTTTTGGCTGCAATTAACTGACGGTGACGGCTGGCATGCTGTAGAATAGCCATGCTGTTGGCTGAAGCCTATCCCTCCCTGACATTAGTGACAACTTAATGGTCTAGAGCGTGATGCTGAGGCAGGAGAATAGGGTCTGGAGGCAGGGAAAATAAGGCCGATTCACACTGACTTCCTGGAACCAAATCAAATGGAAAGCTTCGGCTACGACAGGAAATGTCCTCTCCATTCACCTAGGGCATACAGTAAGTAAAGGACTTTGTAACGTTACTTCATTCTCTTCATTTACATAGAGAGGACACCGATGAAAACCTCTACAGAGTATGTAAACCCCCCAAAATTCTGTAACGGGGCTTTGAGCCCCTAAGCTTGGGCCCACTCGCACCCTGCGGAGTGAACTTTCGTTTTCAATAAATCTCTGCTTTTGTCGCTTCATTCTTTCCTTGCTATGTTTGTGCATTTTGTTCAGTTCTTTGTTCCAGACGCCAAGACCCTGGACGCCCTCCACCGGCAACAAGGCTACAGAAAACTGGGCTGACACTGACATAAGAGGGCACTGGTTTGAGCCAAAAGACCCAGGTTCTATTCCTGGCTTGGATACTTGCTCATTTCTTGATATTAATAAATTGAAAAATGCCTCTACTAGCCTTCCCCTCTCTGGTCATCAAACTGTTTTCTGCTAAAAGTGTCCAGTGAGTTGGATTCCATGGAGTGCCAGGTGTAGGAGAAGAGTTGCCAGTGGAGAGGCAATGCTGGCTGCTGCTTCGTGGTACCTGTTAGCTTGAAAACACAAAGATGCTCTCCCTGCGTCTTGCCTGACAAGGGATCAGCAAGAAGCGCACTTGTTGGCATGAACGGGAACCGCGGCCTGCCTTCCTTGACATGGGAGAGCATGAAATTCTTTGAGCAGATCTGTGTGGCAATGTTACCCTGACATGAAAGTGCCCGGAGGGTCACCGAACACCCTGCTGAGGATAGAAGAGCCAGTAATCCCAGGCTGTGGAACTGGATGGCAGAGTGACCAGCGATAAAGGAGGGAAATGCAGTGGCCCCGAAAAAATCCCTGTGCCTTTGAGGTGGTAAAGCCCGAGGGAGGGAAAAGTGGGGCCGGGGCTGAGGGTGAAGGGGTGCCTCCTCCCGTCTCTCTGCCCCGTCGTCCCCACCTCATTACCCACCTAAGTTTGCCTTGTAACCTTACGAGGAGCTGTGCTAAGCCTCTCATGGGCATGTCTTAGTTTTAGACTGACAGCCTGAAGATAACCTCACTTCTTTAAGAGCAGTGGGACCCTGAGTTATCACTTAGACCCTCTGCGGCTCCCTTCCTAAGTGAGAGGTGGGGACGTTAGATCCTGCCCTAGTCACTGAGAGTATGGGTAGCGGTGGTAGCCCTGGCTTGGCTGAGGGTGGAGCAGACAAGGCCCCGATGCCTCTACCCACCCAGGCTTGACTGGACCGTTGAAGAGAGACATGATGCCTCTCGCTCAGGGTTTGGGGGAGAATTTAAGAGACTTCATTCAAAGCTGCCATTCAGATGCCTCTGGTGCCAGCCACACTCACCATCTCCTTTCATATACAAAGCCCAGTATCTATGAGAGGTTAAATGGTTCCCATTTTGCAAATGAGGAAACTGAGGAGCAGAGAGGTCTGATGCTCAAGGTCACAGAGCCAGGCCTGTGGGTGCACTACACTGTCTGCAGCGCAGTGGGCTCTCAACAGCCATTCCTTCCCTCCCTGCCCCTTCGTTCACAGCATTGATATAAGAAAAGGCAAATCACAGAGACAGTGGAAAGGTCAGTGGTTGCCCGGGAGGGATTTATATACAGAGCAGAGAATTTCTAGGCTGTGAAGCTATTCTGCATGATGCCATCACGTAGATACACGTCCCTATATATTTGTCAAATAACAAGGCATTTGTAAACAATAAAATGAAAATAGCACTTTATAAATATAGGCAGCTTTTTTGTATATAAAAAAGTCTGCTATTTTGTAAGTTGACATTTAAAACTAAGAAAACATCACAAATTTATAGTCCTGTAAATATTCTTTAGACTAGGATTACAAAGAATGTTCACCAACAGAAAATATTTCTACAGTTCCCTGAAAAAATTTACTTAAACCATCCACAGATTCATTTTTATGGTACTGATGTAGTTTTGAACTTCAAATAACAGTCTGTAGAGACGGAAAATCAAAATAGAGCTTTTTGTTTAAAAAAAAAAATCATTTAGCACTTGTGGAAGATATTCAATTAGGGGAAAAAAAGTCTTTTTCTTCTTCCTGGTGGCTATCGCGTATCATTTCATTTTCTGTTCATTTCCACTGCATTCCCGCAGGAGCACCTCCTCCGTGCATGGCTGCGCTGGCCTCTGGTTTCGCTGCCTCTGTTCCCTCTTCACTGGGCTGTGACTGTGGTTATAACCAGTTATGCTTTCCCAGAAGCTGGCAGGGGAGGCCCCCAGGATGGAGCCAGGGCTACAGGCAGAATCTAAGCTGGGCTTAGAAGAGGAACAGGAGGAAGGACGAGAGCACCATCCAGGTGGTGCAGAGAGAAGGAAACAGGGCCTGGGGACTCTGGTGCTCACTGAAAGGCAGGAAGAGAGACACTTCCCAGGCAGGGCCAGCTTCACCGACATGTGTGTGACCAGAGTAGCCACCTAGGGGCCCCCTGAGCTTGGGACTTAATGCTCTGCAGTGGCTATCTAGAGATTCTTAATAATTCTTTCTTTGAATTTGTGCTTTGTAAGTGAAGCCTGATGCACAATGGAGCCTCGTCTCATTCCCTGTTCCTCCCACTGCTGCCTCCCCGGGTCCCTCCTCCCCACTTCCTGGTCTCCAGTCCTGCCTGGCCTTCCCCTCCACCCTCTTGTCCTGCCATCACTGCTATCCTCTGCCCAGGGTGGTGACCAGGTCACATCAGCAGGGACAGACCCACGTTTCTGGGCACAGTCATGGGAGGACTGGGGTCAGACACACACGCCGTGACGTCTTGGGACCCAGCAAGTCGACAGCTGTCCTCTTTCAGGGCTGGCACAGGCGACTTAGCCAGAACCTCCCCGCACTCCAATGCAGTTACCAAGTCATGGAGGTTGTCATCCCTTGGGGGGGTCACCTGGCCTCTCTTGCTTGGGTGGCAGCTGGCATGCCATGGGAAGGTGAAAATGCTTTTCTGACCTAGCAGGGGCTCTGTATTATTTATTTATTTATTTGCATTTGCATCAAATTATGTATCCAGACCTTCCCCTCAGGTCTTTCTTCCGGCCTTTCAGTGAGCACCAGGGTCCCCAGGCCCTGTTTCCTTCTCTCTGCACCACCTGGATGGTGCTCTCGTCCTTCCTCCTGTTCCTCTTCTAAGCCCAGCTTAGATTCTGCCTCTGCCCCAGCCCACACTGGCTTTCATCAATGTCCTCTTCCTTTCACTGCCCACGGCACTTAATGCAGTCTGGCTCTTGACCTAATGGTCTTCACCTCTTTGGGCCTCAGTTTCATCTTCTTTATAATGGGGAAGAGAAGGCATGGCCAGCTCTCAGGAGCCTGTCCCCAAGGAAGGATCCACATTCGTGGGCCTTGCTCCCCAGCAAAGATGCGATCTACTCGAAGGATGAAACTCAGCTTTCCCTCGTGCATGCCTCAGTCCTCACGCCTATACACAGCACAACACAAACATTTCTGAAGCGTTTCTTGAATCGAATTCCTAAGACAAAGGTGCAGCAGCCCTTTCAGACTCGCCTGATCTCTTGCCCGGTGTGATTTCGAGTTTTTGGATCCATCATGCGTCTCCCAGTTCTTCTAGCCGTTTCCAGTGGTCTGAGTTCATCACAATAGGCACCCTGGGTCAACCTAGAGGTGGCCTCTCCTGCCTGTGTGTCTAGCAGAGGCCACTGTTGCCCCGGTGTGGGTGACCGGGGACAGCTTCCTTGATGCACTCACTGTAGCTATCCTGCTCAAGTAGAGAGCTCTCCTGACCTCTGTCGCCAGCCAGAGGGTCAGCTGCCCTTTCATCCAGGCAGCCACTGGCAGCCACTGGATTGGACACCAAGGAGGACGAAGGCTTGAAGGTAGGCAGCCAGCGTGGGAGTCAAGCCTTCATACAGCACAGTCACGAAACTCAAGTGTTAGTGCAAGGATGGAATCTGCTTTCCAGGGGAGCCGCGGAGGCCATGGCCCTCAGCTCTGTCTGGTGATAGAAAATAGGCAAGAGACAAGTCCCTCCCCCAAAGAGTGCTGGCACCAGGTTTGAACACACCTAGTAGGGAAGAAGACCAATGTATTCTCTGAGCTTCCCCAATTGTATCATGCATGGGAACCACGCGGGGGATTATTTAAATCCACGTTCCCAAACCTCACCCTGCAGAGGGTCTGATCCTATAGGTCCGCAGGGAGGTGAGGGGATGCTGAAATCCCAGTCTACAACAAACACCTCTAGTGAGGCTGCTGCCCTATCCACAGACCACACTTAGAGGGTAATTCCCCCATCAGCAAGCAGCAGGCCACCTGCACTGACTGCTCAGGCCACAGGCGGTGGCTGGTAGGCCAGCCATGAGCTGACCCACAGATACTGAGGCTTGACTTCAACTACTGAGTCAGAATAAGAGACAGAGGAGAAACTGGCCAGTTTGTGTAGACCTGAGATGGAAAGTCAGGTAGCTTCGAGGGCCGAACAGCTATAGTGGGTCGTATTAGCCTGAGAAACAGAGGAAGCCTGTGATGGAGCGGAGAACGGAGCAGATGGCTAGAGAGAGACAGAGAAAGAGAGAGAAGAAAATAAGGAAGCACTGCTGGAGCTACCTCTCTCTTTTCCTTCCTTTCCAAGGTCTGAGGCTTCACCCACATGACACTGGGTTCTAGTACACCTGCACCCATCCAATCCACCCTCCATTCCTGGGGTAACTTCGTTTTTCCTCTAAAGGGCTCGGGCACACAGGACAAGCACTGACCCTTGGCTGCAGCAGGCCTCCCTCCCTGGTCGTGGTGGGGAGAACTTGCCTCTGGCAGCCTCTAGTGCCCTGGCCCTGGTGATATCAGCAGCAGGGTGTGTGACGGTGCATTCGAATTCACAATTTTCTAGCTTGGATTCCTGAAAGGGGAATTCTTGACTTGGGAGTTGTGAACTTTATTATTATTATTATTATTATTATTATTATTATTATTATTTGAGACAGAGTTTCACTCTGTCACCCAGGCTGGAGTGCAGTGGTGTGATCTCAGCTCACTGCAACCTCCACCTTCTGGGTTCAAGTGATTCTAATGCCTCAGCCTCTCGAATAGCTGGGACTACAGGTGCACACCACCATGCCTGGCTAATTTTTTTGTATTTTTTTTTTTTTTTTTTTTTTTTAGTAGAGACAGGGTGTCACCATGTTGGCCAGGCTGGTCTTGAACTCCTGACCTCAAGTGATCCGCTCATCTAGGCCTCCCAAAGTGCTGGAACTACAGGCGTGAGCCACAGTATCTGGCCTAAGTTTTTTAAAAAATGTTTTCCTGCATGTTGTTCACCTGCTTTTCAGAAACCCTGGTCATGTGCCTGCTCTGTAGTTACACACTGAGCAAGCAACACCCCCTTGCTGGGTGGAGAGATTCACAGTGAAAGGAGCCAAGCAGGACTGCACCGTACTAGGAAAGAACACCGTACTGTTCAAACTCAAGCGCAATCACTGCAGCTTCCGTTTTCTTCAAAGAAAGCAGATTCCTTTCCATGACATCGGTCCAAAAAAAAAAACCAAAGCAGATTCCATCTTTGCACTAACACTTAAGAGTTTTGTGACTGTGATAGTCAAGGGTTTCTGCTGCAAAAAGTTGAAACCATTCTTGGTTCTCTTAAATAGAATAAGGAAATACTGGAGGGTGTTCTCCGCTGAATAATGTCCCCCCACAGATATACATGTCCTGGTGCCTGGAACCTATGAATGTGTCATGTCACCAAAAGGGACTTTGCAAATGTGATTACGTTAGGATCTGAAATGGTGACATTATCCTGAATTATCTGGTTAGGCCTGATAGAATCACAAGGGTCCTTAGAAGAGGGGGCCAGGAAGGTCAGAGTCAGAGAAAGACTCGTGACATCGTCAGAAGCGGACGTCAGAGAGACGTGAAGATGCTGCACTCCTGGCTCTGAAAATGGATGAAGGAGGCCAGGGGCCGTGGCTCGCACCCGTAATCCCAGTGCCAGCTCTTTACTGATTTAAACCCACAAAACTTGAATTCGTGCATCTAAGACTCTTAGAGCAGCTGTGGAGACCACAGCTTTATGTGGACCCCGGAAAATCCTGCACATGAATCCTTAACGGCTTAGCCAAGAACAGCACATTCAGTCTCCTCGTCCTGGGGACACCCAGACAACATGAATGCTTTCAGCAAAAAACAGATGCTGTAAGACCTGTTTCAGACTCCTGACCTCCAGAATCGTAAGATAATAAATGAGTGGCTTTGGAACAATAGAAATTGATTTCTCACAGTTCTGGGGGCTGGAAAGTCCAAGATCAAGGTGCTGGCAGAGTTGGTGTCTGATGAGGGCCTATTTCTTGATTCATAGATGGTGCCTTCTGGCTGTGTTCTCTGAATAAATTCAGAGGCCTTGGGGCAGGAGACACATCATAAACCAATTCCTCTGACCCATTTCCTGCAGAAAACATTCAGAAAAAGGAGACATAAAAAAAATATGCTGCTGGGAAAGGTTGCCCAGAACACCAAGATTTCCCATTTCCCTATTCTATTCTTGGGCAGGGAATCAACTGAGATGATTAACGACTTACACCCAAACCCCACCATGGGCCAGAGAGAGGGGCACTATGAGAATTGCCTGATTGAAACACGAGAATAGAGTGAAACACAAAAGCACCTCGATTATCCATCGCCTACATTCAACAGTTGTCAAAGGGGATCCACATTTGCTTCCTGCTATGGTCTGAATGTTTGTGTCCCTCCAAAAATCACACATTGAAACCGAATTGGCAGTGCGATGGTATTAGGAGGTGGGGCCTTTGGGAGGTGATACTCTCCTAATCTCACCTTCCAAAGGCCCCACTTCTTCATACCATTCTATTGGGTGGATATTAGCAGACCAGACTCTTTTACTGGAGGCTCCAGAGAGCTGCCTTCCCCTTCCACCATGTGAGAACACAGCCAGAAGACACCTTTTGTGTGTGTGTGTGAGACAGCGTCTCATTCTGTCTCCCAGGCTGGAGTGCAGGGGCTTGATCTTGGTTGACTGCAACCTCCGCTCCAGGGTTCAAGTGATTCTCCTGCCTCAGCCTCCCTTGTAGCTGGGATTACAGGCACATGCCACCAGGCCCAGCTAAATTTTTGTATTTTTAGTAGAGACAAGGTTTCATCACTTTGACCAGGCTGGTCTCAAACTCCTGACATCAAGTGATCCACCTGCCTGGGCCTCCCATAGTGCTGGGATTAAAGGGGTGAGCCACTGTACCTAGCCCAGAAGGCACTTTTATGAACCAAGAATCAGGCCCTCATCAGACACCAACTCTGCCAGCACCTTGATCTTGGACTTCCCAGCCCCCAGCCGTGAAATGGATTTCTGTTGTTGAAAAGCCACATAGTCGTGCTATTTGGTTATAGCAGCCCAAACAGAATTAAGACACTTCATTTATCCTTTTTATTTTTGCTGAAATGTTTTAAAGCAAATCTAGGCACTATGTCATTCCAGTATGCATCTGAAAAATGAGGACTTTTCCTACAGAGCCCAGTGTCATTGTCACACCTATCAAAATTAGCAGGAATTCCTTAATATTATCTCATAACTAATCAAGTTTTCCAATTATCTCAGAAATGTCCCCTTAGAGATGGTTTACTCTAGTTAGGACCTGAATCGGGTCCACACATTGCATTTGGTTATTCTGTCTTTTAATTCTCTTGTAATCTAGCAGTCCATCCTCTCCAATTCTTCACTCCTATTCTTCTCCAACCTATTGGCTTTCTGCAGAAACTGGGCCAATTATATGGTAGAGAAAGTTAGCCAAAGGTTACAAAGAGAAGGACATGGTGTTGCTATTATGGAAGGAGGGTGGATTTGTAGAGTGTCTTTGGAGCAAAGCACTATGTGTGATCGTATGCCACTGAGCCCCTTACTATATCCACTGGGGTTTGATCAAAAAGGAAGAACCACTATGAGTGATACAGAATGGAGGCGACATTTGGGGGAATTAGACCTTTCGCAATTGTGGAAGCTGATTAAGCAGTCTACCAAATGCAGCTGTTGCCAGGCCCGGTGCTGGGCCTAAGTCAGCAGAGCCAGCAGTTGGAAAGGAGAGGTGAGTGTGAAGCGGGGGAGAGCAAAACCAGGTTCGAGCCCACAAAGACACACTGGGATCCCAGAGGACAAACTGGAACTCGCATTTGTCTTTCTCTCTTTCAATGACGCGTGGGCACCCCGCAGAGCTGCATGAGCTGGCCCAGGATTGGGAGAAGCAGAAGATTCCAAAGACCAGTAAGGGCTGTGGACTCCGCTGCAGCTTCCCACTCGTGAGGTGAGCCGGGAGACCAGCAATTGCGTGCTTGAGCCCACATCAACCTTCAGAGCATAGGAATGGCTGCTATTTCACTTCTGCTTCAAAATCTCATGACCTCTTCTTGTGGTCAACCCTAGCCTAGAGCAGTACAAGAAAGGGAATTCCGAAAATTCCTATGTACATAGGCACCAAACTCACCTAAGGACGGCCTCTCCCATGGGAATGTGGCCAAGCTCACACAGGTGCACAGCAGGGTTGGAGGCCTCTCTGCCCCCCTCACTTTCACTGCTCATGTCTTTCCCTGCCTTTAGGGCTAGCAGCAAATGATGCAAGTGTGTGCTGCGGTGGGTAAAAGTCAGGGCTCCAGGCAAAGGGCCTTCTTGCTACAGACACAAATCTCTTTGAGGATACGCTTGTATCCTCAGCAAGAACAAGGGAATGGGGCCAGCAGTGCATATAGACATCTGTGTCTCCAAACGTGGCTGAGAGCCCCGGTTATTGGAATGCACTTCTTAAAGGCAGCAGAAATAGCCCCTCTCTACCCCCAACTCCATTTAGAATTTGAGCCCACCACAGATTATATATAAAAATCAACAATAACAATAATTATAACTAACATTTTGATAGCGGTTAGTATTTGCCAGGCACTATTACCAGTATTTTATACACACCCTATTTTAACTCATGTAACAAATCCCCCAGCACTAATGGACTAGGCCCTACTGGGTTAAAATAAAGAAAAGGTGACAACCACTATTTAGGTATAATTTACCACAGATGTTTTTCCAAGATTCGACATTACATAAAAACTTAAGTTACCTTACAAGGGCTATTTTCACTGAAATGATAGTTTCACTGAACCGCCAACAAGGTACAAGTCCCCTAAGCTTCTCCCATCAAGAGGTGGAGTCTATTTCTCACCCTTTGAGTCTGGGCTGGCCTGTGACTTGCTTTGGAATGCCACGGAAGTGACAGCTCACCAGTTCTCAGCCTGGGCCTCAAGGGGCCTTCTAGCTTCAGTTCTCTCTTAAAATCCAGTTTGGGCACGTGGGACAAGCCTAAAAGACGAGATACTGCTTAGAGAGAGGCCCCAGATCATCCCAGCTGGGGCCCAGACATGTGGTGTGTCCAGGGATCTCAGCCCAGATCACAAGGACCTCCCAGCTAAGCCCAGAATCAGGAATGGAATAAATTATTGATGTTTTTAGTCACACGATTTGGTTATGCAACCAAAACTGATACAGAGGGAGACACTCAAAGCTAGGTTTTACGTCTGCCTGATACCCTGGGCTCTTAGTGCTCTTTTCAAAATTCTTTCTGCAAATTCATGGGGTCACCTCTGCCCTTCGTGATGGGTACTGACTGATGGCGTCTAAGGCTGTCCCTTTTATTCAAACAAATATTTCTCCCCTATCAAGTACGTTTTTAATTCTGACAAGAAAACATGAAAAATACAGAAAAGATTAAAGAAGAAAACAAATAAATAAAACAATAAATAATCCACAGATAAGGACTATTAATATTTATGTTTTTTTCTTTCAAATATTTTTCCATTATATATTATTTATGTATTAAAAATATATTCATATTATTTATTTTTTTAATAAAAATAAAATATGGAACACTTCACGAATTTGCATGTCATCCTTGTGCAGGGTCCATGCTAATCTTCTCTGTATCATTCCAATTTTAGCATATGTGCTGCCTAAGCGAGCACATATTAATCTATATGGGTGTATATGTCATACACACATGTATTATATAATCAGTTTATGCAGCTCTGAATCCCACTTTTCTTTCTACAAGATTCTTATATATTCCTAGCCACTAAAATTCTTGGAAAACATCACCCTTTATGTGTATAATTGTCCATTATAAAGATATATCATAATTTAACTGTTTCCCAATTCTTGAACATTATTCTGTCTCCAATTTTTTATTATTATAAGTGTCAATGTCACGAATGTTTGTGTACATCTTTGTTCATATCCCTGAATCTATCCTCAGGAAGATGGAGTTACTGGGTTAAAGAGCGCCAGCATTTCGAATTTTATCCATAAAAGGAACTACTATCCAAACATCTAGGGGAAAATGTCTAAAGGAAGACGATGTTTACCTCTACTCCCGACATTTAAGCCAGGAACAGGTCTGTTTTTGTTTTACTGGTACTAGGTCAGAAATAAAATGCTCAGTGAAATACAAGTCCAGCATTCAGTTCTGGATGCTGGGGGACCCTAGCCTGGGGCCCCTCTCTACTGAATTGCCCAGACCCTTCCTGAACACTCTTGAGGTGTGTTCTCCTGGCTGGAGAGAGGAGATGGAGGCTGGAGAAGACACGGCAGAGTCCAGGGACCAGTCATGTCCTGGCTCCCAGAGCACACTCCTCTCAGGGGTTTCATATCCCTCCAGGCTGGGAGTGCTGCCAGGGGGCTAAGGAACTGATGTTCCCGAGGCTGGTACATCTGATTTTCACTCTTGGCGAGAATTCAGAGCAGAGGAAAGTAAAGCGCATCTGGGCCAAGGTGAGCCTGTCTCCTTGGAGGTCTCCGGGCTAAATGGAGGAGAAGGGTACTCAGAGCTGAGAGCCAAGGAGGCCAGTGAGGAATTGCACCCGAGTGTGGAGAGCAGAACTATGTGGCTGGATTCAGGAGCTCTGCTGAAGGTGCCCTTGGCTCCCCACATCTTTTTTTTTTTTTTTTTTTTTTTTTTTTTAGACGGAGTTTCGCTCTTGTTACCCAGGCTGGAGTGCAATGGCGCGATCTCGGCTCACCGCAACCTCTGCCTCCTGGGTTCAAGCAATTCTCCTGTCTCAGCCTCCTGAGTAGCTGGGATTACAGGTATGCACCACCATGCCCAGTTAATTTTTGTATTTTTAGTAGGGACGGGGTTTCACCATGTTGACCAGGATGGTCTTGATCTCTTGACCTCGTGATCCACCCTCCTCGGCCTCCCAAAGTGTTGGGATTATAAGCGTAAGCCACCATGCCCAGCCAGCTCCCCACGTCTTAATCTTGGCCTGAGAATGGTCAGTCTACTTGAGGGCTGGTAATACAATCTTAAATCTTCATGACTTATGACTCAGTACCAAGGCCAGCCCCTTCATTTCAAAAAGAGGAAGAAGAAAACTAGAATCCATTGGTGAGGTGCTGTGTGCCAGGCACTTCACAGTACAAAGGAGGCTTATTAATATTCTCATTTAAAAAAATAAGCAAACCAAGACCACAGGAAGCAACGGGACTTGCTTAAGATTATAGGACTAATTAATTTAAAAACTGAGATTTGATTGGGCTCAGTGGCTCATGCCTATAATCCCAGCACTTTGGGAGGCCGAGGTAGGTGGATCACCTGAGGTCAGGAGTTTGAGACCAGCCTGGCCACCATGGTGAAATCCCATCTCTACGAAAAATACAAAAAATTAGCCAGGCATGGTGGCTGGGGACTATAATCCCAGCTACTAGGGAGGCTAAGGCAGAAGAATCGTTTGAACTCGTGAGGCAGAGGTTGCAGTGAGCCGAGATCATTCCATTGCACACCAACCTGGGCGACAGAGCAAAATTCCGTCCCAAAAAAAAAGAGACGGGAATTGTATGCGTTTTAATCCCTGGACGCAGAGGCAGGTACAGTAAGGAAAAGATCACAGACCTTAGATCACGGACCTTAGATTTTCTCTAAGCCCTGCCTCTTATTACTTCTTTGAACTTGGGATGGTACTCGTTCCCTCTGAGCTTCAGCTTCCTATTCTGTAAAATGAGCAGCTGCCTACCCTGCAGGGTTCCAGTTAGGAGTGGCAGCGAAATGCTTGCAAAAGACCTAGTGCCGTACTTGACCCATGAGATGAGCTCGTGAACACCAGCGGTAACACCCACCGTTTTTGCTTCTGTTGCCTCTTCTGGGACCCCTGATGGGAAAACCCAATGAGGTTTAGGACACAGGTTGGTGGGAGACCTCCATCTCTGGAACGAATACCCCACTCCTCGACCATGCCCACCATACTGGCTGCTTGATTTCTCTGCCACACTCTGGCTTTTCTCTCTGAAAAACAACTTGCCAGTAACACAGCAAGAAGGCTCAGGACTCTAAGGCACTGTGTGTGTCCCAGATGGACCCAGTCCTCAGATGGAAGAAGGACAAGTTCCTATCTCAGAGATGGGGAAATGGGGAGGTAACTGGAATGCTACCTGTGCAAAGTGCCCCACATCCAGGTGATGGTTCATCCTGCTCTGTTCCTCCTTAAAGGTCTCCAGTGAGCAGAAGCTTTCCTGGCCTCATTCCTCTGGTCCCAGGCCTGGCCAGGCACATGTTACTTTTTCCTGGGAGTTGGGCTGGGCACTTCTGCTTCCCTATGCCCATCAGCCTTGGGGTTCCCTTTAAAGGCTCTGGATTGAGCACAGCCACCTCCACTGGGACCATGGAGGACCAGCCCAGCAACCTAGAGCTGCTTCCCAGCCTGCCTGGGAATCTTTTCATTTTCCATTTGCAGAATCACAGATGTTGACTTTTGATCTCTTTCTCTCTCCCTTGGGGGCCTCAAATCAGTGATGACAGCTATTTCATTCCTTTTTAATTTTTTTTTCTTTTCCCTATAAAGAGAAAAGGTCAGAAAGGGCTCAGAAAGGTTCTGAAAACATTGGAAGAGCTACACACTGGCTGCTGGAATGAGAAAGAAAAGCTCTAGCTCTCTCCATGTAAAGCTCATGGCAATTACCAGGCAGAAGCTGGGCTAGGCACTCTTTAAGGCAGTGACTTTACGCTTTAGTGTGTCTGTAAATCATTCAGGAGTCTTGTTATTAACACAATGCAAATTCAAATCCAGTAGGTCGAATGCACTCCAGGCAAGGTCCGTGCTGCTGGCCTGGAGCCATGCTTAGAGGAGCAGGTGATGAGTTTCTTCCTTGCCTCCCCCTCACCCCAGACCTGAATGCTGTGATCTGTAAATGCTCCCTGCCATCTTCATGTAGCTGAGTCTTTACAGGCAAGAAGCCAGCCAAGCGAGCATCTCTTAGCAGACACTTTAATCAAATTAAAACCCACATTTAGATTTTTATCACTTTTGACCTATTTAAACAGATGAACTTTCAGATATATATAGATTTCCAAAGAAGGGATCACAAGAGGACTCCTGGGTGAGGGGTGGGGAGTCAGTGGCGGGGACGGGGGCTTTCTTCTCTCACCCCATTCTATCCCCTTTGGCTTATTTGTTTCTTTTAAATAGCATTCACATCAACCATTATAATATTATGCTGAACCTTTTGCCATCCCATGAATAAGCAAGCCTGTGAAAATTACCTTTTTCTTTCCATAGCTCCCAGTTATCTTTTTTTTTTTTTTTTTTTTTTTTTTTTTTTTTTTTTTTTTGAGTCAGAGTCTCATTCTGTCACCCAGTCTGTAATGCAGTAATGCCATCTTGGCTCACTGCAAGCTCTGCCTCTTGGGTTTAAGGGATTCTCCTGCCTCAGCCTCCTAAGGAGCTGGAATTACAGGCGTGTGCCACCATGTCCAGCTAATTTTTGTAGTTTTTAGTAGTAGAGCTGGGGTTTCACCACATTAGCAGGTTGGTCTCAAATTCCTGACCTCAGGTGATTCACTGCCTCAACCTCCCAAAGTGCTGGGATTATAGGCATGAGCCACCGTGCCCAGCCTCCCACCTGCCAGTTACTTTTATAAACTTTCTTTTATATGTTTTGAGCATGTGGACCCAACTTAAAGAAATTGCACTGTATGATAATTCAAACATAATGTGATAGATAAATGTTGCATATTAGAAAGCAATGTCACTTTTCTAAAATGACTCACTACAGCACACCTTAAGCCATGAGCCCTTTCTGAGCCTTTAATCATCAAAAACTGACTATCAGGGATTCAGACCTAATTGGTCAGAGGAGGGACTCAGGCACTAATTTCTTTTCTTTTCTTTTTTTTTTTTTTTTTTTTTTTTGAAACAGTCTCACTCTGTCGCCCAGGCTGGAGTGCCGTGGCATGATCTCGGCTCACTACAGCCTTGCCTCATGAGTTCAAGCAATTTTCCTGCCTCAGCCTCCTGAGTAGCTGGGACTACAGGTGCACACCACCACACCTGGCTAATTTTTTGTATTTTTAGTAGAGACAAGGTTTCACCATGTTGGCCAGGATGGTCCTGATCTACTGACCTCGTGATCTGCCCACCTCAGCCTCCCAAAGTGCTGGGATTACAGGCGTGAGCCACTGTGCCCAGCCACTAATTTTTTTTAAAAGCTCTGAAAACAATTCTAAGGTACACTAAGGTTTCCGTACCACTAATGAAATCTTATGATGTCAAGTTGCTAACTTGAAACCATGCTGATGCCTTGCTATTCATTTAAATTCCATACACATTTTTGAGTGCTTGTCATATGCCAGGCACTATGTGGGCTCCTAAGATATGAGCAGATCAGTGGCAGCTTCTGCCTTCAAGGTATGTGCAGTCTAGCAGGGAGATTTTAAAAAGCAGAATCGACTCTATCTAGAGGCCCCACAAATAGTGAAACAGGAAAGTGTTGCCTCTATAAATACAAATAAAAGGAGAGGAGGGAGTGGGGGGACCTGCCCTTATCTCCCCGATCATTGCTCTTCCTTTCCTTTACTCCAGAGGGGACAGAACGTGGATTAAACAGGAATACAGTGAGTGCGGGGCAGATGCTCACCTCTCAGATTTGGGCTCTGCGGAGAATGGGCAGGGCTGTGAGCAGCAGAGAGATGGAGCCTTCCAGACTGGGTGATTTCTTAATGCAGGAATGCAAAACCTGGCCCACAAGTGGCAAAGACTTAATTGTGAAATGATTTTCAGCAGCTCCTCCACCAAAACTTTCAGGTAGCTAAAGTCAGCCTCCTCTTCCCGGTCTGCATGCTCTCCAGCTGCCTGCTTTTTGTGCTTTTCCTGCCAGATGCCCTCAGCTGGTCCCTTCACTAACTTTTATGTTTGTTTGCTTGTTTGTTTTTTGAGACCGGGTCTCACTCTGTCAACCCAGGTTGGAGTGCAGTGACATGATCTTGGCTCATGGCAACTTCTGGCTTCCAGGTTCAAGCAATTCTCCTGCCTCAGCCTCCCAAGAAGCTGAGATTACAGGTGTCTGCCATTACACCTGGCTAATATTTGTATTTTTAGTAGAGATGGGGTTTCAACATGTTGGCCAGTGTGGTCTTGAACTCCTGACCTCAAGCAACCTGCCTGCCTTGGCCTCCCAAAGTTCTGGGATTCCAGCTGTGAGCCATGGCATCCAGCCCCTTCACTAAGGCCCCTTCACTAAGTCTTTATGCCAGCCCTGTTTACTTGCCTCCCAATCACCTTACAGGTGTCCATCAGCCGGGTGGGACTTCATACTGAGCATGAGTGGCCAAGAGAGCTGAGCAAGAACACCTGCATGGTAAGATAGGAGGCTGTTTCTCCAAACAAACTCCAGTGTTGAGGAATTCATGAATGACATATTTTAATAAATGCAAAATCATGCAGTCCCCAGTCTAAATGAATCCATTGATGAGTCAAGCCAATGAATTTTGGCAGAAAATGGCATATGCCCCTAACCTGCCCCTTCACCTCAATTCTGGGGCTCAGCAGGTGTTGTCAAGTGGAGTTCTCTCCTGCAAGGGAGAGGGAGCTTGCTCCCAGGCACAGCTGGCCAGTGAGGGAATGGGCTGCTTTTTGAGTTGCTGAATTTCCCACTAGAGGCCTTTCGTAAGGTTTGGGGGCAGGAATATTTAAGCAATGGATTGGGTGTTGGCTACTTTTAATGTACCTTATAAGAAACCTCTTAAAACCACTTTGTGACTGTCTTTTAACTACCTTTGAATTCTATAGTTCTTTGAAATATGTGGACTGAATTCAGGTCTCCTACAAGCAGAGGAATAATGACAGTGAAAACGCTGCAAAGCCATGAATATCAATGAATATTAACTGGCTATTTCCTCGGTCCCAGCTCTGTGACACTCTCAAATACATCCTATCCCTCGATAATTTGTAGAATTATTACACATACTCTCAAATAAGGAAAGAGGCATAAAGAAGCTGAAAGATTTGCCCAATATCCCACAAGACACAGGGTTCAACTCTAGGTTTCCTGATTTTTAGTCTTATGTTTATACTGTATCATAATTTTTGTTTTGTTCAGATACAGTAAGAGCTGAAAAAATCCTCAGAATATGTATCTTTAAGAAAGAAAATGATCTCAAAGAAGAAACGGATTTGGTGGAATTTGATGGCTGGATTCGCTGTCAGGGTAATGCTCATGAGTGGCCAGCAGGGGGCAGAAGCCTGCCATTCTAGCTGCTTGCATCCTTTCCAAGCCCGTAGATGTCTAGACGCTGAGAGCAAAATCTAAGAAAACGGAAGGGAGCCAGTGAGGACTGCTGTAAAGGCTCCTTTCTGGCAGGATATATCTGACAGCAGGGTGCATCTGAAGCAGGGGCTTCCCCCAGGAGGATGCCTTCAGGACCTAGAGGCAGCGGGAAAACTCTGGAACATGCACAAGATCTGAATATCAGCAATCCAAGACTCCGGGAGTCAATCTGCTATTTTCTGCATCTGTTTCCATTCTCAATTTACAATACAGTGTTATTGTCAAGCTGTGCAAAGGCCTTCTTGTTTTATTTCATTTTCCTATCATTTCCAATTTGTGTTCCCATTCCCCCACATATTGTTCTCTTTTTCCTGTTGGTTTGCAAGAAATCTCTGTATAATCCATACCTAGATATACACACATGTCTACCTAGGTTTATACCTGTATAAACCACAACATTCCTTGTTGTTTGCAAATATAGTCTCCCAAACTGTTACTCAGCTGTCTGCAAATTTCACTACAGAGAAATATTGTTCTTTCCCACCCTGAGGTCACAAAGATACTTCACATTTCCAACTGGAGTTTAAAATATGATAAAAAGTTGACTATGATATACGGTTGAGATATCGTTTTATTTTTCTCCATAGAGTGAGCTAGTGAGATCGCATCAGCAAGCCCCCAAATTCACCTTTTTCTTACTGTTTTTGGGTGTTACCTCTATCATAAGTCAGGTTTTCATATTTTAAAATGGTTTGCATATTTTTGAGCTCTTTAGTTTGTTATAAAGTTATAACCAAGTAAAGCTTAGTTGCTTGTTTCTGTACCAATGCCACATTTCTTTTACTAACGTGGCTTTGTGGTAAGGTAAACTCTCTCTTTTCTCTCTGCTTCTCCCCTCCCCTTGCTTCCTCTCCTCCCCTCTCCTCCCCTTCCCTTCCCTTCTCTTTTCTCTCTCTCTCTCTCTCTCTCTCTCTCTGTGTGTCTATTAAAATTGGCTTAGCTATTTCTGGATCTTACTTAGTTATTTTGGAGACTAAGTCTCACTCTGTCAGACTAGAGTGCAGTGGCACAGTCACAGCTCACTGCAGCCTCAACCTCCCAGGCTCAAGCAATCCTCCCACTTCAGCCTTCTGAAGGTAGGACTGCAGGCATGTGTCACTATGCCTGGCTAATTTTTTTAAAAGTTTTGTAGAGGCAAGATCTCACTATGTTTTCCAGGCTGGTCTCAAACTCCTGGGCTCACACAGTCCTCCTGCCTTGGCCTCCAAAGTGCTTGGATCACAGGCATGAGCCACCACACCTGGCCTACTCTGATTCTTAGCATAACCTAAAATATCTATCTACCGTTATAGACCTTATTTATTTTTCTGGTTTTATTGCTTTGGATATACCTCTGGGACTACGCTAAACTGTAGCAGTGATAGAAGGGATGAATTGTCCATGTATTGTGTTTGGCTTGAATATTTAATAAATAGCCTTCATTGAGTTTAGAAAATACATATTTCTTCTAATTTTGTGAGTGATTTCTTTAAAATCCAAAGTTGTTGAGATTTACCAAGTGCTTTATTAAAATTTCCTGAGATCAAAATTTTTCTCTTTTAGTCCGTTCATGGTGAAAATCGCATTCTTTCATTTTTCTCACATTAAACTTTTCTGTATTTTGAAATCAGCTTTACTTGATTATAACTTTTGTTTGTTTGTTTTCGAGATGGAGTCTTGCTCTGTCACTCAGGCTTGAGAGCAGTGGTGGGATCTCAGCTCACTGCAACCTCTACCTCTTGGGTTCAAGCAATTCTCCTGCCTCAGCCTCCTGAGTAACTGGGAATACGGGCACCTGCCACCACACCCAGCTAATTTTTGTATTTTTAGGGGAGACGGGGTTTCACCATGTCGGCCAAGCTGGTCTCGAACTCCTGCCCATGTGATCCACCCGCCTCAGCCTCCCAAAGTGCTGGGATTACAGGTGTGAGCCACCGCGCCTGGCCCATAACAGATTCTTAAGCACTCCCTCCATATATCTGGAGTGCTGGCTGGATAGCTTTTGGCATAATAGTTACATATTTGGTACCACTGGCACACAGGTTGGTGTCTTCAAAAAGGCCAAGCAGAGAGGCCTCATTTACTTCCTGCAAAACACAATAGCTGTACTCCAGAAGCACAGATCTGTTCTGAAGTTCTGAGCAACGCCTCGCACCAGACTCTGGAAGGGGAGTTTGCGAATCTGAAGCTCAGTGAATTATTGAAAAGGATATATATATATAATATATATATATATATATATATATATATATAATATATATATATATATATATCCTTTTCCTGTTATCAATAGTTCTGACCATTAGATTCCCACCCCCATGACCCCACAAAAGGGATCAAAAGGTACCTAAATATATGATTGCATGTGGAAAAATAGGAGAGAAAAATCAGGTCTTGGCAATTGTCTTAGTCCATTTGGGGCTGCTATAAAGGAATGCCTGGGGCTGGGTAATTCTTAAAGAAAAAAGGCTTAATTGGCTCATGATTCTGCTGGCTGGAAAGTTCAGTACTGGGCATCTGGGGAGGGCCTCCAGCCGAGTCTGTGTATGGTGGGAGGCGAGGGGCCAGCAGGTGCAGAGATGAGAAGGTGAGCGGAAACAAGAGTTGACGGGCCAGGCTCCAACTACCAGCTCTGCAGAAACAAACGGGCGAGAACTCACTCATCCCCACCCCACCCCCATGCCCAGAGAGGGGATTAATCTGTTCATGAGGACTCTGCCCACATGATCCAAACACCTCCCGCTAAGCCTCACCTCCTAACATTGCCACACTGGAAATTAAATTTCAACATCACATTGGGTGGGGACAAACAAGCCATAGCCAAACCATAGCAGCAGCTTTTCCATTTTCATGTGAAGTTTTAATATAAATGTGGGGACATAAAGCATTCATGCAAATCAGAATGTTTCAGTGTGTAAGTTTTAGCAGTTCACCTTTATAACAATTATAAATAAACCTGCTAAATAAACCTGGAAAATATCAGCACTTGAATTTTTTTAGAACAACTAAATGTCTTATGGACTAACTCAATGGTATTTGCAGCATTTTTATCATGCAGTAGATTCCACCCATTCACTATACTTTTCTGAGCCCTACATGCAAGTATTTTTTTTTTTTTTTTTTTTTTTGAGACAAGAGTTTTGCTCTTGTCGACCAGGCTGGGGTGCAATGGCGTGATCTGCGACCTCCACCTTCTGGTTCAAGCAATTCTCCTGCCTCAGCCTCCCGAGTAGCTGGGATTACAGGCATGAGCCACTGTGACCAACCACAAATATATATTTTTAATGGTGTCTGTCATCTGTGCAATTCCTGTATGTTTGTTATTAAAATACATTAAGTGCCGGGTGAGCTGGCTCAAGCCTGTAATCACAGCACTTTGGGAGGCCGAGGCAGGCGGATCATGAGGTCAGGTGTTCGAGACCAGCCTGACCAACATGGGGAAATCCCGACTAAAAATAGAAAAAATTAGCTGGGTGTGGTGGCTCGAGCCTGTAGTCCCAGCTACTCAGGAGGCTGAGGCAGGAGAATCGCTTGAACCCAGGAAGTGGAGGTTGCAGTGAGCTGAGACAGTGCCTCTGCACTCCAGCCTGGTGACAGAGTGAGACTCTGTCTCAAAATAAATAAGTAAAAATAAAATACATTATTTTATGACATATAAATAAACATACAAGTAAATATGCTATTGGATGCCATCAACTTATATTTTATTCTGAATTTTCCAATATGAAATAGCCTTATAGTTTGTATGTGTATGTGTTTCTGCCATCCTTATCTGACTTTGTAATAAAGGTTGGAGCAGTCTTAAAGCAAAGGATGAACTCATTTCTATTTTCTGGGGTAATTTAGGTATGGCAAGAGATTATCTCATTTATTTATTTATTTAGAGACAGAGTTTCACTCTGTCACCCAGGCTGGAGTGCAACAGCACAATCTCAGCTCACTGCAACCTCCACCTCCCGGGTTCAAGCAATTCTCCTGCCTCAGCCTCTTTAGTAGCTGGGACTACAGGTGCCTGCCACCACACCCAGCTAATTTTTGTATTTTTGGTAGAGATGGGGTTTCACTGTGTTGGCCAGGCTGTTCTCAAATTCCTGACCTTGTGATCCACCTACCTCAGCCTCCCAAAGTGCTGGGATTACAGGTGTGACCTACTGCGCCCGGCTGTATCTCATCCTTAAAAGTGGATGGAACTTATCTGTAAAACCATCAGAGCCTAGGGCTTTTCAGAAAGGTTTTTGATTATATTGTAATTCTTAATTGAATACTTGACAAAACAGTTTGCTGTTTGTTCTTGTTCCAAACTTGGAATTTTATGTTTTTTCAGAATTTTATCAATTTTAGTAGGCCTCCAAATTATAATTCTTCATAATAGTATTAGTCTCAAACTCTTCATGGCCTGTGGCTTCTTTCAGTATTTCATGCATGGTTTCATCTTCTTTTTTTTTTTTTTTCTCCACTGGTCTCATCCGACCTTTGTAGATTTTGCTACCCTTTTCAAAAACCAGCTTGGTCAATGTCTTGTTGTTGATGTACACTATTTCTCACATTTCTGACCTTATGTATATATTTTCCTTTTTTTATCAGGTTTCTGTATTGAAAAAGTAGCTTCAAGAATGTTTCAAAAAGTAATTTAGGAAGTAAGCCATCTGAAGCCTTATAAACCTGATACTATTTTTATTTTACTTTTACTTAAATGACAGTTTGTTGAAGTTTTTTCCCATCAACAACTTTAAAATATTACTTTGTTGTCTTCTTTTTTAAATTTTTTTTAGTAGAGATGAGGTCATGCTATGTTCCTCAGGCTGGTCTCAAACTCCTGGGCTCAAGCTGTCCTCCCACCTTGGCCTTCCAAAGTGCTGGTGTTACAGGCGTGAGCCAACATGCCCAGCCAACGTCACTGTCTTCTCGTATCCAGTTTTGTTATCAAGGTTTTGTGTCATTCGAATTCTTTTTCCCTTTTAGTTGATCTAGTGTTTCTTTATAAATGTTTTGAGAATGTTCTCTTTGTCATTAATGTTCTTAAATTTCACTGCAGTATAGCTAGGTGTGAGTTCCTTTTTGGGTCTGCCTTGTTTAACACTTGGCATATTTTTCAATCTGAAGTTTTGTATTTTCTTTATTTCTAAAAAATTCTCAGTCATTTTATCTCCATATATAGCCTCCTTCCATTATTTATTTTCCCCTTCTGGCTCCAAATTTGGCACTGCTAACCATGATACTACCCTCCTGCTCTGAGAAGGGTCAGCTTTCCTGCCCTTGTCTGTTTGGGTCTGGCCTCCCTCCACCAGCCGGTGAAAGGCAGGGATGGAGCGCTGTTTTGTCTTCGTACTTCTGGTGCACCAGTACCACTGTGAGCTGAAAGAATGAATGGACTAAGAGAACAGAGGGGTGGAGGTGGTCACAGGGCTGGAGTAGGAGGTGCTGTGGAGCCAGAGTGAGAGCCCAGCTTCATGACTGTGCTGTGTCACACCCAGGCACATGACCTCTACTGGGGCTGCAGCCTCTTGGGCAGACCCCTCCTGTGGGAGTCTCACTGCTCGGATGTTATGTAAATTTCCTTTCAATAGGGACATTTGAAGTCTTAACCCAAAGTGGGCACCGTTGTTTGGCAGCCTCGTGGCAGGCAGGCAGGAGAGATATGTTCCAAGCCCTTCAAATGGCCCGCTTAGGCAGTCATGTAGAATCTCAAGAAATACTACCCAGCTTCCAAGGCACAGACTTTTTCCTGGATAAGTATCTCTCTCCTGCAGGCTATCAGCTCTCCAGAAACATCCTCACTTTCAGCTTCTCTTAGTGGCTACTCCCAGCAACCTTTTAACCATTATTAATTCATGATATTTTCTACCATCTCTTCAATTTTATTTTTCAATAGATCTGCTCTTCGTTCTTTCACTATTCCTGCCTTTCTGATCTTTTCTCATAAAAATCTTCCTTTTCTATAGAAGCTTTATTGGAAGAGTTTTCACGAGTGAGTTGGGAAATTGGATTAGATTATCTTGGCCACCATCCAGCCCTGAATTCATTGATTCTGCAAAATTTACAACACAGTTGAACTAAACTAGCACCACTGGAGATCACTAACGATTAAATCTTACACCATACCATGGTGCCCTTCTTCTTAATGAGAAGATACAACGCTAACCAGCAAATTCTATTTGCGGTGTTGAGATTAGTGAGCTACTCTGACACTAAGTTGAACATTCAAATTAACCATATTTCCAGTGCGCCTTGGATATCTCAGTAATGACAATCATAGTTAACACATATGAGACGCCTACAATGTGCCAGGCACTGTCCCAAGTACTTTACATACTTTAGCTCATTTATTTTTCACAGTTATACAATGAGAGAATTAATATTTTCATCCTTGCATTACAGAAGGGAAAACTGAGGCATGCTAAGGTGATATAATTTACCAAGATCAGAGTTGGTGAATCATAAAGCTGGAATTCAAACCAAGCAGGCTGGGCTGTTAACCACTACACATACTACATCCTGAAGCTCAGAGAGATTATTGTGCACCTCCCCCACCCATATGGAATTATGCCTTCCTATCTCCTCACAGGAGGCGGCCAGAACTCCCTTCCCCTCCTATCATTATAACATGTGTCTGGGTTTTACCTTTTGCACATCTGAAAAGAGTTAGATGAATTAGGAGACTTTTGAAAGAGATGAATGGGGCCAGGCGCGGTGGCTCAAGCCTGTAATCCCAGCACTTTGGGAGGCCGAGGCGGGTGGATCACGAGGTCAAGAGATCGAGACCATCCTGGTCAATATGGTGAAACCCCGTCTCTACTAAAAATACAAAAAAGCAGCTGGGCATGGTGGCACATGCCTGTAGTCCGAGCTACTCAGGAGGCTGAGGCAGGAGAACTGCCTGAACCCAGGAGGCGGAGGTTGCGGTGAGCCGAGATCGAGCCATTGCACTCCAGCCTGGGTAACAAGAGCGAAACTCCATCTCAAAAAAAAAAAAAAAGAAAGAGATGAATGGTATTATAAGGAAAGATACTGAAGCCACAACAAGAAATAGAAAGTAAAGAATGTTTGGGTGAAAGTAAGAAGAGTTAGAGAGGGAAGAGGAAAGAGGAGGAGGAAATAAAGGGTCTTACAGAGGGCTTGGAAATCACAAGCACATGCCAGATAAAAGGAAATGAATAACAAGGAATATTTAAAATCATGAAGGTGTTAGTTCTTCCCAAATCAATTACAGAATTTCAGTTGAAGCCCAACAGAGTTTTTTTTTTTTTTTTTTTGGTTAGGTTTGGGTTTTGTTTGGTTTTGTTCTGTTTTGCTTTGAACTAGATAATCTGATCTCAAAATTCCCTTGGAAGAGCAAAGGGCCAAGAATAACTGAGAAACAATTTTGAAAAAGTACAAGGTGGAAGAACTTGCCCTACCAGATATCAAGATTTATTATCAAAATATTTAGTAAAGAAGACTATCTAGTCTAGGCACAAGGATCAGCAGAGAGCAGAAGAGAGAGCCCAGCCACTGGCCTGTCCATGACAGGAAACAGCACAGGGCAGAGATGATGTTACATGCCAGCGGTGAAAGGGGGGGTCTATCTGAATAAATGAGTGCTAGGAGCAACGTTTATCCATATGGAAAATACAAAAGTAGATTTCCACATCAGAGCAATCTCGGGTGAATTAAAGAACTTAAAAAAAAAAAAAAAGCAAAACTTTAAAACAAAACGAAGAAACAGCCAAATTCTTCGTGACTTTAAGATGAAGATTTTATTTAAAAATGCTGAAAACAGAAACTTGTGATTAGTTTAATTTTAAAAGTGGTAATTTTGACTAGTATACTAAAATTCACTTTTGTATAGCAAAGGCCACCAGAACAAAATGAAAAACAAGCCATAGACTACAAGATAATATTTGGAATGAATACAATATGTAACACGATCTCTCAAATTAATAAGAAAAAGACAGCATATGGGGAAAATGGGCAAAACTATCAATTCGTAGAAGAACTCCAGAAGGTCAATAAAAGTATAAAAAGATGCTTACTCTCACTATTAAAGCAATACAAATCCAAACAACAGTAAGATACCATTCACACCCAGCAGACAGCAAAAAGCCAATGCCAAGTGCTGGGAAAGACGTTAACCCATCGAGTCTCGTTCACTGCTAGTGGAACTGTAAGTTGATCCAAGTACTCCAGAGAGCAATCTGGCAACAACAAACAAAGCTGAAGATGATCATGTCCAGAAATTCCACACTTAGGCATACAGTCAAGAATACATGTATTCAGATGTTCACTGCAGTACTGGAAACGACTTGAATGTCCATCAACAAGAGGATAGATAATTAAATCGTATTGTAGTTATACAACGGAATACAACACAGTGTGTGTCGGCATAGATAAAAATCTCACAATTGTAATGCCGAGGGAGAAATGAACCTGGCAGAAGATGATACTATAGATACGATTATACACTATATGAAGTTTAAAAGCCTGCATAATAATACTTTGCAATGTTTGTGATACATTAAAAAATGTAGCACAAATAGTAAAAATATAAAAACATGCATGAGGATGATTAACACTGATCTCAAAACAGTGCTTAGCTCTGGGAAATGAGGGAAGAAAATGGGATGAAGGAGGTGTACAGAGAGGAACTCAATTGTATTGCTGATATTTACTTTGTTTGAAGTGAAAAGACATGAAGCAAATAAGGCAATATGTTAATATTTGCTAAAGCTGATGTGGCGATCATTAGTGCTGCCCACCAAATATTTCTGGTTCTCTGCCTGCCAGGCCCATAGTAGGATTCCATTTCCCTACCCACTTTGAATCAGGAGCAGCCTAGAGATTTGCTTTGGCCAACGAAATGTGACTGGAATTGACTTGTGTTTCTGGCCTCCTGAGCCAGTGCACAAAAGCTTTGGCCAGCTTAACAGCTCAGAGACAAAGCTTCTGTCCTCCTCAGTCCCTGAGCAAGAATGACAACCCCAGGCAACCTTAGGAGGATGGGAGGATGAGTGGGAAATGAGTACCATCAGCCACTGAGGTTTGAGGGTTGTTTGTTACTACAAGTCTACCCTGGAGAATAGAGCTGGGAAGTGGGTCCACTCCTGGTCACTGGATCAGTCTCTCATTTTATCTACATGTTGAAACACTATCAAAAAATTGGTAATGCTTTCAGTTGGACTGGGTTTCTGTTTCTTGGTTCACGAAAATTCTTTGTGCTGGCCTGCTCAAGGCCCCTCTCTTAATTTACTAAGTTTTGTGTTTTCAAAAAGTACCTCTAACTTGGGGTGGAAGCAATGCAGAACTGCAGGAGCCTCTTGGAATGGATGAATGGCGGGAATCATTGATTAAGCCCAGATTTCTGGGTGAGCCGAGGTTTTCTGCAGTGCTGTCTGCTAGCATTTCCCATCAATCCGAGGAGCCAGAAACCCAATGAGAAAATCAGCTTTTCTCCAGAGAAATGTAAGCAGGAATTTTGATGAATGCGAGTGTTGTTGATTCTTTGTATGGTTTTTAGAGAGATCATTTCACCCTTTGATCCCAATTCTATGCAGTTCACCTCTGGGAGAAATGTCGAGAAAACTTTCCCACACCTCCTGGCTTCCAGGTTCCTTTTTAGTGCTGTTGGCAAGGCCCACAGGGAATAAAAGCCCCAGCAGGAGGTGGAGGAGGGGCAGCATGGTGGGAGAAGGAAGAGAAACTCCGTTCTTGGCCAGTTGTGCTCCATGCTGTGCAGATACACAGGCAGCGCCTGGAAGTCACTGAGAAATGCAATGCCTTTGAGAAGTTCCGTGGAAAGAATGACATCATGACCAGTCACTCCCCCACCCCACCTTTTTTCCAGTGGGAGTGAGAAATAAATAGACTGACACATTTTCCAGTCAGGGAGCCGTTCTGGACAGCAAGTTTACCTTGGCACAGGAGCTCAGGTGGAGCTGTGAGAAACCTTATCTGTGCTTGCCAGGTAAACAAGGAGCCCGCAATCTCCCCGGAGTCTTGGCCACTGAGCAGGTGACCGAGGGAGGCAGGTGAGCAGAGCAGGTGAGCAAGGTGAGTCTCAGGCCCAGAAGTGTTCGGTAAATATTGCCTTAACTTGATTGACAGACTCCCTAACTGACTGTTTGTTGCCAAGGGAAATGCCATCACCACCAAATTCAAAGGTAAAATTCCTGTCCCTTACATCAAGGGTTCTCAGACTGTAATGTGTTACTAGGTCACCTGGAGAGTGCCATTAAAATGCAGGTTCTGATTCAGCAGGTTGAGGTGGCTGAGAAAATCGCCTTTCTAACAACCTGCTGGAGATGCCACAGTGCTGGCCTGTGGACCACACTCTGAATTTGCAAAGTCTTAATGTTCAGGTGACTGTATGCATTTTACACTGTCAAAATAGCTGCGGGTTAAGGAGCACTGATTCGGGTTGCAGGTGCTGTACCAGATGGTTGCTATCATCTCTTGTCACTCTTCACACCAACTCTGCAAGGTGGGTGTTATTATCCCCACCCCCTCCTTGGCTGGCAAGGAAATTGAAGCTAAGAGAGGTTAATTCATGCATTATATGTGTAATTTCCAAGAGATTTCATTGCTACCTTCCCTCCTTTCAGTGATCTGAAATAACCCAGACAGAAGATAATAAACACCTGTGGTAGAGACGGGCGTTGTCTGCTAGTGGTGATCGGCCCTCTCGCCACCTGGAAGTGAGTAATTCTGTTTGTACATTGTCAGGGCCAAGCACAGGAATTCAGAAATCCTGGTTATCAATGTTTGGCCTAGGAAGTCCTCTCTTCAAAAGGGAGAGTTGCTCCCAAAGGTGGACAAGACTGGTTTTCAGATCCCTTTGGTGCTGATGTGTTTGCCCCCAGGACATGCAACTGGAGAAAGTTCTGAATACCAGGAGGAGTTGTTTTGATGTGTCAGCTTGGAAAGAATGCCTGGTAAGGGCCATTCAGGACTCCAGGAAAACAACAAAAACAAAAAAGCTCCAGCTCCTGGAAACATCAAAGTGAAGGTAATTATAACCAGACTGACCCCCCTGGAGGTATTTAAATACCTGGAAGAACTATGATGCGTCCTTGCAACACCCAGGCAGCTTCCAGGTACAAACCTGAGTCATGTCTGGATCACAAGGAGGGAGGCAGCCCTGCTGGCTGACCCTGGCCACTCATTATAATCAGGAAAAAGTGAGGACAATGTGAGACTCTCCCTCCAGGCCCTTGGAAGACCTGAATTTTAGTGACCGCTCAGTAAGTCAGGCTGCTCCAGGGCCCCAATAACATTGGAACCTCATTCCAAGCGGTGCCAAGATGCTGCCGCGATCTGTACTGCAGGGTGGGGAGGCCAGATTTGAACCGTCCAGGAAGTCCACAGCAACGCCATCCCCGGGAAGCCGTTGCACAGAAGAAAAAACAGCTTCAAGTCCCAAGACAAACTGAAGGTCTCCAAAGAAGACATATGTCATTTTGTTCTTTACATTTTACATTTTTACAGAAAGTAATTCAAGTTTACAAAACCCACATAAAATAGAACAAAGTTTTAAAAATAGAACATAGAGGGAAAGGAAGCATAACAGATAAAAGAGCACAAAGCCCAGTGTGGCTACTGCCTTATTGCTGTAAGGTCCTGTACACTTTCAAATCAAGTTCTGACTTCCCAACCCACAAAGCAAAAATCCAAGAAATGCACGTACAGCACTGTACCCATGACGAGCAAAACCAGGCAGCTGCTGCAGAGGAGCACATCCATTCCCGATGCTGAGGCTCCCCAAGGGGCCTCATGAGAAGGAACCGGAAGACATAGCGGAATGGCCACAAAAAGCATCCCCAACAACAGCCCTACCATACACCACAGGGAGTTTCCTGGGAATCTTCCTATGACATCCCAGTGCAGGCTATTGGCCATGCCAATGCCTGGTCCAGCGAGAACAATTATGGGAGACTCCAGAATGATGTCGGCTGAGCTGGCTTAATCCTAGGACAAAAATCAGAGGAAAGAAACTGCTTTGGGAATCTCAGGGGCCTTGCCTCTCTGGGAATCGGAATCCAGGCTTCTCCCCAGGTCTTGTGCCAGCCTCACTCTTTGTTTTGAAAGGGGAATCCCTAGGGTTTCCAGCAAAGTTTTAGTCATTGAAGACAGAGGCACAGCACATAGCCCATGCATAGGCCAGACCATAGTCTTCCTATCACGACCTCTGGGCACAGAGTAGTCTCCTCTCTGGTCAAGTAGAGGCCAAGGGGAAAGAAGGAGTAAGTGCTGGTGCTGGGTTCACCATTAACTGACTGTGGGAACTTGGGAAAGCCACCTCCTCTCTGCGGGCTGTAGTTCTGTCAACTGCGAAGTGGAGCAGACGAGCTAGCATGGATCTGTCCTTTTCCTGAGGATTCTCCTGGCTGCACAGCTCTTCAGTTCACAGCAAGCCGAAGAGAGGCAATGAAGCACAGCTGGAAGGGTTGGGGGTCTGTGGAAGACGTGAAATGTGCCATGCAGATCCCCCTTCTACAGAAGGCCTGCTGCCCAGCTGCAGGCATGGAACCAGCAGCCTGCCTCCAGCTGTTCACTCCTTCAAAGTCTGCCACGGCTGCAGAGAGCTGCCTCCCCAAGCTCGTGCCCTCCCAGGACAGCCCATGCTGTGGACTGAGGGGAAAAAAGGCCCAGGCACTTTGTTCCTGTACAGGTCACCCTTGACAGGTCATATCGGCTCCAAAGCTTCTCACAGAATTGGCCAAGATTCATTAGCTGCATGTCTGTTAGACTTCTTTTTCTTTTCTTTTCTTTTTTTTTTTTTTTTTTTTTGAGACAGAGTTTCGCTCTTCTTACCCAGGCTGGAGTGCAATGGCTCGATCTCGGCTCACCGCAACCTCCGCCTCCTGGGTTCAGGCAATTCTCCTGCCTCAGCCTCCTGAGTAGCTGGGATTACAGGCACACGCCACCATGCCCAGCTGATTTTTTGTATTTTTAGTAGAGACGGGGTTTCACCATGTTGACCAGGATGGTCTCGATCTCTCGACCTTGTGATCCACCCGCCTCGGCCTCCCAAAGTGCTGGGATTACAGGCTTGAGCCACCGCGCCCGGCTAGACTTCTTTTTCTACCCAAACCCGTGTCGTCCTTCTTGTTGCACAGGTGTTGGTGCCAAACCTATCCTGGCATCTGCTTCTGAAGAACCCATTCTACAACAGAGGCCAGGTACCCACAGCACAAAGACTTGACTGGCATATGGCCTTTGGAACAAACACCTGGGCCCCTGTGGACCCAAGAGCTAGAGAAACAACCAGCGTGGATGGTCTGACAGCAGCGCTGGCCACGGCTGCTATTCAGTGACCGGTCATCACATGGAAAAGGGACATGACCGTCTTCTCCCCCAAACCAGCCCCTTCTTAACTGTGTTTTTCCAGCAGATGATGCCAATTTTCCAGTCACCCAAGCTTAAGATCTCCAAGCCTTTCCCAAGTTCCTTTCCCTTCTGCTTCTACATCAGAACAGTTACTAAGTGTTGAAGCTCTGCCTTGGCATACACCTCCCTCGTGGGCTACTGCAGTAGCCCCCTGAGGACCCTTCCCTCCTTACGATAAGATGCTCACCCCTGGTGCAGGTCCTGTCACTGCGATTCCCTGTGGCGCTCTCCACCGTATGGGTCACGGCTCTGTAGAAGGAAGGAATGACATATTGGAGTCACACCTGTTTCCCCGAAGTCATTTGGAGGTGTTCATTGCTGCTTATTAGAAATACCCAAACACAAACAAAAGGCAGTAAAACCACGTGAACTGGATGAGATGTTACTGCTTCTATTTGGGTTGAGGTCAGTGTTATTTCCCTAGCGTAGACCCAGAAAACAGAGCATTTGTTCAACCGATGAGACGCCCCTGGCACGTAAGTGAATGTACTTGTATGGACCTGCGGAGCTTCCAGAAACAAAAGAAGAGCTGGGCAACTTGCTGGCACTTGATACCCAGGAGTTTCTTAATGTTCCCGTTGAACAAATAGCTGTAAAATGCCGAAGGAAATGCCCACTTCCCTGTGTACAGAGGGCAGGCTGCGAAGGTGGGGCACCATACATTCTAGTCCAAAGAGGACTCGTGTCACCTCCCCATTAGGCCACACAAATGCCACAGCCGTGCGTGTGTAGCCAAGGTATCAGCAAGGTGAGACCCCACACGAATACTCCAAATTAGGCCCTGGAAAGAGGGAGGGGTGGAATAGCAACGATTCTATTTGGCATCATTCTCTGCTAAGAGAACAGGCTTGGCCTCTCTTTTTCAGAAAACAGGAGAGGGCTTTGCTGCCTTTGCTGTGTTTTCCTGTTGACCAGCAAAGAAGTGAAATAACCAATGTGGTTTCCCTTTCCCTTCTTTTCACTGTTCTTCTTCAAGCAGGCCCGTTAGAGGGTAACTTACTACTGCACTGTGGGAAGTGGAAAAGTTCCGTTTTAAACTTTCCTTCCTTGTTGAAGAATAAGTGTGCTCATAACTTTGTTAAGCCTTATCCTATGTAGCTGTTAGACATGCCATGCTTACAGGCACGTAGTACATTCTATGTCTTTGTACTTTAACCAAGATATCTGTGCTGGATGTGCTCACAGGCACATCCCAGCTCTTCATTACTTTTATCTGTTTAGAAAAGTTTTAAGTTATTAGCCAATAGGGTTTAGTTTAAACTCTGAGGTCTGGCTCAGGCCAACAGAGATCAGACACAGCAGTAAGGACAACCCCAAATGCATAAGGAATAAATGTGTGTGTTTTCCTATGCTCTCTTGTGTGTTTTGTACTCTCATGGCACGATGGCTAGTGAGGGTCCCCTTCCTGTAGCCCAGGAAGTAAAACTTGCATTCCTGAAAGATCCTTTGTCTCAGTGCTAATTTTTCTTTGCGGCACCGAGCATCTATTTCCAACATGCACTTTTCTGTCAAGGAAGCTGAGTCTTGTCACGATTGCACAATACTTACCACGCCGTAAGCAGAAGGCCAGGAAGTATCAGGCTCGTTTTACAGAGAAGCAAACTGAGCCCCGATAAGTCAAAAGAACTGGTGGTTCTCTTATTAAGAATGCCTGGCAGCGTCATATCTCATGTGCAATCCATTTCTTCTTTTAAAATGGAGAAATTAGTAAGCATTGTGGAAGAATAGCGTCCTGGAGATGAAGGCAACTAAATGAGAATAGCGCTGGTGAGTATGTATGAAGGAGCCCTCTCTAGGGCAGAAGTAGAGGCCAAGTGAGTCAAAGCTTTTATTGGACAACCTGCCACCATCCAGATAAAATAATCAGGTGGCTAGGAGTGGGGAAGGCCCCTCTACCACTGGGAAGACTCAAACACAGAACATTCTAGTTTTTTGCAGTAATAATATCAAGGGCATTAAAGAAGGAGATTAGAAAACAGTTTCAGGTGCATCGCCTTCTGTCTTTCTGGTCTTTTCTTCTCTTTTCTTTTCTTTTTTGGAGACAGAGACTCACTCTGTTGCCCAGGATGGAGTGCAGTGGCATGATCTCAGCTCACTGCAACCTCTGCCTCTCCAGTTCAAGCGATTCTTCTGCCTCAGCCTCCCGAGTAGCTGGGATTACAGGTGCCCGCCACTATGCCCAGCTAATTTTTTTGTGTTTTTAGTAGAGACAGGGCTTCCCCATGTTGGCGAGGCTGGTCTCAAACTTCTGACCTCATGATTCACTCACCTCGGCCTCCCAAAGTGCTGGATTACAGGCATGAGCCACCACACCTGGCCCTCTGGTGTTCCTTTCTAAGAAGAGGCCTGGATGAGAATGAACAAGAAAGCCAGGCACTCACGCAGGAGAGTGCAGGGCAAGGTTCCTGCCTGGCCGTATCTCTAAATTCACCCACCCAGGGCCCCTGGTGAGAATGGGAGGCGTGGGTGGCCAGTTGCCCCACCATCTTCAGTAGCTGGGGGTAGTAGGGCCACTGGCTCTGTCTGAGGCCAAAAAGTGCCACCTGGCTGCTCACCGGGCTCTAAAACCCTGCGTGTAAGCCACTCCTGAGGCCTCACCAAGCATGTAGAAAGGTCTTCCTGCTGTCGTTGCTTGTCCTGGCTTTTGCTCAGACTCACACAGGACTTACACCCCTGGGCAGGGGCACTGAGTGCTCGAGGTCCCTTGGGTCTAAAGCTCTGTCCCTTCTTAGAAGAGAAAGAAGAAAGGAAGGAGGGAGGAAAGGAAAGAGGGAGGGAAGGAAGGAAGAAAGAAAGGGAAGGAAGGAGGGAAGAAAAGAGAGAAGGAAGGAAGAAAAGAAGGAGGGAAGGATGGAGGGAAGGAGCGAGGGAATTAAGGAGGGAAGGAGGGAGGGAAGGAAGGAGGGAAGAAGGGAAGGAAGGAAGGAGGGAAGGATGGAGGGAAGGAGGGAGGGAAGGAAGGAGGGAAGGAAGGAAGGGAGGAAAGAAAATGGTATGCCCAGATCTTTTTCCCTCTTCCACTGATCAGTGGAGCTAACCCGCTAGAGTGCTATGATTACATTAGATCTAGGGACAAGAATTCCAGTCAGATCCCTCCAGAAGGACTGGGACAGACAAGGAAAGTCACCTCATAGTGTGCCCACTGGATGCACCCACCCCAGCCCTTCCAGGTGGTTCGGTTCACCATTTCTCTCTCTCATTACGACATGGTTTTCTCTCAGGCTTCTACCATCAACCATCAGTCTGCCTCCAGGACCACAGACTTTCCTGTCACCCACTTACCCTGTCTGCAGTGCCACTGTGAGACTGAGACCTTTGAAGTGGTGCCTGCATGTCATTCTCACAATAGTGCGAATTTACTTGTCTGATCAGGTTCTCTTGTCTGGCAGCTGCCTGGGCTTAGAGAGCTGCAGGATGGAAGTTTCGGTGGAAATGACAAGAGTGGTTTTGGAGCTTGGGAGGCAGTTACGAAGAGAGCATGGGGCTTCCTGAGTCCAGCGGGTGCCTGGGGCGGGTTCAAGAGAAGTGTGAAACAAGAGGGGCTAGAAAGGGGAAGTCTCAAAGGACAAATTCACACACAGGAAATCTGACCTACTTAACACTTCTGGGGAGGCCCCACCAGGCTGGAAGAGAATCGCTGATATTAGCTCAAATAACACAGAGGCGAGGGACCTGGATTGATTTGGCTAATGGAAGTGACAGACTTTTCTTTCTGCTAGAAATTGTGTGCACAGTCCCTTCTGCAGAGCATGAGGCCTGTTACTCACAAAGCGTTATTCCCTTCAGCATAAAGACTTGGAGTCAGGGGAGTGCCTCCTCCCCAGGTCTAGAATAGATACAGCTGCGGCTCACCCCTAGTTCCCGGCACACGCCTGGCCCTTGCTGACTCCTACGCCTTTGCCAATGCTGATCTGCTGGCAGTATTACCCTTCTCTAGCTTCTCCCCATCCTTCGAGGCCAGCTCAGTTCCCATCCCTTCCCTTTAACTATTCCTGCTACTGTTCTTTCCACAGATATTCCCTGAGTGCCTGCTAGATGCCAGACACTCTTCTGGTGGTGACCCAGTAATACACAAAACAGACCCATTGCTTGCGCTTGAGAACTTCTCTTCCGCCAGCCAGCCCCCCTCTCCCAGTCCCTCTGCCCAAGACCAAACTAATCATATCACCTTCCCTGCTCACGTGAGTCTACTGCAGCAGTTATTATACGGTATTAGAGGGAGTGGCATCTAGGTCCCCGGGCTCCCCAGTGCAGGACACCTTACCAAGCACCAGAGGCAGACTCTTACTTCTTTAAAAAAGGAACTCAGAGGTAGCAATTTGCATAGGAAGGGAAGAGGCTAGGGGACTTACCTACAAAATGCACTTGCTAGTGTGTGTGACAGTTCTACTTAGTTTTGTGATTCTTTGGGGGATCACTCATGCAGTTTAGGGAATTTGTTTTATGGCTGCAGTGACCTTGCAGGCATACTACCGTCATGCAGAGTGTGGTTATCTGGGATGGTTACGGGGAGTGACGGACACGGGAGAAAACTAAAGGTCTCCTGAACCGATGCCTTGGAAACGCCAGCACCTGTCTGGCACACAGTGGGTGCGAATGCCTGTTAGAATTGTTGTTGAGAGGGCAGGAGGGTGAAATATGGACCCAGCTATCTGATCCTGAGGCTGGGTGCCATGTGGGTGTGAAGTAGATCAGGGGCTCCAGCCAGCAAGTGCTAGCTCGGGTTACAGTTAGGGAGCTGGCAGAGTGTTCAGGAGGAGCTGTTCTCTGGGGCATGACACACAGCCCGCTCCTCCGGCGACACAGCTGCCCCTGGAGGAAGCTAGCAGACATCCTGTGTACTTGAAAAGGAAACTGAAAATGCTTTTCTTCACAAGAAACTGTTGTGTTTCCCTTTTTTTTTTTTCCATAACACTCCCCCACCGCCCCACACCAGGTATGATGGATTTTCTCTGGTCCAGAGTTGTGGGTAAAATAGCAGGAAATGTAGACAGAGCAGTATGAAGGAAGTTTGTACTAAGCTGTGGTCTGCTGTTCGTATAATTCAGGGAAGGTATCAGCCTACCCCAAGGAGCACTCTGCTATATGATCTGCATCCTGGTGATAGTCACCTCTCTTTTCTGGCTGTTGAAGTGCATTCCTGTGCGGATGTGGAAAGAGAGAAAGCAAGATAGAGCCAGGGCTAGGACAGGAATGTGAGTATTTCCTTAATTGGACATGAGAGTCTTGAACTGGTTCCAGTTGGAGTATTTTCTTTTAGGGCCTGGACCCTAAAGATTTCATACAGTTTTCTTTGTCAGAAAAATCCCTTTGGTTCAAAGGTCCCTTGATAGAAATAAAGAAAAAGCCAGGACTGGACTTCTTTGATATTTGGGAAGGCAAGAGTTTATGAGCTGCCAGATGTCAGGCTTCTTTTGGCGCAATGAGAGGATTCTGGATTGAAAGACAGAGGCGCCTCCTGCACGTCCGCTTGGGAAGAGGGCCAGTGGCTTTGGGGTGAGCTGCAGAGCCTGACGGTAAGGACGCAAAGCATTTTTCTCTTGAGCCTTTATAGAAGCAATTTATCTCAGCCTTACTAGACCCCAGGCCTCAAAAAGAGACTTCTATTGTCTGCTTTTATTGCTTCCCAAAAGGGAAGCAATTCTCTGTCTGAGCTATTCTCTGAGACACAGAGAGGTCAACCTACTTGCCTGAGGACTTACAGCAAAGTAAGTCAAAGGCTGGAGGATTTTGCCTGGTGAGTTCCAGTTGCTTTGTGTTGTTGACTGCTCGTTCACTGAGGACCAGGATAGAAGGTTCACACTCTCAGGCCTCATTCATTCTCTTTGTGGCCAGTACCCAGCTGGGTACTTCCTGAGAGGTACCAAAGACAGAGGAAGTCATGGCTGTGAGAGAAGATGCTTGGAGAGAAAATGCCTGGACTCTGGGACTGCAAGAGCGGCCACCAGGCAGAGCGTTACTGCTTGCCTCTAAGGTCTGCTCCCTAAAAGCTGGATATGTCAATCAAGGGACTCCAGGAGGAAAACGGGGCAGTCTGTGATGGTAATGAGTAAAACACTGAAGCAGATGCAATCAACTCTGCTAAACTCCGTCTTTCTCTCAAACACCTTAAAAACAAGCCCTACGTCTGCTCAGTGCTTTCCAATTTACCAAGTGTTTTCATAACATTATCTCATTTCATTCTCACTTCAACCCACACACATTCTTGCCTTTTAGATTTCTTATGTACGCAAATGAGTTTCACCGAAAAATTGGCTAGAAACTTCCCTTCTCCTACTCACTTTTTTTTTTTAACCCCAAGCCTTTGACTGATATCTTTAAGAAGCTCCCAGATTCCCAGGGTGAGGAAGTTGTTTATTCTGCCAGCCCTGCCCTCCTGGACGGATGGATTCCAGTGGTCCTGGTCTTTGCTATTGGAACCAGCAGTTTTGTATTCAGTTCATAGTGTAACTGTGAAAACAAACAAAACCACAGAGGCGTGGTAAGTGTGGTATGGTGGGGAAAGCATCAGCTCTGGAACCAGCAAGCCTCAGAGTCACATTTTTTTTTTTTTTTTTTTTTTTGAGATGGAGTCTCGTTCTGTCCCCCAGGAGGCTGTAGTATAGTGGCGCAATCTCAGCTCACTGCAACTTTAAGCGATTCTCCTGTCTCTTATCCTCCTGAGTAGTTGGGATGACAGGTGTCCACCACCATACCTGGCTAATTTCTGTACTTTTAGTGGAGGTGGGGTTTCACCACATTGACCAGGCTGGTCTTGAACTCCTGACCTCAAGTGATCCGCCCCCCTTGGCCTCCCAAAGCGCTGGGATTACAGGTATAAGCCACCACGCCCTGCCCAGAGTCACGTTTGGTTCAGCCATTTGAGAGTCCTGTGGCCACAGCCATGGTACTTAACTTTTCAGGGCTTCTGTTTCTTCGTCTGTGACATGGGGGCAATAGTGCCTCTGTCTAACATGTTGCAAGACATAAGCGTAGTAAGACACCAGTGTACCTCAGCAAGTGTTGCCCCTTCCCTTCTATTTTCCTCCCCAGGGTCAAATAGCTACTTTGTAAAGTCCCTTATTGGTAACCAGAATATCAACTTCACCACCACTAGGCAAAATAAAGGCAATACTGTCTTTTTGCAAGCCAGAGGGAGATAGGAAGTGGGGATGTGTTGCTTAATGATCTTTTTCTTTGAGACAGGGCCTTGCAGGCTGGAGTGCAGTGGTGCGATAATGGCTCACTACAATCTCTGCCTTCCGGGGCTCAAGTGATCCTTACACCTCAGCCTCCTGAGTGGCTGGGACTACAAGTGTGCGCTGCCATGCCTGGCTAATTTTTTATTTTTTGTAGAGACAGGCTTTCATCATGTTGCCCAGGCTGTTCTCAAACTCCTGAGCTCAAGCAATCCTTCTGCTTCAGCGTTCCAAAGTGCTAGGATTACAGGTATGAGCCACCACACCCAGCTGCTAAATGTATTTAGATGGAGACTTTTTTTTTTAACTAGATGAATGACCCTGTCCTACATACACGGCATCCTTGCAGCTGAGGAAACTCTAATAAGATCTTAAGTTCATTACATTTATTCTTTTTTATAAAATTTGTATTTTAGGTAGGAAAGAGAAGGTGCCGGCAAAATGGATGGATATAATGTCCGAAAGCAAGGCAATTCTGATTACACCTGGATACCTATTGAGACAGAATTGCAATTCAACACTTTAGTTTCCAAAGACAAAGGTGGGAGAAGGGAGGGAGTACAGAGGGCTCTGACTGGATAATTAGTTCACTGATCCACATCTAGTAGATGCTCAATAAATGTTGGTGATGGAGAGCAGTGGTTTACAGAGTTCAGGTCTTGGGTTTGACCTTTGCTGTGGACTTCTTGGCAAATGCAGTGCAAGACACAGTGTTAAAGTGGAAAGAACATCTGACCAGTGGTCTGAAGACCTGCATTAGGTTCCATCTATACCACTTAATAGCCTGGTGACCTTAGACATGCCATTTAATCCCTTGGGTGTCTTCTCACCTGTAAAATGAGGAGACTGGGATGAGGTGATTTGGAAGGTCTCTTTCAGCTCTAAGGTTCTGGGGCTGTAAGTAACTTCATTCACTTGTGTTTCTGTTTCTTCATTTATTCAAAGGCAGTAGGGACAGAAACCTATCTCATAGGGTATTCGGAAGAAATGGTCAGTGTGCATGTTGAAATACTCTGTATCTTTAGAGATATGAAGGAAATGCAGTCAGCCGGAGCTATGTTAACAGAGTGGGAAGCTGAGTATGCCTACAACCTCTGAGTTCCAGGCCCAGCTCAACCACTTTCTGGCTGTGTGATCTTTGGCAAGTCTCCTAATTTATTTCGGTCTCACTTTGCGTATCTGTGAACTGAGGACCGTAAGTTGTGCTATGTTACCCTTCTCACATTCTTTTGAAAGCCAAGACAATAAAAGGCTAAAAAAAAAAAAAATCCTGCAAGGCATCATATAGGCTAGTATAACTGAGAAACAGCATGCTAGTTATGGTTTCATCAAAGCTTAGCAACATGCCTCCCATATTTTCAAATGAATGGATGTGTCAACTGTGACCCCAGAGGAGAAATGGAAAATGTAGACTTGGGGGCCAGATGCGGTGGCTCACGCCTGTAATCCCAGCACTTTGGGAGGCAGAGGCAAGTGGATCACAGGGTCAGGAGTTCAAGACCAGCCTGGGCCAAGATGGTGAAACCTCGTCTCTACTAAAAATACAAAAATTAGCCAGGCACATTGGCATATGCCTGTAATCCCAGCTACTCGGGAGGCTGAGGCAGGAGAATCCCTTGAACCCAGGAGGTGGAGGCTGCAGTGAGCCAAGATTGCACCATTGCACTCCAGCCTGGGTGACAGAGTGAGACGCCATCTCAAAAGAAAAGAAAAGAAAAGATGAAAAATGTAGACTTGGGATCACAACCCCAAGGCTTATTTTCTACTTTAACTTACCTACAGAGGTGAACTTTAGCTAAAATGGGCATTCATAAGTTTCCCAAAGAGTAGGCATCAGGTAATTCCCTCAATGCACTCCAATGTAGAGGATTTTTTCCAGAGGCCAGCTGACAGCTGATGGAGGACTTACTCCCCACCCTCTTCTCCAAAATGAGGCCATTTTGGCATTTAGATATTTGGGGGAATTGGGAGAGGGAGGAAATAGCTTTCTGAGTTTTGAAAGCTTCACATGGCAATAATCACAAACATGTAAAGTGTGTCTGTTGTGTGTAAAAATGTTGAGACACTCTTTGATCCCAGCCTCACCAGAGACTGCTACTGGGGAGGAATGGCAGAAGGCTTCATCCTTCGCACCCAGGGTCTAGCTCAGAATTTTCCTCTGAGTGCCAGGAAGTCCGAGACTGGAAACCAACTCTCCAAGCATTGGCCTCTCCTGTGGCTGCCTAGATGACATTGTGTCACACCTGGCCAGTGACACTGAGAAGCTTCCCCACCCTCTGTGCAGGACACCAACAATAACCCCACCCCAACAACAACCGCACCTCCCTGCGGCATTTCCAGTTTAGCACCTCCATCAGGCACCATTCCCAGAGGAAGAGGATGGGTTTAGCTTGGGAGGCGGGGGAATTTCTCTGGTTGGAGGGTGCAGCGAGGGGCTTGTCATGAAGATGCGTTTTCATAGGAAGCCCACCATTTTTACTCAGATTGTACATATAGGCATATAAGTGATTGAAAATAGCCAAGTTATTTTTAAATAAAGTTATTCTTGTCAATCCTTATTATTTTTGTTTTGTTGGTTTTGCGGGGGCTGATGAAAATTATGAGGGTCTTCTCTCCTGGCTTCCTTCAGGGTCCTACCCGTTGAACCCTCACCAATTCCATCATCCTTTTGCGTGAGATAAAGCTGTAAGTTCCCACTTTCAAACACATATATACGGATTCAATACACTCACTGACTTTCTTTTAAAGAGCTGATTAACTTAAAACCGATTTAATTTTGCTTAGTTTTTGATCGCCCCGCGCCCCCTTTCCCCAGCCTCCCTTTCCCCAGCCTCTATACACACACGTAGGTCAGGGTTCTAAAGCCATTTTACAGGTGTAATTGAAGCAGAGGCCACAGAGGGGCAGCGCTGGGTCCGGAGTGAGACTCGTCATCGGGCTCTGGGGGGCTGCGCAGCTTTGCCTGGACAGATCCCTGGAGCTGCAATTCCTGGGCAGTGTGGGAGGCGTTCGGCTGAAGCTCTTTGTTTCTGCTTTCACGAGCGACTCCTCGGAGAAGACGTGGGAGTTAAGGATGGGGGGCGGCGTGGACGCTGCCCGCCCGCACCCCCTGCCCCCGCTGCCGACCGTGCGAATGTGTGTGTGTCTCCAATGGAAAAACCCTACCTAGAAAGACACCACATCCTTGTTCCCACAAGTAATACCTTCCACGGCTCTCAGGGTTGCGGACCGGCCCTTCGCAAACCAACGCGCCCCGTGGGCTCTCGGTCCCCCGGCTCTGCGTCTCTCCCACCTCCCCACCGCTTGTTCTTTATGCTCTTGTTTCCCCGCGCTGATCGCGAGGCTGCGGGAGAGGATTCCAGGGAGAGGCCTAGTCCGGGGAACAAACGCTTCAGAAGGGTCCCGAAGTGAGGGTTGGGGACAGCCAGTGGGTGGGAAGGAGGGCGCTGGCGCCCGGCGGCCGGGGTGGAGGAGTGGCGGGCGCCCTCCCTCCGCGCAGCGCAGCAGCCGAGCGGTCACGTCCGGAGCGGCCCCCGCGCCCTCCTCGCTCCCACCCCGCGTCCACCCGCGCTGCGCTGGAGTCCGGGGTGTACGAGGAGGGGGCTGTGAGCGGGCAGCGGCGCGGACGCGGAGTCGCGGCAGGGTGCGAGTGAGCGCCTGTGCGCGTGGGAGAGTGGCGGGAGGGGGCCGGGCTCGCAGCCGCAGCGAACCACGGACCCAGTAGCAGAGCCGAGTGCGCCCCCGAGCCGCCACCCGCGGGAGCTGCGAGCGCTGAAGCCATTCATGATTTTGGTGACGTTATTCCAGGAGTGGGCGAGGGAGGGCGGGGCCTCCCGGGCCGAGCTCCGCCCCCGCCCCTATAAATACTGCTTCCCGGGCTCTTTGTGGGGCCGAGAGCTCAGTGGAGAGCTGGGAGTTGTTTCCGCCTCGCTGACGCCGCTGGCCGTGGGGCTGTCCTGGGAAGGCGGACGGCGAACGCCCGGTGCCCGCACTCGGCCGCCTGCCGTGCCCGTCTGCGCCCGTGTCATCCTCGCTCGGGACGCAGGGACAGCTTTTAAATCACAGGGGCGTGGGTCAGCCTCCCCTAGGACTTCATGTCTATATATTTCCCCATTCACTGGTGAGTACCCTGCGCCTGCGTCTCGCGGCGGTGGCTGCGGGCCCGGGCGCCTGCTTCGTGCCGGCTCCGGGTGCGAGGGCAGCCGGCGGCGCGGGCGCTTGGCGCTAACCCGCCGCCCGAGCCAGTGCAGAAGTCAACGTCAAGGTTGCAAAGGTGGGGGTGGGGAGAGGGGGCTGCTGAGAACATCCAGACAAAGGACGTGAACTCGGAGCCCGCACCTAAGTGACGGCCGGAGGGTTTGTATTGGTCGGTGGGGGAGCCAGGGGTCACGTGTGAATCCCCTCAGTGAAACCCCCTCTGCGGAGGGCTGCAGGAGGCGCGCGCCGCCTGGCGCAGGGGGCTCCTGCTCTTCCCGGGCCCCTCCTCTTTTTCTTTTTGTTTGCATGCAAGTCTCGGCGTCGAGGCCGGCTGCAGCGGGGCTGAGCTGCTGCAGCCGCGGGGTTTGCAGAGCTCCGGGGGGTGGGGTGCGGGAAACGCTCTCCCCACACGTAGCCCCGCTAAAGCCACAAGCAGCAGGGCACAGGCTGCAGCCTCTCGACCCCTGCCTTCTCCGTAGCCCCTAAAAACCAATGCACCTTGGTGGGGGCCGGGGCTGGGAGGAGCCGCCTTCGCAGTGCAGAGCTGGAAGGAACCCCGGCCGGGCTCGGGGCGTCGGAGGTTTGCTACGGACTGGGGATCGGAGTCGGGAAGGATGCAGAGAGACCAGGCAGGCCCCTGGCTGCTGGGACTTCCTCACCGGCGGTTTCTTCCTTCCAGCGCTGGGTTAGAAGAGAAGCGGCCGGGGGCGAGCGCTAGCGGCCCCGGAGCGCGCTCTCAGGTGCGGACGTGGGGAGCTCGGCCCCGAGTGGCTGGCAGGCACTGAGCGAAGGGAAAGCGGGCTCAAACCTCGGCGCGGTCCGGCCTGGCCCAGGAAGCGGAAAGTTCATGTTTGTCGCTTCAACTTTTCGGGCCGGCGCCACAGCCCGGAACGAGGATAGAGCGCCCCTAAGTCAGGCTGTTCGCCCTGTGGGCGCTCTTCTGGATCCTTTCTTTGGGGGTCGACAGCAGCGTTTCCAGGACGTGGAGGAAACTACCTTTGCAGGGCCCGGCTCCGGAACCTAAACTTGCCCCAAAGAGCCCCATCTTCTCTTAGTCTCCCTGCCCCCATCCCAGCCTAGCAGTGTTTAGAGAGGGGACTGAACTTCCCTCTCTCAGCAATTCAAGTTCCCCCACCCCTACGCTTGTGTACCCTTCTTGTGGGCGCCCCTCCCTTGCCTCAGCCATAGTGTATGAGCAGCTTGGTGCCTTATTCCAGGTGAGGATTAGAAGGCTGCTGGAGGCTTTGTGCCTTTGACTGCTCCAAATGTGCCAAGGTGCGTGTTTGGGCAGATTAGGCGTATTATGAGAAAGTTAAGGTTTAAGATGATTTTTATCAATTTGCGCTTTGTAGCTTGCAATGCTTTTGTGGAGACATTAGTCCTTAACCTAACTGTGAGGTATGCACTATTAGCATCAGAGTAACAAACAGGACACTTGTGGCTCAGAGAAGTTACAGGACTTGTTCAAGATCACACAGCTCTTGAGGGACAGAGCCTAGAATCGATGGCTTCTGTTTCTAAATCCAGCGTCATTTCTTGTCTATGTAGTAACCTCACACACAATAAAGAGGAATCTGGTACCCCTGTTTCCTTAGATAGCGTCCCTCAAAAAGCCTTCCCCACATTTCTGTTTTAAACCGTGTGCACAGGCACGAATGTGAAAGTATTGGGTGCTGTGTCGTGGGTACCTGGATTTGCTGCGTATGTTCAGCGTTATGTGCATGGGATCCCGTATGTGCCCAGGGCTTGTGCAAGGATAATAGAACATTTGTATCCTGCTTAGAGAGTACAAAGCACTTTCACATGGCAGCCATTGGTGGGCCAGCTTGGCCCCTCTGGAAATTTCCTTTGCAATCAGAGTCCGGTATCCTTAAGGCTTTTAATCCAGGGGATGTTTTTCAAGCTGTGAGCAAGCAGCTGCTATGGCTGGGGCTAGAGAAAGGGGTTGGATGGCAGATGTGAAACTTGCAGAAAAGCTGACCCCTTGGGGCTTTAAGTGGAACATTTTGCCAAAAAGAGCACCAGAGAGACAGACATTTAGGAAAGCCATATGATTGGACTTTTTTCCCTCCAGTTGACCTGTTGTTGTTATTGTATGTTATATAATAACATATAGTTTCACTTTGGAAAATTTATGTGAGGATTATTTTTATTCTTGGTTGGAGAGGTGAAGGGAGATGTGGTTGAATTGGTTTTAATATAGACAGATAGACTCAGCTACCTACTGTTTTGGTTTCTCTAGTTCTGTCATTTAAAAGAACATTCAGGGTCCTTCTGCCCCAGTGGGGGGCTAGAGTACAGGGGAGGAGGGAAGAGGAGGTTTGCCGGAGAGGTCTGCAGACAATGGGCTTTATCCGCTGGGGCTGAGTCCTGGGGCTGTGGGCTTGCAAGGCGCTTCCTCAGGGTGTGAGCTTGTTTTTCTGCAAGTTCTGTTTTGAACACCTCTCATCCTGTCTCCAGACAGTCCCCTGATCCCACAGCAGCGAATGCATGAAGAGTAGGAATGTGAAAGTGAGTGTGTTTGTTGATTTTTGGTCTGGGTTTCTTGGCAGCCCCGACTATCTGAGATCGGCTGAGATGACTGAGGTGATGATGAACACTCCCCCCATGGAGGAGATCGGCCTCAGCCCCCGCAAGGATGGCCTTTCCTACCAGGTAAGTCCTGGCTTCCCTCCGTCTCTCTAGAGCCTGGTAGCTTCTGCTGGGGGTGGGGACAGACTTGGTTTTGCATCCCAGTGCTACTTATAAGAGCTGTGGGACTGTAGCAAAGTCCCCTAATGTCAGTAAGCCTCAGTTTCTTCATCTGTAAAATGGGGCAACAATCATCCTTACCTCCTAAGATTGCGGTAAAGAATTCACTGTGATCAGAGGATGTGTAGAGGGCCTTCCCAGTGTCTGGGACAGAGAAGGAGTCAGCAAGCATTAGCTATTGTGATGAATTAACCCTACTGGTTCTGAACTTTCCCATTCACTGCAGCAAAGGTGGAAGTGATTTGTGCAGTTGATTGATACCAGAACTTTCCTTCCCAGCCATTCCTGGGGCAGTAGAAGCATGGCTGTGCGGGGGCTTCTGCAGAAGGGTGGTCTGGTGGGGATGGCCATGTCCAATGATACTTTCATCCTTGGGATGATGATTGACCAGTTGATTCATAGTTAACATTCAGACCACTTAGGGAGAGATTTCCCCCAAAGGGAGGCTAGCTCAGGGGTGCTATTGCTGGGATCTTGCTTAGAGATCATCCTGTCTGGTGGATCCAAAATGCACGAGGACCACAAAGAGGGACCAGAGTGACCCCGCTGTACTCTTCACCACAGCCCTACCTCTGGCTTTCCCTGCTGCCTCTCTACTGCCCCCAGGCAGTGAGCTGGTTTGGGGTTTTGGAGGAGAGTTCCAATGTAATTAAACTGGGGGGAGGAAGGAGTCTGTTCTTAAGGGAAGACCTTGGGGCTAGGGAAGTTGCATAGGATGGCCAGTCCTGGGAAGTCAAAAGGGAGTGTGATGGATCCGTGCAACATACATGAAGGGCATGCCCATTGTGCGCCAAGCATTCAGACGTTACCTTGCTCATACCTTACCACAGCTCCCAGCTGGGAATCCTCACCCTGTTCACTGATGAGGAAATGTCTCAGCCTGAGTCAGTGACTTGGGTCTGTCTAACCCCAGAGCCTTTTTCTTATGATGTATTGTGTGTCTGAACCATGGCTTGGTTTGGCTTGGGTCTAGGAGGACTCGGGCTGGTAATTCCTTAGGGCTGTACCAAGGGGTACAGCTTATGCCTGTAATCCCAGCACTCTGAGAGGCCAAGGCTGGCAGATCACCTGAGGTTGGGAGTTCAAGACCAGCCTGACCAACATGGAGAAACCCTGTCTCTACTAAAAATACAACATTTAGCTGGGCATGGTGGCACATGCCTGTAATCCCAGCTATTTGAGAGGCTGAGGCAGGAGAATTGCTTGAACCTGAGAGGTGGAGGTTGAGGTGAGCCAAGATCGTGCCATTGCACTCCAGCCTGGGCAGCAAAGCAAAACTCCATCTCAAAAAAAAAAAAAAAAAAAAAAAAGGAAAGGAAAGAAAGAAGGAAGGAAGGGGAGGAAGGGAGGGAAGAGGGAGGGAGGAGGGAAGAACTGTTCCAGGGACATTTATTTGAAAAAGAAAAAAAACAAACAGAAAGCCAGGGAGTTAGGGTGGGTGCCATGGAGGCAGAGTGATCAGATAGAACCAAGCTCAAAAGCTCAGGCAGGAAAACAGAGCTTCAGACACGCTTGGGAGGCCAAGGAGGCCCCTTTGTTTTGCCTAGATTGGCAGGCCCGTCTTGCTGACTGGAAATAAGTAGCCATTTAGCCCGAAGCGGGTGTGCAGGGCAAGGGGGAACTCTCTTTCCGATGTTTGACTTTTCTACCCTCCTTCGCCAGAGTAGGTCTGAGGAAGACAATTGAGGGCCCCCCAGCCTGATGGGAGGGGTAGAAGTTTCCTGGCCCATCAGCCAGGGGGTTTTGGGTAGCAGTTTCCAAGCCCCTGAGTCAGACTGAATCTCTTTGTGGTTACAGGTGAGGTTCTTTCTCGGTTCTGGGTTTTAGATTTCCATCACAGAACCTTTCCAAATGCAGCCATCTGTTCATCTTGTGTGTGCTTTTCATATTTTCCTTTTAAACACATCCCAAGCTAAAGGGCCAGGCCTTACAGGGCAGTTTTCTCAGTGCTTCGAGTCCTTCAGGTCATGATGCTGAACCTGAGGCTCAGGGCAGGTGGTGAGGGAGGAAGGGGCTGGGGGAGGAAAGCCGCGCTGGGGCTACAAGGGCAGGGGGAGAATAAAATCACCTCTGGGCTCCTCACACATCTTTTTTTTTTTTTTTTCCCCAATACAATTGTTTTATTTAACACACATATGTACACAGGAACATTCAGCAGACATATAATCTATTAAGTAGAATCATTAAGAAATGTCTACTGAGGCAGACATTTTAATTCACTCACTGTACACAGGGAGTTCAATCATTACATTTTCAGACAGGTGTCACGTCATGTCATCTTTTGCTTGTAAATTACCAATGAAACCACATGTGTCTCTACGTATACAAAGACAGGTCCAAATACAGTGCCAATGAAATCAATAGAACATTAAAGGTGTACGCTGGGATAACAATGCAGAGTTTACCTCAGTGCTGAGAAATCTATTTTGCCTGAGCGAAAGATCCTCAAATCTTTCCTTGTGGTGCTGGACTGAAAGCCCAGTTCTCAGAGCCCCCTTTCAGGAAATCTCTTTCTGCTACTTTGGTGGGGACCACTCCCCAGCTCTTAAATAGCTTACTTGGAATTTACAAAGCACTCTTGTCACACTTTTCCACAACTTCTCTGATTTCAGAAAGGTCTCATGGTTGCCTGGCGAAGAGGAAGGGGAGCGACTGTAGTATTTAACCAAGCAATCTCTAGGGGCACTGTCTCTGTGCAGCCTGCCGTGCTGGCCTCTGTGCCCAGGGTCCAGGGCCCTTGTAAGAACCCAGCGTCTACATAGACATCTGGAACACAGGCAGTGCAGTCAGTCCAGTGTGGGACACACACAAGCTACAGCGAGTCCAGATATTGACAGCAACAATGAAGTCCCACCGACAGAATTGGAAGGAAGGCAGACTGGGGCTGTTATTTGAAAGAAAATTAGGACTTTGAGAGGGCAGCTCCAGCTCTAAGGTGATGTTCTTGCACCTTCAGACACCCCTGGGCTCGTCCCTGTTTAAGCCAGGGACAGGGCTGTGCAGTGAGCTGGTCTGACAATTGCGGTGTGACAGATACTCTCTGGGCCCACTCAAAGCTAGTGCCATCCAATTAGATACATTCCCACCAGAGCTCTGGGGATTGGCTAGGACAGACACTTGGCTGGAGCCTCTTCCCTGTGCATGCTTGGGCTCGGCTCAGGGCTGGGGGCAGGGGATCTCGGAGCTCTGTTCTTGGCGTTCCTCCTAAGGATAATAATAGTACGTGGCTCTTACCGAGACCTGCTTTTCTAAGGAACTGAGAGTGGGAAGGAGACATCAGTCCAGACTTGGCAGATGAAATAGAATCTCAGGCTTGTGATTTGACCTTGAAACAAAGTCATCAAACAAACGGCACATTGGACTTTGTCAATCACTTCCCAGCCTTGCAGATATACCAAGAATCGAGAATGATGTTTTCCCGATTTCTCTGTACCAGATGTGACCTTTTAACGCCTGTGGCATTTTGTACTTACCAGCAATGACACGCTGGGCTTCAAGGGTACCGGTCCTGCTTTACATTCTCTTTGTCCAGGTCCTTGAGGGCAGGGGAGGACTTATCTTCATCTTTGTACCCCGCCCCCACCCAAGGTGCCTAAGTGCTATAGCGGGCGGTGGTTGTTTCCATGAACTTGAACCTCCTGATTCTAAAGCTGGCCACCTTCCTTTCTGCCTTAGCCTGTGTAAAGGGTCTGCTCAGGCTCATGCCTAGCAAGGCTTCGGATAGATGCCCTTTTAACCCCCTCAAGATTCAAGCAAGCCCTATCTCCTCTCCTGGTGGCTTGTTTTGTGGTAACATTCATTTGGATTGGCAATTCAGTAAGGGAAATCCACGTGTGTGCATTCACTTAACAGGAATAGTGACACCCTGTGGGGTGGGTGAGTAAATGGTTACTAGAAAGTTATGAGTACATTTTGGGCAGGCAGGCTGTGCGCGGCCAGCTCCCAGCTCGCCAGCTGAGTGGGAGGGTCTCCAGCAGGATGCTGACATCCCTGGTGGCAGCAGCTCCCTTCCCACCTCCATCGAGCCTGTGGAACAGGAATTTCTGCCGCCCAGTGCCTTCTTCCATGGCTTAATTCAAGGAAGCAAGTCAGCGGCTGTTTTCTCAGCTCCAGGGACTCTAAAAATGTAGTGTTAGGGAATGCCTCTGCGACATGGTCTCCTTCCATGCTGCACCTGAACTGGCCTGGGCTCTGTCTGGGGAAGGGTCCTGGGAGTTTGCCTGTGGGCACTGGCACTGCCTTCACCCAAGGGCCCTGGGACCCTGGCCTTGCTACTGTAACTTCCTCACACAGCAGCAGAGGCTGCTACAGTTTCAGCACCCCAGCTAAGGTCTAGATACAGATGTGACTCCTTGATTTTCATTTAAAACTCCCTTCTAAAGCACCTGGACCAAGGTCTGAACACATTATCCCTCCCCAGACTCTAAATTCCTTTAATCAGCACACTCCCTTCCTGGCTGCCCTTTGTATTCCTTCTGCTTTTATTCTTGACGCATCCCCCCACCATTTGATATCCATCTGTCAGTCAGGCAAACATCAGGCTCTCCTCCTCGGGAAAGTGAGAGAGGATGCTCTAGGAGCCAGAAGGAGCAATTTCTTCACACACCATCGTGCTCATGTGTGCCACACATTCCTTTTGATAAACAGAGCTGAGAGGGAGTGATGTCCTGGTGCTTGCGACGGTAGGGAACAGCAGGCGAGGGGGCTGACCTCTCTTCCTTCAGCCTTAGCATTTTTGCGGAGAGGTGTGAAGGACCCTCCGGGTCGACAGCACAGGATCTTTTTCCTCTTTATCTCTCAGGTCCAGACACAGCCACCTCCTTTCTCTCACTCCTTCCCATTGTTTCTTTCCTTCCTTCCTTCCTTCCTTCCCTGCCTCCCTCCCTCCCTTCCTCTCTTCCTCCCTCCCTCCTTCTTTCTCTCTTTCTTTCTTTCTCTCTTTCTTTTCTTTTCTTTCGAGATGGAGTCTTGCTTCATCACCCAGTCTGGAGTGCACTGGTGCAATCTCTGCTCATTGCAGCCTCCACCTCCTGGTTTCAAGCGATTCTCGTGCCTCAGCCTCCCAAGTAACTGGGACTACAGGAGTGCGCCATCATGCCAGGCCAATTTTTTGTATTTTTCGTAGAGATGGGGTCTCTCCATGTCGACCCTCCCCACTCTGTCAGAAGCAGCAACTCGTCTCTCAAAGAACAGGCTCAGTTTCGTCACTGAAGTTAGATAGCAGCTCAGAAACCCATTCTGTTTGCTCATGTCTCCGCTAAGCCCCTCTTGACAGAGACCTCCTGAGCCTGGCTTCACTCTGCTGGTGCCTCCTGGGTGGAATGTGTGTATGGAAATAGGTGATGGGTTGAGCCCTCGGCAAGTTTCTGCTCAGTGGCCTCTGTCCCCCACCAGCCCTTGCTCACGAGGCCATTCTGGGCATAATGCATCTTCTACCTCTGTCTCCTGCTCTCATTACCCCTGTCTCATTGGTTACCCCCAGTTGTAGTACCCCACATGTTCTCATGAGTTTGGGAGGCCCTGCTGAGCAGTGGCACGCAAGTCCCATGGTCTCCAGGAAATCATCTTTCACAATGTCTGACTTAAAAGGCCTCAGTTGTCCCTGGAGAGACATAGAGCTAAAATTCCAAAACACTTGGCAGGAGGCATCCAGTGCAGACACATGTTCCTGGAACTGCAGCAACTTTCTTTTCTCCTATCCCTCTACCCGCCTCTCTCCTTGATAAAAATCATAGGAATGGGATGTAAAAGAGGCACTGAGGGCCACTGATCTCAAAAGCACAAATAGTGTGTTTCTCTGAGTGGCTCTGGGCCTGTGTCTGCGCTTTCTGCCTCCATGTGAGTCACTGTTCACCTTGTTCAGAGCAAGTCGTCTCTGTATGAGGATCCAGCACCTTCCCTCCTACAGTACCCTGAAGAGGGCTGGAATTATTCCCATGGGGATTTCCTCCTGGCTCCCACAAAGCCCCTGGTCACAACAGTGAGTCTGTAGCCTGGCCAGGGAGAGAACAAGCTTTCTTCACTTTCCCAGCCAACACATCGCATACTAGGGCCATACAGCCCAGCCTCCTCTCAAGGGGCCTGTGTTGGGCCTGATGCCTCTCTCTCCAGATGATAGTGTGTTTATCTCTCTGCTGAGCTTAGGCTGTGTCTTAGACTTCTCTTTGTTTCTAAGACGCTGGGCACAGTGTCCTACAAATAGTTGCTTAATGAGCCTGGATAATGGATTGGCCCTTCCTCTCTCCCCATCCTGCACTGAGAATCCCTTTATCTTGGCAATCCCATGAAGCCGGTTTTTATGGGATCTGCATTTTCTCTAAGTAGGCCCGGTCTTCCACGTTGGATAGAAAGGATGGTACTGTGAGGGAAAGGGAAGAGTTTGGGTGGCGAATGTTGTGACTGTAGCCAAGAGCTATTCCTGGGTGTCTAGTGAATGTCCTGAAATGATCTTGCAGGCTTGAGCCCTGAAGTAATCCTCAGAGGATATGAAGACAGGCCCTCATTCACACAGGGCTAAGACCTGCTGGGACTTCATTCCTCCCCAGTCTGGTAGCTGCTGTGCTGGGTCTGCCTGCCTCTCACCTCGCCACCTGCCCTTCCCCTGTCCCCCAGCGCAGCTCAGGAAGGAGTGGTTATCAGCACATCAAATCCTCTGCTTCCTTCCTGGGCTGGTGCGGGGAGGCCCTTATTACACAGACACATCTTTAAAAACAATTGAAATTTGCCCAAAGTTTCTCCAAACTGTTGTCAAGCTAGCACTTGAATCTCAAGGCACGACTGGGAGCCCCTTCAAGCCCCCTCTCCAGTGGACTTCATTGCCTTGCATCGGCAGTAGCTTATTTTAAGTAAACTGTGTAGAAGAGACCCCAGGCATTTAGCTGAAACTCATCCACTCTTCGCTTCTCAGCCAGGAATTTTATTTGAATCAATGGGAAAGAAAGTTCTGGATCTCTTACATAAAATAGAATTGGTCCGAGCAAAGGCGGCACTCATAAATTTCAGTGCAGATACAGCTGGTGTCTAAGCCTGACTTTCTCCTAACTTGATTTGGTGGTTCCCAAACAGAATTTAAAATATACCTTGAATTCATGTTCTACCTTTATTCTGGAGAGCTTAAAGCACTTGTTCAAACTGGATTTGAGAGGTATCCTTGGCTTTCCCAAATTCCTAAACATTTTCACTAGACGTGGCCCTGGATACAAGATCTAATTTAGAAGGTGGCCTTGAGGTCAGCCACTTATCCCCATGGACATAGGCAGTGGTGCCAGCCCGCATCCACCAACACACACATTCACACGCACAACTGTAAGGGCAGATGGGGGTTAATAAGTGGTTGCTTTAGATTAGTGTTTTAATTATAGGAAACTTTTCCTTCCCTTTCCCTCTTTGTTGGTAATTTCATATTTTCATTGATAAAGTGTGTGTTTTACTGTTTTTATGCTTGCTTTTCCAATTTTAAAAGAAACGTGCTCATTATGGAATTTTTATTTTCTTTCTTAAATTTTCTTGTTTTACAGTCAACATAATTTCACAATGTATAAACCATAATGGTTAACAATTGAGCATCTTTACCTTTGTTTCCAGTTCACTTTTTTTTTTTTTTTTTTTTGAGATAGAGTCTCACTCCGTCACCAGGCGCCAGGCTGGAGTGCAGTGGTGAAACCTTGGCTCACTGCAATCTCCGCCTCCTGGGTTCAAGCAATTCTGCCTCAGCCTCCCGAGTAGCTGGGACTACGGGCGCATGCCACCACGCCCAGCTAATTTTTGTATTTTTTAGTAGAGATGGGGTTTCACCATGCTGGCCAGGATGGTCTCTTTCTCTTGACCTCATGATCCGCCCACCTAGGCCTCCCAAAGTGCTGGGATTACAGGCGTGAGCCACCACGCCCAGCCTATGCTATTATGTTAAAGATAATTTTTTTTTGAGACTGAGTCTTGCTTTGTGGCCCCAGCTGGAGCACAGTGACGCCATCTCGGCTCACTGCAGCCTCTGCCTCCTGGGTTCAAGTGATTCTCCTGCCTCAGCCTCCTGAGTAGCTAAGATTACAGGTATGCACCACCACGCCTGGCTAATTTTTGTATTTTTAGTAGAGACGGGGTTTCGCCATGTTGGCCAGGCTGGTCTTGAACTCCTGACCTCAAGTGATTCGTCTGCCTTGGCCTGCAAAGTGTTGGGATTACGGGTGTGAGCCACCACACCTGGCCAATATTTATTCTTTATAGAAATTTAGGAAAATACAGAGACATGTGAAGAGAAGAAAAACCACACCCATATTTCTATCACTGAAACATTTGGTATCTTTACTTTCAGTATTTTTCTAAGCATTTATAGTTAAAAAATAAAATTGAGACCATACTGTACATGCTGTAGTGAATCCCTTTTTCACTTAATATAATATCGTGACTATGTTCTTGCCATTTGGTTTACTTTGTAAAATTGTATTATGTAACATTTCTTAATGCTGAATATTGAGGTTGTGGCATATTATGTTCTTACAAGGAACACTGATCTGAACATCATTTTGCAGAAATCTCTGCACAGGTCTGATTCATTTCCTTGGAGTAAGTTCCTGGAAGTAGAATTACTGATTCAAAGAGATTCAACATCATTAAGCCTCCTGATTATATGTTACCTTAAAAACAGAAAACATCAAAGAATTTATCAAAATATAAGCTCCCAGCATTGAAAGCTCTAGCAAATAGAATCTCCAGGGTAGAACATCTATAAAGATGGGATAATGGCAGAGTTTTTTGGATAGAGTCAGAAAGGTATTTGGCTATTTTAAAGTGTTTAGGAGATATTGTACATCTTCCTATAGTTTATTAATTACTTATTTTAAGTGTGATGATAACAGTTGATGATGTTTAAGCAACATTCAGCCAGCATTGCAAAATAGCTGGTGATCACATTCTTGTCCCATAGTAGGCAGACTGACACCCTCTCTAGATTAAAAATGTACGTGAGTCAGCGATTGCTCGGCTTGACTCCTTTATTTTATTAATGACATTGAGCATTGTGTAACCTTGAAGTCCAGTAAAATTACGTTGTTCTGGAGACCCACAAAGGTTCACCAGATGCATGCTTTGTCTCTGAACCAACGTGGCTTTCCTGGGGTTCCAGATCCGGCTCACGGATAAACTCATGGTTGCGAAATATTCCTTCCCTGGAATTAAGGATGGGCTGGACTCCTTTTCTTTTCTTTTTTTTTTTTTTTTCTTGTCTTTCTTTTCTTTTCTTTTTCTTCCTTTTTGAGATGGAGTCTTGCTCCGCTGCCCAGACTTAAGTGTAGTGGCGTTATCTTGGCTCACTGGAACCTCTGCCTCCCAGGTTCAAGCGATTCTCCTGTCTTAGTCCCCCAAGTAGCTGGGATTACAGGCACGCACAACCACACCCAGCTAGTTTTTGCATGTTTAGTAGAGACAGGGTTTCACCATGTTGGCCAGGCTGGTCTCAAACTCCTGACCTCAGGTGATCCACCTGCCTCGGCCTCCCAAACTGCTGGGATTACAGGTGTGAGCCACTGCACCTGGCCTGGGCTGGACTCTGAAAAGTAGATCTTAACATAATGGAAGTCTTGGACTCAGTGTCAAAGGGCCTTCTACCCAACAACCCTGCAAGGGTCTAGGTGCTTTGCAACACATAGACAGTCCAGGCCAGTGCTCTGGTAGGGTCCACATACTCCTGATGGTTTACAAAGGTCATTTAGGTGTTATACTGACAGCTTGAAAAATGTAAGACTAGTTTTTCATTTATGCAGTGGTAGATTTTTAAACTAGTATATTTTAAATAAATGAGTGAAGGAAAACTAAAACGTGTGTGGACATAAGAGGAATGACGAAGGCATATCATGAGGCTGACAAATACCAGCTCACAGGAGTGTGAAATTCCACAGCACAGTCCTTTTAGGATCCCCTAAAATCTGTATCTCTTTGGTCATGTGCCCCTTGAGTATGGCTGTTGAAGCATCAGGAACCTTCTTGACTGTTTACATTGGCGGTTGAGTATTTGAGATTTTTATGCCAAATTACTTCTTAATAATGTTTCTATGTATATACTGCCTGGCTTGAATGTAGTGGCATGATCTCAGCTCACTGCAGCCTCCACCCCCCGGGTTCAAGCGATTCTCCTGCCTCAGTTGCTCCTGGGGTTCACAGACACTTTCCCAAGGACGTGACAGGAGGGAGGGTTTTCAGGAAATCCATTCCACGTCTTAAGCCTTCTTCTCTTGCTTTTTGCAAATTGCATTTTCTGAAGACTAGCTTCACCTGTTTCCTTTTCTTGCTTCAAAACTGCCCTTCTCCCTCTTTGCAAGAGGAGAACCTATCGCAATTCAATCCATCTGTCACAGTAAGAAGCCTTCATAAGACTGCACACATGGCTCACACCTGTAATCCCAGCACTTTGAGAGGCTGAGGTGGGCAGATTGCTTGAGCTCAGGAGTTCAAGACCAGTCTGGGCAACATAGGGAAAACCCATCTCTACAAAAAAAAAAAAAAAATTAGGCGTCGTGGCATTCACCTGTAATCCCAGCTACTTGAGGGGCTGAGGTGGGAGGATTGCTTGAGTCCAGGAGGTGGAGGCTGCAGTGAGCCGAGATTGCACCACTGCACACCAGCCTGGGTAAAAGTGAGATCCTGTCTTAAAAAAAAAAAAAAGAAAAAAAGAAACCTCAATAAAAATTTACCTTTTTGTTTAGTAATTATTTGTGATATGTTCATTGATTAGTTATATACTAATAGCTGCAATAAACCAATCCAGAATTTATAAATTAACAAAGCCTTAAGGTCATAGGACATTTTTAAAATGTCAATTTATATGCATAAATATATCTTTTTATTGTAGAGAAGTATGAAAAGCTAATGCCTAAAAACTTTCAAACATGAAAATACATTACATTAACAAAAAATTCAGCAGGGAAGTAGAATGGAAATACAGTTTTACATAGAGAAAGTAATAATACAAGATTTGAATTAAGAGTTTGTTCTTGCGTTTTTTAATAGGCCATGGTTGCTGTCAAATTCTTATGGTATTTGTAATCCATTGAGTACATTTAAGAGTGGTATGTACGTTTTATTTGAAAATGTTAATATTTATAATATATCAGGGGTTTTAGAACAGGTGAAAGGAGACAGAATTGTTCCGAATTCTGTTGGAGACTACACTTAAAGTTCGGAAACCATGGACATGTACACTTTCTTTAGAATCAAAGCAGTGGCTCTGTAGCTCCTCAGAGGGGAAGGCGGCTTTGAGATTGGTCCTATCACCTTGATAAGGAATGTCCTCTACGGTAGCCTGACATCGGGTCACCCAGGTATTCTTTGGCCACTGTGACACAGAGCCCAGAGCATCTCAGCACAGAGGAATTACAGACTAAGAATCTGGATAACTGGTTTCTAATCTTGGCTTTGCTGCTATCTGTGTCATCTCAGGCAACTCACATCACCTGTTTGGGCCTGATTTCCATGTCTATAAGTGAGAGAGCTAATCCTTACTGTGTTTTTTAAAAGTTGAGCAATGACGTGAAATCCTCCATCCTGATCCTGGACGTGCCCACTGGAGTTTAAAAGAAAAACAAACCTGCTCTTTCCCTACATTTCAGCCTTTCAGATATTAGAAGTCACCTTTTATGTTCCCCTCAAATCTTTAGCAGTTTTAAAATAAGTGTTTCAAACTTGATTTGCATAATCTCCTTTTTTTTTTTTTTTTTTTTTTTTTTTTGAGACAGACTCTCACTCTGTCACCCAGGCTGGAGTGTAGTAGTGCAATCTCAGCTCACTGCAACCTCTGCCTCCAGGGTTCAAGGGATTCTCGTGTCTCAGCCTCCTGAGTAGCTGGAATCACAGGCATGCACCACCAAGCCTGGCTAATTTTTGTATTTTTAGTAGAGACCTGGTTTTGCCCTGTTGGCCAGGCTGGTCTCAAACTCTTGACCTTAAGTGATCCGCCCTCCTCAGTCTCCTAAAGTGCTGGGATTATAGGCATGAGCCACTGCACCTGGCCCATAGCTGTCTTAGTGAGATGATTATTTCTCCAGGCCATCTAGTCCCAAACCTTTTAGTCTTGGTCCCTTTTACACTCTTAAAAGTTATTTAGGATGACCCAAAGAGCTTTTGTTTATGCAGATCATGTCTTTTGATATTGACTGTTTCAGAAATTACAACAGAATATAAAAAATTTTTACTTACTAAATCATGTAGAACAACAAAACTGTTACATGTTAATGTAATAACAGTTTTTAATAAAAAATATATTTTTCAAAGCAAAATGTTTAGTGAGGAGAGAGGCATTATTTTACATGTTTCCATGTCTGTTTAATGTGTAGTTTAATAGAAGACTAGGCTGGACTCTCATGTGCTTCTCCAGTCAATCTGTTGCAGTGTGTGTTATTTGAAGTCAATGAAGGTCATCTAGCCTATGCAGATTTGTTGCTTTAGTACTTCACTAAATCTCAACAAGTGGTAGTTTTTTTCTTTCTCTCTTCTTCTTTTTTATTTATTTATTTATTTATTTATTTATTTTTGAGACAGGGTCTTGATCTCTCACCCAGGCTAGAGTACGGTGGCATGGTCATAGCTCACTACAGCCTCCAACTCCTGGGGTCAAGTGATCCTCCTGCCTCAGCCTCCCCAAGTAGCTAGGAGTATAGACATATGCTACCATGCCTGGCTATTTTGTTTATAATTATATAGATGGGGTCTCACTATGTTGCCCAGGTTTGTCTTGAAATCCTGGCCTCAAGCAGTTCTCCCACCTCAGCCTCCCAAGTTGCCAGAATTACAGATGTGAAACACTGCGCCCAGCCAACGAGTGGTAATTTCTTAAATGTTAGTGGCAATGTGATATCTGAAATCTTATCAATGACCTTTTTGTACACTAAAATTCATTTGTCTGTTTTGTACTTTGAGTACATCTTTTACCAATGCTTAGTGTAATCCTCTGATCATTTGGAAAATATAGGTTCACTGAGTTACGCAGGTCTTCAAAATGTTGACACATTTCCTTACATGATATCATAAAATCACATTACTTAATGTCTCCACTGATCTCAAGCATTAGGAAGCCGTCAAGCTCGTGGTGGCTGATACAACTTTTCCAAAATTCTAATTTTCACTGGCAAGCTCTATTTTTATCATTGGTGACAAATATTATCAGTCATTTTCCTCAAAGTGACAGGCTCACTTTGTCACTTTGTCCGTTTTCTGAGAAAAATGCCTGCCGAAAACCCAAGATGGAATAACTACAATTGGTTGGTCAGTCATTCTTTCAAGTAAGAGTGGTGCTCCGTGGCACAAGTGGCTAGTTCAGCTGGTAACTCCGTCACACGACTGCTTTCCTCAAGACAGCTATTTTCCATCAGCAGCAGAAATGTTGTAGGCTGTCCATTTCACTGTGCCACATATATAAGTAACATGTAGTTGAGTCAGTATTTAATATAGATTACTTTTTACTGCTTCATCAAAGGCATTAAGTTCTTTCGTTTGCCTGCTTTCATTTTATTCGTAAGGGTAAGCTGGCGAACAATTGATGTCAACAAGTATGGTTTGCTGCCACCATGTTTATTCTTGCTAAGGTGCCAGCAGTTTCATCCACTATTGCTTTCTATACCCTTAGTGCAAGTGTTAACACCATGGAAAAGGCAAACATCTTAGTAATACTATGAGAATATTTTATCTCTGTGGATGGTCCCTGCCCAAAAGGATCTTGGCAATTGAGCTTGGAGAATGGCTGCCCTGGGCTAAACAGAATATGTCTGATAAGAGAGTAGCAGGGCCATCAGCTCCTCTGTTAGTGTAGATGGCTTCATTGAAAGGTATATACCTCTAGGAATATAGCCCTACTTGCTTCCCTTGTTAGCCTCAATGCTGCAGTTGTGATCAACTAAAATCTCCAAGCTTCTTTTATGAGAGCTACTATCAAGCAAGACTTTTTATTTGGGGCAAAAAAAATTTGAGCAGCGGGGGACAAAGTGAGTTGTCCTGGTAGTGCACTGCAGAACGGGTAGAGATGGAATCAAGTGGAGCGAAGGCCATGGGGCAAGACTGCAAGGGAGGCCTTGGAGATTTGTTTCCATGCAGGGATGTTTTTGGAAGCTACATGGGCGGGGGTTAGGAAGGGAACCCAGACAAGAAAGGGAAGGAAGGCAGCAGGACCAGGCTAATTACTGAAGATTTGTGCTTCCAAAACAAAGAATGAGTCCCTGCGTGGTGGCTCACGCCTGTAATCCAAGCACTTCGGAGGCCAAGGCGGGCGGATCACCTGATGTCAGGAGTTCAAGACCAAAACAAAGAATGAGCAAATGGTTAGAAATGGCAGCTGAGAGAGAAGATGTGACCGTGGGACATTTGGGTAGTACCAGGGAGGGATTACAGAGGGAGGGATGTGCCACCCACAGAGGCTTGGAGGTGACAGGGGGCCAGTCATCTTTCCAGAAGATAATGATGATACAGTCAGTAAGACGTGAATAGTTGAAGTCATCTGTGCCTAATAACTGTGCAAGTCTTTTTTCACTGTCCCAGAGAACTTCGAAAAAATTCTCTAACATTCCAAAAGTCCCCTGATTCCACTGGGCCCAGAGTTATCAGTAGAAATTAGTGCTAATTAATTAGAATTTGGAACTCCTGATTCGCAGGATGGGTGTGTGTTTGAGGGATGTTTATGAAAGATGGTGTTTATCCAAAGGATTTCCTTTTCTTTCAAGTTTCAAGGCTGGAGGCTTAAGCATCTTTGATCCAAAGGAAGGAGGTCCAGCAGTTGTTATAAGCCCCAAATCTTTGCTTACGTCCTCTGTAGGATTAGAGGCACCAGGGTAAGGCAGAATAGAGTGAGGTGGAGGTTCTGTAACCCCAGTCCAGGGGAAATTTAAGGAAGATGAGAGTCTTAAAGACAAACAGTGAGTGGATAAGTCTCTGAGTAGAGACTGGAGAATATTCCTCCTTCCCTGCATCTAGTCAGTAGCTCTGCTGCCCATTTGCTACAATTCTTTCTGTTCTTAATAGCCACATTTCACTTGGAAAAGCCAGTAAAATGCAAACAATAATAATGATGATAATAAAATAGCAGGAGGCAAGTATTTCAAAGACTGAATTTCTTGCCTTCACGCATTGTTAGGGGGCAAAGAACAGGTGTGCTTTTTATTTGACTTAGTTGCGGCTTGTCCATTCATCCTTTGGCAGAGCGGGATGCTGGTAGAAATCTGCCCATTGTTATAAGCCAGCCCCTCCTAGGAAGGAAGAAACATACAAGGCAATTCATTGTTGTTCTCCAGGAGACAGAAGAAATCCAGAAGCAGAGGGGCAGGCCCCTGGAGTAGGAAGGAGGAGAAGCGTACTCGAAAGGCCTCTGGCGGGGGGTGGGGTGGTGATGAGGGCATGGTTTTTATTCCAGTGGGCCTAACCCATGCCCTAAGGGAAATGGAGGCACTGGGAGGGAAGTGATGAAGTCCCAGCTGTTTTCCCAAAGAACTTGCCCTAGGATTTGTAGGCACAAGCCCAGGAGTGCTGTGTGTTTGCTCCTGTCCCAAGCTACAACTGTTGACTCCTTGATTCCTCACTCCAAACCCACTCCTGAGGGGCCCCAGCTTTACCTAGTAAGAACCAGCATTAGGAAGCTGAGGTGGATGGATCACCTGAGGTCAGGAGTTTGAGACCAGCCTGACCAACATGTAGAAACCCCGCCTCTACTAAAAATACAAAATTAGCCAGGCGTGGTGGTACATGCCAGTAATCCCAGCTACTCAGGAGGCTGAGAGAGGAGGATTGCTTGAACCTGGAAGGTGGAGGTTGCAGTGAGCTGAGACTGCGCCATTGGACCCTAGCCTGGGCAACATGAGTGAAACTCCATCTCAAAAAAAAAAAAGAACCATCGTTAGGAAGTTTGAGTTTACAGGGCATGTTCACACATATCTGTATTTGATTCTCTCCGAAGCCTGCAAGGTCAGCATTAGCATTGATCCAAAGTATAGAGGAGGAGTGGAGGAGAATGTGTCACCGCTTCCTTGAGACTGTCAGACACTGTGCTAGCTCTCAAGGCACAGCACTGTGACCGTGCCAACCATACTGTAAACTGGAAATGATTTCCTTGTTTTACTCAGGAGGCAGCTGAGGCTCAGAGGCGATAAAATGGCGTGACCAGGGTCACAGAGATAATAAGAGATGGAGGCAAGGGAAAAGCCAGATCCTTCAGACTCTGTGGTCTGCCTGTGGGAAGAGCAATTTTCCTGAGCGGGTTTGGGCTGATTTTTCTTAGCTCTCTGCAACGAGAGAGGGTAAAGGCTTACTGTGCGGTTTTGTCCACAGTGCCTTAGGGAGCTAGCCTGGTTATGTATCTCAGGCTCTCTGCCCTCCCTCTCCACCCCGGCCCTCCTCTTTCCTCCTTCCAGCCTTGCAAAGAAGAGCGAGATGTCCAGGCTCCTGAAGTCTCAGCTTGCAGAGCTGGTAATTAGCCCTTTGTGTCCTGTTAACCACCTTTCATCTCCTCCACTTGCTGGTGTCCGCTTTCCCTATTAGCATCTCCCGGCTCTTTGCAGAGCCCTCTGCCTCTCTGTGGCCAGCTCGGGTTGTTTGTCAGAGATGGTGTCTGAGAGATGCACGCTCACAGGGGAGGGCGGCTCCGACCAGAATCGCTCACATTTTCCATGCTAGGTGCCAGGCATCTCTCTCCTCTTCCCACCCCGGGCAACCAGGTTTAGGTCACCTGGCGTGGAGGCAGACAGTTGATAGCCAGGTCCCCAAATTTGGGGCCTTTGAAGCCCTGGTGTTGCCTTTCAGTTCCCCTCCATGGGTGAAACGGGAACTGGCTCACTGGCAACTTTTACGCCTAAGCAAAAAGCCTGAGGCTTGACCAATTCAAGCTCACCCTCAGGCCCCGGATTCCCTGCTCCAGCAGCCTCCACTGTCGGTTGGTCAAACAAATGTCCAGGCTTCCCTGGAACCTCCTGCTGCCTTGCTGTCCTCATACTAAATTCTCTCTCCAACAGGGCAGCCACTCGCCACACAGGGCCATTTAAAGTTACATTAAATTGATGTTTATGTTGCATCACATATAAATTTATATTAATATAAATAACAAAATATAAAATTTTAGCCACTTTTCTTATTTTTTATTATCAGCAGGATTTTTTTTTTTTTTTTTAATTTAAGGTAGGGCCTTTCTTTGTCACCCAGGCTGAAGTGCAGGAGCACAATCTTTGCTCATTGCAGGCTTAACCTTCCAGGCTCAGGCGATCCTCCCACCTCAACCTCCCAAAGTGCTGAGATTACAGGCCTGAACCACTCATGCCTGGCCAACTTTAGCAACCTTTCGTGTGCTCCATAGTCACACGTGGCTACTGTAGTGGGCAGCACAGATAGAGAACATTTCCTTATGCAGAATGTTCTATTGAACAGCAATGACCTATACAGTCAGAAATTCCAGTATTTTACAGACCGTCTCTTCCTCCTACAAAGTCTTGAAGCTCTCTGGACCTTTCAAGTGAATTCATTTGAGTTCCCAAAATGCTAGGGCCTGTTGGGACTAGAGGCCACCAGGCAAAGGATGCCTCTGAAGAGGTGTCCCCTGTAAAATTCACCGTCACCATGGCCAGGTACGGTGGCTCATGCCTGTAATCCCAGCACTTTGGGAGGCTGAGGTGGGAGGATCGCCTGTGCCTGAAAGGTTGAGGCTGCAATGAGCCGATATTCTGCCACTGCACACCAGTCTGGGTGATGAAGCCAGACCCTATCTCAAAAAAAAAAAAATACTATTGATAATAAAAAATAAGAAAAATGACTAAAATTTTGTTTTATTTTTATTAATACAAATTTATATGTGATACAATATAAACATCAATTTAATGTAACTTTAAATGGCCCTGTCTGGTGAGTGTCTGCCTTTGATTTAGTATGAGGATGACAAAGGCAGCAGGAGGTTCCAGGGAAGCCCAGGGCGTTTCTTTGACCCACCAACAGCAGCGGCTGTTGGTGCAGAGAATCCTGGGCCTGAGGGTGAGCTTGTGGAGACAAGGAATGGTGCTTACTCTTCTATACTGTGGGGCATGCAAGACCTCGGAGGTTCACGGTGTGTGTGAACATCAAGGCTTCATTCCATTTGCAAAGGATGGAACTTGATGACATGGTTTGGCTGTGTCCCCACCCAAGTCTCATCTTGAATTGTAGTTCCCATAATCCCCTCGTGTCATGGGAGAGACCTGGCAGGAGGTAATTGAATCATGGGAGGCAGTTACCCCCATGCTGTTCTCATGATAGTAAGATCTCATGAGATCTGATGGATTTTATAACTTCACCACTTTTTTCTCCTGCCACCTTGTGAAGAAGGATGTGTTTGCTTCCCCTTCTGCCATGATTGTAAGTTTCCTGAGGCCTTCCTAGCCATGTGGAACTGTGAGTGAATGAAACCTTTTTCCCTTATAAAAATACCCAGTCCTAGGGATTTCTTCGTAGCAGTGTGAGAATGGACTAATACACTTGGTATCCATTCGATTCATTTCAGCCGTCAGCTTTGGCAGTCCAATGTGGCAGCTGGATGTGGAGTCCAGGGCTGGAAGAGGGAGGAAGGTGTAGGGCTGGGAGAATCACAGCTTGGGGTAGATGCTTCTAAACCTGCCCTACCCTGGGCTGAGGATGAGAAATGCCTCTGAGAGCCACAAAGAGAAGGGAAAATGATTTTTGTTTGTATTTCCCTTTCTGTAGTACAGAGAGAAGTAGCACTCTGGGGTAAGAGATTTAACTAGAAGCAGTTCCTTTCGGGAACAGGGGCAGTTCTTTGCTCCCTGCCAGTTCCTGCAGGCAGACAGCACGCCGGGCTGGCCTGCTGCCTCAACCCTACCTGTCACGTGCTTGGCAAGTCTGACTCAAGTCCTTTTTCCCACTGCCTCCCCCACCCCATCAAATTGCAGTTGCAACCTCTCATTTTTCTGCTGCCTAGATGATTAAAAAGCATGACTTAGTGGAAAAATGTTGACCTCCTTGGGGTCAGCCTCCGAAGCAGCTGTCAGAGATAAGATTGTGCTGGCAAATTACTCAGCAGCACTTTGCAAGGCTTTCTGTCTGTCTGTGAGGAAACCAGAAGCTGTTGGTTCTGGGTACTTTTTGTGTTTGGAGAGAGCGACAATTTTGAGGCCCAAATGGGTATAATCTGATAATAAAATAAGATCTCTGATGGAAGGGTTTGATTATTATAGTAATTTTTAAAAATACAATTATTAAAACAGGCTTTGTAAAAAGAATTTTTTTTTTTTTTTTTTTTTTTTTAAGCGGTGCTTGCTTGGAGCAATTCAGGGAGTAAAGTTCTCTGGCAGCTAAGCACTATCAGAAGTTCAATTCTCAGACTTCTTCTAAGGACTTAAAAGACTTAATTGTGCAGCTCTCAGTACAAACGGCGCTGTTTGGAATTATTTTAATTACTGTGTTTGCGTGACTGGCTCTTGCTTGGAGATTGGATGCCTACCGTAATTCTGTTGAAACCGCTTCAAAGAGGACATTATAGATTGAATTTCACTTATTTTCTCGAAGTATTTTATCATCTTTATGTTTGCCAAGAACTTGTACCCATCTAGTGAGACAAGAAGGTCACTCGCTTCTCAATAGGAGAAACTGAGGCATCTGGGATTGAGAGGACTTGACCGGAGCTTTGCAGTGGTGGTTGTGTGGCTTAACCCATGGCATTTGAAGTCCTGTAGATCTGGGTTTGGATCCCAGTTCAGCCGCTTCCCAGGTATGTGGCTTTGAACAAGCCATTTACCCTCTGTGCTTCAGGTTTCTCATCCATAAAACAGGGTTACAGTAGTCCCCGTTATCTCTGAGGGATACGTTCCAAGACCCACAGTGGATGCCTGAAACCACAGATAATTCCAAACCTACATATGCTATGTTTTATCTTTTATATCCATACCTGTGATCAAAGTTAATTTATACATTAGACTCAATGTGAGATTAACGAGGACAGCTAACAATAAAATAGAGCAATTATAACTGCATACCACAACCAAAGCCATGTGAATGTGGTCTCTCTCTGTCTCCCTCTCACAATATCTTACTGTCCTGTACCTACCTACCTACCCTGGGACTGCGGTTGACTGTGGGTAACTGAAACCAAGAAAATAAAAACTGGATGAGGGGAACTCGAATTAGCGCTAGGTTTGAGATTCTGCTCAGCAAAAAATTTCATCCATCATCATCATCGTTATTTTTTTTTCTCCTTATTTTAATGAAAGACCTGTTCCCAGCTTGAAATGAAATCTAATGCTTCTCACCCCTCTCCCCCTTTTCTTCCTCTTTCTCTTCCTTCTCTCTTCCTCCCCCTCCTCCTCCCCCGCCTCCTCCTCCCCCGCCTCCTCCCCCTCCTCCTTCTGCTGGTCCTGCCCTGCTTCTCATCCCTTTTGCTTTTCCTTGGCTTAGGTCGTCATGGTTAGAATTGGATTTTCCCTCTCCCAGCCCAGGCGATGTGGTCCTGACACAGGTCAGCATAATCCCGGCAGTGAGGTCAGAGGGTGTAGGCAAGGCCAGGCTCTGCACGGGGCAGGTGCCCCTCTCCTCTTGACAGCTCGAAGCTCTGTCTTGGATCCTGAAGGTTTAGAACAAGCATCAAAACCGGGAAGCTCACTTCCTGGACTGGGGCCCCCACAGCTCCTGGGCAGTCAAGGCCCAGAGTTTGGCTCTCCCTCCCTGCTCAGTTTTCCATCTGTGAAACGGGATGGAGACCCAGCAGCAGCCTAATCCATTTTCCAGAAGGCACGGGCACTGAAAACAGCAGATATAGGTTTGAATCCTGGCCCTGCCATGTGCCCCGCAGAGTCCCGGGTCTTAACTGTTCCTGGGGTGGCAGTGAGCCCTGAACAAGGCGACATCTGAAAGAGCTTTGTGACCTGTAGTGTGGGAGTGGGTGAGAGGGATTCCGATGGAGGGGTCTGAAAGCTCATGCTTGGAGGGCGCCTTGTGTCCCCACAGCCCATGGGGGGCTCTGGCTCCACCCAAGAAATGAGGAAGTGTCTAAAAAGCCCAATTGGCCATGCCTCGCTCGGCACACGCACGTCCGGGCACAGCACAGTCCGAGGGCAGGACTTCCGGGCTGGCCTGGTCAGGAGGACACAGCCCGGAGTCGAGATCCATGTCCCCGCGCCTCCGTGACCCCCACTGGCCCAGCCCCTCCCTATGCTTGTTTTCCTCCTGGCTGCCATTATGATACCTTTTATGAGCCTCGTTAAGTCTTTAATGATGCCTGGTTGTGCAGCTGGCTTAAGGCTTAATCCCCAGCAATAGGCCTTTATTGGATAAATGGTTAATAATCACTCGTCTGCAGGGATTGGGGAGGCTTCATTGAGGCCTGTGATTCCTGGAAGCCCCACGTGGCCTGTGATGTGGTGAGAGTGTGACTTGGCTGGGGCACTGCTTGGGCTTGGGTGGCAGTAAGACCCGGCACCCTCAGAGCACCACAGAAGCTGGGGAGGCCTGAGTTTGCAAAAGAGCCTTCTATGTCCTGGTCATGGAAGATTTCTGTCTGCTGCCATGGGCCTGTTTCCATCTGGATCAAGAAGCAGGCAGCCCCCCAGATCTCTTCAAATATGTCCCTACCCACTCAAGGTTTTGCTTTCCTTTTTTGTGTCATGAACAAGCTGTGTGACCTCGAGCGGCTCTCCTGACCCCTCTGGGCCCTTGGTTTACTCATCTACCAAATGGAGAGGTGAGAAGAGATGGCGGTGAAGGTGCCAAGTGCCTGATTCTGTGAGCCCAGCATCCCAGACAGAGCCTCCTCTCTCCGGCTCTGGGGTGTGTCACTGAGGGCTGTGAACGGCAGGGACCAGCAGCCCAGCGGATTAAGTACTTAAGCTGCTGGGCAAAGAATTGGGTCAGCTGTAGTCACAGGGCAATGTGTGCAAAGGGAATCCACAGAGCCAGATTTGGTCCTTGATTTTATAGCCGGGTTTGGGGTTTCTGCCAGCTCAGGTCAGGACACAGAGTAGGCATTAAAAAAACAAAGCCTGGTTGCTAGGACTCTGGTAGGAGAAGTAGACGCCTTCAGGGGTAGAGCTGGTAGGAAGCCAGGTCGCAGGTGACAAAGAAGGGGTCCTTGGATTTTGTTCCCAGCCTGCCTGTGACGGGGTCCATGCTTTTCATCAGGATTTGGCTTTGACTTTACAGTTGCAATGGGCTCAGGACCATCTACTTGAGGGACAGGCTGGCGTTGGGGCAAGGGAATTGAACAGACCCTGTTTTTAATCCCATCCCATCCCTCACCCGTTTCTAGGCTGTCTGGCCTTGGACCACCTACTCTCCCAAGCCTGAGATTCTTTGGGCTAGCATTAGCAACACCTATTTTTTGCATGACTGTGTAGGTTGGAAGTTAGGTATGTATAGCACCTGGCAGCCTGCTCACTTAATGCCGATAATAATTCCAAGAGGTACTTAATGCTGTGGCACCTGTTGTATTCTGGCGCAAATTACTTGCTGCAGAGAAAGATCAGACTTCCTGTGGATAACATGATTTGGGATTATTTTATCTGAAAATGAAATACAGTCATCGGCCTTTAGACTCGGCGGCACTGTCCCAAAACCTTCAGCTCCAGGATTAGAATCAAAGCCTGACTGAGAGACAGTTTCCTATGTTGCCCCAGAATTTTCTCCTGTGGCTCCCATCTTCGGCTCCACAGCCTCCCAAGTGCAAAGCGTAGTCCCTGGCCTATGGCACACACCCAGTATGCCACACGGATGTGCAAAGAAGGAATGGAATTTCTCTTTTCAATATGTACATGACCAGGCACCTGCTCTGCTTTTCTTTCAGATCTTTCCAGACCCATCAGACTTTGACCGCTGCTGCAAACTGAAGGACCGCCTGCCTTCCATAGTGGTGGAGCCCACGGAAGGGGAGGTGGAGAGCGGGGAGCTCCGGTGGCCCCCGGAGGAGTTCTTGGTCCAGGAGGATGAGCAAGACAACTGCGAAGAGACAGCGAAAGAGAATAAAGAGCAGTAGAGTCCCTGTGGGCTCCCATGGGTCATACCAGCCAGCATCTGTTCCTGAACTGTTTTTCCCATCACGGTGGAAGAAGAGAGTGAGCCACAGTCGTTCTGAACATGTCAAACGAGGCTTCCGTTTTGCACCTGCAAATCACCGAGTTGGTTTTCTTTTCTTGTCTTATCTTTTATTTTGAAATCTGCCGAGCAGTGGAGCCCTCTGACAATTTGCAAGGCCTTCTAGAAAGGAAGCAGCTTAGAGCCAGGGGGTTGGGCTTGGGGGGGAGCGAGTGCTGTTTTTGAGATCATTATCTGAACTCAGGCAGCCCAGTTAGAGGCAGTGGTGGGATTCCAGTGGGTCTCGGGGGGTGGGAGGTGGGGCATGTGCAAAGCAAGCAAGGAACATTTGGGGTAAGAAAACAAACGTGGTCAAAGAAAAAAACACATTTTTAAGAAAACATTGAGCAGAGAACTGCAGCCAGGATGCGCTCAGCAAACATTCACTCTGGCTGCCAGGGCATCAGAAAACAAAGTCCTCATCTCTCTCTCCGGTTTCACCCAGCCCACCCTTTGCTTTCATTTCAGGTGTGTTGGTCTATGACAGGGAGGAGAGGAAAGGAGAGCAGGAGCAATTGGCTGTTGCAAAGCCAGCTGGAGGTGATGTGCAGGAAGGAAAGGTCACCCCACCCTTCTCCATGGCCTCTCTTCTCCCAGCTGTGGTAGGCTCACAAAGCCAAGGTGATCGGTTTCTAAGAGGCAGTGCTTTTCAGCTTTTCTCCCTGATTTAGCCATGTTGCTTCCCAGTACTTCTAGGAGTAGTGAGAGCACTTCTTGCCCTTGTTGGATGCCCCAGGGTGGACACTTGGCATGAAGGTCTCTCCCTCAACTGCTGCCCTCCCAAGACGGAGTGGGTGCGCTCTCTCTGGCTGGCCCTTCCTCCTCCTCACCGCCACCTTCTCTGCCCCAGCCACAGCAGCCATGGACACATAGGTCCCCCGCTCAGCTGTGGATTTCCGCCAGGCTGCCCAGCTGCCGTACCTATGCCCATGGGAGCTCTTGGTCTGTTTTTCTTGTGGGTGCCTAGTGGAGAGCAGACGTGGCTTTTTCTGTGTCTTGTTGGGGAGGTGAGCGGTCACTAAGGTCCCAAGAGCTGGCACACCCATGCCAAAAATAATTCGCAATGTTTCTTGGGAATTATTGCATGGTGGGGACAAGGCTCTTGTGGCAGCCTTGGGCTCAAGTTTGAGACTAAAGGATGTCGTGAGATCCCTGGCTTCTCCCTATGTTGTTCTGGGGCAAGAGCGGAAGGGAGGCATAGCAAGGGACCTCTGCTGTCCTTACTCAGTGGTGGTCCTTATCCCTCCCCACCGCCCACATGCTTCCTGCAAGGGCACCAGTTGTATGAGAAAGTTGGCCTTTGGACTTTGCGTTTCTTATCGTAGCTAAGAGCCATCTGGAGCAGGAGGTCGAAGGACAAATGCTTCCGAGAGCAGTACTGTGTGGCCCAGAGGTGGACTGAGAGCCTTCCTTGAGCTGAACTTGGCCAACCAAGGCACGCAGCATGTCCCCTCAGGTCTCCAGTCAGTCTAGACTGACCCTCGGTTCTGGACTTGTGTATATAGCTGTATTTAATACCTCAAGGTCATTGTGGCTCTGGGGATGCCAGGGCAGAAGGGCGAGGATGTGCTGTGGACGCAGCAGTCTGCGGAATTCCGTTCTGGGAAGCCGATGGTCGCCCGCACCCCCTGCTTCCTCCCTCTGTCGTCTGCCTGTGTGACACACATCGATGGCAATAACTTCTTCCAACTCCTCACAGAAGTGGGAGAGGCCTGCAGCCTACAGCGAGAGGGGCTTTCTCTCTCTTGCTCCCCGCTTCGTTCTGTTTTGGCTGCAGAGAGTGGTTCATCCATAATCTCATTCCCTCACCTCCCTTTGTGGACGGGGGTCTTGCCTTTTCAATTCTTGTGTTTCGGTGTCTTCCCTCATCTGCTACCCTGAATCACCTGTCCCGGTCTTGCTGTGTGATGGGAACGTGCTTGTAAACTGCGTAACAAATCTACTTTGTGTATGTGTCTGTTTTGGGGGGTGGTTTATTACTTTTGCCGGTCCCTAGACCACTTTGTATGACCGTTTGCAGTCTGAGCAGGCCAGGGGCTGACCGCTAACGTCAGGACCCTCAGTGGTGGAGTCTGCTGGGGGGACCCAGCTGCTCTTGGACAAGTGGCTGAGCTCCTATCTGGCCTCCTTTTTTTTTTTTTTTTTTTAAGTAATTTGTGTGTATTTCTAACTGATTGTATTGAAAAAATTCCTAGTATTTCAGTAAAAATGCCTGTTGTGAGATGAACCTCCTGTAACTTCTATCTGTTCTTTTTTGAGGCTCAGGGAGAAACTAGCATTTTTTTTTTCCAAACTACTTTTTGTCACTGTGACAGTTGTAAATAAAGTTTGAAAATCCTTTCCACTCTGGTCTGGTTTTCTTTCGCCTTCCTGTTCCATTGGAATGGAGTGAGCTCAGGAGCAAGATGAAATCCTACGGGGAGGCTGAGTTGGGGGAGTTCCAAGACAGGTTCCTTATGTAGCTCACCTGATGGCTTGTCTGGGGCGAATTCCCTGGGGAGATTTAACCCACAGCCAAGGTTTGAACTACCCCCTAATGGAAGAAAAACCCAAGACATATTGTAAGATCATTCACATGGAGGGTGAATGGTTGGGCATGTGGCAAGCTCAGGCTATCATGCAAAGCATCTACTGAGCGCCTACTGCTTAGGAGCCATTGGTAAGGGATCAAGGTCACAAATGTCACTGGGCCTGGTTCTCACAGCACTGCCTTAGTGGAACATTAATGAGGAATATGGTGAGTACGAGGCAGGATCATACTGGGATGTCCTGAGAGTGAACGTTAGCTGCGATGGTCAGGAAGGTCTTTGGAAGCAGTGACAAGGAGAAGCTAGCCAGGTACCAGGTGGCAGGGAGGAGAGGGGAGTGGGGGGCATTGGAAAATGTTTCCATTAGGGAGAACAGCTTGGAAAGGGCTTGGCAGGTGGGGTGGGGTGGCGGGAGAGGAAAGCGTGCAAGAGGGCTACTCAGTCCTGGTGAGGAGTTTGGGGGTTTTATTCTAAGGGCAAGGCCTAGCATGGTCTGCTTTATATTTTTATATAACCCAGATGAATGGAGATGGGATTGGAGGGGGCAAGATGGGAAGCCTAGAGACCAGGAAGGAGGCTTTTTGGAGGTCAGAGTGAGAAAATGGTGCTTTGTAGAAGGGACTTGGGGGCATCTCTCTAACCCACAGCTGGATATTTTGCCTTCACTCAGCCCTCTTCTGGATTCCTTAACCTTGGTGAGTATAGATGATCCAGTGGTTTGTGCTGAAGACGTCCACCAGGACTTACAGAATAGTGACCCATTTTAACATTAGCCTCAGTGAAACACCTAGATCTATGGGTCTGCTGCCCCAAGGATAACCGGCAGGACCTGACCCTCCTCATATTGGATTACCCCTTTATTTTCCTCCAGCAGCCTGAGGATGGAGTTTATTAGAATGCAGACTCCTTGAACACAGCCCTGCAGAAAATTGTTTGCAGATGGCATCATCTAAATAGAAAGTCCTATGAAATCTACACAAAAATGCTACTAGAACTAATAAGTGAGTTTAGCCTGGTTGCAGGATCTAAGCTCAATATTCAAAAATGGACTGTATTTCTGTATGCTGGTAATAACAGGACAAAAAACCAAACACTACATCTTCTCACTCATAAGTGGGAATTGAACAGTGAGAACACGTGGACACAGGGAGGGGAACATCACACACCTGGGCCTGCCAGGGGGTGGGGGGCAAGGTGAAGGAGAACATTAGGACAAATACCTAATGCATGTGGGGCTTAACACTTAGATGATGGGTTGATAGGTGTGGTAAACCACCATGGCATGTGTATAGCTATGTAACAAACCTGCACGTTCTGCACATGTATCCCAAAACTTAAAGTAAAATTAAAAAAAAATAACAGAACATTGAAATTTAAAATACAATTTACATTAGCATAAAAAAACACAAACTACTTAGGGTAACTCTGATACAAGATATGCAAAACCAGTTGAATGAAAACTTCAAAACATTGTTGAGAGAAATCGAAGAATCTCTACGTAAATGAAAGCTCTACCATGTTCATGGGATCTGAAGACTAAATGTTAAAACGTCAGCTCTCTCCATATTGATCTATAGACTCAACACAATCAAAATCTCAGCAAGCTGTTTTGTAGACATTGATGATCTGATTCTGAAATTCATATGCAAATAGAAAGAACCCAGACTAGGCAAAACAACTTTGAAAAAGGAAAATGGAGTCGGAGGACTCTCAGTTCTCAGTTTCAAAAACTTAATACAAAGCTACTTTCATCAAAACAGTGTGGTGTTGGCATCAAGACTGGCAAACAGATCAGTGGAACAGAATAGAGTCCAGAAATAGACCCACAGATGTGTGGTTGACAGATTCTTGACAAACGTGTCAAGGCAGCTCAGTGAAGGAAGAGAAGTCTTTTCAACCAATGGTGCTAGAACAATTGAATATCCACAGGCAAATAGCTCCTGGGGATGAAAGATGAGTCTTCACTTCTGTCTCCCACTGTCTCCATGTGACTTTCTAAACAAAGCAATGATTTGTTTGGAAAAATGTTCTGTCATTCTTTTTCATGGTTAGCCAGTTGCTTTAATACCCTCCTGCTTCCCCCAAGTTGTCCCCTTTCCCTAAAATAGAAGGATTGTTTGAGCTGACTTGCATTTGAGTCCTGCGCAGCCCCTCCGTGGGTGCTTTGGGTCCAGTTTCTTAACGTCTAGAATCCTCAGTGTTCTTGTCTGTAAAATGGAGGTAAGATTAATAACTCCTACACAGGGGTGTGAAGATTGAGCACCCAGTAGGTGTTCCACAGTCAGGATGTTTTCTGTCTTTTGAGGGTCTAGTGGCTAATGAACTAACTTCTGCCTTCTCTCTCCTGCTTTTTGCTTTGGGTTCTTTGTGGACATACAAAGTCAGCTTCAAGGTGAAGATAAGATGCAACTCCTTCAGTCTGCCTCCTTCTGTTCATCACCTTGAGAGGGGAAAGGCATGGGGAAGAGAACTTAAATGCCTCTGCCCACCTAAGATTGGAGAGGGAAGAGAGGGAGGTCCCTTATCAGGGCAGGTCAATAGCTCTGCCTGGCTCCTCTTTTGAGAGGATCCCTGGGCATAAGCCTGTTTGAAATGACAGCTGAGCTTTGAGAGTAGATTGGGAAGAGATTCCAGGTAAGGAGACAGCCAGTTCAGAGGCCCTGAGATAAAGATTGTCTCCATCTTTTTGAGGGCTGTCTATGAAGCTAGTATGTCTGGAGAAGAGAAAAAAAGAAAGCTGAGAGCAAACACCACAGAGCAGTGCCTTGTGGGTCCTGGTGAAGGTGGGTTTCAGAAACACAGGTGGCCATTGTGAGAAGCCCTCAGGGAAGGAGGAAGGCTCACCAGGCATCCCAGCCCCTGAAATCCACTGATCAGCCCATTCAAAGTTGCCCAACTGGTGGCCTATGGCAGTTGATGTTGATGGACCTGAGATACTGTCACATCTGGAAAGGGCTTCTGGATCATTAGAGAAGGATTGAATTAGTCAGAATTCAGTCTGTACATGTCCTTAAATTACTGAAGGGTGATTGTCGCTAACAGCATGGGCTCTGAGATCAGACACCTAGATCTATAACTCAGCCCTTCCTTTTCCTAGTTGTGTGACCTTGGGCAAGTTATTTTTCTTCTGTATGCCTCACTTTCCTCATCTGTAAAGTGAGTACCTAACTCATAGGGTTGTGGCGACACCTAAATGCTTACTACAAGTAACATGCTTGGAATTCTACTAGACACATAATAAGTGCTCGAGAAATATTAACCACTGTGATGGACAGAAATAATGTCTTCCACCCCCACAGATGCCCCTGTCCTAATCTGAGGAAACTGTGAATATGTAATGTTACATGGCAAAGGGGCATGAAGGTTGCTAATCAGCTGACCTTGGCTTGGGGAGATTCTGGATTATCTTTAAGCCCAATCTAATCACAAAGGTACCGTAATGAAAGAGAGGGGCAGGAGAGTGAGAGAGTCAGAGAGAGATGTGGAGATGAAATGCTGTTGGCTTTGAAGACAGAGAAAGAGGCTGCCAGTCAAGGAATGCAGGTACTTCTAGAGGCGGGAAAAAGGCAAGGCCATGATTCTCCCTAGAGCCTCCAGAGGAATGGAGCCCTGCCCACACTTTGATCATATCCTAGCGACAGCTATTTTGGACTTCTGACCTCCAGGACTGTAAGATCATAAATTTGTCATAAACTACTAGGTTTGTGGTAATTTGCTAACAGCCACAATAGGAAGCGAATGCAGCCGTTATCATCACAACTGTGATCATGATGATAAAGGCTTTTCCACATGGCCTCAGAGAACAGGGATGAGGGAGTGAATGGAATGCAGGCAGGCTGAGGCCACCATCCAGTAGCTGGAGCCCACACCTTCCTAAGTAAGGCTCAGTCGTCTTCTCTCAGTGCCACAGCTAGAGTTATCTGTCAGACAGAGGGGCTACCACTGCCCTAGGACTAGATAAAAAAATTAGTGATTCCTGTGTGATATGTTCATCAGTATAGTCTTGGAATCAGAATATTCCTTAGACCGCTTCTTTCTGTCTGTTTACCTGGGTCCTACTTTGACATGCAATTCATTTGCAATATTTCTTTTTCTGTTTTCAGTCATAAAAGCATGAATTCACACTTTTCTATTATTGGCATCTGCCAATTACAGATCACTGGTTTACCTCCTTTTCTTCTAATTTCTCATAACACTTCTGCAAAGTGTGGGTTTTCATATGTATAATGTTTTCATTTTTGTACAAAGTACATTTAGCACTGATGGAAATTATTCAAGATGGTGAAATTTAGGGACTTCATCTTTCAAATCCCATCATGGTAACATATCAATTATTTGCATTTTGGTTTCCTTCCAGTCACTGTTCTCCCATACTTACCAGAATGTGCTCCACGAGTATAATTTTTTCCTACAAAGCAGACATTTTTAATGTTATTTTATGGATGAGGAAGCTGAGGTCAGAGGACTTCAAAATATACTGACTTTGGAAAAGAGAAGAATCAGAACAAATGGTGTGCTGGTAAATTTCTCTGAAATTTTGAAAAAAAAAAAAAAAAAAAAAAAAAAAGGCCCTGATTTGTAGTGTTTGCCAATTTCCATGGTGTAAACCAGGCATCCCCAAACTTTTTACACAGGGGGCTAGTTCACTGTCCCTCCGACCTTTGGAGGGCCGCCACATACTGTGCTCCTCTCACTGACCACCAATGAAAGCCCCTTCCTGAAGTGCGGCGGGGGGCCGGATAAATGGCCTCAGGGAGCTGTATGAGGCCCGCAGGCCTTAGTTTGGGGATGCCTGGTGTAAACGCTCCCACCGTGGCTGATTTTGTGGGACTGGAATGAGCTGAGAACCAGTTCAGGCCTATAGCAGCACACCTCTAGAATTCCTGATCTTTCACTTCTAAGCTAGAAGAACATGGGCTTGGCCTGCCGGAGCCTCAGTCTCTTTTTCAATAAAATAGATATCACTCAAAAACCAGAACAGTGCCTAGTTCACAGGGACGCAATAAACTCTAGTGCCCTTCTTCCATTTGGAAAAGAGAAATAGCCCTGGAAAGTTATCTGCCATAGTATTTTTCAAGCTACATCATGACTATTACAGCGTTGTGAAAGTAATCTATGTGGGCTGCAACCAGAATTTTTTTAAAAAAGAAAGAAAACAAATAAAATAGACTACAATAGAAAAGGAAAAAATCAGAATACCGCAGATATTGGAAGAGCAAATGTTATTCCCTGAATTTTTGTTTCATCCCTACGTATCGATGAGTGTGTGTACTTGGTCACGAAAAAAATATTTTTCTTTCTGTGGATCACAGTCAAAACAATTTGAGAGCCACTGATCTGGAGAATCTGGCTTTCTAGAAAACAGTGCCTTTACTCAGTAGAGTCACGGGGGTGGGAGAGAGGCAACTCGAAAAGCTAGCTTAATACACCTCTCTGCAGAGGAAATGGGGCTGGCACACCCAAGGGTAGAGGCTGTGTGGTCAGTGTGCTGGGGACAAGCCTGGGAAGGCCACTGCATCCTTGGTCTCCCCCAAGGCCAGGATTAAGCTCTGGGTAGCCTTCAAATGCTACCCAGGGAGGGAACTGTGCGTGGAGAAGGAGGCGGAAGCTACACAGGAAACCCTCACTGCATGTTTGTCGCCGCTGGCACCCAAGGCAGCAGCTACCAGACAACCAACAATAGCGACTTCAGATAAAAAGTAACCCACAGTGTCCCAGCCCTGCCATGCAGGGGCAAGGGCATGCCATCTAGAGGGCTGAAGTGTCACCAGGCTAGGGCTGAGGTCATGCTGCCTGGCGCCGTGCTGTGCCTTGATTTCCTGATTGCTAATTAGAGGGCACTTTTCCTGCCCAAGGTCACTTGGGCTGGCGCCAGCAACGGAGCCACTTGCCTGCAGAGTTTTGCCTCCCCTGGTCTCTTGCACAAGGTGGTATTTTTAAAATCACTCATGCCAAGACCTTCAGGTCTGAATGCACCACCTCTCCCAGGGGACTCTCTTCTTAAAAGAAGGCCCCAGCAGTTCTTATCCAGAGGATTTTCCCATGCAGGGGCTGTGCAGAAAACCCCAGCAGCCTTGCAAGCCTCTCCTCTGGCTATGGTAGGCTATGACCCCAGACCCTGTGCTGACCCAAAAGCACTTCCCTCTGTTCTCCAAACCTTTCTCTCCAGACCAAAGAAACAGGCTCCCCATGGTTCCCCAGCACTGCCAGCTGGCACATCCGCCCATGCACCAGTGAATGGTGTAGAAAGGCAGAGCTCCATCAAATGTTACTGTATCAGGCCATTCTTGCATTGCTATAAAGAAATACCTGAGACTGGGTAATTTACAAAGCAAAGAGGTTTTAACAGGCTCACGGTTCCGCAGACTGTACAAGCATGGTGCTGGTATCTGCTTGGCTTCTGCAGAAGCCTCAGGGAGCTTTCACTCACGGCAGAATGCAAAGCAGAAGCTTGCACGTCATGTGGTAAGAGAGGAGCAAGAGAAAGCAAAGGGAGGGGCAGGTGCCACACATTTAAACAACCCGATCTTGCAAGAACTCACTATGGCCAGAACAGCACCAAGTCATTAGGAATCTGCCCCTGTGACCTCCCACTAGGTCCCACTTCCAACATTGGGGATTACATTTCAACATGAGATTTGGGTGTGGACAGATATCCAACTCTGTCATTTACTTGACTACGACAAAGCATGTTGAGGATTGGCAGCCGGCTCTGACAGAGCAGCGAGGGTCCCCTGCTTGCTTCTGCCCTCACGGTTTGCTGGTTAATCATCCAGTTTCAGCCTGGTTCTCAACCTCCCTTATCTATCCTAAGAGCACCCACATCCCTCAAGGACGGTGCACTCAACAGTTTACAAAGCACAGTTCTTATCTTCCATCCACCTACACAACATTTCTTAACCTGGGGTTCCTAGGATTCAGGGATGCCTGTGACATCGGATGGGACAAAAATCACATCTATACGTTAGTTAATTACTAGATGAAATTCAGCATTTTCTGTTCATAGGAATGCAGTCAACAAACCACAGTGGTGTCAGTAGTGCCTGCCATTTGTCACTAATACAAAATCACAGATATTTTCATTTTCACAGCACACTCGCTGCAGGTATCATGAAATATCATTTGTAGTCATGGCTACCTCAAAATTACAGCTGCTGCTGGATCTCATTAGGTAAAACTTTAATAAAGAAGGATATTTCTTTTTTTTTTTTTTAACAAATGTGTTTCTAAAAATATTTTCCATGGCTGTATCTCAGCATACTTTATTTTCTTTGCAACTCTCTGTATTTTGTGCTATGCATTTAAAGTATTATTCTGAGAAGGGAATTAGAATTTCTTCAAGGTGCCAAAAAGATCCCCGGTACAAAAAGATTACAATTAAATCCCCTAAAAAGAGAATGCTCCAGCCCTGAGTAGAACTATAGTAGTGTGCAAAGCCAAGGAAAATGCACTCTTACCCCTAAAGGGCTCCAGAAGCAAAGAAACAATTGCACACTAGCCTAATGGGTGCTGTGAAGGCAGAGACTGTATGGGCAGATGGCATGGCTGGAAAAGCCTGGGAGGGCTGGAGTGGGATCTGGAGGGCTGAGAAACAGGGGTCCACTGCCTGGTTTCAGACCCGTGGTGGATTCACAGCCCAGCCCTGGTGAGAAAGGAGAGCGCCCATCCACCTACACGGACATGGGCTGCTCGGGAACAGCTTGGTGGCCCTGGGTGGGAGTGGCTTCTCCCTGGGTCTGCTCCATTCCCTCACCACGTATCCAAATGCCACCCACAGCCCAGGCCTGGGAGCAGGGGGACCAAGCGTCCCTATTTACCTTGGCCTAGAGGTTTCATGGGACACAGAAATTTGAGTGCTAAGAAGGGGAAAAGTCCCAGGGCAAACTGGCACAGTTGGTCCAAACCCCACCCTTTTCACCTAGGACTGATTCAACTGCCTGGAATTTGGGTCAAGTTAGTCCCATAGCACCTTCTCTATCTGAGTTTCCAACTCTGTTCCCATCCATCTGTCTCTGGAGGTCACTCTCTCAGCTTCTACCCAATTTCTGCTTTAGCTCCCAAGCTTACTAATGTCCCCAGCTCCTGTCTGCCAGTACCCTGAGGACCTGGCTATTTCCTGGGGGCCTGTTGAGCACTACTCAGTTTTTGTTGATAATTGAAGCATAAATTACATGAAGTGCTCAACTGCAGGTGACAAGCTCAGCTAACATTTTACACCCATAAAACCACTACCCAGGTTAGGATACAGAAGGTTATCACACCCCAGAAGGCTCCCTTAGAGTCCTTTACTGTCAACCACTCCTCCAAAGGGTAGCCATTGTTCTGTCTTGTCACACAGCTAGTCCGACCTTCATGTGAATGGAAGCAGCCTCCGTGCCCCTTAGGAGCCCGTCCCACGGAAGCTGCAAATGATCCCACTTCAGCAGGATCTCGAAGCGGGGACGGGGCAGAAAAGGCAGGGGAAACAGGATGTTTGGGCTGGAGGAAATAAACAGCCTGTCATTTAAGCGAGGACACTGGGGGCTCAGAGAGGGACAGTTCATTGACTTATTCCTTATTTGACCAGCATTAACTGAGCTCAGGGACACACAGCCAGTCGGGGGAGGCAAATTTCAAATTAGAACTCAGAACCCCAGGAAACCGCCTTCCTTTTGTACCCAAGGTGCCCTTGGGACAAAAACCAGGGCTGACTTGCCCCGGCTGGGAGATGTTCGCCATTCTCCATTTCCTCTGCTTCTCCCCCTGCCAGATGTCCCTTAGAATACACAGGAGTGATTTCCAATCCTTACTGGGCGTTAAAAATCACTGGGGAACTTTAGAACAATCTCAGTGCCCAGGCCTCAGTCCAGAGCAATGAAATCCCTATCTGTGGGAGTGAGACATAGGCACCGGTATTTTTAAAACTCCTGGGGTGATTTTGCTCTTCTCTACCAAGTTTGTAAAGCAGAAGCATTTCTCAAACTGCAGTGCACGTGACTCTGACAGGGCTGTGGTTAAAATGCAGATTCTGATTGAGCAGGTCTGGGTGGAGCCTGAGAGTCTGCCTTCCTAACAAGCTGCTGGGGGACGCCAATGTCTCTGCTCCACAAACCACACTTGGAGCAGCAAAGCTACAGAAGCCTCCTGTCCCTTTCTGCCTGCGTCCCAGTTCTTCTTCATATAAATAGACTTTGCAATGATTTATTTTTCAGTTTGTTTTTTAAACATACGGCTTCCACGATCACCCAAATAATTATAGAATTACCCACCCTTACCAGAAAGGGAATGATGATTTATCATGTGCCTTCTACATGCAGAATGTTGAACTCAACAGCTTTGAGGACTTACAGCTCCTATTCAATGATGAGGAACAGTAGCTCAAGGCCCCTGGTGTTAGTGGTAGTTCGCGCTCCAAGGCTCCAAGGCTCTTCTAAGTTACCTGCTCCTCTTCACCTGAATGTCTCTTTAAATTTGTGATTATTAAGCTTGTGAGTCTGACTCATATTTTAGCTTGGAGGTCCAAACCTCACCTAGCTTTTAGTACACACTTAACTGGAAAAGATCCTTCCATTTTCCTAATCTCTATCTCAGATCTCTTCTTCACGTCTGCTTTCTGTAATTCCTTGCTCTACCCAGTCCAATCTTACCAAAAGTTCCTTCCCCAAAGCCCTTCCCTCTCTCACCACTGTTACTGTCGCACCCTCCGCTGGCCTCATCGCCATACACCCAGACTGTGGCAGGGTTCTCACCAAGTGGACTAGAGAGAGCAGTGCGGTTAGGACACCCTTAAACTGCCCCAACAGAACCATCCCAGTCCTGGTTTACTTTTTTGTTCTTTATCCAACGCCAACAGTGAGATTTGGACTATGGGATCCTGGCCTGGGAGTCCCCCAGAAGTCTTTGGGCGGCTATTGCCAAATGCCACCAAAGAGAATTTCCCTGCAGAAGTGAAAGCTGTGCTCTGGCATTGCTGTGATGGTTAGTTTTGTGCATCAACTCGATGCACAACTTGGGCTAAGGAATGTCCAGGTAGTTGATAAAATACTATTTCTGAGTGTGTTTGCAAGGGTGTTTCTGGAAGAGAGCAGCATTTGGATTGGTGAATTGGTGGACTGATGCCTTCCCCAACAGAGGTGACTGAGGCCCCAAATGGGACAAAAAGATAGAGGAAGGAGGCATTCTCTCTCTGCCTGAGCTGGGACACCCAGCTTCCCCAACCCTTAAATACTGGTGCTCCTGGTTCTCAGGCTTTCAGACTCAGACCTGGACACTACACCTTCAGCCCTCTGGGTCTTAGGCCTTCAGGCTTGACCTGAAATACACCACTGAATTATGTCTGTTTCTCCAGCTTGTAGATGGCAGATTGTGAGACTTTTTGACTTCCATAACCACATGAGCCAATTTTTACAAAAATCTGTGTGTGTGTGTGTGTGTGCGTGTGTGTATAAAATTGCCTCATTGATTCTGTTTCCCTGGAGAACTTAAATACAATTGTGATACCAATCTAAGGAGTTGCCTGCCTGTCCCTCACCTAGAGGAGGACAGAGACATCAATGACACACAGCTCCCAAACTGGTTTTGCCCATCGTCATTCCCTCGCAGGTCTGTTAACCAGCACCCAGGTTATGGGTAGAGCAGGTTCTCTGTGGCAGCCTGCATCTCTGCAGCTGATGCTGAGGAACTACCTGGGGCTCTACCACACTGCCACAGCCAGGCACACAAGATTGCCCTTCTTACAGGGCCAAGAGGGCCAGTGAGGCCGGACCTCTGATGAGAGGCAGCCTCGTGTGGTAGTGAGAGAACAGATTTTGGAATTAGACAGACATGGGCTGAAATCGCAATTCCTGCATGTGACCATACTACCCTGAACGCACCTGATCTCGGATGCTAAGCAGGGTCAGGCCTGGTTAGTACTTGGATGGGAGACTGCTTGGGAATACCAGGTGGTGTAGGCTTTTTTTTTTTTTTTAAAAAAAACAAATCCTAATTCCCCCACCACCCACTATCTGACCATATTACTTCGTTCTTTGTGCTTCAGTTTAGGAGAATTACTGCAAAGATCAGTATGAGTATGTATTCAGGTTTACCCTCTCCGCAATTCTGAACATGACAAGAAATGATGCCTGGGGAAAGCGCTCATTAGCACAGCACCTGGCCCAACACGTGGTGAGAAGGTGCTCATCAGATATCGTCTTCTCTCCCTTTCTTGATGACCATCTTTCTGATGCCAAACAACTCACTTCTCTGCTCTAACCTTCATCCCAGGTAACAAAGGACTGTCGGGTAACGTAAAGGGTCAGGCCAAAGCTCCCAGGTTTCCAGTTCTCTATGGCCACCCTTCCCAGACAGCCTCCTCTGACCTTTTGCATGCTGTACCTTTGCTAGAATTCCTGGGATCAAGAAACCTCCAACCTCAGGCTTGGAGCAGTTAGTTCAGGTGTTGGGGGTGGAGAAGAGAAAAATGCTGGCATGTGAACTGGTTCACAGTGACCCCAGCTCACAAGCTGCATGGATAATTGCTATTTATCAACTCACTGGAAAAAATGACTACAATTACATTTCATACATCAACAAAAGGAAAAAATAAAGCCGCATTGGAATGTCTGAGTCACTCCTCAGAGCCTTTAAAGTACCCATTCATTATGACCCTTCTCAACATGTACCCTCCCTTGCAGCGACCTGCAAGCTCCCATCTGCCTGATGCTTGCCAGCCTGGCCAAAAGACCCTGCAGATCTACCAAGACTTTAGGGGCTTACAATAGACCACGAGGAGCTATTAAAGGAATCACCAAGGCCTGGAGGGTCATTCTTTTAGGAGCCGTTGTTTCAGACTCTGTTCTGAACTGTTGACTTGGGTGTGTCATTTACACATACTTACCAAAGTCAGGCTGAGTGAGAAGGAGTCATGGTCAACAAGGAGAATTTGCTGTCACTGGGGCCAGCATTTTTGCACAGATGTGAAATAATAGCTCCATGGTCAGTTTATTCAAAAATGAATCGCTTCATTTAGGAGAAGAGAGAGGAGGATTCAGCGGTGATCCCCGACTCCTGCCCCACTGAAACGCCGCACCTTTTCTGCCACCAGATGTGTGTCATCCAGTACCTGGTTTACCATCCATATGTGTCCTGAAAACTGGGTGTAAGTTAAATGCTGATCTCCACAATCGTATCTTAAATTCACAGGAATAGTAGTTTTAAAGCAGTTTGGGGGTCTTGCATCCCTTTGGGAATCTGATGGAAACTATGGATTTTCTCTCCACAAGAACCAACATAAGCTTACAGATTTCAGGGAGTCCACAGGCTCCCTTGAGAGGCAGGGCATCCCTGAAACCCAACTTGCACTAGACAGACTGGTTACAGAAGAAACCCTGGGGTGAATTTGTTTGTGACGGGTCCTTTGGTCCCAGGGATCCCTCCTAGCATGTCACCTCTTCTGTGTGTTTTTTAAGACTTCAACTTTGAAAGTAGGATTTGCTCAGTGGAAAAAGAAGCAGCTCAGACACGAGGCCTACAGGTCCCTGTCCCAGGTCAAAATGCCACCCCCACCCCCAGAGCTCCCCTTTCAGCTTACTTGGAGATCAGAACATTCTTTCCAAACCAGGAAACTGGATCAGGGCAACATCAGCACAAAGTGCACTGTCAGGGCCTGGTGGGTAACTTGGCCTCTCGTGGGTCACTCCTTATGCTACCAACACCAGGACTATCTTAGATGTCTCAGCCAAAACCATAATCCCTGTGCCCCCAAAGGGAATGCTGTCAGACAGCAAGGAATGACAGGTTTCCAGGATGAAAGTGTACGCCCTGTGCCACCCAGAGCTTCAAGAATCTTGGCTATCATCCATTCATGAACTTGGTCATCAAATCTGCGGGCCATAGTGGGCAGTGAGCAACAGGTCTGGGCTGGAGAAGGCTGTGTTTACACAGCCTTTTAACACCTGCCAATCTGTCTGTGAACTTTGGAAGACTCATTCACCACAGCAATATAGTAGTTATCAATTGGGACAATAAGAATTTCTTACATCTGTGTGCCTTTTTACCCTATATAAAGTGCTTATGCCGATACGGCATTCTCTTTTTTTTTATTGTGGAAAATATACATACAATTTACCATTTTAAGTATTTTTAAGTGTAAAATTTGGTGACATTAACTGCATTCACAATCTTGTGCAACCATCACCCCTATCCATTTCCAGAACTTCTTCATCATTCCAAACAGAAGTTCGGTTATTTCCTATCTCTCTGAATTTGCCTAACATAGGTAACTCATGTACGTGAAATCATACAATATTTGGACTTTTGTGTATGGTTCATTTCATTTAGTATAATGTGTTTGGGTTTATTCATGTTGTGGCACATATCGGAATTTCATTTCTCCTTATAGCTGCATAATATTCCATTGTATGTATAGACTACATTGTGTTTGTCTATTCATCTGTCAATGGGCATTTGGGTCATTTCCACCTTTTGGCTGTTGTAAATAATGCTGCTGTGCACACTGGTATCCAAGTATCTGTCTGAGTTTCTACTTTTCATTCTTTTGAGTAGGAGTGGAATTGCTGGATCTTGTGGTAATTTTATTGTATTTTCTTATTTATATTGTGATAAACAACTCCTATTTTATTACAACCATTTTAAACATAGAGACATTGAAACTCAGAAAAGTGCAGGAAATAATTCCCTCAATGAAGTTTGCTAACGTAGGGATTCCTGTGCCCAGGGTTGGGACTAGGGTGAGGCAAGTGAAACATCTAGGGTGCGGACTACAGGAGACCCCCTCTCAAGTTTGGGTGACCCCTTGCCATGGAGAATTTGTCTGCCAGCTGCAGTAGCGGTGCCAGGATCCACGATAGTTTGGGAGCCTATGAAAATGTTTTAACATATTTTATAATCAGAAGAAAGGAAATATAATCCAGCTTGAATTATATTTTGAATATTTGAATATTATTTTGAATATTACTTTGAATATTATTTTGAGTCTATATCAATGCAGTTCTAAAATATCATTTTGTGTGTATATGTATAGATATTTTTTAGATAAAGGGATCCACAAAGGCAATCGTGCCTAGGGCCACAAAAGTCATAATGGTTCCTGACCTGAAAGTGAGCATCCTAGGAAGAATGAGGTGGCCAGGGCACATGATTTAAGGAGGCTTTCATATTTAGGTTCCTGCAAGTACTGAGCCTGCACTGTCATGATCCCTAGAGTGAGTGCCTCCTTAAATGCTATGACCCAAGTGCCTGGCTCTCCTAATGCTAGGCCCGGCCCCACCTGCATCCTAACCAGGCTGGACTGTTACTCCTGGCACTCTGGGCAAAATCATCTTGGGCCACAGGTGCCTCCCTTGGCAGCATGTTGTGTGTCTCTAAGGGAAAGAGGCTGGGGGAAGTTCGCTTTAATCATCAAAAGGCGAGGTGTTTGCCCATAGGGTACCCTGGAGAGGCCTCGGTGAACCCCACCCCAGTCAGCCTACAGTAGTAATGCTTACACCACTTATGTCACCACATTGAGTTTGCACCATCTGTAGTTTTTCTTATTTTACTAGAAAGTCCGAATTGTAGTCATTCCCAAAGCGTTAGCTAATTCTGCAACCCATCAGGATCAGAGGAGGAAAGATTTCCTTTCTAAAGGTTTCCCTCTAGATTCAGACTTTGTCTTATATTTTCATCTCTTCAGAGCACCCAGCTCACCACTTCCTCATGCTTCTCTGCACCCACACACTTCACAGGGTGCTGTCCTTTTATACTCACTCCCACATGGAGATGGCATCTGGAGAAACAAGATTTACTTTACTTATTAATTAGTTCATTCAGCAAATCTTCATATAGTACCTACTAAATGCTCAGGTGCTGGGAGACAGGCGTGCACAGAACAATCCAAAATCCTTGCCTTCGTGGAGCTTACATTCTAGGAGGGAGAGAGCAATAATAAAAAATAAAGAAATCAGTGACAAGATTTATAATGGGCCTGATAGGGATAGGTAATGGAAAAATAAAGCAGAGGACAGGGGATGCTGGGTGGGGCTGGGAAGTGCAATTTTGGATCAGGCGGTCAGAGGAGGTCCCGTGGAGAAGATTACATTTTAGCAAAGACCTGAAGAGTGTGAGAGAATAAGTTCTGTGGATGTCTGGGATGTGCATTCCACGTGCCTGGCCAGGGTACATCACTGCTGTGTTCCTGTGGGTTGATTCTTCTTTGCAGAACCAAAGAGTCTCTGAATGTGAACTTTTAAAAACTGATCTACCCACCTCATGCCTTAAAAATCACCCATGACTCTAAAGAGTCAATGGGATGAAACTCAAATCCCTCCATTTGGCACACATGGCTCTTTACAACCTGACCACAACCTGTCCTCATCCCACTCTCCACACAGGGTGGCAGGCAGCCTGAGACAGCCCCCAGTGAGCCCCACCTCCTGCTATTCATGTCCTGGTATAAACCCCTCCTTTGAAGAGTCACTGCACCTGGTGATTTGCTTCTGCCATGTGAGTAAGGAAAAATCATGGGCTATCAATTCCGAGATTAGGTTGAAGAGAAATCACGGCTCCTGTCTTGCACACCTTCCCTCACCCTTCTTTGCTCTGAGGGAAGCCAGCTCCCATATTGTGAGCTGCTCTGCAGCGAGGCCAGGGTGGCGAGGAACTCAAAGGGACCTCAGGTCAAAACATGGCGAGGAGTTGAGGCCTCAGCCCAATAACCTGTGGGAAACTGAATCCGACCAAGCACCAACATGGGCAAGCTTGGAAGTGGATCTTTCCCTGGTTGAGCCTTCAGATGAGACCCCAGCCCTCGCTGGTGCTCTGACTGCAACCTTGTGATAGACTTTGAAGCAAAGGTGCCCAGCTAAGTTGTGCCCAAATTCCTGACCCAAAACTGAGATAACAAACATTTGTAATTTTAACAAGTTTTGGGATAACCTGCTATACAGTGATAAATAATTGATACAACACAACCTCACTAAGTGCCAGAAAACCACTCCAGAGTTTAGCACCACTCTAGATTCTTGACCAACATTTTCTCCAGGTCTGCCATCCAGCCTCACATTTTATTGTGCTTCCTGACCACCCAACTCTTCATCTCTCCCCCAAAAATATAGCAGATGCTACCAACTCTCTTCAGATTTCCAGCCCTCTGACTACCCACCCTCAGAAACGAAACTCCTCCCCAACATGCACACTCCCCTCAATCCCAGGAGATGACATCAGCAAAAAGATGAAAGTTATCAGATGGGAAGTCCCTTAACCTCTCAGCTCTAAAGGGACAAAGTTATCCATGTGTGCATGCAACCACTCATCTCTCTCTCCCATTGCAGTAGAGGACAAGTCCTTAAAGCTGATTCCAGCTCATCCTCCAACAACTGGATCTTATCCCATCTCCTTACATTTTCGATGATCCCTTTTTTCTTCCATATCTTCAACCCCTTCCTCTCCTTTCCAACAATCTTTGAAGTCACTCACTTCTCTCCCGTATTAACAAATATTTCCTTGATCCCAGAATCCCCTCCAGCAACTGCCGCCTGCTCTGACTTCCCTTTGCAACCAAACTCTTGCTGTGTCCTCTGCATTTCCTCCCTTTGCGTCCACTCCACTCTGGCTTTTGCCCTAAACACTCCACAAAAACACCTCTCTCCAAAGCCATCAATGTCCTAGAGACTGCTAAATCAAATAAACCTGTTTTACACCTCAGATCTGTTGACTTCCAGGAACATTTGAAACGTGACTGCTCTGGGCTTCCAGACTCTCCCAACGTCTCCTTTGTAAACTCTGTTGCCAACTCCTCTTCTCTACCCAACCGCCAATGCCAGGGCATCTCAGACTAGGTCCTAGGCCCTCTTCTACCCTCCCACGCCTCCCATGCAACTCTACATACAGTTTCCCTTTCCTAGGCAATCCCATCCACATCTCAAATAATATCTCTGCCTCTCCATCTTTAACTGCCAAATTTATACCCCGGATCCAGATATCTTTGAGCTCTAGCTTTTTTTTTTATTTTTGAGACGGAATCTCATTCTGTTATCCAGACTGGAGGGCAGTGGCGCCTCGGCTCACTGCAACCCCCGATTCCGGGGTTCAAGCAATTCCCCTGCCTTAGCCTACCTAGTAGCTGGGATTACAGGTGCACACCACCACGCCCAGCAAATTGTTGTATTTTTAGGAGAGACAGGGTTTCACCATATTGGTCAGGCTGGTCTTGAACTCCTGACCTCAGGTGATCCACCTACCTCAGCCTATCAAAGTGCTGGGATTATAGGAGTGGACCACCACGCCCTGCTTAAGTTCCAGATCTATATATTAAACTGCCTGCTATCCACTTAGACAGCTCATAAGCACCTTAGATCCAACATGTCCAAACTTGAATTCATGTCATGCACCTCACAATTGGTATTTCCCCAATGTTTTATTTCTCAGAGAATTGCCCAAAACCAAAATCAGGCAGTTCCTGGTTACTACTATACATCTGCTCCTAAAAGTATCCAGCATTTGCCCTCTGTCTCCAACACTGCTTCTCCAGGCCAAACCGCCATCTTCTGTGACCTGGAATAGACTAACATCACCATGAGTCTCCTCCTCCTTCTCCTCTTTCTCTTTCTCCTCCTCTTTTTTCTTCTTTTTCTTCTCTTTCTCCTTCTTCTCCTACCCCTTCTCCTTTTCTTCCTTCTTTTTCTTTAAAGCAATATTCCTCTAACCGAAGGCTTCTCAACCCTTGGATATACATTTAAGACACCTGCAGAACTTTTTTAAAAATTACCAGTACTAAAGCTTTATTCCAAACCAACGAAAGCAGAATCTCTGGGAGTAGGCTCCAATCACCCTTATTACAAGTTCCCCAGGTAATTCTAATGTGCTGCTAGGATTAAGAATCACTCCTCTAACTGGCCTCATCACATCCATGATTGTTCCACTCCATTTTCCACGCAACAGCCAGAGGGGTCTTCTTCACAGGGCAAATCTCACTGCATCCCTCCCCTTTCTCTTAGAATAAAGGTCAAAGCCTTCTGGCCCTCCACCATCTCCCCTGCCTGCCTCCTTTAAGTCTGGCTGCGCTATTGATTCTGAACTACTTTCAGATACTCTGGACTGTGTCCCTTCTGCATCAGGCCCATTCACATGCTGTTTCCTCTTCCTGGAAGAAGACAGCTGAGCTGCCTCCTCCTCAGGCAGAACTCTCCTGATGATCCGCAGATCCTCTCACCCCATTCATGCTTCCATAGCTCCTTCTTCTCCCCCTCCACAGGCTTGGCACAATTGTCAATATACAACTACCTGTGTGATTTTTGTTTGTTTCATTTCCCTTTTCTAGAGAAAAAGATAAGAATTGTCTGCCTTGTTCTTTTCTGCATTTCTGGAACCTCACCTAAAACAATTACTTAGAACATATTGGGTATTTAACAAAATTTTACGGAATGACAATGAACACACACACATTCCTCCTACCCCAAAGCGTGGCCTGTTTTTCCTTCTACGGTACCTGGAATGCACCAACCCCGTCTACAACCTCTCCACTTTTCCCCTTGTCAAACTCCTACTTCTCCTTCATGACCCAGTTTAAAAAGCCCTTCTCGGCTGGGCGCGGTGGCTCACGCCTGTAATCCCAGCACTTTGGGAGGCCGAGGCGGACAGATCACAAGGTCAAGAGATCAAGACCATCCTGCCCAACATGGTGAAACCCCATCTCTACTAAAAGTACAAAAAAAATTAGCCAGGTGTGGTGGTACGTGCCTGTTGTCCCAGCTACTAGGGAGGCTGAGGCAGAATTGCTTGAAAACGGAAAACAGAAGTTGCAGTGAGCCGGGACTGCACCACTGCACTCCAGCCTGGCAACAGAGCGAGACTCTATCTCAAAAAAAAAAAAAAAAAAAAAAAAAGCCTGTCTTCACAGTTCCTTCCTGCCTCGCTCAGGCAGAGCTCATCTCTCCTCTGTGAGCCTCCTTTCTTAGTAGTTTAGTTTCTTGTTTGTGAACTGTCTTCCTGATGCTGCTGGACTTCATGATCATCCTTCTTCTAGAGTAGATAACTTACTTACTGGATGAAAGACCAAAGAAATGAGTCAGGGAGGATCCCATCACTGTCAAGTCAAGCTGTTTTCCTCGGGGAGTCTGACGCTGCTTTTAGGCTCCAATTGAGAACCACCAAATTGCTCAAAGGCCAGCGGGCCAGACAGTGGGGATCCCATTGTAACTCCAGAGTATTGGACACACATACGGATTGCCCCACAACATATGAGCTAATCTCCTGGGTCACACACAAAGTCCTTGTGCTGCACCCCTAAGGCTAACCAGAGCGTTTTTCCCTCTGGGCCTCTGAAAACAGGTCTGGAAGAGTTCTTTGATGCAGGCTGTTGGGTGAGCTTCTAAAGTGGGGAAGGCCATGGAACTCTGCTCCTGGGGTGGTGTGGGGGCAGAAAGGAAGGCCACCTCAGCCCTGACACCCCTCCCCATCACTGTCAAATCGAGCTGTTTTCCTGCGGGAGCCTGATCTTGCTTTGAGGCTCCAATTTGGAACCACCAAATTGTTCAAAGGGCAGCAGGTCTTCATTCCAAACTGAGGGTGGTGGGAGAGACCAAGGCCAGGATGGAATATGAAGAGTCTGCCGCAGGGCTGGGGCCATGTGGAAGAGATGCTTCATGGCAGGCTCCAGCTGCCCCAAGACAGGAGCTCCTGGCATTTTCCATACCTGATCTGGCTGACTGCTAACCTAGCTGGCAGCTTTCTCTTTCCCCAGCTGCTCAGCCTCAGGAGGGGCCTCCACCCTCAGAGCTGCCCTAGACACCAGCAGGTCCCGGCCCCAGCAGCTGGGCGGGAGGCCCGCTGTGTTGGTTCACGTCTGCTGACCAAGTGGAGAGAAGCAGAAGCAGGCCTGGGCAGGGCAGGAGGAAGCCATCTGGGGAAATGCAGCAAGGCCCCTCTGCGAGCCCCACCCTGCCTACCCTCAGGCCCACCTTCCCTTTCCTGGACCAAATCCACTGCCTGAGTGACATGCGTGGAACGGGGTGGGAGAGAGACAGTCTTTGGAGAAAGACCACCTGCCATGTGTTAGAAACAGTGCTGGGGATGACCAAGAAACACCTCTTCCAGGTTACAGAGATGGAGCAAGGTTGCCACCGTGGGTGATAATAGTAGTAATAGCGGCTGATATTTATTGACCTTTCCTAAGTAGCAGGTCAAGAACTTTACAGAAATTGTCCTGTTGGAGGACCTAGCACTGTCATTGAAAGAGACTGAATTCTTGCTCTTTGCCCCTACAACTTTTCAGATGTTTTCAGAGAGCCAGCTGTGTGCACCATAGATGAGACGCCTCTCCTGGACCACCCACTCCCTCTCAGCCTCACTTGCTTTGGGGCCCCAGGGTGCTGGTTGCGCTCCAGCTGTGCCTGAGTGATCAGCTCAGCAGCAGCTCAGGCAGCAAAGCCCTCATGTCACACCAGCACTGCACACCTCTCCTTCCTGCCTTGGGGCTACCTAGTCTCTAAGGTATGAGACACGACTGATGTTCCTCATATGTAGAGTTCCGAAGGGTGAGATCAGCAGACCTTGATCAATGGCAGACAGGAGACAGTGGACACATTCTGTCCCATTCCTCCCCACTGGCCAGGCTGGCCTGAGGCTCAGAGGTTCATACAACCTCTTAGAAGACAGCCCTGCAACATCCAGCAACCAGCGTATCCAGTGTGAGTGGTGCTCTACCTGACAGCACGCTCATAAGGGCTCTCCCAGCTTCCTGCCTCACTCCCCTCTTCCTTTGCTTTTACTTTCCAAGCATTGCACACCCTTTAATAAGGCAGTAGCATACTTGTGCCTCAGGGTACCCAGGCTAAGACAGGCCAGTGGAGAAACAGATATGGGAACAGATATTAATGTGCATGATTTACGTGAAGGGGAAAAATAAAGATTGCTGGCGAACTGCAGGATGAAGATGATCAGTTTTGTTCTGTGATAAGAGGGAACTGTGATTTGTAGGGACTAACCATACAGCTGGCCGGAGGGCAGAAGTGAGAAAATGAGGCTGGAGACAGAGGGTCTGGTTAGTAGCTGTGGCACTGTAGTCTGCATGGAGCTGGGGCTACTCAGGCACTTTCGGGGTCCTTGTCCAGTGGCCCAGTTGGGGTAACTGCTCCTTTCTGGAAGAAACAGTGGGAGAAGGAAAGAAAAGAGGCCCCCAGCTTGGAGCCTCATTCATCTTTGACCTAAATACCCCTGCCCCGTTACATCTGGGTGTCCCTGGTCCCCTCCAGCCACAATCAGTCACCTAAATGGAGAGTTCCAGGTTTCGTCAGGTGTGGGGGACCGGGGGGCTTGAGTTCAAGACCAGCCAGACCAACATGGAGAAACCTCGTCTCTACTTAAAAATACAAAATTAGCCGGGTGTGGTGGCACATGCCTGTAATTCCAGCCACTCGGGAGGCTGAGGCAGGAGAACTGTTTGAACCCGGGAGGCGGAGGTTGTGGTGAGCTGAGATCACACTGCTGCACTCCAGCTTGGGCAACAAGAGCGAAATTCCACCTCAAAAAAAAAAAAAGTCACAATTCATCTTCAACATATAGTGTGGCAATTCATTTGTAACATCAGAACCTTACAGTATACACTTGGATTTACACCTGCCCTTTCTGGCCTTTGAGCTATTCTTGGTAACCATTTCACTTATACATATAAACCTTACAATACATTGTTATTATTTTTGTTTTTAATTATCAATTGCCTTTTTATTTATTTATTTATTTTTGAGACGGAGTTTCACTCTTCTTACCCAGGCTGGAGTGCAATGGCGCAATCTCGGCTCACCGCAACCTCTGCCTCCTGGGTTCAGGCAATTCTCCTGCCTCAGCCTCCTGAGTAGCTGGGACTACAGGCACGTGCCACCATGCCCAGCTAATTTTTTGCATTTTTTAGTAGAGACGGGGTTTCACCATGTTGACCAGGATGGTCTCGATCTCTTGACCTCGTGATACACCCACCTCTGCCTCCTAAAAGGGTGGGATTACAGGCTTGAGCCACCGCCCCTGGCCTATCAATTGCCTTTTAAGGACTTTTAAAAATAAATTTGTTCTTAATATTTACCACATATTGATTATTGACAATCTCTTCATTCTCTTATGTAGAACAAAACTTCTATTTGATTTTATTTTCTTTCTGTCCAAAAGTTCACCTTTAACTTTCTTGTAGGATTAGTGATAAATTCTTTTAACTTTTGTATGTCTAAAATAATCTTTAGTTCATCTTCTTTTTATGCAAGATATTTGGCTGTCTATAGAGTTCTAGGTTCACAGTGTTGTCTTTCAGTTCATTAAAGAAGTGGTCAACTGGTTTTTGGATTGCATTGTTTCCAACAATAAGTCTGCTGTTATTCTCTTTGCTCTTCATGCCTCTGTCCTGGCTGCTTTTAAGGTTTTTCTCCTGATCTCTGTTCTTAAGCAATTTGATTATGTACATCGTGTAGTTTTCTTCATGTTTCTTGTGCTTAGGGCCCATCAAGCTTCCTAAACATTTGTATCAAATTAGAAAAAAGTATTCAACTATTATTTCTTCTCTTTATCTCTCTATTCTTTTTGGGAGGATCACAAAAAGAATTATTATATATTATTATATATAAGCTGTATATTATATTCGCTTTCTTGAAGTTGTTCTACAGCTGACTGATGCTCTTTACTTTTTTCATTGGTCTGCATCTGTAGTGTCCATTCTATTCTTTTTTTTTTTTTTTTTTTTTTTGAGACGGAGTTTCGCTCTTGTTACCTAGGCTGGAGTGCAATGGCGCGATCTCGGCTCACCGCAACCTCCGCCTCCTGGGTTCAAGCAATTCTCCTGCCTCAGCCTCCTGAGTAGCTGGGATTACAGGCACGCACCACCATGCCCAGCTAATGTTTTGTATTTTTAGTAGAGACGGGGTTTCACCATGTTGACCAGGATGGTTGCGATCTCTCAACCTCGTGATCCACTCGCCTCGGCCTCCCAAAGGGTTGGGATTACAGGCTTGAGCTACCGCACCCAGCCATGTGTCCAGTCTATTCTTATTCCCGTCTAGTGTGTTTTTCCATCTCAGACGTTTTCCAGTTTTTGTTTGTTTGTTTTAATCTCTAGAAGTTTGATTTAGGCCTTCTCTTTAAATATCTACCACATTTCTCCTTAATATGCTCATGCTTTCCTCTGTCTTCTCAAATATACGGAGTATATTTACCTCATTTAAAATACTGTTCTTGTCTATTCACCTGTGTCATTTCTGTATCAATTTCTTTTGATTGATTTTTCTTCTCATTATGTTGTTTTCCTAGTTCTTTGATGCCTGATAATTTTTTATTGGATGCCAGATTACTGCTGAATGCTAGGTTTATTACTTTTGAGTTTTATTCTGGGACTCAAGCTACTTGGAAACAACTTGACCTTTCAAGACTTGCTTTTTTAACATGGGTCTAAGCAATCTTTAATCTAGGGCCAATTTTTCCCATTGCTGGTTCAGGCAGTAAGGTGCCATCCATGATTTTTAAGCAAGAGAGAGACATGACAGAATTTGCACTTAAGAAACCCACTCTGGAAGCATGAAGAAAACAGAGGGAAGAGATGGGGAAGACAGAGAGAGACGCAGGGCAGAGCGCATTGCTGATTCAGCCCAGGTAGTGAAGAAGACAGGAGCTCAGGTTGCAGCCACTGTAGGGGTCTGAAATACCAGGATTGGAATCAACGGTGCTTGGTGTGGGTAGAGTGAAAGGGAGAAAGGTGAGTCTGAAATAAGCTGAGATTTCCTCATTTCTGGTGGGTTCAGAGGAAACGAAATCCCATAGGAAGCCATTAATAGGGCTGCCAGAGGCCAGAAGTTTCTAATCCCCCTTTTGTGAGTCTCTCTGTCACTACCAGGGGGCTGATGGCAGGAAGAAGAAAAGTCAGGACCACACAACCTGGCACTGCCCCTCTGGGTATCTGTGGGCCTTGTTTTCTGCTAGCTCAAAAGAATGCCAGTGTCCAAGATCCTGAGCATCGACGATTTCTCCTGCTTAAGACATCACAGACTTCCTTCCGTTCAAGGAAAAAATTTCTCTCTGTAAGTGTACCATCTGGTGCCTGGTAGAGCCTGGCAAATTAGAGTCTTTTATAGCACTGTGTTTTTATAATGTGACAAAACTACATTAATATCTCCAGTGCTGCAATTATATTAGTCCAGGATCCAGTCTCTCTCTCTCTAATGAAACAGTGCTGATGAAGAATTTCGTTCACAGAATGTTGACATGGCCTCCCCAGTTCTCACTGAGCTAGCCAGAGAAATTTCCCCTAGGCCCACGGAGTCTATGTTTAGTTTCAATCTGTGATCCATCTTCCACCTCATTTCAGAAGAAAATGTTCCTTCATATGCTACCTATCATATCGTTTCCCCTTTTCTTTGATGCAGCAATGTGTTTTCAGCAGGCGATCCAAGAACGTTAATCAAGTGTACAGTTAAAACCATGACCTTCAGGTTTAAAATGCACATTCTCCACACCAGGGTAAAGAAAGAGTTAAGTAAAAAAAAAAAAACAAAAAAAGCAAAAAAAAAAAAAAAAAAGGAAAGTTTGGCAAGTGAGACTCATTCACTTCCTCTCTCTCTCCTCTCCTGGTTGTGAATTTGACCAAGAGTAAACTAAGTGTCTCCCATTAGCCCGTCCAAGTAAAAGAGCATCACTGCCCTGCTTCCAAGGGCCCAGGAAAGCCGTGAACTTGGGTTACTTGCAGGGGCTATTGTTTCCTTTGGAATAAAAAATGTTTGAGGCTCAAATCTGACAGCTGAAGAAAAAGGAAATTATGAAGGTAGTATCACAGTTTATACACTTTGTGAGTTTGGAGGGTGTTCTCTCATTTCCTCTATTTTCTGTGTGTCTTTCACACATGCATGCATATTGAAATAAGCCAGCCTAAATATATTGGCAAAGTCACACTCGGGGTGCGTTGTTGTTCTTAATTAAAGCCATTAGAAAACAAAATACCAAAAACATTAGCTGATGATAACAGAGCTCCTCCTCAATATTAACCTCTCCGCTGTTTTAAAGGAAAAACAAAATGTGAAGCAAAGGGTTGAATTATTTGCACAGTTAACGTCACACAAATTATCTGAAAAAATGTAGGCCCTAAATCTGCCTTCCAAAACTGGGAAAATGCTAACTATGGTCTCTGTCTCCAAATAGGCAGCTTTTAAATGATCCTAAATACCAAAACATGCCCAGGCTATATTTCTTCAGCACTGAAACTGAAATTTCCAACACAACAAACCTCAAAACATTTGGTTTCTAGCAGTGCCTGGATATGTCCAAGCCTGATTTTGCACAAGTCTAGGGTAAACTAACAGAGGAATCCAGGAGGAGCAATCAGTTGGTTGGGAAGGGGGAAGAGGGTAATTGGTGAGGATAGAAGAGGCGTGAAGTAAAACAAAATTTGAATGATAGCCTAAAAAAATAGTCTCCTAAAGGGTTAGAAAGAGACAATATAGTATTAAAAGTTATTTTTCAGAAAAAAAAATAAAATTATGATTCACATACAGTTATAAAAATGTACACATTAAAGAATTTATTTACTCTTGATAAAAAGAAACCAGGCAGATGTTCAAAGAAAAAGTCAAAAACACACAAATTCATATTGAGTAAAAGAATGCAGAGATGAATTGCAAATGGAGATTAAATTGCTCCCTCACCCCTTGCCAAAAGGGAGGAAGTCAATTAAATCACTATCAGACAAGACAGAATTTACATATTTATCAGTTACTTCCAATTTATAGAGCCTTGCAAAATAGCTCAAAGACAATGAGCAGTAGAATCTGATAGCCATGAAGGCTTTGCTATAGACAATTCGTAGTTTTCCACTGAAACCTTTTTTTTTTTTTTTTTTTTTTTTCTGGAGAGGAAGTCTGGCTCTGTTGCCCAGGCTGGAGTGCAGTGGCAGGATCTCAGCTCACTCCAACCTCTGCCTCCCGGGTTCAAGCGATTCTCTTGCCTCAACTTCCTGAGTAGCCGTGATTACAGATGCCTGCCACCATGCCTAGCTAATTTTTGTATTTTTAGTAGAAATGGGGTTTCACGCTGTGGCTCAAGCCTGTAATCCCAGCACTTTGGGAGGCCGAGGCGGGTGGATCACGAGGTCGACAGATGGAGACCATCCTGGTCAACATGGTGAAACCCCGTCTCTACTAAAAATACAAAAAATTAGCTGGGCATGGTGGCACGTGCCTGTAATCCCAGCTACTCAGGAGGCTGAGGCAGGAGAATTGCCTGAACCCAGGAGGCGGAGGTTGCGGTGAGCCGAGATCGCGCCATTGCGCTCCAGCCTGGGTAACAAGAGCAAAAACTCTGTCTCAAGAAAAAAAAAAAAGAAATGGGGTTTCACCATGTTGGCCAGGCTGGTCTCGAACTCCTGCCCTCAAGTCATCCACCCACCTTGGCCTCCCAAAGTGCTGGGATTACAGGCATGAGCCACAGCACCCAGCCACACAATTTTTTTCTACAGCATTTGTAAAATGTTAAGGGGAAGCTGGGTTCTTGGGCTGGGAGGGGTGCATGTCCCCTCCCACAGAGGACAATATCACGGAGAGGTGAAGGTGGAGGGTGTTGCCAAGGATGTCCAAAGCAAGTGCTGGGCAGATTGCAGTACACAGCCTACTAATTTTATTATCTATTTAATTTGGTCACTTCACACACACCCTAGCACAAATGTAGGATTAGAATATGAAAGTTAGGATCACTCAGCTATTCTTAAAGCTCATGATCCTAGTGGCTATCACTAGTTCAGCTGCAAAAGATCCAACACTCACCCCCATCCATGCATGCAAATGTTATGTGCCTAAAGAAACTGCATTTTCCTGGGGATAGTTCTAGAATGTTCATGACATAGGTGTCCTATGCCTCTACGTTATACAAAATACACATCTAAATCTAGTTATAATGAACATAATTGAAATATGGCTACCTCCATAGAATTTTTAAAGGGCTTTTTTTTTTTTTGAAGGAAACATTTTAATTGCCCACATCACTTAAATTAAAAGAAGAAAAGGCTAAGAAATTTGAACAATGCATTCTTTTTCCACCCTGCAACAAGCGGAGGCATTTCAAATCATTCCCAGTTCTTTCTAAAGTGTACCACTGCAGCATCCAAGAATTGAAAGGCTGTCAGAGGCCTTCAGTAGTGAGAATGTGAGGACCAGGAATATGGCTCACTCCCTGAATTTCTTGTGTTTCTCTTTCTATTCCCTCTCCATCTCCCACCCTAGTCCCTCTCCATCTCTCACTCAAGCAACAGAGGCAACACTAGGGGCCGTATGGGATGGGACATAGAGGGAGTATAAGGAAAGCCCTCCTTCCTCTCAGCCAACTGGCAAGGGAGGTCTACATGACAATGGAAATCAGACCTAAGGCTGAGACCTGAGACTGAACCACAGGTCTTGTGGTCAAGAAGACAGACTCCCAGCTTACCAAGTACACCTGTTCCTCATCAAAGATCATCAGATCAGCCCAAAGTTCTGTGTGAGGTCAGACCTGGAGCTTGGCATTTAAGATAAGGGCTAGTCTACAAACAAACCACAGGCAGCTCCCATCTAACACAGGCAAGTTAGGGACAGGGCTAACCAGGAACCAACCTGGGGTAGCACGTGTTCCTGGAGCAGAGGGAGCAAGTATGGAAGGAGCTAACAATTATGTTCTGAGTACTCTTCTTCTCGGGGGAGACACCACGTGTACCCTGCTACAAGGCCACTCTCTGCTTTAGGTACAAACTTGGCATTAAAATGTACCCAGCATTACAATATCATACAGAATGTCTCTCAAAACCTATACGTGAAATGTACCACCCAAGGCTAGGCAGGGTGGCTCACGCCTATAATCCCAGCACTGTGGGAGGCCAAGGTGGGCAGATTGCCTGAGGTCAGGAGTTTGAGACCAGCCTGGCCTACATGGCATAACCCTGTCCCTACTAAAAATACAAAAATTAGCTGGGTGTGGTGGCAGGCACCTGTAATCCAAGCTACTTGGGAGGCTGAGGTAGGAAAATTGCTTGAACTCCGGAGATGGAGTTTGCAATGAGCCGAGATCACACCACTGCACTCCAGCCCCGGAGACAGACAGAGTCCACCTCAAAAAAAAAAAAAAAAAAAATTACACCACAAAGAGTGAGTCCTAATGTAAATATAGACTCCAGTTAATAAAAATGTATCTATTTTGGTTTATCAAGTGTAACAAACACAAATGAACCATTCTCATGTAAGAGGTTAATAATAAGGGAAACTAGTGGGGAAGAGGGATATTGCTATTTATGTTTTCTTCTCAATTTTTCATAAACCTAAAACTACTCTTGAAAAATAGTCTATTAATTAAAATTTAAAAGTACGTCTCAGCCCAGGTGGCTTACACCTGTAATCCCAGCACTTTGGGAGGCTGAAGTGGACAGATCACTTGAGCACAATAATTCAAGACCAGCCTGGGCAACATTGTAAGACCCTGTCTCTACAAAAACATACAAAAATTAGCTGGGCGTGGTGGTGCACCTGTAGTCTCAGCTATTCAGGAGACTGAGGTAGGAGGATCACCAGAGCTTGGGAGACTGAGGCTGCAGTGAGCCATGGTTACACCACTGCACTCCAGCCTGGGTAACAAAGTGAGATCCTGTCTCAAAAAAGAAAAAGGGTACACTTAGGATCCTCTCAGAGTCTCTGGACTGGGTACTTAGTGGCTGCTACCACCAGGTGAGACACGGAGGACAGAGAAAGGGCAAAGTTTGAGGGAAGAGGATAATAAAAGGAACATGTGGGCCAGGAGCAGTGGCTCACATCTGTAATCGCAACACTTTGGGAGGCCAGTGGGGGCAGATTACTCAAGGTCAAGAGTTCAAGACCAGCCTGGCCAACATGCGAAACCCCGTCTCTACCAAAAATACAAAAATTAGGCCAGGCACAGTGGCTCACGCCTGTAATCCCATCACTTTGAGAGGCCGAGGAGGGGCAGATCACCTGAGGTCAGGAGTTCACGACCAGCCTATTCAACATGATGAAACCGCATCTCTACTAAAAATACAAAAATCAGCCTGGTGTGGTAGCAGACACCTGTAACCCCAGCTACTTGTGTGGTAGCAGACACCTGTAACCCCAGCTACTTGGAAGTCTGAGGCAGGAGAATTGCTTGAACCCGGAGGCAGAGGTTGCAGTGAGCTGAGATCCCGCCACTGCACTCCAGCCTGGGTGACAAGAGCGAGACTCTGTCTCAAAAAATATATATACACAAAAATTATCCCAGCGTGGTGGTGGACGCCTGCAATCCCAGCTATTAAGCAGGCTGAGGCACATGAATCACTTGAACCTGGGAAGTGGAGATTGCTATGAGCTGATGTCACGCCACTGCACTCCATCCTGGGTAACAGAGCGAGACTCCATCTCAAAAAAAAAAAAGAAAGGAGGTTTGGCCACAGTGAATCCAGGGAGTATAAAGGAAACACAGAAAGATGTATCTTCTAGACAGGACAGAAGAGCTCAGAATTCAGGCTGCAAATACATGATGGGAGTCATCAATGTACAAAACCATTGAACACCAAATATGGATGAGAGTTTTCTCTCTGGCAGCTGTGAGGAGTCGGGATGACCACACGCAGTGCCGCCTCCCTTGCTCCTGAGCACTCAGCGCAGGGCAACTGACAGTAAGTAGGACTGGGGGACACAAAGCCTCCCCCGCCACGGGACTTGCTGCTGCAGACCTTGCCTTCTTGTGGAACACTGTGGTCCATGTCGGTGAGGGAGATGCTCTGATTCATCATCCACAGGGTTGTAGTGTTTTAATGCTGTAATCCAATGACTGTATTTTTTGTCCATATTAGGCTGAGAGTAGGGGCATCCTCCAGGGCTGTGTAAACCATCAGTGGCCGATTCATTTGCACCTGCCACATTATCCACTGATGACTTCAATCAGCTAAGGCAGCCAAGCAAAAAAGAGGCACTATGTGGGCCAAACGTTGAGTCACCTACATATCTGCCCTCTGAATACACAAAAATGCCCCCACTGTGTATTCTGAGTAATTTCTGCACCAAGTTCCCAGGCAAACTTCCGCCTGAGCTTCCTCCTCCGCTCTTCCCTTCCCCAGGCACTGAGCCCTGCCCACTCGTGGCATCTCAGGCTTAAGGGTCAAATCATCCACTCTCAGAGCTTAAAGGATATAAATAGAGGAGGGAAGCAGTGAGACTTGATTTGTAACAGCCCTAGTTATGGAGCTAGAAGATCTGGGTTCAGATCCCAGCCGGGGTTCCTTAGTTGTACGGTAGGTCTTATCTTTCTGAGCTTACAGTTCTTCAGCCGTAAAATGGAGATGATTATATTAACCACTGCTAATGATCTTTTGACAATTGAAATAATGTATTTTTCAAGGGCCTATCATAGACTAAGAGCTAACATTTTTGAGTGTTTACATTTTATCAGATCCTTTTCCAGATCATATACACATTTGTTAACTCATTTCATCTTTATAACACCCTATGATCATCCTAAGGCACAATTATCTTTATTTTTTAAGTGAAGAAACTAAGCTACAATGAAGTTAAGTAACCTGTTCAAGGCCCAAGAACTAGAAAGTGGGAGAAACACAATTTTCTGCCACTCAAAAGTGGGCTGACCCTCTTCATGTTTACATCAGGGGTTCTCAGAATGTGGTCTTCAGTCCAGCAGCAGTAGCAGCAGCTGCAGAAACTTGTTAGAAATGATCTCAGGACCCACCCAGAACTACAGACTCAGAAATTCCAGGGGTGGGCAGTGGCAAACTGGATCGCAAGCCCCCCAGGTGATTGTGATGTTCAGTTGAGCTCGAGAACCGCTGACCTAAACTATTCCTTCTACCTCCATGGCATATGAACAACTGAACAAATGAGGCCCCTTTTCCTCCCAACATCCACTATGTATCAGGCACTTTGTGTGTTACTGTCATTTAATTCTCACAAGAAAGCCTTTTTATTTTTAATTTTTATTGAGACATGGTCTCAATCTGTTGCCCAGCCTGGTCTCGAACACCTGGGCTGAAGCAATTCTCTTGCCTTGGCTTCCCAAAGTGCTGGGATTACAGGCATGAGCCACCATGTCCAACCAAACAAGAAACTTTAGAGATTGGTTTTCGCATCCCCATTCTATAGGCAGGAGACCCAGACAGGGAGAGGGAAGTGTGGGCCCTTGTACAGGCCAAACAGCTAGTAATGTTCCACTCCAGTGTCGCACTCCCCGTGTCCCAACACACAAGGCATTCCTCACAGTTGGCTGTGCTCTGTTGTCGCTGGGGAAGTACAACCGCACCTGGGCTCCTCGGTTCCCACACCGGGAGTCAAACGCAGGCCGCGGTGAGCGTGCAGAATCCTAACCACGAGACCACCAGGGACGCGGGATCTGTAGCCCGCTGTTAGGTTCCTGGCCTTCCTAACGCAGAAGAATGGGAAAAGTGGCTCTGGAGGTGCGGTGAGTTTTACAGCTGGAATAAAACTTGTGGAGCCAAAGAGTAGGCAAAATGCAGTTTATTAGGTAGAGTGAAAGGACAGCTCCCATGCTTTCGCGGGAGGGGATCTGGAGTGGAATCCGTTCAGGCAGGGGGGGCTGGAGATTTGACTCTTGAGTTATTCCCGCCCCATTCATGTTCTCATCCAATGAGAGGAGTTCTTTTAAGCTTCCTCGGGATTGATTGATCTTTAACTCTGTTACCGGATTGGCGACTTGTTTTATAACCCTGAGTCACAGAGCCCTCTCCTCCAAGAGCCAGTGTGGGAAATTCGGAGACAAAGAGCCCTACCTGGCGCCAGTAGGGAAACTGAACAAAGAGCCCTACCTGGCCCTCGGGTGGGAAACTGAACAAAGAGCCCTACCTGGCCCTCGGGTGGGAAACTGAACAAGGAGCCCTACCTGGCCCTCGGGTGGGAAACTGAACAAAGAGCCCTACCTGGCCCTTGGGTGGGAAACCGAAACCCAACCAAGAGTTTTACCTGGCCCCAGGCAGGAAACCAAGCAGAGCCCGACCTGGCCCCAGGTGGGAAACTGAACAAAGAGCCCAACCTGGCCCCAGGTGGGAAACCGAACAAAGAACCTGAGCTGTCTGAGACAGGAAAACCAGAGACCCTGGGAAGTCCCTCTAAAACAGTCCCACACTGTCGTCCCCAGATCTCTGACTCACTCCCTTACTCCATTCCCCAGCGTGGCCCCTGGGCCTCTGCAGGCCTCGTACCACCGCTACTGGCTGGGAGGTCAGTCCTGGCTCTAGTCCCCAACCCCCTGGCTTAGGGCTGTAACCCCAAGTCAGCTTTATTCAAGCTGCTCCGTGATCTGCTCTAGGGCAAGCACCAGAGATGACTCCCATGACAACCCCTTCACCACATACTCCCTCTAGACCAAGGAGCTTAATCTGGTGTCCATTTAGTTTGGGCTGTCTCGTAAGTTCTCCAGCCCCTTTAGTGTCTTGAGCTTGCCTTTTTGGGGTCAATCCCTTTAAGTTGTGGAGAAATGCCCCTGGGCCCCAGACCCCAGCAAGGTCCCCATGTCCCCTTTCAGACAGTTTCAGACTTCTGGTCACCCAACCCCATCACTCGTCACAGTCAACACTTACTGGCACTTTCTCTACTCCTCACCCACAACGCGGATTCCCACCTATTCTCTGACTCCCTCAGGAAATTGGGTGCCTGAAACCCTGCCCCTGAGTCCATCGGTATCTCAAACCTCTCTCCGTCTTCTAGAAAGGATCCCTTTGCCCAAGAGTTAAGGCAGATATCCTCTGGGTCTCAGAAGATCCTGCCGGGTCATGAGCTCAACCAGAGGTTTCATGTACTAGGGAAACAGGAAAAGCACCCCTGCCTGCCGCTGTGAGCCCCAGGGCCTGGAGAGGTCTTTGCCCCCATGCCCTTCCCTTTCACACACTATGCTGCTGGCCTTGGTCCTCTCTGCAGTGGGACTTCAGCAGTGGTCCCCTTAGGGGCCCCCCAGCCTGATAACTCGAATATTCTCTGTGGATCCAGAGTCAAGGCTGGATCTGCATACAGGAAGGTCAAGGCCTCAGAAATGTGTGCTGTAGCGCTCTGTCAGGTGGCCTGAGGGCCAACCAGAATGAAATTTATCAGGAACATCTTGCAGCTGTTAGCAGATACCTGGGTCATTGCCTGCCACACTGCAGAGGGATAGGAGGGAGGTCTTAAGTTACCCCCCATGATGTTCCTGGAGAGGGATGTAAGGAAGGAACAAGCTCTTCGCCCGAAGCCATGCAAGTTAGAATCCAGACTCTGTGGGGCCCTGCCCTCTGGACACACTGTCTCTGATCAGTCTTGTCTGGGAGCTGGAGTGCCCAGGTGAGGCCAGGGCACTTCCAAGGGGAAGGCTTGGCTGCCTGCCCATGAACCTGGGCCTGTGGCTCCTGCAGCCTGAAGGCAAAGAGGGATGGGGAAGGGCACAGGCTTCAGAGGCACACGGACTTGAGTTCGAAGCCTGATTCAGCCCTTTTCCTTGCTTGGGAATTGGGCAAGTCACATAATCTCTCAGGTCACCATTATGCCACCAGGATATAGGGGAGAAACATCTGTTATATAACATTGTTTCAAGGACAAAATATTTCATGTGTACAGTATTTCATGTGTGTACTGTGGCTCACACACCTCCCTGTATTTCCTGTGTACAGTATTTCATGTGTGTACTGTGACTCACACACCTCCCTGTATTTCCTATGTACAGTATTTCATGTGTGTACTGTGGCTCACACACCTCCCTATATTTCCTGTGTACAGTATTTCATGTGTGTACTGTGGCTCACACACCTCCCTGTATTTCCTGTGTACAGTATTTCATGTGTGTACTGTGGCTCACACACTCGCCTCCCTATATTTTATGTGTACAGTATTTTGTGTGTGTGCTGTTGCTTACACACTCACCTCCTTTGCCCTTAACTTCCCCACTCTTGCATTTATATTCTCCTCTTTACTTCACCCCTACCCTCGTTTGCGTTGATTCTAATCACTAAAGAAAGAAGGGAGCTCACAACAGAAAAGGCCTGACACCAAGTAGGAGAATTTGAGCCATGTCCAGAAGGTCTATTTCGGCTGTCGGAAAGGTTAGGCCAAATGCAAACCCTATGGGTGGCCATGCAGTTTGGGTACCAGACCCAGGACAAGGCTGCTGCTACCCGTCTCCACTGCTTCCTGGGGCAGCATTCCAGGGCCCAAGCATTGGCCTCCACACAAACCACACGGGTGAGGCCTCAGGTGGCTGGAAAGCTGCAGTCGGAGGGGCCAGCTTCCTGCAGTGGGAGGGCTGAGATGGAAAGTTAGAAGCTCACAGTCGGGAAAGTTCAGTATTCAGAAGAATTACTCAATATTCAGAAGAATGGGAGCTCTCTGAGATCAAAACTATTCTTTGTGCCTGTACCTAGAAAAATGCCCATTACTAAAGTTCTTAAATTAATAAATGAATGAACAGTTCATTCCTTCTTCAAAGTGCCCAGTGGTCCCACTGATGGGTAGTTAGAAGTTAATCTAATCTAGATTAGATTAGTTAATGATACAAAAGTACTTTGTCACCTTTCTGTGTTTTTAACTTACATAAAGTAGAAGTCATTTTCGATGTACAGTCCTCTCTGAGTTTTAGTACATGCACAGATTTGTGTAATCACCACCACTAACAAGATGAAGAACAATTTCAAACCACAAAGCATTTCCTCATGCCACACCTTTGCATTCAGGCCCTTCCTTCATTCCAAGCTCCGTGCAACACTGATCTATTTTCTGTCCCTATAATTTTGCCTTTTTCAGAATGTCATACGAATGGAATTATACAGTATATAACCTTTTGAAACTGGCTTATTTCACTTAGAGTTTAAAGAAAGGGAAAGGAGGATGGAAGAAATGAGCTCTGGTTTGTGACAGGTCCTTCACTTAGCATCATGCATTTGAGGGTCATTTAAGTTGTATCAATAGTTTTTTTCCTCTTTACTGCACAGTAACATCTATTGTATGAACGTCCCACAGTTCGTTTATCCAGTCATTCAATAAGGGACATTTGGGTTGTTTTCACATTTTGGAGATTATGAGTAGTGCTGCTATACATATTGGTGTAGTTTTTTGTATAAGCATGTTTTCATTTCTCTAAATACCTAGACGTGGGATTGCTATGTTGTATGGTAAATATATTCTACTTTATAAGAAATAAACTATTTAGCAGTATGGCTGTACCATTTTGCATTCTCACCATCAATGTATGAGAGTTCCAGTGTCTTCATATCCTTGTCAGCATTTGGTATTGTCAGTATTTTTAGCCATCCTCATGGGCATGAGATGGTATCCCATTCTGGTTTTAATTTGCATTTCCTTGATAACTAATGGGATCTTTTCATATATTTGTTTGGCATTCGTGTATCTTATTTGGTGAAGCATCTTTTCAAATCTTGCCTATTTTTTAAAAATTGGTTGTTTCTGTTCTTACTGAGTTTTACAAGTTCTTTTAATAGTCTAGATGCCTGTTGTCTGACATGTGATCTGCAAATATTTCCCCCCAGTTTGTGGCTTTTTTTCTCATTCTCTTTAAAGCATTTCTCACAAGACTAAAAGTGTTTAATTTGGATGAAATCTAATTTATTGTTTTTCTTTTATAGAGCATGCTTTGGTTGTCATATCTAAGAATTCTTTGTTTAACTCAAGAGTATGAAGATTTTCTCCTGTGTTTTTCTAAGAGTTTTATAGTTATGCACTTTACATCTAGGTCCATGATCTATTTTTAATTCACTTTTGTATAAAGTGAGGCACAGGTCAAGGGTAATTGTTTTTGCATAGGATATCTAATTGCACCAATACCATTTATTTAAGATGTTGTCCTTTCTCCATTGAATTGCCTTTGTATCTTTGCCAAAAGTCAATTAATCACATTTGTGTGTGTCTGTTTCTAGACTCTTTATTTTGTCTATCCTTTCACCAATACCACACTGCCTGGATGCCTGAGGCCTAATGGTATCAGGTAGTGTGAGTCTCCAAACTTGTTCTTTCCCAAAATTGCCTTTTGCCTTCCGATATAAGTGTTAGAATCCACTTGCCTGTATCTACAAAGAATGTTGCTGTGCTTTGGATTGCGATTGTGTTACATCTACACATCAATTTGTGGAGAATTGGTATCTTAATTGCAAGAAGGATTCCAATCCATAAACATGCTGTCCTGGGGAAGCCAAGTGACACCAACGCCTGCCTAAGGGTGGGAGGCCCTCCTGGCCCCAGCCCACCTCTGTCGAAGACAGCGGAGCGAGCTTGGGAAAGTCACTTCCCCTCTCTGGTCCTCCATGTCCTCAGCTATAAAATAGAAAGGTCAGAGAGTTAAACATAAAGATCACCTTTCAGCTCAGAACTTCCGGAATTCCCAGTGTAAACTCAAAATGACCTGCCAGGAATAGGAGTGATGTTATCAGGTCTCCCCTCAGAACCTGTCTGATGAGATGGTTCAACAGAGCCACATACAGGAAAAGCCAAATCCACAGCAAACAGCTCAACACGAAAGCCCTGCTTCGTCCAGAGCCTTCAGTGCAGCCAGCTAAGTGACCTGCTCTTATTCCTGGGGTATCACAGGCTTAGATAAGTTAATGATAAGCAGTCTCCCAATGACAGTCCGAGATACTGGCCTGTCTGTAACAGAACAGTAAACACTGGCCTATGTTATTCCCAGCCCAGAGAAGTAGTGTGAAGAATAGGCCTTTCTGGGAATGCAGGAGAGAAGAGGTTCCCTCTCTCATCCCATCCCACCTCCTCACGTCCAGGCAAAGGAGAGAAAAGCCAGGTGTCCCAGCAGCACTATTAATAGTGTTTATACACTGGAAGCAACCCAAATACTCAACAATCAGGGAATGCTTAAACAAAAAATGGTATGTTGGGACCCTGGAATTCCCTGTAGCTATGAGCAATGACAAGTATGTGGATTATGCACTGAAGTGTGTAATAGATAAAATAATGTCAAATAAAACATCTTGAGAATCAAATAGCACTTGCATATCATTAGAGTGATGCTAACATGTTTAGAAATTCCATTGACAAGATTTGGAAAGAAATCAGTTGTAATGCAAACAGAGTTTGTGATTTATAATCTGAGCATAATGGAGCCATTGCTCCATTGAAGTTCTGTGTTAAGTGCTTTGGGGATTCAGAGATGGGGATTCTGGCTCAAGGCTTGTCCTGGGAGGACGTTGCAGCACAGCTGGGGACACACCACCAACCAACCATAAGACTAGGAGGCGAGCTCTGACTGAAGGCTTGGTTTCACAATTGCACTGTCTCAAGATTCCTGGCTGGGGTATCAAGGGTCTAGGATGGAAGAGCTTACACAAAACAGTCCTCCCAGACTTCTCATGGACAAGGGAGGCAGTTGCTAAAGTACATAATAAAACAAAGATGGGGCCTGCTGGAACCCCACCACTGCCGAGGGCCCCGCCCAGGGTAATGCCCTTGGATTTCCAAAGCTCCTGGGGCCATGTGATGGGCATCAGCATCAGGAACCCCAGGCTGAGTGTCCCCAGGTGTGACTCCTGAAGTTTCCCAGCCTCCCTCCGGCTCTTTGACTCCTGGAGCTCCTGACTCTCCACTTTGGGAAGCTGGGCAGCTGGAGTAGAGACTCTCTGGGTCTGCTGTCAGGAGGGTACCCGCAAGCCAGAGTGAGACACTGTGGGCAAGGCTGGCTAGACACAGGCATCCTGGATCCTGACCCAGGCTCCACTTGCCTGCTGGTGGTCCCAGGCAGGGCACTTAATGCCCTGGGCCTCAGTTTGCATATTTGTAGAAGGAGACTTTCATGGTGCATTGCAAAACACTCTACATTCACTAATGCAACAGCTGTTGTTAGGTTTGTTTACTGATGAAGAAACAAGTTCAGGGAGCCTCCTTGACTAATCCCAGGACAAAGCATGAGGCGTTTCTTAAGGGCACACAGTGGTCAATAGCTAAGTGGGTTTCTTGGAGTCCAGTGTTCACCCTTGAAGCTGACGCAGCCCCAGCCTGGCCTCTGGGTCCAAGGAAGACAGTGAGGCTCAGGCCTTACACACAGGGGGGTGACCATGTGGGGGTTCAAGGAAATTCTGTTTATTTAATAACACAGGCTGGCCTCTCTTGATTCAGAGAGCTCGGGGGCTCCTGGGTGGGAGGGTGAAAAGCCAGGCTTATTGTGTCATAATTGCATCACCCACTTCTTGGTAATTAATTAGTTAATTACCGTGGGAGAGGCAGCAGCACTAGAACAGAAATGCCAACTCTAGGCTGGAAACAGCACTTAAGCCAAATAACTCTCGTTTCCTGTGATAGCAGACCTCCTCTGTTGGGAGCAGGTTGTGCAGAGATGGGCTCCCAGGAGACCCTGGGTCCTAGGGCACTTGCACATCACCAGTTTTTAGGACGGGAAGGCAGGAAAACAGGCCTGAGTGTCCCCCAGAATGGCAGCACCCAGACCCCACAGGAGGTAGTAGCTGCGGTTTGGGTAGCACCTAACTAGGTTAGGTGATTTTCGCTACTCTCCTCCCTGACGTGGGCTGAAGGAAGACCCTGCCTGCTGCCCGCCCCTCTTCCACCCCGTCTTCCTGGCATCTCCTGGCTCTGGCCACTTCATGACTGATCCTGGAATCTCCAGAGGCAAAACATTCTGTGTTCTAACTTCTTTAGGTGACTGGCAGAGTGCCTGGTGATCACAAAGAATCTGAAGGCTGAGACCTCAATCAATTCTTTGAGCTTTTAAGAAATAGTGATCTTCGAGGGAGCAATAATCTCATGAATGTTTTGAGACCTGTCTGTCTGCCTGTGCCCACGCCCTTCCATAGCAGAGAAAGGAGCCAAACTTCTCTCTCCACCCTCCGCCACTGCCTCATTCTGCTGCCTTCCACGCCCTAACAGAGATAGGTGACCAAATAATTTGTCACCAACCCAGGCAGCTTTGAAGAGCAGGAGGAGACAGTGGCCCTCATCACTATGCAGAGGCAACAGGCATCCACCATGACTGTCCCTGGAAAACGGGGATGTAGGGTCACCTTCCCTAAGGAGGAAGTTCAAACGGGTTGGCACAGCACACAGGACCCTTCGAGGCCGGCTGCACTGCAACCTCATCCCCGCACAGACCGCACTTGCCCGCCACCCTCCAGGCCCCAGGTTTTTCTCCGCCCCTGCCCACTCTCACCTCAGCACCTGTGCATGAGCTGTTCCCTCATCCAGCCCACACTCCCACCCCATCCCTCACAGCTAACTCCAACTCACTCTTCAGCTACCACCTTGAACAGCACTTCTTCCCAGAAGCATTTCCCACGTCGGGGCGACACGCTCCTCCTGGTACATCCATGTCCCTCTGACTGCCCCTTATTACGCACTGGCTCCCTCTTTTGGAGTGCTGGCTCCATTTCTCAGGTCAGCACGGAGGACGGGCCTTCAGCCGTCTTGACCACCTCAACTTCCCAGAGCCTAGTGCTGAGCAGGTGCTGTCGAATGAATGAATCACCGTTCCACCACTTGCACCCAAGAATGTTCATTCTCACTGAACTGGGGTATTTTCAGGCAAGAGGTGACAAAACTCATCTAGCATAAGCTAAAGTGATAATATTCTCATGATAGATTTCGAATGTCAGTAACCAGTTTGGAAATCTTCCCCGTGCAAGTGGTAGCAAATTCCACTTAAACTACACCTTAATCTGGTTGAAGGTTCTACTGGAAAAATTGCCGCGGTATTTTCGATGTGGATGCACCTGCTTGTGCTTGTCTTATCACTGTTTGAAGTCTCTAGTCACTGGGAATCCAAAAGGAACTAGCCTCACACTTGGAAAATTTTATTTTAAAATACCGACTTTTTGTTTAAGAAAAATAATTACATGTTGATGCTATTTATAGTTTGCCAACTGTTTTCATGTGTATTAACTTATCTGTCCCCATAATCACCCAGTGCAGGAAACAAGGCAAACCATTTTGCAGATGAAGAGCCCAAAGCCCAGAAAGGTCAAGGGGTTTGTGTGACCCTCACAACCAGCACATGGCAAAGGCTGGAAGCCCATCTTGGTGGTCCTGCTCCAGACCCTGAGCACCAGAGCTCTCTCCACCCCGCCCCCCTTGTCACTACAAACAATGGAAACTGTAACCGTTGTTGTAACCATTATTCTTCCCAGCAACAAAGGGCCGCTGGCTAGGTATGGACCTTGACTTTTAGATAAAATAGTGCTGATTGATTACTGTGATGGTTAGTTTTACATGTCAACTTGACTGGGCTCAAGGATGCCTAGAGAGTTGGTAAAATGATTTCTGCACATGTCCAAGAGATTTTTTCCTAAAGAGACTAGCAATGAATTAGTATATCGGCCAGATACCTGTAATCCTAGCACTTTGGGAGGCTGAAGCAGGTGGATCACTTGAGGTCAGGAGTTCAAGACCAGCCTGGCCAACATGGAGAAACCCGGTCTCTACTAAAAATACAAAAATTAGCCGGATGCAGTGGCACATACCAGTAGTTCAAGTTCCTAGGAAGGCTGAGGCTGGAGAATAGCTTGAACCCAAGAGGTGGATGTCGCAGTGAGCTGAGATCACGCCATCATACTCCAGCCTTGGCAACAGATCGAGACTCTGTCACAAAAAAAAAAAAAAGAACCAGTAGACCTAGTATAGTAGATGACTCTTACTAATGTGGGTGGACATCATCCAGTCATTGAGGGCCCCAATAGAACAAAAAGGCAGAGACGGAGTTAATTCTCTCTCTCTTTCTCTCCTTGAGCTGGGACATCTATTTTCTCCTGCCCTCAGACATCAGACCTCCTGGTTCTCGGGCCTTCAGGCCTTCAGACTTGGACTGAATTACTGAATAATGCCACCAGTTTTCCTGGCTGTCTAGTTTTCACATGGCAGGTATTGGGACTTCTCAGCCTCCGTAATTACATGAGCCAATTTCCATAGAAATCCTGGGTCTGTCTTTCTTTCTCTCTCTTTCTTTTTTTCTTTCTTTCCTGCTTTTCCTTCCTTCCTTCCTTCCTTTCTCTCTCTCTTTCTTTCTGTCTTTCTTTTCTTTCTCTCTTTCTTTTGTTTTGTTTTTTCTTTTCAGAGATGGGATCTGGCTATGTTGCCTGGGCTGGTCTGGATCTCCGGGGCATAAGTGATCCTTCTGCCTCAGCCTCCCAAATTGCTGGGATTACTTGCATGAGCCACCATGCCCAGCCAGAAACCGTTTATATATATCTTGTTTTTCTGCAGAACCCTGACTCACACAATCACCATGTTTTGTTTTCCCAGCTACATTATGACTCCTTAAGGTTAGTTACTTACTTGTTTTATATTTACTATTTTCCTGTCTGTATCACAGTTTCACATTCTGCAAGAATGAAGCTCTGGAAGGACAAGAACTTGCCTTGTGGGGGACTTGTCTCTTGTTCATAGCCACAGCCTTTGCCCTGATAAGCACCTTACCAATATTTACAGAAGGAAATTACCTTTATGTCACACAAGGAGAGGTGGCTGCTATAGCGCTTTGGGTGTAACAGATGTTCAATAAATGCTTAAGAATAACACATAGGTAAGCACTGGCTCCTTCTCCAGGAGGGCGACCCTGAGGCAGATGTTCTGGGAAGAAGGTGCCCACTGAAGCTGACGAAGGAGCTTAGACATTCAGGAGACAGCTGTGCCCTCCCTCATCTGTGTACTCCTTGCATTGAGAGAAAAGGCATTTATAAGAACAGATCTAAAACAAACTGCAGGAACACAAAGGAAGCAAAGCCCAGGGCCCAGGCGTGGAAACATCTAAGTGCCACCTTCCTGAGCAGTACCATTCATTTCACCCCAAGATCCCAGCTCCAGAGCCTCCTCTGCTGTGGGATGGGAAATAGGTGGTGCTGCACCCAGACCGTCCAGAGCTGGGTGTGGAGAGCAAGCCGAGGCTGTTATCAGGTTTTAGGACCCAGGGTAGAACCAGCGGCCTCAGCACACCTAGCGAGTCTGAAGTGAGCCCACTTCATCGTTGAAGGCATGAGCATGTAATTTGTGCCAGGCCTGTTGCTGGCTGAATTACCTGAGATATGTCCTTTTCCCTCTGTAAGTCTCCATACCCTAATGTCACATCAGGAGAAGATATTGAGCTGGAGGTATTTGCATGGGCAAACTTTTGTTTATGGATCAGATGGATCTTCTTTCTCTTCTCTGATCCCACATAAATTACAGGGAGAGTTAGTTTTCTCCCTATAATTTATGTGGGGTCAGAGAAGAGAAAGAAGAACCAACTGATCCATAAACACTCACACCTGAAATGCCTTTCTATAACAAAACGCCCGCGTCACAGAGGGTGAGCTCCCAACTCTGAGGGGCGGACTCAGGTGTAATGCAAGGATGCAAGGAGGGTTTCTTTCATCAGCAAGGTCCCCGCGGCCTCACAGCCCCTCAGACCACCCGCTGGTTCTGGCGTTCTAGACTGGGGTCCCCTTGGCCCTTCCTTTGGCCTCCTGTTTTGCAGGGTAGTCCCAGGGTTCTGCACATTCAGCATGGGCTTCTCAGTGCTTGTGAGAACGAACTAATACAGTGATTCGTGGCTGAATCTGTTATTTGGAACAGAGATATGGGTGAAGTAGACCTTGGAGATCATTCGAGGTCAGGAGTTGGTGAGTTAGGACCCAGGGTGGACCCAGGGGCCTGAGCACACCTAGCAAAGGGGACACCTGCTAGAAAAGCAGCGGCATCCGCATCGGCATTGTGGCTGTGGGAGGAAAGCAGGCTTTCCAAGGGCGAGGCCTAGAACTGGGGAGGAAGGAAAAGGTGGGCTGGATGTGAAGTTCCAGGAAGGGACACCACTCATCCTTCCCCTTCTCCCCTGACTCCACGCTGGAGTTTCAGGCTTCATTCACGAAACACCTAGAGTCGAAGGGACCTCAAGGAGCATCTAACCCTACCTTTCTTTTATAAAAGGTGAAAAATGAGGTCCCCTGATGTTAAGTGACTTGTCCAAGTCCTAGCTGTGGGCCAGTGGGAGAGCTATGAGGAGAACTGGCTCCCCAGGCCTGCCTTAGGGCCATTCCCCTTCCCAACTCTGGCCTGGCAGGGAGCCGTGCAGCCAGTGCCTCCGTGCCACGTGGAGCTGGTGGACATTCAAGCCCAGAGGATGAGGACAAGCATGGCAGAGAGGATCAGATGAGGGCATAGGCACAAACTTCAGCATCTCGCGGGATGGCAAAAGATTGTGGAAAGGGACTGGGAATGGGCAAAGACAGGCAACCTCCAAGAGTTGGTTTCACATCAAAGACAACACAAATAATCTGTTCCAGCCCCTGTGATAGTCCTTATTCTATACAGTGTGAATGTTTGCTTATGCAGATGTTTCTCTCTCTAGCTTGTCAGTTCCTTGCAGGCAGGAACTGTATTATTTATATTTAGATTTATGCCACAATCCCTGACTCAGTAAATGTTTGGTACAGGAATGAAAGAATGAATGAACGAATGAATGAATATCAGCAAGGCTATGGGACAGGACCTCTAAGGGTCTCTCCTCAGCTCTGCCACTTACCAGCTATAAGCCTAGGACAAGGAACTGAAAACTGGGAGGAATGACTGCTCGCTTCACGGGGCCATGTGAAGATTAAATGGGATCACGCATCTGAAGTGCTCGATAAATATTAGCTGTTTGTATGACTATTTTCAGGAAGCAGAGCCAAGGGGAAGTGAACATAGATGAGCCTGGAAAACGGGCCATAAGGCAGTAAGAAGCTTAGACTCAGATACGTTGTGATCTTGGTTTCCCTCATCATCCCCACTTTCCTCTCCCTCGCCACCATAATTTCTGGAATCCACTCAATCCTCTAGAGTTGAAGATTGATGCAACCTTGCTTTAACCTGTCTATGCTGCCATAGAAATCCTTGCTTTAGAGGATGACATAGGCAATAAGCATCACTGCTTCTTTTTCTTTCTTTCTTTCTTTCTTTCTTTCTTTTCTTTTTTGAGACGGAGTTTCGCTCTTGTTACCCAGGCTGGAGTGCAATGGCGCGATCTCGGCTCACCGCAACCTCCGCCTCCTGGGTTCAGGCAATTCTCCTGCCTCAGCCTCCTGAGTAGCTGGGATTACAGGCGTGCACCACCATGCCCAGCTAATTTTTTGTATTTTTAGTAGATACGGGGTTTCACCATGTTGACCAGGATGGTCTCGATCTCTTGACCTCGTGATCCACCTGCCTCGGCCTCCCAAAGTGCTGGGATTACAGGCTTGAGCCACTGCACCTGGCTTTCTTTCTTTTTTAGAAGGCAAAGTCTTGCTGTCACCCAGGCTACAATGCAGTGATGTGATCACAGCTCTCTGCAGCCTTGACCTCCTGTACTAAAGTGATCTTCCCACTTCAGCTTCCCGAGTCGCTGGGACCACAGGCATGAGCCACCACATCTGGTTAATTTTTTTTTTTTTTTTTTTTTAAGAGAGGGTTTCACTATGTTGCCCAGGCTGGTCTCAAACTCCTGACCTCAGGTTATCCTCCCACCTCAGCCTCCGGAGCAGCTGGGATTACAGGTTTAAGTCACCGCACCCAGCTCCCTCCTTTTCTTGATTCTGCAGTGGGGCCATTTGCAAATCCATGGTACCCAGGAAGAGCAGGTCGTCTGGGCCTTGGCCTTCTTGACTCAAATCACACAATTCTGATGGGCAGCCACGCCATGCCCCTGCTCCTAAGGGTAATCTTGAGCAGGGTGAGAGGACAGGCCATAGGCCAGGGAAGGTCAGTCTCCCACTTCTGACCACCTCTCCTCCTAAGCCCGACAAGGTGAGAGAAGGTACTACGGAGGCAGGATGGCAGGGACTGCCCCAGCAGACAGCGGATGCCCCAGGCTCAGTGTCAGCCCTCCCAGGCCAGCATCAACTCCTAGTGGAGGAGAAAAATTACTTGATGAACACCTTCCATTTGACGAGAACTGTGCTAGGCATTTTGTGGAAAGTGAGGCTAAAATGCGGCCTCATATCCGTGGCCCTTCTTGGTCATTTTCCTTGCCCCCAAGCTTTTGACTTGCTTGGCAAGATGTAACTCTTCTTCCCAGACCGGCCACCCTCCTGCAGGAGCCAAGTGGTTGGTCCAAGTAGCAGTAGCAGGAGATCTTAGTTCTGACCCAGAAAGTGTCCTTGGGGCTCTTTTATGTATGTATGTATGTATGTATGTATGTATTTATTTATTTTGACACAGAGTCTTGCTCTTGTCACTCAGGCTGGAGTACAGTAGCCTGATCTCTGCTCACTGCAACCTCCACCTCCCCAGTTGAAGCGATTCTCCTGCCTGAGACTCCCGAGTAGCTGGAATTAGAGGCACCTGCCACCACGCATAGCTAATTTTTGTATTTTTAGTAGAGACAGGGTTTCACCATGTTGGCCAGGCTAGTCTCGAACTCCTGACCCCAGGTGATCCACCCACCGCGGCCTCCCAAAGTGCTGGGATTACAGGTGTGAGCCACTGCACCCAGCCATCTGCGCCTTTTTAAAAGCTGTAGTTGAAGAATCTTTCTGGTCTCTGTTAGCCTCAGAATCAGCAGCTCCTTTCTGGCCATGGCCTGACTCCTGCCTTTCCTATTCTGCAACAACCTGGTTTTCCAGGTTGCACTGGTTCTAGGTCCTAGAGCCCTGTGACTGGTTGTGACTGCAGCCTAAGCCTGAGCCCCTGTCCCCAGCCTCCCGGTCCCAGGAGGCCAGCGCCATCGTCTGAGTCCTCCTTGGCTTCAGTCCACAGCCAGGCCCTACCTCCACAATCTTATGTTCTGGGTCTGAGTCCTGCTTTCACCCCTGCCCACCACGGTATTCACATCTGCCAAGCTTTGTGTTGTTTTCTTGTTTCTTTTTTTGAGACAGGGCCTGGCTCTGTGACCGGGGCTGGAGTGCAGTAGTACAATCTCAGCTCACTACAACCCCTGCCTCCCAGGCTCAAGCAGTCCTCCTACCTCAGCCTCCCAAGTAGCTGGGACTACAGGAATGCACCACCACACCTAGATAATTTTTTGTTGTTGTTGTTGTTGATGAGACGGGGTTTCACCATGTTGCCCAGGCTGGTTTCAAACTCCTGGCTTTAAGCGATCTGCCCGCCTCGGCCTCTCAAAGTGCTGGGATTGCAGTCATGAACCACCACACACAGCCCCAAGCTCTATTGTCTATTACCCTTCCCAGGGTGACTAACTAACTGCATTCTTAAATGCCCCTTGAAATAACTGATGACAGTATTTCTACGTTGGTGACCTAGACATGATCATGAAAAGTTGAGCCACCTAAGGGCTGAGTGAAGCAATATGGACACCATACAGAAAACTGTGCAGATTCAAAAGGAATTGTTATTAGCAGCTTATATTTAAAGAGAGACACAACCTTGAAAATGGCTTGAAGTTGCCGGTAATAGAGTTACAGAGACATTTCCATTCCTTATCCACCCAACACACGAGTGAGTATCTTGTTCCAATAGGCTGGCTCTGCAGGGAGCCTCAAACTCCTGGGTTCAAGGGATCCTCCTACCTCAGCCTCCCAAGTAGCTAGGACTATAGGCACACACTACCATGCCCAGCTAGTTTTAAATTTTTTGTAGCTAGGGAGTCTTACTCTGTTGCCCAGGCTGGTCTCTAACTCCTGGGCTCAAGTGATCCTACTACATTGGCCTCTCAAAGGACTGGGGTTATAGTCATAAGCTACTGCCTGAAGCACCTCATCCCTATTAAAAAAAAAAAGTGAGTTATATCACAATAAAAATTGGCTTAAAAAGAAGAAGAAATGTATCTTGCTTACAGTCTTGCTTGCTTGCTGCCCCGGGTTGGCAGGGTGAGTTCTCATGGCGGGGGCGGGGTGGGGTTGGCGGACGCAGGAGCCTGTGAGTTTCAGCTCTGGTGGGCTGGTTAGGGTGAGTAAGGGAAAAGCTGGGCAGGCTGCAGAGCAAGGGCCTGGGGTGGGAGGGCAATGAAATCAGCCGCAGCAGAGAACAGAAAGCAGGCAGAAAGTAGCAGTTGCTGAGCAGCAAGCAGCTGCTGCAAAGACCACAGGAAAATGAGAGAGAGGAGGGTGTATTGAGGGGAGCCCTCCTGCTAAGGAGCTCCACAGAGCCGATCACACCTCACAGGACACCCCACATGGAGGCAGTGGTTTCGCTTTCTGGATGTTATATCCAAAATGCTGCTCAGGTTCCTCTAAGAGGGACACCAAGGTCCCTCTGAACTGGATATATATAACAAGGACAAGGGCCGAGGGAAAGCATGATGGTCACCCAGGGTGGCCCCTCTCTGGCTCAGCCCATACAGTCTTGCTTGCTTTCATTGGGTTCCTGGAAGCCTCTGGTGGGTCAAGTGTCAGCTATACCCTGGAAATGCTATGTGGATCATTTGGGAGGGCAGCCAGTACCGGGGTGTCTTCATTTTCTCCCCATCAGGAGGGCCTACACTGGAGGATGTCATCCTAATAGTTAAGCTAGTTAGTCCAATCTTTTAAAAAATAAAATGATGACAGCTTCGCAGTCCTTTTTGTTGCTCAGCGTCCTAATTGTTCCAGAGGAACCAACATGCCATTCTTCAGTTAATACATAGACATGGGCCAGGCGCAGCAGCTCACACCTGTAATCCCAGCATTTTGAGAGGCTGAGGCAGGTGGATCATGAGGTCAGGAGTTCAATAACAGCCTGCTCACGATGGCAAGATCCCGTCTCTACTAAAAATACAAAAATTAGCCAGGCATGCTGGCAGGCACCTGTAATCCCACCTACTTAGGAGGCTGAGACAGAGAAGTGCTTGAACCTGGGAGGTGGAGGTTGCAGTGAGCTGAAATTGTGTCACTGCACTCCAGCCTGGGTGACAGAGCGAGACTCTGTCTCAAATAAAATAAAAATAAAATTCACAGATATCTTTTTCTCCCCCAAATGAAGTTTAATAATCCAACCTTGTTAACTTTTATGCCAGGCTCTGTCCCTCCAGGGGAAGGTGGGGAAGGTGACAGCGGCCTGGTGACATGTATATTTGGATTGCCCTTTTTAAACATATATTTACTAGCAAGTTGCTTGGACTTTCTGTATCCCAGTTTCTGTAAAACTAGGGCACTGGGCTAGATCGCATTCCAGACGGTCCCTTAACATCCTTCTGGCTCTGACTACAATCTCAACTTTAGCCATGTTGACATTTAGTACTGTGAATGTTGCAGCAATGTGCTGGTGATCTAGTGATCACATTGGCTGGTCAATCACGTTCTCATTAGGCACCGACTATTCAACATATTAGAGAGTTCTTTTTTTCTTTTTCTTTTTTTTAAGATGGAGTCTCACTCTGTCCCTCAGGCTGGAGCGCAGTGGTGCGATTTCAGCTCACTGTAACCTCCACCTCACAGGTTCAAGTGATTCTCTTGCCTCGGCCTCCTGAGTAGCTGGGATTACAGACACCTGCCACCATGCTCAGCTAATTTCTGTATTTTTAGTAGAGACAGGATTTTACCATGTTGGCCAGGCTGGTCTTGAACTCCTGCCCTCAAGTGATCTGTCTGCCTCGGCCTCCCAAAGTGCTAGGATTACAGGCATGAGCCACCATACCTGACCCCAGAGACTTCTTGAAGAGAAATAGCAATAGCATGGTTCCTTCTCTTGAGGGCCTTATGATCTACTTAAGTAAGAACATTCTTGGGAAAATATATGAGAATAATTATAAGAAAGAAAAATATGGATTAATGAATATATGTTAAATCTCTGACAAGAAAGATCTCTGCCACTTCACACGAATGTGAGAGATCCTGTTATTATTAAGGAGATTAGGACTGTGAAATTAGGTCATTGTATAATTATTTTTGACATTTCAGCACATGAGCCATTGGGCTGCTTTGCATATGATATAGCAGCACTCAGCTCAGATAGGGCCTTGATACAGCCAGTATTATTTTTCACTCTGTTAACCTTAAAAGAATTTTTAGGTAAGTTCTTTTTTTTTTTTTTTTTTTTTTTTTTTTTTTTTTTTTTTTTGAGACAGAGTTTCGCTCTTGTTACCCAGGCTGGAGTGCAATGGCGCGATCTCGGCTCACCGCAACCTCCGCCTCCTGGGTTCAGGCAATTCTCCTGCCTCAGCCTCCTGTATAGCTGGGATTACAGGCACGTGCCACCATGCCCAGCTAATTTTTTGTATTTTTAGTAGAGACGGGGTTTCATTATGTTGACCGGGATGGTCTCAATCTCTTGACCTCATGATCCACCCGCCTCAGCCTCCCAAAGTGCTGGGATTACAGGCTTGAGCCACCGCGCCCGGCCGGTAAGTTCTTTTTTAATACAGCCTCCCATGATAACATTAAAATGCAAGGTATAGAGACAAAAACACCTAGTTATGACTGTCATGTTGGTCACCAACACATAGCTGTCCTGATTGAAGCCACAGGTTGATCTTACTGGAAAGTCTGGTTGGACTCATCCCCTGTAAATCACCCACCTGCTGCTCTGAGAGGCCCACAGGCTTAGGACTTTGCTAACTCTGCCTAGAGTTACAGCATCATGGCCTCGGCCTCCAAGGACTGTGGGTCCCAAACCAAGAAGACCATTGTCATGTCTGCTCTTAGTGATTCGGGGAGGGGTGCCCTTGATTAACTTGCCCAAGTTACCTGTTCTCAACAGCTGCTTCCAAGGACAGGCCTGAGCCAAGGAAAGGGGAAGGACACACAGGAGCATGACACCATGGGGACCTATTTCCAGTTATGTTTCCTTACCCTCTACTTTTCTGTTTTCTTCTTTGAATGACCTCAGTCCAAGCAAACCACTACTTTCACAACCACATCTGGTGCAAAACATGCAGTTACAATAATCTCAGCTTCCACCAGAAACAAATATCACATGGGCTGGTACAGAAATTAAAAAAAAAAACATTTAAAGATCAGTGCATGGCAAGGACATATGTTGGCACCCACCAGAAACTGTATATTCAATTGATTTGCCACTCATTTCAAATTTTTTTCATCTTTTTCTGAAAAATACCACAAAAACAGACCAGGTATAGTAGCTCATGCCTATAATCCCAGTGCTTTGGGAGGCTAAGGCAGGTGGATCACCTGAGGACAGAAGTTCAAGGCCAGCCTGGCCAACATGGTGAAACCCTGTCTCTACTAAAAATACAAAAATTACCCAGGCATGGTGGTGGGCTCCTATAGTCCCAGCTACTTGGGAGGCTGAGGCAGGAGAATCACTTGAACCTGGGAGGCGGAGCTTGTAGTGAGCTGAGATGGCGCCATGCATTTCAGCCTGGGCAACAGAGCAAGACTCCATCTCAAAAAAACAAAACAAAATAAAATAAAACAAATAAACAAAAATGCCATTAAAACAGTTATTTCACTAAAGAAACAAAATATATATTCATTTAAATTTATGACTTTGTTTTCATTTACTTCATTTCTCCTCATACTCAGCCCTTAAAATGTAAACTTTCTCAACACATTACATGTTCCTGTTCTCAACAGCCGCTTCCAAACATGTAATGTTTTTTTTTCTAGTAAATTTTTTTCAAGTTTCAGAAAATAAGGGGCTAATTTTTTTAAAAGAATTGAACAGAAATAGGGTTAATTTTTTTTCAAACTGAGAACTACTATATTTTCTTTTAAGATTTTTAAAAGAAGCCAGACATGGTGGCTCAGACCTATAATCCAGCACTTTGGGAGGCAGAGGTGGAAGGATTGCTTGAAACCACCTGGGCAACAAAGTGAGACACTGTTTCTACCAAAAAAAATTGAAAAAAAAAAAAAAAAGTGTGTACTCACTGTAAGAAAAATACACCTTCCCCCCCTCCGCAACCACACACACCCTCTCTATGCTGATGGCACATCACAGTCACACAAGAGTTTTAAAAAATCCTGAAGCCTGGGTCTCATTCCCAGAGATTCTGATTTCATTGTCCTGGGCTGCTACCTGGGCAGCAATAATGACTTAAAAGCCGCCTAGGTATTTTATTCAGACAGCCAGGACTGAGAACCACTGATCTGTACAAGGGCATGAAGAGTAGAGTGAACATCACCTGCACACCCATTCCCTGGAGATGACTGCCTTTGATTTTTAGTGCAGTTAGCCAGAAGAGTCGTAAATGTGGGCTGTGGGACCAGGTCAAGGAGCAAGGATGCTTGGAAACCATCCCTGGCAGGGAGCACCAACTTAGGTCCACCAGATTTCCATCAGAGGAGATCATCGTCCCTTTGCCCTCCTTCAGAAATCAGGTTCTATGGTTGTATGAGACTACCTGTTCCTACCTCCTGGGAGCCCAGAGAGGTCAAAAAGAGCAAACACGCAGGCAGCACTTCAGGTCCAGGAAAACCAGAGTGGAGGGTATGACAGTGGTGGTGGATGCAGAACTGTGGGAAATCCCAGTGACTCCAGGTCAGTGTGCATCTGCCTCAGCTCACCCAACTACCAACAAAGAATGCTAAGTCAGCCAAACCTACAACTTCTCCTGCAGGGTGAATATTGGTTGGATTAAGCAGGATGGGAAGTGGAAACACAGTGGTATAATAAATGGAAGAGAAGGACTAAACCATGTGAGGAAAAAGATGGTGGGAATTTGAGATGGACTCAGGCGTGGAAGAAGGCGAGATGTCCCCGTGCCCCTGAATCCCTCCCATCGGCAGGAGTTAGCCAATGGGAGCTACTCAAAAAGATTGATCGCTGCAACGTTTTCACTAAGCAGGATGGTCAGGGTTCACTGGAGTGATGCTGATGACCTAGAGCCTCAGACCTCATCTTGTCGGAGTTCAACGAAGGGGGAGAAATCACTTGAGTCACTTAACACATTCACTATACAACCAGCTTTATATAATACAAATCTCCTCTAGACGTCTTTATTCTTTTTCCTCTAGTCCCTTGCCAATTCCCATTTTTGTACCCAGAAATTCAGTTCTGGTCCTCAGCTTGTGCCCAAATTGAACCACGCAGTTGGCCAGCCCTACCCATTTTTGAAAGCAGGTCAGTGATGACACATTTTAATCAAGCACACTTTGAAGTCTCACACCTACACACATGCTCAGGTTTTCACACAAAGCATGTTTCTTTCTATGCAGGATGTGGCAGATATTGTTGCTGCCTGTTTGGCCATCATTCCCCAGACTTCCTGGCCAAAAGAAAAGTCCCCAGATGCCAGCAATGAATCATAATTGATTTGAGTCAGTCCTTCCCCTTAAGGAGCCTTTTTAGATATGTTTTCCGGATTGCATCCTCCCATGAAAATTTAATACCACAGATATATATTCGTTTATGTACTTTATGCATATCTGTACTTCATACATAAAAAAACTATGATTTTTTTTTTTTTTTAAACAGAGTTTTGCTCTCGTTGCCCAGGCTGGAGTGCAGCGACACAACCTTGAGTTACTGCAACCTCCGCCTCCCAGGCTCAAGCAATTCTCCTGCCTCGACCTCCCTAGAAGCTAGAATTGCAGGTGTGTGCCACCACGCCTGGCTAATTTTTCTATTTTTAGTAGAGACGGGGTTTCACCATGTTAGCCAGGCTGCTCTTAATCTCCTGACCTCAGGTGATCCACCCACCTCAGCCTCCCAAAGTGCGGGGATTACAGGTGTGAGCCACCATATCCGGCCCAGTATAATTTTTTTTACCCCCAAGAACAACTTTTCACCCCCTTGAGGGTGACAGCACCCTTGTTAAGAATACACGATCTACATCAACAAAGCAATTGTTTTTACCAGGGATTGGTCTAAGGCTGGTATCTGGTCCAGTTCTGGCCAATGAAACATGAAGGAATCTTGTTTGGGAAAGATCTTCCTTCTGATCAAAGACAGATGTGAAGGGAAGTGACCTTTGGACCCTGCCTACTTTGCTCATGGTCTTTCATGTGAGGAGTTGGTGTTTGGAACTGCGACCATCATCTTTTGTCCATAAGAGTAGAAGAGAGGAAGGACAGAAGAAATCCAGGCCCTGCTGAAATCAATGAGCCACTAAACAATTGTAACCAATGCTTGCTTCCAGACTTCTTAAGCACGATAGTAAATGTCATTAGGTCTTAAACCATTACCAGTAGTAAGATATTATGGGCCTTGCAGCCTGAAACGTCCTGACTGATAGATAGGATTTTCATTAATAAGGAATATGGTTCAGTCATCCCGGAAGACCTGTACCAAGGGAGCTGTGCTGAAAAGTTGGCCACCGCCACTGCTCCCAGATGTCCAACGTCCCACAGTGAAGGACTAGAATTTGAACACTTGTTTCACGTGAAATAAATGAGGATCGCTGTTTCAAACTGTTTCAAGCTGTTTTCAGGTTTAGAGTGTTTTTCTGAGAGTGCTTTCCCCAAAATAACAGTGCTTCTGTTCTTGCTCTCCGAATATCTTACTCAATGAATCTGGGCCCCGGGACTGCGCGGTCACTCAGCAGACCCTGTCCTCAACTCTCCTGACCTCGAGTCTCTCCTGCCCATCAGGTGTCCACCCCTTGCCCCAGGACCCCTTTCTCTTCTCTGTCTCCACTGTGAATGTGTCCAGTGTAGGGAGCATGAGGCATGATGAAAGGCCACACTGCGTGTCCTGCCACCAGTCCTGTCATGGTCTTCCATAACAAGCCCTGCCCCAGCCATGAACGTGTGGAGTAGTTATTCAGAGACCACAGAACAGGAAGAGCAGAGGCAGAGGTAGGGAGTGAGCAGCCAGGTCCAGATGTATCTACAGAACAAGAAGAGTGGGGGGCCCAGAGGGGCGAACACAGGGAGGTAGGAGTCCAGGCCAGCCCCTCATTTCACAGACTTGGATGCTGAGTCTCAGAGAGGTTAAGGATTACTCGGGTAACAGAACAAGATGCTGGCAGTCCCAGGAGCAGAGCCCTTGCCTCCTGTCTCCCAGCCTAGTGTCCTTTTCTTATTTATTTATTTATTGAGATGGAGTTTTGCTCTTGTTGCCCAGGCTGGAGTACAATGGCACAATCTCGGCTCACCACAACCTGTGCCTCCCAGATTCAAGCAATTCTCCTGCTTCAGCCTCCTGAGTAGCTGGGATTACAGGCATATGCCACCACCATGCCCAGCTCATTTTGTATTTTTAGTAGAAACAGGGTTTATCCATGTTGGTTAGGTTGGTCTCAAATTCCCGACCTCAGGTGCTCTGCCCACCTTGGCCTCCCAAAGTGCTGAGATTACAGGTATGAGCCACCATGCCCGGCCCCTAGTGTTCTTTTCACAGCAACTGTGGTCCATTTGGTCCTCACCCTATGCTATGCTGGGATGTCTTGAATCGTCATTTACATCTGCTGTCATTTCACTGTTCACCTGTTTATAGCTTATCTCCCCAAGTACATTGCAAATTTCTCAAAAGCTGGGACCTTGAGGCACTCATCTTGGGATTCCTCATAGCACATGTAGCCTAGGAGGCACCTAACAATTAGTCAACTTGATTTCTAAGCAGCCGACACAGAGTATAGGCCAAAGGTGATGTCATGGGCCAGTTAAATGTTTGGGGAACGTTTGCACTTCCTTCTGGAAAGGCTACTCCTAGTCACCCCAGATCTGGATGTGGGAATAACAGTAATAACCCCAGAACCTGAGTCCTCAACCTCTCATCTGATTGGAAATGATGCTCTCTATTGATATAAATATTAGAATTACACAATCCCAGGTTTTGAGGGTTCAAAGATACTGCCTTGAATCTGAGCCAAGAAGCCAGTACCTCTTACCGCTCTCGTCCCCACCATCAGAATCTCTCTCCTAAGCAGTTGTTGCTCTGGCTTTCTGTCTGCAGTGGCTGCGGGAATGGGTATATCTAGCAAGGCCATGAAGATGGAACAGCATTAAGGATTAATGTTTTTAAACAATGCAAATGTAAAATATTTTTGTGCAAGTGTTTGGTGGGCTGACAGGAGAGGAGGCTGAGTGACCCAAACTGTGTTCCTGCAGAAAAGACACTGGAGCCACATTCTAGGTCTGCCACTAACTAAGTGGGAACTCAGTGGGAAGTGACAGGAAAGTTTCTTCTATTTCATTTTTGCACCTTAAAATTATGTGATTGCATAGGGAAACCTTAAGGTCTGTCTTCCATTCTGTGCAAAGACTCTAAATTCAGGAAGGAATGAAGAGCAGTGATAAACATGAATGCAAGCCCCACATTACATATTCTGTTCCTTTCATCTCACAGCAACACTAAGAGGTAGGTAATATTTGCGAGACCCATTTTACACATGAGGAAGCTGAGACCCAGAAGAATAGAGCACTTGAAGTTATACATCTGGTCAGTGATGAGGGCAGGATTTGAACCCAGGCAGTTCAGATGCATCGTTGGGAAGGGTGATACTGGCATCCCAACCTCTGTGGAGAAACAAGGCTGCTGTTCCAGTTAGCAGTCCCCCAGGGATAGGAGGCCTGGCTCCTGGGTTCCCAAGGCTGGGGAACAGCTCAGGCACCACCAGCAGCAGAAAGAGGTGGGGAGAAGAGGAGGAAGAGGAGGAGGAGCAGGAGGGGGAGGAGGCTGGCTATGCCTCTGTTTAGAGCACACACATACCTTGCCAATTAGCAACGATGGGAAAGGAAACACACAGTGAGGGCTCTTGACAGCTTAATGGGGTTTTAGAAAAATACACATCTATATTTTTAAACTTTTTTTTTTTTCCATTCGAACATTTTTAGCTTCCAGCTCTGAACTGAAATAGCAACTGTCTTAGATAACTCTTCATCCTTAGGCTCCCACATTTGGAAAAGGTCTCAGCCTAGCCTGGGGAAAAGAGAGACAGAGAGAGGATATACAAGCTTAGCACATAGATAATACATCTGGCACATAGATAATAGATGCTGGCTGACGGGTGGGCTGGCTGGCTGGCTGGCTGGCTGGATGGATGGATGGATGGATAAATGGGTGGATGGATGGACAGATGGACAGATGGACAGACAAATGGATGGATGGATGGATGGATAGATGGGTAGATGGATGGATGGATGGTTGGATGGATGGATGGATGGATGGATGGATGGATAAATGGATGGATGGATGGATGGATGGATGGATGGATGGATGGATAGATGGATGGATGGATAAATGGATGGATGGATGGATGAATGGATAGATGCATGGATGAATAAATGGATGCATGAGTGAATGGGTGGATAGGCAAGAGAAGGGAGATGGTGGGAAAGCAAGAAAACATGTTCACCCATGAACATCTCCTGAGGATTAAGACTATACACTTCCGGAAAGATATATTTACACTTTCTGACCCTACCAAACCTAGGGTCATAGTTAATGGACTGACAGCCTTCCTGTAGCTTCCAGGGTCTGGCTTTCTAAAAGCAGTTTTAGCCAAACCTGTAGCAGGGCACTGACAATTCAGTTCCCATCTACCAGCCCCATTTCCAGTCACTTCTCACGTCTTCTGACTATTCTGGACCACTCATATTTCCCCAGAGCATACTGTGGCAGAATCCATGGTCTGGCTTGATGAACACCCATTCCAATAACCTTCCATCTTACCTTCCTCAGCTGCAATGGGTGAAAAGAGCAATACTCAAATTCCCACCCTCCCCTGCAGGTAAGGTACCAAGTGATGTCACTCTGATGGGTCTGAGATAGGCAGAAGAAGTCCTAGAGAAAAGTTTCCCACCAAAATAAATGGGCAAAGCTTTGTCCATCATTTCCCCTTTCTTCCTGCCTGGAACTCTGATATAATGTTTGGAGGTGCAGCAACCATCATGTGATGAAGAGGACAAAAGCCCTGATCCAAGATGTCAGAGCGAGAGGATACAAAGAGTTGAGTCTCCCAGCCCTGGGCTCTTCCCTTCTGGTTTTCCAGTTAAATGAGTAAGATGAGCCCCTAACTTATTTAAGCCACTGGGTTAGAGTTTTCTGCTACTAGCTGCTAAATACAATCTTAACTGATACACAGATGTGAATACGAGTTCTGTGAAAAGGAATTTGGAGGAAAGAGACTTGATTTCAGTGAACAGGTGGCCAACCTGAGAGATGCAGCAGGCCATGAAAGACCAAGGTACATTCCAGAGAACAAAGGGAGGGTTCCGGCTTCATAGCAGAAGTTCCCACCCAGGTTCCCAGTCAGGTCCATTACAAGAATTGAAACTTGCTTAGTTGTGATTGCTCAATACAACTGAGTTCTAATTGTTCCATACGGCTGAACCCTGATCGATCAAGGCAGGTGAGCTCTGGTTGATTGGTTTAGATGAGCTTTGTCGGTCACCAAATTGAACAGAGGTGTGGATTCTGGGGAAACTCAGAGTAGGTGTGTGACCTCTAGTTATAAAGTAGCCACTTTGCTCTATTTGAATTTAGGCCCAGTTAGCCACTTGGGATCCATCTTGAAACATGGGCTCGTTCAGGTTCACATTTGTTCACAAGGTCATGCATTTCAGGCCTTCATACCTTTGTCTGTGTAATTCGCCCTGCCCGAATGCCATTCCTTGTCTTTCCTCGCTGAAGTACAGACACTAAACACATATTTTAAATGTATAATTAAATTGGAAATGCCATGACTGAGCAATACATCTTTTAAATGCCACTCCCCACAACCAGAAACTTTTATTTCTTCCTATGTTGGGGTTTCATCCATTTTGCCTAAAGAAATGCTCCAGTCACCCCAATCTTGAATAAACTGGTTTGCCTTTGCTTCCTCTTTGAGCCATCGATTTTCTCTACCCTTTACTCTCAGAAGCGCTACTTGGTTTTCCTCCTAAAGGGAATACGGTGAAAGGCAAGGGGAGTCAGACAAGCTGGGCTCCGCCACTTACAACCTGGGTACCTTCGGGCACCTGTCTCTGAACTTCTGGGCCTTCACGGTTATGCATGAGAATAATCATTTCCATTTCACAGAGTTGTGGGGAGAATTGAGCTAGGTGATGCATTTCAAGTGCATGACACAGCGTTGAACTTAAATGTTGGTTCCTTCATCCTTCTAATGGCTTTCATTTCCTTCCTTCTTTCCTCCCTCCCTTCCTTCCTTTTTTCTTCTTTTTTTTTTTTTTTTTTTTTTCAGCACCATTTATTAAGTGCATTCTAGGCACTGGGCTAGTTCAAGAAATTCCAAGTTGAATGAAGCATGATTCATTCTCCTGCTTCTTTCACTCCTCAATGTGATCTCAAGGTCTTAATACTCACTCACATTTGGTGCTTTCACTGCCTTGTTTCTCAGAACTCTCATCCACTTTGACAACTTCAAACTTCAATCCCTTCCAAACTTGCAAAACTAGGGCTGACTTTTCTCTTAGCTGTCACGCCCCATTCCCAACTCCCTGGGGACCTCTGCCCCTGGAGGTCCGCAGTTAGCTGTGCTCTTTCTCCCAAAGCAAGAAAACACTTGTTAAACATATTTATTTGTCCAAAATCCCTGAGGGATAGTGAGGAACAGGCATAGCAAATATCCACCACCATTATCCAATAATGACGCTATTAAGCCACAAGATGCTCTCTCTTTCTTAACAAAATAAATTGGTGAGATGTTTGGTTGTAATGCTGTGAATGAACTGGTATGATGGAGTCTCTTGTCAATATTGAAAACCTTGCCTCCCAGTGGGAAAGAAGACAGAAACTAGGCCCAGTTGAGCCTACGTTGACACCCTTAGCAGCCTGTTTGGGGAATTCTGGGCTGCCGACTTCTGAGAGTGCTTTTCTTATGCAGAGGGAACACATTTGTCCCATTTGTCCCTTCCCCTGGGGTGACCCTTAGGCCTTGGCTTTGCCCAAAAGCCCCTCCCCTGCATCTCCTCCTAGATGTTCCCTGAATGCTTAGCTAGCATCCAATCAGTCCCAGTTCTCTGCAGCAATAACCTTGGAGGCCCTACCAGGCACAGGATTGAGGGTTTCTGCAGAAAGCCCCCGTCTATCCCTGGCCCTTCTCTCTTCTCAGAACACTGCCATGCCACCAGTCAGGCCCTTTGCTCAGCTCTCCAGCTGCCCCCCAGCAGAAGGGCAGAGGGCAGAGGGCAGAGGGCAGAAAATAACTCATGAGAACCAAAAACAAAACCCCATTGGAACCACAAATGGAAACGGCTTGGGGAAAACGGGTCCTGGGATGCTTGGGCTATTAATAAAGACCGTGCCTCAGCCCTCTTCTCCCGGGGCATGGGTCTGGCCAGCTCATGGCTGGGACGTTTATTCTTGGGAAGGCCCCAGCTTGCCAGATAAAATGTGCCCTAGAACCTAAGCATAATAGAAGCCCCTCCTAACACACACACACACACACACACACACACACAAAATTTTTGCCTATGGAGTCTTCTAGGTGCTGCCTTACCTTTAACCCCTATAAAGGAAGAAGTAAGAACAAATGGCAGATGAGGTCCAAATGTTCCCGGTTACAAGGGTTTGGAGACTGCTGAGGACTGGTCTCAGCCTCACTTGGTTGGAAGTACCTATGTCTTTGCACGTACTCTTTACAGTCCTGGGAAGATGGAACCACCAGGACTTGTCCTCTAAGCCGGTCAGACACATAAACTTGCCCACGGATTGATAGGGAAAAGTCCCTAGAGCTTTCATTCCTTAAAGTTGTCTGCTGTCTTCAGCTTGAGTAATTTTGTATTCAACGGATTTGTAATCTCCATGCTTGCTCACATTTCCTACCCCTTTTCTCTTCTTTACTGTCCCAGGATTGGGAAGAACCCTGGAGAATACTCGGGGATGGGCTATGCCAGATGAGCTAGCCCTTCCCAGCTCACATCTTGGAAAACAGTGTGTGAACCAATTAGCACCTCTCAGCCGTGAAGAAACATTGAATCACAGCGTTGAACATGAGGTTCTCAGAGTGAGAGGGGACCACGTAGGGCCATCCTGCCTAGCCCCTGCCTACAGGCAGAGAAGGCGTTATGCCCGTTGCACTGATAAGACTACTGAGACAGACACAAGAGCCTCCATCTGGAGCAAAGCTAAGCTGGTGTGCACATCTGCTGGGTCCAGCTGCTTCCTGAGGATGTCACCGCCTTGGGGTTTGTCCTGGCTCTTCACCCCCTGATCCTCTCTGAGTCAACCTGGTGAGTGGGGGTAATGAAGGCACAGGATCCCAATCACCCCAGGAGTATTTAGCTTGGTTAGGGACTCCAGGATAACTGCTCTCAATTTGATTCAGGAATAGCTTGTGTGTGTGGTTTGTTTTGGTTTTTTAGAGACAGGGTCTCATTCTATCACCCAGGCTGGAGTATAGTGGGGCCATCATAGCTCACTGTTACCTCAAACCCTGGGCTCCAGTGATTCTCCTGCCTCTGCCTCTAGAGTAGCTAGGATTACAGGTGCACACTACCATCTCCTGCTAATTTTTTACATTTTTTTGTAGAAACAGAGTATGTCTGTGTTGCCCAGGCAGGTCTCAAAATCCTGGCCTCAAGCAATCTTCCCCCCTTAGCCTCCCAAAGTGCTGGGATTACAGGCGTGAGCCACCACACCGGGCCACCTGTGTTTTTATTAGCATTACCATGGAGATTAAGTTCCATCCAAAAGACCCTGTGCAGTGCAGGAGGCAGTGTGGCATAGTAGGAACCGTGTTAGACTGGCCTGGATGTAAACTTCTATTCTGCCCCTTGCAAGTTAGACAGGTAACCCTGGACCACATGTAAACTTCTGGAGCCCCAGTTTCCTGATCTGTGTAATGTAGGTTATAATGACTGCTCATGGGTTTGTCGTGCCAGTTCCTTGAAAACTCCTAAGTGCCGTGCAGATATTATTGTGAAGCTCTCTGTGTCTTTAGCAGCCAAGCAGATGACTGCAGCAACCACTCTGTTTTGCACATAGATGTCTGTTCTCACCAAGGAGCCCCCACATCTAGCACTGCTCTGAGTATACAGTGGGCACAGAAAACTATTTGTTAAATAAATGAACACTGTTATGGACTGAAGGTTTGTGTCTGCCCTCCAAATTAATATGCTGAAAATTTAACCCCCACGCTGATGGTATTAGGAGGTGGGGCCTTTGGGAGGTAATTAGATCATGAAGGTGGATCCCAAGGGTATGGAATTAGTACCTTTATAAAAAGAGACCCCAGGCCATGTGCAGTGGCGCATGCCAGTAATTCCAGCACTTTGGGAGGCCAAGGTGGACAGATCACTTGAGGTCAGGAGTTCGAGACCAGCCTGGCCAACATGGTGAAACCCTGTCTCTACTAAAAATACAAAAACTAGCCAGATGTGATAGAAGAGGCCTGTAATCCTAGCTACTCAGGAAGCTGAGGCAGGATAATTGCTTGTACCTGGGGAACAGAGGCAGCAGTGAGCCAAGATTGTGCCACTGTACTCCACCCTAGGTGACAGAGTGAGACTCTGTCTCAGAAAAAAAGAGAGAGACCTCAGAGAGTTCTCTGGCCCTGTTTCTGCCATGTTAAGTACACAATGAGAAACTAGTCATCTGCAACCAGGAAGCAAGCCCTCATTAGAACATGACCATGCCGGTACCCTGATCTCAGACTTCTAGCAGCTTCGACAACTCTGAAAAATAAATGTAACAGCAGCCCAAACTAAGAGAGTGAGCTCATATCAACCTGTTGTTTTACCAGGCAAATGCCATCCACATAGCCCCTTTGTTTAAAGCTGATGTTTTATCTTAGTACTCATCGAGTATCTATGGCCCAGTGTGTAAGAAGATTTCAGCTTTGGTTCAGGGCTTGCTGGCTAGTTAGATCAGAAATATCAGCCAGGCATGGTGGCTCACGTCTGTAACCCCAGCACTTTCGGTGACAGAAGCAGGCAGATCACGAGGTCAGGAGTTCAAGGCCATCCTGGCCAACATGGTAAAACCCCATCTCTACTAAAGATACAAAAAATTAGCTGGGCGTGGTGGCATGCACCTGTGATTTCAGGAAGGCTGAGGCAGGAGAATCACTTGAACCTTAGAAGCAAAGGTTGCAATAAGCTGAGATCATGCCATTGCACTCTAGCCTGGGCAACAGGCAAGACTCTGTCTCAAAAAACCAGAAATATCAGGCTAGACTGCTTGGTGTAGGATTAGTACAAGCCCCCTGCGGTGTGAGTGCCACTGTGGATCGGTGTGGGCATCTGTCATGCCCCATCACAGCAGACAGCATAACAGAAGCACCTTGGCCAAGTAAACTTGGGAGTCCCTGGTGTGGGCACAGCCACAGCACTGCATGTTTAGAAGGTGCCAGACGTACTGCATCATTTGTCTTGTTCAATGCATACAGTGATCGATGCAGTGGGTGCTTTTTTTTTTAATCCTTATCTTATAGGCAAGGACACTGAGCCTCAAAGAGGTTATTTGCTGAAGGTCACTTGGTTATTTAGAGGAAGAGCTAGGATTTGGAGTCTAGACTCTGACTTTCTTTTACCTGCTATGACTACCATAAGCCACATTGCAGAAGAACCAGTCACAGAATCACAGATTGCACTGGATGGATTCTGTCCAGACACCTCATTTTGTGCATGCTGACCAGAGCCATGCACAGATTAGGGGCCACACAGGACCTAGAACCCAGGTCCCTGTGGTTAAAGCCCACACTGTCTACCGCCCTGTCCACTTGTCTGTTCTGGCTGCCAGATTCCCACCACCCACCTTCCCACAGCCTCACGGTCCTTTCCAAGGCAGGAAACATAGTTCTAGAAGGAACTGAGATTTAACATAGTCCCACGCACACACCGTTTCTTCTGGAGACGGAACAGATGATTCATTCACACCACAAGGACGTGCAACATCAATAATTTAATGAATGGATTGCTGTGGGAGGTGATAAAAACTTTCAATCTTGAAAGCTTTAAAATGTAGGTATGTCTGCCTGCACTGAAAACAACTGAGACCAAAGATGAAGTGTTGAGCTAGCTTCAGGTTCAGGGTTTCTCACCTTTTGGGTCCTACGCCCTCTTTCCATAACAGTTATAACATCCCCTGTATTATCCTGAAACAAAATTTATAAAAATATAAACTACTTACACATATAATTTTCAAAATCCAATTTAATAAGTTAATAATAATAACTTAAAGATGAAGAGAAAAAATTTATATATACATAAATGTGTAAAATGTACATATATAAATTATGTATTCAGTGTGTGAATGTCTAACCACCATTACACTAAAAGATACAGTGACGCTGGGCATGGTGGTTCATGCCTGTAATCCCAGCACTTTGGGAGGCCAAGGCAGGTGGATCACTTGAGGCCAGGAGTTCGAGACCACCCTAAACAACATAGCAAAACCCCGTCTCTACTAAAAATACAATTAGCCAGTTGTGGTGGTGTGCAACTGTAATTCCAGCTTAAGGCTGAGAAACAAGAATCACTTGAACCTGGGAGGCAGAGGTTGTGGTGAGCTGAGATTGCACCACTGCACTCCAGCCTGGGCAACAGAGTGAAACCAAAAAAAAAATGTGTGCATGTTTTATGTCCATATGTATCCACGTGCATGTGTTCTTGTGTGTGTGACTGTGTATGTGCCTGTGTTCATGAGTCCATGTGTGCATGTGCATGTGTCTGTGTGTCCATGTGTATCCATGTTTGTCTGTCCATGTGTGCATATGTTCATTTGTGTGCATGTGTGTGTCAGTGTGTGCATGTGTCTTATATCCGTCTGTGTCCATGTGCATGTGTTCATGTGTCTGCGTATGTGCCGACAGTGGCCACTGAGCACCTGAGCACCCTATCTTTTTAGTTTTAAGGAACAACCATAAACTTTGGGTCCTCCCAGACCATAATGACTTTATTCTTACTTCCTGGCCCCTTTCAGGAATTCTTTGGAGAATTGGATCATCTATTCATCTAGTCAGGAGAACCACCATGGTCAGGTACCACACCAAGGCACTAAGATGTTGGTATTTATTAACATGCTCTGTGCCAGGCCAGGCCCTTTCAGTCTTCACGGTGATCTTATGAGGTGATCTCACTGAAGAATGGAAATTCTTCCCCAGGAATTTCAGGGGTAGATATCACGGCTTTTTTATCATTCTAGAGGAGAAAATTGAAGCACAGAAATTTAACAACTTGACGAAATGTACACATCTTGTGACAGAGTTGGAATTTGGACTCAGACAGTCTGGCTTCAGAGTCTGGAGTTCATGGTCTCAATCCCCAGTCTCTACCATATGGCTTTGACCCTCTGAGCACATGATGCCGTGGGAGGTTGGGGGTGAACAATTCACTAAGCTAACTCAAGGAGCCTTGACCTTGGTCAAACAATGGAGCAGAGGATCTCACAGGAAAACAACCAGTTTCACATCCTGGTCTGTTCTCTTTGCAGCTCCTACTGCAAACTGTAATAGGAACAACAACAGCATCCTCCAATGTCCTATTACAGTTTCTTCTAGACTCTGGCCCTCCTTTGGGGTTTTACATTGGCCATTTCCTGCTGGAGGAGAAGGAGGAGGTTATTACGATCAACTCCACAGCAAAGTGGACTCTCCCCACCCACAGATTTCATAGCAAGAATCCCAGCCCTTCTTTGGTGGTGTCTTAGATCATCAGGGAGGAGAGAAAGGCCCAGGCTCTGCTCTGGCTGCTCGTTCAGCTCAGGCACTTGCTTTGTGTTGTTTTCTAGAACTGACAGTGGCAAGTGTGGAGACACCTATCTACTGAATCCCATGTAGTAAAGAAAGGGGCATCATGGGTAGGGAGTACAACATAGACTCATCCTGTCTGCCACTGGGACCTGAGCTTAGCAAAGAGCTAGATCATGAGACAGGGGTGCCAGGATCTAGCCCCCGAAAGCAGAGCCTTACATGTAAGTGAGTCTGCCCTGTGGGGAACAATTTCCAGTCTTCAGTGAGCTCACTAGCACAATCACCAAGAAAAATTGCCTCAGTCGCCTTTGGATCCCATTGGCTTTTTATTCTTAACCGCCTCCCACAAGCCCCCTGAGACTTTGAAGCAACTCACCTGCTTACTGGCTTTGCGTCCTGCCCAGACGCCCGACTCCAACTGTATTAGTGAGGGTCTGGGTTGCAAGCAACAGAAACTGACCCTAGTTAACTTAACCAGGAAAAGAATGTATTGGAAAGGTCCTGGGTCACCCACAGGATGAACAGGTAGGCTGAAGAACAAATACATGTAGAAGCTAAGGGTGGCAAAGGCCCAGGCGAGTCCCTATCTCAGGAAGTCAGTGTGGGAGGCTGCTACGGCCGTCATTGCCCTGTTGGACCCCATCACCTCTGGACACACTCTGCCCCAAAACCCCAACTTTGGCACCACTGCCACCAATAATAACCTTGGATGGAGCCACGAGCCTTTGTGTGGCCTTTCCAGAACAAAGGCTCAGGCAGGTACCCACAGCTGGCTGTGCTTAAGCCCCTGCTAATGTTCTAGTCTGACAGGCTGAGCAAAGGGGTGATCTATCCCCCACCTTGGAAGGGCCTTGCTTCTAATGTCTTCTGTTTTTTTTTTCTTTTTCTTTTTTTTGACAGAGTCTTGCTCTGCTGCCCAGGCTGGAGTGCAGTGGCATGATCTTGGCTCACTGCAATCTCCACCTCCCAGATTAAAGCAAATTCTCCTGCCTCAGCCTCCCAAGTAGCTGGGATTATAGGCGTACGCCACCACACTCAGTTAAATTTTGTATTTTTTAGAAGAAATGGGGTTTTACCATGTTGGTCAGGCTGGTCTCGAACTACAGACCTCAGGTGATCCATCTACCTTGGCCTCTCAGAGTGCTGGGATTACAGGCGTGAGCCACCCTGCCTGGCCTATCTCTTCTGTTATTTCCCCCCAGACAGAAAGGCCTTGGGGAGGCGGAGGATATTAAAAAACTTACCCTACGGCCGGGCGCGGTGGCTCAAGCCTGTAATCCCAGCACTTTGGGAGGCCGAGGCGAGTGGATCACGAGGTCGAGAGATCGAGACCATCCTAGTCAACATGGTGAAACCCCGTCTCTACTAAAAAAAAAAATACAAAAAATTAGTTGGGCATGGTGGCACGTGCCTGTAATCCCAGCTACTCGGGAGGCTGAGGCAGGAGAATTGCCTGAACCCAGGAGGCGGAGGTTGCGGTGAGCCGAGATTGCGCCATTGCACTCCAGCCTGGGTAACAAGAGCGAAACTCCGTCTCCAAAAAAAACAAAAAACAAAACAAAACAAAACTTACCCTACTACAGATTCTTCTGAAGGCGAGACTAACTAGCTATGTTGGATAGAGAAGCCCAGGTCTCTCCCGTGGCTTCTCTATTACGTAGATGGCTATAGTTCTATTTTAGCTAAGATAATTACTACCATCTGCCTACCTATGGTTCTCAACCAAGGGTGGCATAGCCCCAGGGGATCCTTGAAAACATGCAAAGTATTTGTTTGCCATTCAGCGAATGCTGTTGAAAGGTACTAAGCAACCTGAGAGGTATAGCACAGTCAAACACAGCAAAGATAGCCCTGGCCAGATGCTAATAGCACTGCTGAGGAGAAACCTTGCCCCTACATCAACGATGGCAGACATCATGGTCAACCTCTCCAGTCTTCCCACTGGAAATGGATGTGGTTTCGTTGCTATCAACACAGTGCAGAGTCATGACAAATTCATCACAGTTGGCAAAACCACGTATTTGCCATCCCTGATTACATACCAATTCGCTGTCCCCGCTCCCTTTAAAAAATATCTATGGAAACGGAGACCCAGAAAGAATGTGTCATTTATCCAAGGTCACACAGCTTATTTGGTGGCAGGTGGCATTCTAGAGTCAGTTCTGTGGCCCCAGATGAAGGACTGAGGCAGGTTTGGAAAGTCTGGACTCACTTTGGAATGCTTGTGTTTCCAGGGACCTCCCTGAGAGCTCCCAGGTGACTGGCTCCAAAGCTCGAGGGGGGACCTGGGTCCCACAGTGCCACCCGCAGATGCTGGTGGTGAGAGAAAGAAAGGCTGTCTGTGGAAGGGGCTGAACTTTGTGGGCAGACCTGGCACCAAACAAAAGGAATAAACAGGGAGCTGGAGTCTCACCCCTGGGAGGATGAGGGCTCGGTACAGATTTGCAGAGACTCAGCGCTTTAGCCAGATAATCATACAGGAGCTAATTAGCACCTTCCTTCCAAGCTCAGCCCTCTGGGGCAGCAGGATGCTCACTGGAGAAGAGAAACCCATTAATTACTTTTTCAGGAAGTGCTGATAAGAACCCAAAAAAGGTATAGCTCTAAGACTCTAAGCTAATTAAAGAGGGCTGCAGGGTGAAGGGATGTGTCTCACCGGGGAGAGCAGAGCACACACTTTGATCTTGAGCCCCACAGCCCCAGACTGAGTACAAGTAAGGGCTTCTGGGCCCCCAGGGAAACTTCACCCTTGCAGTTCAGCAACCCCAAGACTGAGATCATTCTGAATGAGGAGTCTGCTGGCAGCTAGGCCAGCTCAGCCTGGGGATGAGAGGTTCTGAAGGAGGCAGCTGGGTTCTCTCCCGAGATGCCACACAAATAGCATCCCTGGGACTTGATATAGGGTGTGCATCTTCTGACTGGTATTATTACCATACCCATTTTTTTCAGGGAGGAAAATGAGGCTCAGACAACGTAAAGTGTCCAGTCAGGCCTCATTCAAGTAGGAAGAGGCAGAAACACAACTTGATCTCTAACTGGAAATCCATGTTATTAGTGCCACATTATGATATTATTCTGCAGAGTTTAAAGGTGTCGCTTCCAGCCAGGCAGGCCTGGGTTCCAGTCCTGGGATCCTTCATTTCTTAGCTCCTAAAGCTAATTCCTTCCTTTCTCAGAGCCTTGGTTTCCTCTTCACTGCAGCAAGGCTAATCACACCCACTGGAATGGTTATCAGGAAGAGTACACGGGGCAAGATGACCTGTGCTAGCCACCTGGGACAGAGGCTGGGAGCCATTAGTTTCAATCTCTAGTACACAATTTGCAAACTGGTGTTTAGCTGCAAAAATTTTAGCTCAAATGTAATCTTACAGAGATACCCAATGTGCAAAGAATTAAAAGTGAAACTTCTCTGAAGGAAGGGTAACGGGTGGCTCAGCGCCCCAGCCACTCTGGCCCCTCTCCCACAAGCAGAGGCTCTGTCGAATACCCAGAATTTCTCAGAGCACAGTCAGGCAACCTGGACCTGGGGGAAGTGGAATGCTCTGAGACCTCAAATGACTCTGAACAAATGCCCCATATTAAGACAGGTAATATCCTCCTGTTGCACAGAGGACATTAATGACCCGTTATCAAGCCTGTATATTGGTACTGTTCTCCCAGAAAGGCTAAGGGGTTTACACAGGACACTCTGGCCCTGCTTCCGCAGGGTTGCGTGGCCTACTGCACCTGTAGCTGGCCAAAGAAGTGGGGGAAACAATCCACATAGCTGGGACCAAACCCGTGACCTTGGAATCCATCACTATATATCAGCCCACCAGGTTGGCCAGCCAGCTGTCCATCAAGGCAGTAGTAACATTGTGATCACTTTGTCTACGCCTTCTAGGGCAGTAAAAATATCGCAACTACGATAACATTGTTCTACTGGATATTTATAAAATGGCCTAGAGAGGGTGGAATGCCTTTGTTAAGCATGTATCCAAAGACAAGAGCACAGGTGATACCGAAAACTATGTCCCAGGATGTAAGATGTTATGAGTACAAACCCTGATTCCTTTGAAGACATTGGAGAGATGTAACCATCATTCCTGTAGTACCTGAAGCATGGTATTCTGGGAGGCTGGGATTGAGGGGAGGGGAAAGGGGCATTGGTTATGGACTCTTCCTTTAATGAACTCATTTGTAATTACTATAGAAGACACCAGCTGGGCGTGGTGGCTCATACTGTAATTCCATCACTTTGGGAGGCTGAGGCAGGCGGATCACCTAAGGTTGGGACTTCGAGACCAACCTGACCAACATGGAGAAACCTCATCTCTAATAAAAATACAAAAAAATTAGCCAGGCACGATGGTGCATGCCTGTAATCCCAGCTACTCTACTCAGGAGGCTGAGGTAAGAGAATTGCTTGAACCCGGGAGGCAGAGGTTGCAGTGAGCCAAGATTGTGCCATTGCACCCTAGCCTGGGCAACAAGACCAAAACTCTATCTCAAAAAAAAAAGAAGATACCATACCCCATGGATACATGATTTTCTGCTCTGACCCCTCCTCTGCTAGCTTGGCTGCTCAAAACCCAGCTACTATTGACTGAATGGCTGCATGGCTACTATGTGTCTGGAATGCGTGAGGCACTCTTGGGTCTTACCTCATTGAATCTGCAAAACTGTCCAGCAATTCAGACACTCTTACCACAGTCTATGGTTGTGAAACTGAGGTTCAAAGCAGTTTGGGACATTAGTCCTGGACTTGCACCTATTGGATGGTCAGGGTTCAAACCTAGGTTCATTCAACATCAAGTCCAGTGCTCTCTTAAGCCTCCTCCATGAAGCTTTCCAAAGAAATCCTACCTGTGCCCAACCATTCTAGATACTATCCAGGAGGACCCCTTAGAAGCCTAGGACAGCTTGGCTGATTTAACCTAGAACACCCTGGGAGAATGGAGAGAGACCTGCGTTCTAGTCAGTTCTAATTTTAACCCAGTAGGTCTCTTCTCTAGACGTAGTTTTCTCATCTGGAAAGCAGAGGGAGTGGCATTCTATACCACTTCCTGCTCTGCCCCTCCTCCCCGTGACTGCCTGTGTACCTCTGAAAGCAGTGGTGCTTGGGCCTGAGTCTGATGCATTTACATGTCCCTGAGTGCTCTCGGCCTGTTCTTCAGGAAGGGTCTCCAGGCCCTCGCCCTTAGTGCCCCTGCACTGCAGCTGCTTGCCTGGCCTCCCAACCCCAACGGCACCTGTCCAGCCTGTGCTCTGGGGAAGTTAGCAAGGAATCAGAACCCTGGAAGGCGGCACAGGCCCCTGGTGGCTGCAGAAGAGGCAACTGCAAATGCTGCCATGGAACTTCCTCCTGGCAGCCCTCCAGAATTAGTGCTCCCCAAAGGAACTCTCAGGCTGTTTTAATGAAAGATAAATCTATGCTACCATGTACTTATGTTTTATTTTCTAGAATGTGCAGAACAGTGAGGGAATTGTAACATCATTTTTTTTTTTTTTTTTTTTTGAGACACAGTTTCACTCTGTTACCCAGGTTGGAGGGTGCAGGGACACGATCTTGGCTCACTGAGACCTCTGGTTCCCGGGTTCAAGCGATTCTCCTGCTTTGGCCTTCTGACTAGCTGGGATTACAGACATGTGCCACCACGCCTGCCTAATTTTTGTATTTTTAGTAGAGACGGGGTTTTACCAAGTTGGCCAGGTTGGTTTCAAACTCCTGACCTCAGGGGATTTGCCCACCTCGGCCTCCCAAAATGCTGGGATTACAGGTGCGAGCCATCACGCCTGGCCTGTAACATCATTTTTTAAAATTCCAACACACAATGAGGTAGTGTCACAACTTGCCAGATGGCGGAGAATTGTTAGGAAACTCACACTCAACTGCTCTCTGGAAGCATCACTTGAACCCAAACTGTCCTGCGTAGTGGAGAATTGCTGGATAAATGTATAGACTAGGGGAGTGGTCAGGAGAGTAGGAGCCAGTCTGAAGGGATCAAGCCTCAACTGGATGCAGAAATTCCGGTGGTTTATTAGCAAGAGAAGGCACTTGGAGATGCTGGGAGTACAATACCGGACAAAATAGCCACTGCCCTTACCCTCGTGGAGCTTAGAGTTGTAAGGGAAGGACATGGACAGTAAACAGGTAAAGTAACAAATACGTATGTAATCTAAAATTGAGAAAACGCTAGAAAGGTCAGAAGCAGAGTGTGTAATGAAGAATAAGGGTGTTTTGGGGTTGGAGAGTGGGGCTTCTACTGAAGCAATGTTGTCAAGGATGACCCATTTGAGGAGGTAACATGTAAGCTGAGAGTTGAAAGTCAAGGAATCAACTGGGCTACAACTGGAAAAAGAGCTTGAGGCAAGGTCAAAGGCCCCAGAAGAGGGTTCCGCAAACATTCTGTGTAGGGCCAGATAGTGAATATGTTTGGCTTCATGGTCCATCAATTTCTGTTATGCCTGTGTTCCAATAAAACTTTATTTATAAAACAGAAGCAGGAAGTATTCTGCCAATTCCTGCCCTGAAACAATAAAGCATGCATTGTGGGTTAGGAAAGATGAGGCTGACTAGCTGGGGGCAGGAAGGGGAGGGTTTCAAGGTGAGGTAGAAAAGACAGGAGTGAGATCACGGAAGGCTTTGTAGAACATGGAAAAGACTTTCGGATTTACTCTAAAAGCCACTGCAAGGTTTTAAAGCAGTCAAGAGGCATGACTTAATTTATGCTGTGAAAGATTATTACTCTGGCTACTGTGTAAAGAAAGGATTGGAGAGAGGAAAGAGAGGAAGCAGGAAGACCCTCTTGGAGCCTACCATAATAGCCCTGGGAGAGATGCCATGACCTGCCATGTGGTGGAGATAGAGAAAGGCAGATGGGTGGAAGACACAATTTGAAGATTACATCCGCAGGACTTGCTCATGATCACATGTGGCAGAGGAAGAGCCAGCCCTCAGATATGGCTTCCAGGATTGTGGCTTAAGCCAGTGAGTGAATTTACTAAACTGTAGAAGATGGGAAACAGAGGGGCTAGGTCAGGGGATAGGCTCAAAGATGGAAACCAAAACTTTAGTTTCTGACACACTAAAGTTGAGATGCTTGTGAGACAGGCAAGTGTCAAAGTCCAGTAAGCAAAGCTGATCAGGCTCTGAGAGGCAGGGCACATGGGGTCCATAGGACACACCTCCCTCCCTACCTCCACGTGGCCCCAGCTCCCTCTAGGCTCAGTCGTTGCCCTGATTTCTAGCTGGAGCAGTCTCCGCCATGGTATGATGACCTCCCTGCAGTCATGCACCCCGCTGCCACTACTGTGGCCTTGCCTCTCATTGCTGACTGAGTCCCACAGCTGAAGGCCGGGCTTCACCAAGCCTTTCATGGCACCTGCACTGTCAGGGGCCTCAGTGGCTCCAGAGCCCATGTCCAGCCACCTGGACTCCAGCATCTCTGACGTCCTTAGTGGCTTTCCAGAAGGGCCTAGTGACATCAGCAGAAAGTGCAAAGGACTTAACTCCACAAGGGGCAGACTTTAACCAATGGGAGCAGGAGATGGGAAGGAACTGTCAAATACATTGTTCACCTTCCTTCCCTCAACAGCTCTGCCAAGATGCAATGGTCCCGTACGGCTTCTCTGGATGGCTCATGTGATCAAGCAATCAGCTATGTGTTTTCTTGGGAAGCTGCGGCCAAGCTCCACAATAAACCATCTTGTGCTTGCTTCCCTCCTTCCCTGCCTTACTTCCTCTTTCCCCTCCGTCCTGCTCTTTCGGGGATTATATCCTCCAATAAAACATTGGCCCCTAAGCTCTGCCTCCGGTTCAGTTTTGTAGGGGACCTGGGATTATCCAAGGAGTTTAGACGCTAAAAGTGGTAAGCAGCATCTACTCATTTCACAAAGATTTTTTAAAAGCACTTACTATATGTCAGGTTTTGTTCAAAATGCCTTACAAATATTAACTCATTTTATCCTTGTAACAATCCTGTAAAACCGATATTACTGATATCTCCATTTCAGAGCTGAGAAAACTGCAGCAGAGACGTCAAGTAGCCGTTTAGATCAGTGCCGGCTGTGGAAACAATGCAAGCCACCTACGTAGTTCTAAATTTTCTAAAAGCCACGTAAAGGTAAAAAGATAATGGTGAAATTCAATTGAGTAATATTTTTATTTGATTTAATATAGCCAAAGGATTATTATTTCAACATGAAATCAATAGAAAGCATTTTAATGAGATCATTTACATCCTGTCATACTAAGTTCTTAAAATCTAGTGTGGGCTGGGCTTGGTGGCTCACACCTGTAATCCCAGCACTCTCAGAGGTTGAGGTGGGAGAATTGCTTGAGTCCAGGAGTTTGAGAGCAGACTGGGTAACACAGTGAAACTTTGTCTCTACAAAAAAAAAAATAATAATAAACAAAATTAGCCATGCATGGTGCTGTGCACCAGTTACTCAGGAGGCTGAAATGAGATGGGAGGATGGCTTGAGCCCGGGAAATTGAGGCTACAGGGAGCCTAGATCATGCTGCTGCACCCTAGCCTGGGTGACTGAGCGAGACTTTGTTCCAAAAAAAAGTCCAGCATGGACTGAATATTTACGGCACATCTCATTTTGTATTAGCCGCATTTCAAATGTTCGGTAGCCACTTGGGCCTGGGGGATGTCCTACTGAACAGGGCAGGAATAGATTGTATGCTGCCTTCTGAGTAAATGACCATGTAAAGGAGGAAGAAAAGACTTCCCTCAAAACTCATCTGGCATTCCTTGAGCTGAACATAAGCATGGAGAAGGACTTTCTTTTCTCGATAAGAGAAAAGAACTAAGTAGATAGAAACTTATTTGGTCTTTTAAATTTTTTGTTAATTATGGTTGTGTACCTATCAGCAAGTGCTGACAAAAAAATAACACATTGCAAACATATGTTACAGAAAACGTCCTGGAAATAGGTGTTTATAACCAGTCTGACTGCATTTTTTTTTCTTTTTTTTTGAGACAGAGTTTCACTCTGTCCCCAGGCTGGAGTTCAGTGGCATGATCTCAGATTGCTGCAGCTCCCACCTCCCAGGCTCAAGTGATTCTCCTGCCTCAGCCTCCCTAGTAGCTGGGATCACAGGTGCATGCCACTATACCCAGCTAAATTTTTGTAGTTTTTGTAGAGATGGGGTTTCACCATGCTGCCCAAGATGGTCTTGAACTCCTGGACTCAAGCGATCCTCTCACCTCAGCCTCTCAAAGTGCTAGGATTACAGGTGTGAGCCACCATGCCTGGCCCAGTTTGACTGTATTTTGCATTAACTGCTAATGCTTGAGATTTTTAGGCTGTACACAAATAAAATAAGGGCATTTGCTGCTAGCAAAATTGTCCCTATTTGGTATGGTTAAAATGAACTTTCAACCAAACTGAGTATCATTTTCAGTGGTGGCTTGCGGAATCCTGGCTGTGTGCAGGGCAGGCACTGAGTGCTGGGACTGTCGGAATAAACAGATGGATGGTATCTCCACTCCTAGGGAGCTCACAGCCTGGTAGGAGAGCATGACCAGTGCTTCTGATGCTGCGGTGAAGCAGTTTGATGGCTGTTATGACGGGAAACATGGGACACTGGGAGAGCAGGTGGGAGGGACACCTGACTTGGAATTGAAATTTAGGGAAGGTGGCAGGGAGGAAGGGACGCTGAACAAGGAACTGCATTAGTCCTTTTTTATGCTGCTGATAAAGACATACCCGAGACTGGGTAATTCATTAAGAAAAAGAGGTTTAATAGACTCACAGTTCCACATGGCTGGGGAGGCCTCACAATCATGGTGGAGGGCAAAAGACACATCTTACATGGCAGCAGGCAAGAGCAAATGAAAGCCAAATGAAAGGGGCAACCCCTTACCAAAACATCAGATCTCGTGAGACTTACTCACTACCACAGAGAACAGTACGAAGAAAACCACCCCCATGATTCAATTATCTCCCACCAGGTCCCTCCCACAACATGTGGGAATTATGGGAGCTACAATTCAAGATGAGGTTTGGATGGGGACACAGAGCCAAACCATATCAGGACCCAAAAGATGAACAGGGGTCCGTTAAGCCAAGAGGAGGTGAGGGGCTACAATGGAGCCTGGATATGTTTGAGGCAGAAGCAAAAGCCTGGACGAAGGCCAGAGGAAGAGAGCATGGCACATTCAAAGAACCAAAATTAATTTAATGTAACTGGATTAGGTGGAGCCCACCAAGAGGTGAAGCCAAGGAGTCAAATACGAGGCAACGGAAGGAAAAGAACAGGAGTTTTAATAGATGTGGTTCGGGATTCCTCAGAGTGTGGCTACACCGTGTACATCACATTCATGGGAGACGCTTGTTATGAATGGGAACTTCTGGGGCTCTTTCCAAGCCTGGGTGGAGTTTAGGAATCTTCATTTTAATAAGCTCCCCAGGTGAATGCTTTCACACTAAAACTTGAGAAACACTTGTAAAACATAGTTGAAAAGTTTTTGACAAGTTTCTCCACCAAAACCAATATTTGAAAATGAATTCCCGCATCGGAAAACAACAAAGAGAAAACTGGGAAAATTTAAGCACCATTTGAATATGCTAACAAATAGTTAAACTTTTAAGGTGTCATAAGGTATCGTGTTTGAAGTTTTTAAAAAGAACCTTATGTTTTAGAGATGCATGCTGAGATGCTTGTGGATAAAACTACATGATGTGAGGGAGTGGCTTCAGAATGACCTTGGTGGGATTTTGGTGGGAGAGGGGAAGGGTAAATGAAACAGCGGATCATAAACCGACCGTTATTGAAACCAATGATGGCTATATGGACACATTTTCACCGTTTATTTACTTCCCAATGTTCAAAATCTTTCTCAATAAAGCACTGTTTAAAACTAAATTTCCGCCGGGCGCGGTGGCTCAAGCCTGTAATCCCAGCACTTTGGGAGGCCGAGGCGGGTGGATCACGAGGTCGAGAGATCAAGACCATCCTGGTCAACATGGTGAAACCCCGTCTCTACTAAAAGTGCAAAAAACTAGCTGGGCATGGTGGTGTGTGCCTGTAATCCCAGCTACTCAGGAGGCTGAGGCAGGAGAATTGCCTGAGCCCAGGAGGCGGAGGTTGTGGTGAACCGAGATCGCGCCATTGCACTCCAGCCTGGGTAACAAGGGCGAAACTCCGTCTCAAAAAAAACCTAAATTTCCGTGGGATTGACTCATTTCATGAATTCAACAACATTTGCTGAGTACCTAATATGTGATCAGAGAGGTCTTACACTGGACAGGGATCCCTGCAGGGTTAAGGAACAAAGGCAGGCATAATGGCTTCTTTGGAGGTAACTTCGTCCTTTCTCACGGGGATCAGTGCTAAGATCTCTTTGCAGTTGACTTCTTTTTTTTTCTTTCAAATGGAAAGGAGTACACAGTGAAGCCATCAAATCCGAGGACGACACAGTTCTTCTGCACAATGAACTGTCATACAGATCAAAGAAAACTACAAGAAACTTTCACAAAACTGTAGAGGGAAAAGCAAACATCAATCAGAGGCAATTCAATGAGCCTGCGGTTAGGGGAGTGGATCAAGAGAAAATTGTCCAGTGATACTCACAGGCGGATGAGGTCTGAGCCATAGTTACAGCCTGGAAAAAGGATTCAAGAGGTATCCCTGGCTATTTGCTGTAGATTTCAGCTCCCAAAGCTATGAGCCCAGGTCAGAATGTTATTAGCTATAGCCTGGAAACTGAAAAGAAGGCAGACTGAGGACAGGCTGGAAGGATGCAAGCTACTCTGTATCTTTAATTCCAAGTGGCTATCAATTGCAATTCAGTGAGAGATTTGGGGGAAAAGCCCTGCTACATCAAATGCACGCTGATAATAATACACATCCTAATTTCAGGAACAGTAAACAGTGAAAAACACATCCCCTGAGAATTCATCATTTATTGAGAACTTAAGTTTTATAGCATAATATCTATAACCTCATTTTATTCTAGTAGCAATCCTATGTGGAAACCCCCAGGTTTGGAAACTTGCCTCAGGTTACCCAATACCATTAAGTGGTAAAGTTGGGTTCCAAGTGGGAACTCAATGTCCTTTAACTGGGATATGTATCAAATTCCAGAGGGCAATTAGGCAAAAATAATAATTTGGAAACCAATTTCCAGATCTGCAACTTGCATAGGCCTTCCTTCCTAAAATGGAATTACCTGAGAATACAACTGAATTAACACACTAAGGCTTTTTCCATTTTACAAAAGAAAGGACCCCATGTAGGGAATGACTCCTTGAATAATGTCACAGCTCACAGGGCCTGCTGCACGCTTGTATTGACGGTGAGAATAACAACAATTTTCATTTAACGACTTTGTTCTTCACTCCCCTACTCTTGGGGGAGAATCCTAAAAGAACAAAAAGAAAAAGTACAAAATACTAAAAGCAGCTTTTTCCATGGGTAAATGTGATCAATAAAATACTCTGAAGCATAAAAAACAATATGTCAGGATAAAAATCTGTGAAGGAAGTTGGAACAGTAATATGAGTTCCAGGAGATAAAAAGATGTAAAATTCCTGAATGCCAATCGGCTTTTTCATACCTTTTAAAATGGATGATGGGGGTACCAAATCATCAATGTCACATTCCACTGGATACATTTTAAAGTGAGAAGTCACAGTAGGTTTTAAATATCAATATTTACAATAAGCCAGAATCCACAGTCTTTGCAGCTACTTAAACAACTTTTGAACTTCATTTTTTGAATGTGCTGGGGGTAGAGAGTGGATAGCTTTACAAAATTCTGTTGGAGGTACATACATAAACAAGCAAGGCTGGTGGCCGTGGACCCTGCCTGTCTGATGACGCTGTTTCTGTTTTTTCCACTTTTCTAAGTTGGCCTCTAAACAATACCTTCTCAGCACTTGGGTAATAATGACATCAAAAAGCAATGAAGGTCGGGCACGGTGGCTCCTATCTGTAATCCCAGTGCTTTGGGAGGCTGAGGCACATAGATCACTTGAGGTCGGAAGTTCAAGACCAGCCTGACCAACTTGGTGAAACCCTGTCTCTACTAAAAATACAAAAAAATTAGCTGTGAGTAGTGGGTGCACGCCTGTAATCCCAGCTACTCAGGAAGCTGAGGCACGAGAATTGCCTGAACTCCTGGGAGGCGGAGGTTGTAGTGATTGTGTCACTGCACTCACTCCAGCCTGGATGATGGAGCAAGACTCCATCTCAAAAAAAAAAAAAAAAAAAAAACAATAAAGAAATAAGCAACTTTTTCCATCATAACCTAAGATGTAGATAGAAAACTATTCTATATGGGTTGGAGTAGGCCCTATTTGGGGGGTTGCATTCATCAGCCTTTATTGCTGTGATGGGGGCACTATCACCCCCATTTTACTGATGAGGAAATGGAGGCCCAGAGGAATACATGAGCTGTTAATGGACTTACACCTGCTCTGGCTTACAGCTGGAAAGCCCCAGAGCCAGGATTCAGCCCAGCTCTGGCTTAATCCAGAGCCAATGTTTCTCCATGATACCATCCATGCTGCCTCCGGAAATCAGAGGAGAATTAGGGGCCACACTGGTTTTATTTTCTTTCTCTGATAAAAATGAAGCAGGGCACAAGACCCTGCCCAGTTCTTTCCTCCAGGCCTCCGAATATTCCCCAGAAAAGTGAGAAGGGCAAGCTCGGGGTCACCTCCAGTGCTAGGGCAGAGGGCAGGAGTATCAGCTGGCTGGCTGGAGCTGGCCAAGCCCTCCTCTCCTCCCCCTGCTTCCCCCTCCATCCAGGCTCCACCAGGAACCTGTCCCAGATGCCTACTCCTCCCGAGCCAGAGTGATCAGAGGAAGGGAGGAAAACAATAGCAAAAACCAAGGCCCCTCCGGCTTGCTGCTGAATGGGGATTTTCGTCGGATGTTGAGTTTACCTGGAATGCCCCGGTGGTGTTATTTTGGGAAGGCAGACGTCCCACAGAAACAATGAAGTGGAAAAGAAAACAGCTAAAGCAAAATCTAGAGCCTAGTTTTTGCCAACCCATCCCCATGTGACCTGGACAGACTCTGGAAGACCAAGTCAGGCCACTGAAGAAGTGGCTGAGCCTGTGGATGTCTGGCTTACCAGGAGGGCACATGGAGGATGCAGGGAAAGGAAGAACTGTGTTGAAGTCCCCAAGGCAGCAATACCCTGCACCTAGCCACGTGGGAACAGCCTGCCATGAGCGGGGGCGCCTGGCCTGAGCTCCATGCTGGGCTCCACCATTCATTAGCTGAGTGACCTTAGGCAAATCACTTAACCTCTCAGAGCTTCCTTATCCTCATGCAAAAGATGGAGGCCAGGTGCAGTGGCTCATGCCTGTAATTCCAGCACTTTGAAAGGGTGAGGTGGATGGATCACCTGAGGTAAGGAGTTCGAGACCAGTCTGGCCAACATGGAGAAACCCCATCTCTACTAAAAATACAGAAATTAGCCAGGCATGGTGGTGTGCACCTATAATCCCAGCTACTCAGGAGGCTGAGGCAGGAGAATCTCTTGAACCCGGGAGGCAGAGGTTGCAGTGAGCTGAGATTGCGGCACTGCACTTCGGCCTGGGTGACAGAGTGAGACTTCATCTCAAAAAAAGGAGGAAGAGGAGGAGGAGGAGGAGGAGGAGGAGGAGGAGGAGGAGGAGGAGGAGGAGGAGGAGGAGGAGGAGGAGGAGACCCGAGTCATTGCCCTGCCCTCCAGGGTTTCCACAAGAAAGTAAATTAAATGCCAGGAACATAACATGCTTTGCTACTAGTAGAATGCTGACAACTTCCTGCATGGCCATAACTCCTAGGGGACTAGTTAGTGTCGAGTAAACTGTGATTGTCCTTCCTAAATCTCATATTCCTCAAAGGAACCGGGAACACACACATATGCCACCTGCAGCGTCTCTGGAAATCAAGAGAAGCATTTTCCATATTATTCTCTTTTCTGCCAGGGTTGGGAGAAACCCAAAATGGATCTGAATTTGTGCCTGGTTGGAGCAAGGAGGAATAACTGTAATATTAACCTGGGGCTCAGGCATGTTGGTGTTTATTTCAGCTGAAGACTTTTCAGCTACTGGCTAGAGTGACAGTACACTCAACAAAGGGCCAGAAGGAAGGAGTAAAAGGGAAGAGCAAGTGTTAAACGAGATTGGGAACTAAAATGGAAAAGACCCTCAGTAAAAAGCCTGGGGGAGCCTGTGGACCAATAACAAGCGTTGGGGAGCCTGTGGACCAATAACAAGCGTTGGTGAGCTTGTGGACCAATCAGAACCCTCAAACATCGCTGGGGGGAATGTACACTGCTACAGCTACTTAAAACAATTTGACAATTTCTTAAAATGTTAAACATGGAATTACCATATGACCTAGCACTGCCACTCCTAGGTATCTACCCAAGAGAAATTTTGAAAACATACAGTCACACAAAAACTTGTATACAGGTGTGCATAGCAGCACCATCCAATCATAGCCGAAAATGGGAATAACACAAATGTCCCTCAACTGGTGAACGGACAAAGAAAAATGCTCTATCTATGCAATGGTGTATTATTCACCTAAAAAGAATGAGGTATTGATGCGTGCTAGAACATGAACGAACCTCGAAAACATTGTGCTACGTAAAGAGGTCAGACACAAAAGGTCACGAACTGTATGATTCCATTTATAAGCAATAGGTAAATCCATAGGGGCAGAAAATAGACTAGTGAGTACAGAGGTGGGAGAAAGGGGAAATGGGGAATGATTGCTAATGGGTTTCTTTTTGGGGTGATGAAAATGTCTGGAATGGGTGCTAATTGCACAACTCCGAAAGAAAGAGACAGAAAGAGAGAGACTGGGCGGTCTCAAAGGCTGAGGTATGAAAAGCAATAGAATTTGCTGTAAGGCCAGGCGTGATGGCTCATGCCTGTAATCCCAGCACTTTAGGAGCCCGAGGCAGTGGATCACTTAAGTCCAGGTATTAAGACCAGCCTGGGCAATGTGGTAAAACCCCATATCTAAAAAAAATACAAAAATCAGCTGGACATGATGGTGCGTGCCTTTAGTCCCAGCTACTTGGTGGGCTGAGGTGGGAGGATCTCTTGAGCCTGGGAGGTTGAGGCTGCAGTGAGCCATGATTGCACCACTTCACTCCAGCCAGAGCAACAGAGTGAGACCCTGTCTCAAAAAAAAAAAAAGGTGGCAGGGGTGGGGGCAATTTGCTTTAAAGGAACAGAGGAAAAATAAAAAATATGTATGTAATTATATATATAATATATACATATATGTATATGTATAATATATACATATATGTGTATATACACACACCCCCCCACACATATATATACACATCATACAGGCATATATACACCTATATATTAAATATATAATTACATATTAATATATATTTATGTGTCCTGAGATATAGGTGTATATTTTTATATATAGTTGATAAGAATTATAGATTATAGGGAGCAGTCATCTGGGAAAAAGTTAAAAACTGCTATCAGGCACTGGGGAGAATTTACTCAGGAGAAAAGGCCTAGAGAAGAGGAAAAGAGATGAAAGTCCACTGAGCTGGGAGGGACTGAAAAGGGAGGAGATCCCTCGAAGCTCCCTGTGCATAGTTTGCTTTGGTTTGCAGCATGGGCGCCTCCTATGCATAGTATCACATGGTATTTTCGGTCTATATGGCCCCTGTGAGACATAATTTATTTTTAGGGATTTATTGAGCATCTGTTGAATGTAATGCAGCACGGCAATGCTAGCACTGCAGGAAATCAGAGCTAAGTCAAACAGGGGTCCCCAAGAGCTGCCTTCTGACTGTCCCCAAGTCCTCAAGCTGCTGAGCTCACCTTTTCCTTTAGCATCCAGGTCAACTGCCTGGTACTATCTTCCCACTCACAGTCAGAATTTCAAGCCTTTCTTTATCTTCCTGCTCTAAGCCCTGGGAATTCTGCAGAGATACATTTCTCCCAATCTAATTTATTGTTTCGACTGGGAGATTTGTGATAGACACCCTCATAGAGGTGTCCGTGCAGATGTCGCCTGCTTTCCATGTGGCCTCATCCCACACATGTGTCCTTCTCCCCATGCTCCCCAAAGAGGCACAGACAGGAGACGGTTGACAGAACCGGCATTTAGCCTTTGATAGGAACAGGGGATGACGGACGATGGTGAAGTCCAGGAGAGGGAACAGTTCACACCACTGCGCTGTGCTTTAGGGACCTCCTCTGCCAGCCGTTCTAGTGCTCCCGGTTCCACCCACTGCCACGTCGTCCACAGACACTGTCTCCTCTTCTCCCCTCTTCCGCACTCTGCCATCCCTCAAGAGCAAACACCATCATACCTCTTTCCTTTCGACCTTCCAAGGATGTTTGGAAGTTTCTGTTAGTCTTTTATATGCAGCCATCCAACCCTCCTTTGCTCCAATCCTCACCCATCAAGGACTCCTCCGTGTAATTCTTTGGATCGTCACAGATAAAGAGTGAATGGAAATCATTCCATTAACCCCCATGGTGGAAGAAGCACCTTTAGAGGAAGTAGGACAGGCAGTGGAGGAAAGGGCCCTTCTGAGTGCCAGGCATTGTGCTTGGCCCTTTACACACAGTCTCACTTCACTCTCCCGACAGTGATGTGAAACAAGTATTATTTTTATCCTCATTTTATAGGTTAGGAAACAGAGGCACAGAGAAGTTAAATTGTCTGCCTGAGTCAGCAAGTGAGGCCCGTGCTGCGCCTGGTGTGAAGGTTGAGAGAGAGTGGACGGGAGAGCACTGCTCCCCATTTCCAAATGCACCGTCACTTCCCAGAACAGTTCTGACTGTGGTCAGCTGGTACAAGCAACAGTCTCCAGCCACTCCACACAGTACCCTGTCCCCAAAGGTGCAGAAGCCAGGCAAGGAAGGACACAAGCCAGGTGTGAGTGTGGGCTGAAGTGGCACCTCGACCAGCCTCAAATCCCCACTGGCACACTGGTGTTATGGAAGGCAGGTTCTGTTTTTCAGTGGCTCCCGGCCACCTGGTTGATGACTTGCCTTGGTGGGCTAGTGTCCTAGGACTGACTTAACAAATGACTACCAACTGGGTTGGCTTAAGACAATGGAAATTTATTCTCTCACAATTCTGGAGACTAGAGTCCAAAATAAAAGGTGATAGCAGGGCCATGCTGTCTCCAAAGGCTCCAGAGGGGAATCCTTCCTCATCTGTTCCAGCTTCTGTGGCTCCTGACATTTTCTGGTGGTGGTGGCTGAACCCCATTTCTGTCTGTGTCTTCACACGGCCTTTCCCTGTGTGTCTCAAGTCTTTCTCTCACTTTTTTTTTTTTTTTTTTTTTTTTTTTTTTTTTTTTTTGAGACAGAGTCTCCCTCTGTTGCCAAGCACCAGGCTGGAGTGCAGTGGTGTAATCTCAGCTCACTGCAATGCAACCTCCACCTCCCGGGTTCAAACAATTCTCCTGTCTTGGCCTCCCAAGTAGCTGGGACTGCAGGCATGCGCCACCGCATCAGCTAATTTTTGTATTTTTTAGTAGAGACAGGGTTTTGCCATGTTGGCCAGAATGGTCTTGATCTCCTGACCTCGTGATCTGCCCACCTCAGCCTCCCAAAGTGCTGGGATTACAGGTGTGGGCCACCGACTTTTGTTTAATGAAGACGTCAGTAGTTAGATTTAGGGTCCACCTGAGAGATCTTAGGGTCTTATCTTGAGAATCATGTTCATCCTTAATTACATCTGCAAACCCTATTTCCACATAAGGTCACATTCATAGGTACGTGGAGATAGGGTTTGGACATGTCTTTCTGAGGGACACAGTTCAAACCACCATGCTTGGTCGGACTTGTTGGCTTTGTGACATAAAAAATGCTATAGAAGAAAGTTCCAGAGGCAAGTCAAGGGGAAGGGCTGCAGGCCCAAAGTCACAACAGTGGAGAAACCATTCGCAGCAGGAAGCAGGAAAGCCCTCTGCAATGCCGCGTTTCTCACGCCTTCTCTCCTTCCACCATCCCAGATGAAGAGAGAATGAGCCGTGTCTTTCCTGAAACATCCAGTGGCGCTCGCTGGAGAACCTGCAAGAGCCTGTAAACCCAGAGCATGACCGTCTATTCCTAGAAGCAGACATTGTCTGTGTCTTTGTGCACCAAGCCCCTGGCTCTCAACCCTCACTGTTGTGGCAAGAACGTGGCACCTTGACTCTACACAGCCCTTCCGTTATTCAGAAGCAGGTGAGCACAGATTGCTGGGATGGAGTGAGTAAACGCTATAAACCGGGCTGGGCATAGTGGCTCACACCTGTAATCCCAGCACTTTGAGAGGTCAAAGCAGGCAGACCGCGTGAACTCAGGAGTTTGAGACTAGCCTGGGCAACATAGTGAGATGCTGTCTAAAAAATAAATAATTAATTAATTAAATAAAAGTTATAAGCCAAGGCTTGGGGTCTTTGGGTGCTTTGGCAGGACCTGTCCCTGGGCAGAACTGAACATACACTCAGTTCTGAGGAGGGGAGAGGAAGGTCATGGCTGAAAGGTAGGCTCTGAAATCAGACTCCCTGGGCTCGAATCCCAGCACTCTACTTGCCACTTAGACCTAAGGCAGAGGAAAGGGACATAACTGTTGGAGCCTCAGTCCCCTCCTCCTTAAAATGGGGGTAGTAAATGTATCTGCAAGGTGTGAACGAGGTGTGAATGAGGTGGTACATGTAAAACACAGTGCCGGTACTATTACATTGGGGATTTTTGTTGTTGTTTTGAGACAGGGTCTTGATCTGTCATCCAGGCTGGAGTGCAGTGGAGTGATCTCTGCTCACAGCAGCCTTGAATTCCTGGGCTCAAGCAATCCTCCCACCTCAGCTTTCAAAGTAGTTGGGACTACAGGTTTGTGCCACCACGCCCAGCTAATTTTTCCATTTTTTGTAGAGATGGGGGTTTCACCATGTTGCCGAGGCCGGTCTAGAACTCCTGAGTTCAAGTGATTCACCTTCCTCGGCCTCCCAAAGTGCTGGAATTACAGGCATGTGCCACCACGCTCAGCCCCACACTCGTCTTAAAGAAAATTAAAATAAAATTGTTTTAAACACTGTGCCTGGCACAGAATAGATGCTCAATAAACACCAGCTGCTACAGTTAGAGGGGAAATCATCATAATTGTTGAATTAAAACATAATAAAAGACCCTAGTTGCCTTGTGCAAGTCAGTATTTTCAGAAACAAAGTTTTAAAAGTTTAAAAAGAGGCCAGTATTTTAAGTCATGTCAGCTCCACAGCTACAGAAGTGCTGAAAAGACATCAAGTCCCCTCTCCTTTCAGTCTGCGGTGAAGCGCTCCTCTGCTCTCTGAGGGCTATGGTTCCAGCCGAGAGATTAACACAATGGACTCTGAGATGGACATTGTTCTCCAATAGGCCTGGCCCCAGCCCAGCTGGGGTGAGCATTTCCTTTCCAGCATTCCGAGAGGCAACAATCCCAAAAGATAATTAAAAATCAGCCAGCAGTGGTGACCAAGAGAAAGGCAGTGAGTCCCCCGACTGTGGAGGAGATAGGGCATCCCAGGTTATTAATTAAGTGTGCTCACATTTGCATGGTGTAGAAGACAATTATCAAGCTGGAGCTGTCAGCTTTAAATGGTGTTTGCATTTCTGGATGACTTGTTGGTGAGGAGGGTCAGGGAGGCTCTCTAAAGTCATTTTTGGGAGTCTGGAGGAGTGGTTAACAAACAACCTGCACTTCGCCTCGTTTTACCCTGCAACTCCATGGAAATTCCAGAAAGTCTTGCTTTTAAAGGTCTTTTGCATCAACCCATGACATGGGTCATCTCTCTGCTACCTCCTTCCATGCTAGACAAATGGAAAGGCATGTGACATAGTGTGGCAGGGACGCGGGGGTCCAGAAGCTCCCACATGTGTGCAGCTGTGGAATTGGCCCAGCACAACCCCCTCACACCAGCCTCTGCAACCAGACAGAGAAATGAGAGGTAAGGGGTGAAGATATGATTGATTTCCATCCTTGGCCCTCCAAGGAGGAGGCTGCCAAAGAAAACGAAGGCCACTGCAGGGGGACAGCTGGCGGTGCCAACCTGCACCAAGGTCAGAGGGCAGCCAGCATGGCAACGGGGTCTGGTCAAGATGAAGTCTTCATTCTCACCTGCCTGTTAATGTCTTTCTGACCAGTTGCCATCCCCTAATAAGGGGTATGCCATAGACTGACAGTTACTAGGAACCTGGCCAGCACAATGCCTGTTCTAGGCATTGACTAACTCAGTCTCCTTCATCCTGCCTCCCATCCACATGGTCCCATCAGAGGCTGTCATGCTTGCACGATGTGACACTGTGTCTACGGACACACCAAGTGGTCCTGATGTAGAACTTAACTCAAGACCAGGGTCAAGTTGAGAGATGACTTGTTTTCTTTCCAGGTGTTCCAGTAAAAAGTAAAACTTGGAAATTGACAGATAGCAGTCATCTTCTACCATGAGAATTGCGAACAGAGAAAACCTGTAGTGATAATAAAGTCAAATTATCCTAAACGCTAATTCCAGTTCCACTGCTTACTAGCTGTGTGTCTTTAGTAAAATTTCTTAGCCTTGCCAGGTGCAGTGGCTCACGCCTGTAATCCTAGCACTTTGGGAGGCCGAGGTGGGTGGATCACCTGAGGTCAGGAGTTCAAAACCAGCCTGGCCATCATAGTGAAACCCCATCTTTAAAACAAAACAAAACAAAACAAAACAAAACAAAACAAATTTCTTAGCCTCTCTGAGCTTGACAAATAAGAATATGAATACCTGTCACATGGAGTTGCTGAGAGGCTTAAATTAGATGATATATATCAAAAGCCAAACACCTAGAGGTGATCAATAAATGGAGATCCTCCTTCCCTCTTACTTCCTTTCTCAAGATCAAGGGCAGCCAGAGTGATATGGTCCTAATCCATTGTTTAAGCATAATTGAAATTAAGCAGGGAGTTTAACTGAGCCCAAATATAGTTCTTGCTAGCTCATAAAGGATTTCTTTTTACCATGTGAACATTTTAATACAATTCCATTGCAGACACACTATTGAGGAACACAAAGGTGAATACAATGAGAGTTATACTCTCAAGTAGCTGCATCTGACATACAACAAAATCTATGAGAGCCAGTAGGGCTCATGCCCAGGATAATGTCATGGGTTCATGCTAACTCTGATGCTTCACTCATCAATGAGGACCCCCTTTGGACAGGGTCAGGAGGACCTATCTGTGTTAGCCCGCCTTCTCCCTGAGTGGGTTGTGCTAATTACTAGTGGGTTGCTACAATCATCAGAGGAGGATCCATGATCCCTCAGCTCCTCTGATGCCCTGAAAGCAAGAGAGGTTACCAGAATGTACTAGAGAAGAGAGGTCACGTAGAGTCACACACACGGAGACAACAGGGCCTTTGGGCTGGGGAGAAAAGAGCATTGAGAACAGTAGTTAGTGATGCAAGTAACAGTGGGAGCAGGGGAAGAGGTGGTGTCAGGGAAAGAGGTGTCATCTGGAGGTGTCAGCCTACAGATGGGAGTCCCATCATCAGTGATGACCAGCATATACTTTGCTCCTATCATGGGCTACATCTTACATCGTATTTTATTTGCATGGTCTTACTTAACTCTCAATCCCACGGAGCAGAAATGATTAATATCTAAACTTTGCAGATAAGAAAATGAATGTCAGGGAGGTAAAATGACTTGTCCAAGGTCACACTGCTGGTAAGTGGTAGAGTCAGGGCCTGAACCCAGGTCCTTTTGATTTCAGAGTCCCTGAGCTACCATTTCTACACTACTTCCAATATTGAAGCCAAATAAAGCCTTTAGAATCAGCCCTTTGCAATTCGATATGTCGTCCCTAGACCAGCATCACAGGCATCACCTGGGAGTTTGTTAGACTTCTAGACTCTTGGGCCCCACCCCAGATCTGCTGAATTAGAATCTGCATTTCACCAAGATCCCCTGGTGTTTCCCATGCACTTTCAAGTTTGAGAGACCCAACTCCAGATTAGAGCATCATTTCTTACCTGTTTTTCTTCCACTGTTAATACACCAGGATGTTAATAGGAATTAAAATGGTTGGGGGGAAGGTTCATAGCCAAATGAGTTTAGGAAAAAGTGAGTTAAACAAAGCCAGACTGGCTTCTTTGTTATTGGATTTTTCAGAGCCATTAATAAGCTGATATATATATATATATATATATGTGTGTGTGTGTGTGTGTGTGTGTGTGTGTGTGTGTGTGTATAATGATGTGCTAATTGGGGGTGGAGTTTACAGGATTCCTCACCTATTTGACCTTTGAGACATTTTTTTTTTTTTTGAGAAGCAGCTTGCAAAGCTAGTGTACTAAATAATTCACTTCTGAGAATGACCGATTTAAACCAACTGCCTTCTAGCCCAGCTGTGTAAATGATGTCCAGAGAAGTTACCGATTTGTCTAAGGTGGCAGTCAGTGGGTGGCTTTGCCAGGACAGCAGATGAGGCCCTGTGCACAGTGCTGTTTCCAAAACACTTGGCCAGGAGGCCCAGAGCTTTGGCCCCTTTGTCTCCTCAGCTTCCTTTCCAGCTGTGAGGAAGAAACTATGTCCCATGGTCAAGCCTGAAAAAAGGTAGATGGAGTCAGAAAGGATCACTTGTGCTGAGCTCTTCTCCAGAGGCAAGGCCACTGGCCTGAGATCACAAAGCTAACCCATGGCTAGACAGAGGCAAAGAAGGGACCCTAGATGCATTGGGTTCCAGTGCCCAGGGCTCCTCCCTCCCTGGAGATGGAGGTCCTTCCAGCCTTGCAGCCACAGCAGGTGGAACCGGGCCCACCGAGAGTGCTAAGGTTGAGTCCTGAAAAAGGGTCCAGGCCTCTCCCTGGCTGAGCCTTGGAAAGCTAAACCACCAGGTCACAAAACATAATGACCTGACATCATGACATAATGAGTCACAACCCAATCCTTGGGAGAAAAAAGACAGTGAGATGTCATGAGATTTTTTCTGGACCATCTGGAAAGGGACAGGGATGGAGTCAGTGCTATCACCTGGCTGGGGCTCTCATTCTAAGGGACTCATGCTAAGAATCTCAAAGAGACTGCTCCTCCAACTTCTACCCATGGTTGGGCAGTTGGGTGGAGCAAGCCCAATTCTTCATTGCGAAGCCAGCCCTGCATCTGGGCATCTCAGTGAGAGCCCCTGTGAGAATGAGAAAAGTGTTAGGGTTAGTGTTAGAGTCAGGGTCATGGAGGCAACTCCCTAATCAGCCCCCCAAATGGGCTCATCTCCTGAGTGCTTCTACCTGTCTTCCCTCTGGACAGTCCTCTGGTTTCCCTTTATTTGGACGTCAAGGACTCTTCCATGTGATGCTTTGAACCCAGGCCTCACAGATGCAGAGTGAATGGAGATCATTCCATTGGGCCACGATGGTGGAGGGAACTCCTTTAGAGAAAGTAGGAAAGGAGATGGAGAAAGGGCCCTACTGAATGCCGGGGGCTGTGCTGGGCCCTTTGCACATATTGTCTCATGTTATTCTCCCAACAGTCCTGTGAGACAAGCATTATTTTTATCCTCATTAGGTTAAGCCATCTGCCTGTGATCACCGAGTGAGGCATCTGAGATGTGAACCCACAGATTTTGGACCCTGACGCTCTCTAGGGCAAGATAACTTTTTGATCTGGGTAACTAGATCTAGAGAGAGAAAAGAAAGCAGGGATTTGCAATATCCATACTCCTGGAAGGGAAAGCCCTACTCTGGCCTGCCCACGTTCGGGCCCCTCGAACCCACTGCACAACACAAAGACAGAGAAGGTGAGGCTCAGACTTCATCCCGGACTGATGATGTCTGAAGCCCCAGGTGGAGGCAGGTATCAGTATGTCGAAGCTTCTCCGGTGATCCCAAAACACAGCCAAGGTTGAGAACCAACCTACTCACTTTATAGGAACATGGAGCTCAGAAAAGTGAAGCCATTTTTCCAAGGGTGTGTTACCAGAACACCAAGGTCTTCTAATTGTCCACCAGCCAGAAAAGGTTTCAGAAACACCTCTCCCACTTACTAGCTGCGTAACCCTAGGCATGCCATTTAATCTCACAATGAAAGACTTAAATGTACCTAAACTCTGGATGGTGTAAGTGGGCAAGAAACATCAGTCTTCTCCCTACCCTCCCCAACTCCAAATCCAGCCCTCTTTCTGCTGCATGGCAGTAGAGGAGAGTGTGAGAAAGGATGTGCTCGAGAATCTGACTATCACTGAGCTGTAAGGACAGGGCAGGTGGTGGGTGCCCTAGGGTTGTTGCTAGTCCATAGGAGTCCTGGGAAAGGACCTCTGTGCGATAGGAAAGACCACTGTGTTTCCCACTCTCACACAACACTCAGCGCAACACTTCTGACACCAGGTGAACAGGGGCTGCTTTCCCACACGCCAAACACGCGATTCTCCAGCAGACCTGGAGACAGCGTCAGATCCCACAGGTTGAAGGCTCAGTTGCACAAGACTGCCCCCAACTTCAGATGCCAAGTGCAAGTCCCAGGTCGTGACCTGTACTTTTGACCAACCGGCTATACATTGGGGTTCCCATGGCTCTCTCCTTGGGTTCAATTAATATGCTAGAGCAGCTCTCAGAATTTCAGGAAAACACTTTATTTATGTTTACCAGTTTATTATAAAGGGTAATTACAAAAGATGCAGATGGCAGCCCAGGGGAAGTGAAGCACATGGCATGTGGGGAGGGGCATGGAGCTTCCACACCCTCCCCAGTGCGTCACCCTCCAGGGACCACAACCTGTCCAGCTATCTAAAAACTCTCCAAGCTGAGCCATTTTTGGTGTTTATGGAGGCCTCATTACATACGCATGACTGATTAAATCATTGGTCATTGGTGATGTGGTCAACCTTCAGCCTCTGTCCCCTCGTTGAGGTTAGGGGATGGGGCTGAAAGTCCCAACCCACCACATGGGTGGTTTCCCTGGCAACCAGTCCCCATCCTGAGCCTATCCAGGAACCCACCAGGAACCACCTCATTAGAACGGGAGATGCTCCTATCACACAGGAAATTCCAAGCAATTTAAGAGCTCTGTGTCAGACATTCCTATTACTCGGGAAATTATAGAGATCTTAAAAGCTCCGTGTCAGGAACTGGGGTCAGAGACCAAATATCGTAACAAAAGAGCAAACAACCATAAGCCAGTCATGGTGGCACATGCCTGTAGTCCCAGCTACCAGGGAAGCCGAGGCAGGAGAATCGCTTGTAATCCAGGAGGCAGAGGCTGCAGCGAGCCGAGATCACGCCACTGCACTCCAGCCTGGATGACAGAGTGAGACTCTGTCTCAAAAAACAAACAAAAACAGGTGTGCAGGGAAAATCATCAACTCCAGCAGGAGGAGCCCTGAGCCCAAGGTGTCTAATAGCTGAGTGACCCTGAGCAAGTCATTTTTCTCGTCTGTAAAATTAGCATTCCACCTACCCTACCAAACCACGAAGTCTTCATGGGAGCCAAGGAAAACCAAAGTGGAAATGCTCTGCAAAAAGTACACTCCAAATGAAGGAGGTCCTGGTGATAAAGCTTCTCCAGAAAGAAGTTTAGTAAGTCTGAAAGAGTATCTCTGTTTAAAATGCTACCTAGCACCCCCATCTACCAGGGTTTTAGGAAACAGAAATCAGGGGCTTAGGCTAAATCCATGTTTCTTATTATACCACAACATCATAGGACTCATGTTTCTCATCTCGGATGCCATAGCAACCACAGGTGAGAAGTGATGGGAGACAGGAGGGCCAGGAGAGCACAGAACGAGGTCGCTGCCCCTGAGCTGGAGAGGGAGCCCGGGGCCGGGCGCCTCCATCCCACCCTGAAATGCAGGTAAGCTGCTACCAAGTGGACAAGGTGCTTTGTTTTAAAAGCCCTGGCAAGGCGCTCTCCAGCTACGGACAGCTGAAAGGCAAGTTACAACTCGTGTTTCCCTCCAGCACATGTCTTCACTAGAAAAATAAATGATTGGCTAAAACCTAGTCTAAATATCCGAAACTATTACTATTACCAGTGTTTATTTCCAGCACAGTGGAATCACGAGGGCTTTCACTTTCTGGGTATCTATCACTTTCTGCTATTTAGCTTTTTCATAGCAACCATTGTACTGCTTTTGTCATGAAACGTCATGTATTTTTAAATGCTCTCATAAATATTTGCAAAACGCCAGTTACCTATGCTTTTAAATCAACTTTCAAGGAAAATCAGTCATTTGGAGAAAGAGTTTCAAATTATTGCAACCTAGGCACGATTCTGTGCCCTCTTCCTTATCTTTCTGTTTTCAGAGCAGCTTCCTTAGCTCTGGGGCTGCCCTTCACTTTCCCAGTGGGAAGTATTTCTGACCTAATCAGCTCCTCTGTCCCTGCTATTGCCTCAGCACCTAAAGCAGCCCTGGCCTGTCTCCCCACCACCTCCCATGGCCGGGTGCTCAGCCAGGTGTAGCACACCAGAGGTTCACATGTTTCTCTGCCTTTCCCCAGTACAGAGAAGACATCTGCCTCTGGTTTGTAGGATTAATTATTCCCTTAACAAACGATAATTTTTAGTGCAGGAGAGGGTACAGGCTCTAAAACGAGATTGTGCTAGAGAAACCTCATTGTTTTGTCCCAGAAAGCGGTCCCGACCCTGGCTGCCTTATATGTAACGTCACGAGGAGACAGCAACAGGAAACACTGCAGAAGGAGAAACTTTCCGAAAAGAAACCAAAGGTGGCCAGTGCACAGTTTCAAGTCCACGAGGCAGCCTCTCAGCTCTTTTACATTGTTTGCCTCAACTGCTGCTTTGCCCAGCCCAGCGCACACAGGCATGGAGATGCTGAGTGTCAGCACGGTGGAGTCATATCGTGCGATCACAGAGCACGGCTTAGGTGTAGTCATTTGAGCCACTGAGCCCGCCGCTCCATTTAGTGAGCATATGCCCCGGGAGCCAGAAGCCAGGCATCTGCCTGAGTCAGCCCTGGCACCCATATGTGTGAGCCTGAGTCTAGTGCTTAGAGATACACATTTTCACACAACATGGTCCCTAAATGTAAGATAATCACTCCATTCCAGGTGCACTAAAAAAATCACAGCATCTGTTCCCATGCTGATGGAAGCACCAATTTGTCAGTTTTCAACACGGTACCTTCTGAAGGAAGAGTCAAGGGTGAGTCTGGCCATGCGTGATTCTCCTTGTTTGCTGACTTTAGAGAGCAACTCTGTTTAAATAGTACTCCCTATACGTGCAGGCTGCAGACACCCCTGGATTCTTTGGGGGCAGTTACCCAGGTCCTGCTACATTTGCTGTTGCATTCCCTTGTTTTCTTTCCATCTAGCTCCAGACCCTTGTCCCTGGGTTTTGACCCCACCCAGATCTTTTCCTGGGACGGAAAGCTGCTCCATTGCAGGAGATGTACACCTGAAGTACCTGGGTTGGTTCAGAGACTACCAGAATTTTTTGGACTTCTTTTAGTCCTTTAATGGCCAAAAGGACTCGAGGGCCTGGTATGTAATGGAAAAGGCATCACCTCTCTCATGGAATGCAACTGGAAGGACCAGCCCCTTCATAGTTACAGGAATCTGAGCTATGAATGCACTGGCCAGGGGACAAGGCCCCAGGCTCAGACACAGATGAAGTTTCTCTGGAAGAGAAATCTGGCCTCTTATAGACCTGGGAAGTGCCAAGGCTTAGCTCCTGAGAAGGATCGCTGGTGCTGACAGCTGGGAGTCACAGCTCCATGGCCACTTGTATGGAGGTTGGTGTCCTTGGTGTAGAAGGAGCCCTTCCAAAGGTGGGGGCTCTGGATTCTGCACCCCAACGCTATAGACTGGCCCCTCAGAGGGCTCTTGTGGTGTCAGAGTCCCCTCACAAGCGCCTCCTGTGATTATCAGCTCACGTCGAGTGCTTCTGGAGTGTGGACAGGGAGCAGAGGGAGAGAAGCAGCCATGGGCTTCCTGCCAGGAAGCTCAGCAGCTCCGAGGAGCCTGGAGAGTCATGGGACACAGTGTGTCCTCCCCGGAGCAGCCTCCAGCCTGCTAGTTTACAGCACAGGCTCAGGCAGAAAGGCTGAGGCCCAATCTTACTCCTGCTAGATGCCCGCTGAGAGCTGTGAACAAGTCATTCAACTTCTGTAAGCTGCAGCCTTCTCACCTGTAAAGTGGGGGTAATAGTATCCTCCTCACCAGGTTGTTGCAAGGCTTTATGGAGAAAAATACAAAGGGCACAGAGTTGGTGAGCAGGGCATGAGCCTGTGAGGAAATGTGGGGCAATGAGATGGCCAGTGGAGGGAGGATGGATGGGAACTCCAGACAATGAGAGCATCTTTGCATCCTCAATGATATTGTCTGGGTTTTGTTTGTTTGTTTGTTTGTTTGTTTTGAGACAGAGTCTCACTCTGTCCCCCGGGCTGGAGTGCAGTGACGTGATTTCCGCTCCCTGCAACTTCCACTTCCCAGGTTCTAGTGATTCTCTTGCCTCAGCCTTCTGAGTAACTGGGATTACATGTGCCTACCATCATGCCTGGCTAATTTTTGTATTTTTATTAGAGACGGGGTTTTGCCATGTTGGCCAGGATGGTCTTGAGTTCCTAACCTCAGGTGATCCACCCACCTTGGCCTCCCAAAGTGCTGGGATTACAGGCGTGAGCCACCAGGACCGGTCCATCTGGTTTTTGTTTGTTTCTTATAAAGGCTGTGAGGAGAGGAAGGGGCCTAGAACACAGGATGGTGGAAGAGGGGCTCACAGGGGGAGGGGAGGAGAGCAGATGAGCAGGGAACCATGGAGTGTGCTACTCATTTATTTTTGATGTCCCATATATCAGGTGGAGATGCCAACTTCTATGAAAGGAAATAAACTGTTTCCCTATTTATAAATGAAAGGCATTCAAGTCTGTCCAAATGCAGCCTAGTGTCTCTAGATACCCTGAGCCTGAGAAATCACTGGTGTAGATGCACATAAGCATACACGCTCATGTATGCACAATCACACACACTCACATTTTGTTCCCTGGGTTCAAATTAGAATAGCTGATATTTGAGGACAGCCAGGGGTTCCAGGCTTGGGCTCATCTTTGCTGTGGCTCTTAGGCCTCACCCAGGTTGAGAAAAGGACTAAGACCCAGGTTTACTCTCTGGTCTGGTCTCTCTATATCATCCCATTTGCAAACTAGAGATTTGCACCAGGAAGAATGCAACAAAAAAAGAGAAGGATGTGGAATCATCCTAGGGCAAGCCAGAAGGCAGAGGCATAAGGAACATAGCTTTACTGCACCCCCAGATATACCCTGGAGTGAGCAAAAAGCTGGACTCAGCCCAGGAAGGTCCTGGAAGACCAGCCAGTGCCTGAGTCACACAATGATGCATAAGCTAAAACCAGGGGAGTCAGGGAGTGATATTTACAGGGTCTTCTCCCCATGGCTGTCTCAACCCAGGACCAAGCATGGTGGCTTCCTGAGAGTAGCAACACTGAATGATTAAGTTATTTATTCATTCATGCCACAACCACTTCTGATGCAGAACTACACCCTGCTTTTGAAGCTTATTTCCCACGCCATGACCCCACTCCCAAAGCTTCCTGCACCACTGACTTCCCAACAGGATAAAGGAAGCCTTCTCCTGGAATCTGAGTATAATATGGGCTGGCTTCAGGTTAGCCAAATCCAGGGGAAGGCAGGGTTTGCAGCCTCTGGGTTTGCTGTGTCCTGGCAAGCAGTGGAGTAAAGAAGATTCCTCTCAGCCCTGTGCCCCGGCTGCCTCGTCTCCACTCTGTGCCTTCTCAAGCTGGTGCCAGGCTGAACCAAATTCCCTGCACTGGTAAGTGCCACCCACAACCCCTAACCACCATACCACAGGTCAGTCCCTGACGAACGCACATGTGTTAACAGACACACCATGAGGACACAGAGGAAGGTGACTGATCTCGGCTTCGGGATTTGAGGAAAGCATCACAAAGGAGGAAGAGACAAAGTAGGCCTGAGAGCTGGTTAGAATGTTGACAGAAGGCTGAGGGAACATTGTCAGCAAAAGCTCAGAAGCAAGAACAGATGAAGGCAGAAGACAGGTCGCGATGTACCTCAAATGACTTACCAACTCAGAACAAAACACTTCCCTTTACATGATTGAAGGGACATGAGCTTTGGAATCCAAAAGATCTGACCACTTACTAAACACGTGGCCTTAAGTAAATCACTTAACCGCTCTCTACTTCAATTTTCTTATCTGTAAAGTGGAAATATTGCCACCTATTCTACCCATCTCACAGGGCTGTCTGAACTGCAAATATGTCGTCGCATAAAGCAACTAGCTGTGGCTGCTTAGCACATGGGAGACAATCGGGAAGTACTGGGTGTCTTCTTCTCTTGCTTCTTTCCTTCTTTGGGCCTCCATTTCCTCTTCCTTCAAATGACAGGAAGCTACTCTTCCCCTACCCCAATGCCATTTTGCTCAGGAGACCAATGGATAACTGAGACATTCCAAATTCCAGATACAAACAGCACAAAGAAAAAAGAATATGGACTAAGCTGGTACCAAATGTACACGTGGTTTTCCCGAGACAAGGGTCCTTTAGGCTCCATGCAGGTGTGAAGCTTCAGTGGAGAGCCCAGGATAGAGCTGAAACTAGCAGGGAGAGGAGAGAAGAGAGAGAAGAGAGAGCCAAGTTGTTTTTCATTTGCAGAGCTCACAGCTCGGCCAAATAACATCTTTAAATACTATTGACATGACAAAGCCAAAGTTCTTGGCTTAGGCTAGAATTTTTTCTGTTCTTTTTTTAAATCCAGATTTGAAGAATGTACCTTCTTTAGAATTATGTCTGCCAGCCCAGTCCTTTCTGCCCGTGATGGTCCAGCTCAGAGCTGAACCAGGTTTGCCAAGGTCAAGGAGCAACCTCCCTGGCTCCAGCAATGCACACTTAGGGAAAAGAAATTCGGTGCTACAGAAAGCCGGTATGGACAATTTCTCTTTGTGGAAAGTGAGCCTCTCAGTGTGGCTTTCTGTCACTCTCTTAAACTCCTGTTCTCCTTCACACTCTTGTGTGTGTGCGTGCACATGTGTCTTTTCACATGTGCAGCACATGCCTGCCTGCCGTGTGTCTGCTGTAGGTCTCGCTTTCTTAATAGGCTGGCATTTCCACGTCCGTCTGTAGCCAGGACTGCAAGAATAAAGTGAAGTGGAGAAAGTAGGTCATTATTCTTGTTCTTTGGGTTTTAAACTACTTCCACCTAAAACAAGATAATTGAGGTTGAAGTGGGTGGTCCATTCTGCTCGAATTACCTGTATAATTACTTTAATTTTCCCGTTCACTTTGTGTGTCTAAGACATGGCATCAATAGCATCCAGGTCAAAGAACACATGCATTAAGTAAGCCACATAATCGAGACAGAGGTTACCAGCCCAGTCTCTCCACACTGAGTCCTGTCGCCAATAAGTATTGTTTTCAAGCAGCAAATGTTTACTGTGCCAGACACTGTGCTAGATGCTGGGGACACGATGATGACTAAGCAAACGTGGCCCTCGCCCAGATGAAGCTTATATTTTGGTAAAGGAAAAAGACAAAAATAAGTAAATGAATAAATGCAATGATTAGAAATTATAACAGAGATCAGAATGAGTCACAATTTTTCTATGCTCATTGTAACTAATTTTTGGCAATAGCCCACAAAAATAATTTACACCTGTGAGTGAAGTTTGATCAACTGAATTATACCCCTGGTTCCTTGTCTAATTGCTGTCACAAGCCCTTTCTCAGGTCAAGGGCTGTCCTCAAGACTTTATTAAATAAACATGTGTAGGGCAGGTGCAGCGGCTCACTCCCGTAATCTCAGCACTTTGGGAGGCCAAGGCGGGCAGGTCACTTGAGATCAGGAGTTTAAGACCAGCCTGGCCCACATGGTGAAATGTTGTCTCTACTAAAATATATACATTAAAAAAATTAGCTGGACATGGTGGCACATGCCTGCAGTCCCAGCTACTCAGGAGGCTGAGGCAGGAGAATCGCTTGAACCCAGGAGGTGGAGGTTGCAGTGAGCCGAGATCGCGCCACTGCACTCCAGCCTGGAAGACGGAGTGAGACTCTGTCTCAGAAACAAACACAAAAACAATTAAAAAGCAGGTGTGTAGGGAAAATCATCCACTCCAGTAGGAGAAGCCGTGAGCGGATGGTGTCTAATAGCTGTGTGACACAGAGCAAGTCATTTTTCTCATCTGTAAAATTAGCATGCTACTTACCTTACCAAACCACAAGGTTTTCACGGGAACCAAGGAAAACCGAAGTGGAAACGCTCTGCAAACACTCCCAACGTAGGAGGTGCTGGTCATAAAGTTTCTCCAAAAAGAAGTCTAGTAAGTCTGAGAGGGAAGGTGACATCCTCCCCAAATGCATGGAAGAGGAGAAGCGGAAGAGAGAAGAGGAGAGGAAATGGGGAGGAGAGAGGATGGGGAAAGAGAGGAGGAGCAGGAAAGGGAGGGAAGTGGACGGAGAGGAGAGCAGTAGTTGGGGAAGCGGGGAGAGGGGAGCAGGGGAGAGGAAGAGAGGAGAAGGAAAAGCTGGAATGGTAAATTGTTCCTGATTTGGCAGCCAAGATGGGAGAACAAAAGGGTAGGGGAAGAGGTATCCTGTTGGAGAAGCTACAGAGTGCTCTATCATGAGTGTCGTTCACTGCCTCCAAAGGTTGTACAGGTGGAAAATAACAGTGAGTTCCAAAGAGGTTTAGATAATTCCCCCTGGAACAGGGCAGCCAGATGGAGATAGCTGGCCCAGGAAATCCTACCTGGCCTTTCTGTGGCACTGGTTGTCACACTTGGCAAAGGTGGCTTTTTGAAGAGGTAAAAGAAGGAAAGAGTTGGCAACCAGGCAGGTATTTTGACCACCAAGGACTTTTCAAATGGGATAAATCTTTGAATGACTTTTCTTTTGGCTTAAATCATTACAGCAACAGCAACAGCCACTAAAATTTAAGCACTTGCTGCAAGCAAACATTGTGGTTAGGATTTCACTGCCTTTGTCATATTTAACCCCCACCACAGCCCTGTGAGACAGCATCAACCTCCATACAGATAAGGAAACGGGGCACTGAGAAGTTAAGGAAGTCAGTCAATCTGTGGGGAGCTGGGGTTTTATGTGTCCACCTCCAAAGCTCATCCTTCCACCACAAAGTTAAAGCCAGACCAGTAGAGAGGGAAGAGAATAATCTCCCCTTCGTTCTCAATCTCAGATTGGGCTGGCCTGGGAAACACCACAGGTGATTCTTTTTAAAGGAAGGAGCCAGAACCACACAACTTCTGAGCATCAAAGAGATTGATCTAGCTTGTACATGCGTCCCCGTCCAATTTTATGTTGAATTGTGATCCCCAGTATTGGAGGTGGGACCTGGTGGAAGGTGGCTGGATCAGGGGGTGGAGTTTCTCCTGAATGGTTTGGCACCATCCCCGTGGTGCTATTCTGCACCAGAGTGAGTTTTCTAGAGATCGGACTGTTTAAGTGTGTCATGCCTCCCTCTCTCTCGTGCTCTTGCTCTGGCCATGTGATGTGCCACCTTCCCCTTTGCTCGCCACCACGATTGTAAGCTTCTGAAAGCCAAGCCGATGCCAGCACCATGCTTCCTATAAAGCTTGCAGAACCATGAACCGATTAAACCCTCGTTATAAATTACCCAATCTCAGGTATTCTTTTATAGCAATGTGAAAACAGTCTAACACAGAAACTACTGACCAACCCTCTTTGGATGAAAACATAAAGGCTCTATTAAGGCTCAAAGCCACATAACTGAGTAGCGGCGACAGCATCAAAGAAAAGAAAAAAGAAATAATAGATTGATTAATGAGTCTTCAGACTGTGGGTGCTACTCAGCAGTGGGTCATTCAATTCACTTAGTGGGTCATAACAAGGAATTTACCAAAAAAAAAAGAAGAAGAAGAAGAAGAAGAAATAGAATAGAATAGAAAATAGACTGCATTGCACATTATTCTGGGCAGCCATGCTTGACGGCACTTCTCAGCTTGTGTGTGTACTTCTATGTGTGGATGAAATAGGAATGACCATGGGCCACAGTCAAAAACCTCTGAACACTGCTAGACCGAGGAGTAAGCATAGCGGAGGAAGAGGCCGTGGGATGGACAGGAAGGTTTGCTCCTTCACTGCTAGCAAAACAGCTCTGAAATCACCCCAGGGCCTATTTTTAGCGCTGCTGAAATTACCTTTCCTTTGATCTCTGGTATTGACCAGAATGGCTCCTCCACAGCACACGCCGCTCCTGGGGGTGGACAGAGGCCCAGGAAAGCCGTCATGTAGGAAGGAGGCCAGGGCAGGCTTTTCTATAAACCCCATGGCTGTTTCCCTTTACTGACTTCCTTTGCCTGCCTGGGGATTGGAGCAGGAGCCTCTGAAACAGGGAACAGCATCCTTCACAACAGGATGTAGCAGGGACCACACACTACTCTGAGTCAGGCTGCCAGGGCTGAGCCAGGGCTGCTGGCCTCTGAGCCTCACTTAGTCACTGTGGGACATCTTAACCCTGCCAGGAGCAGGAGGAGACGTAGCGGAGGGCCCAGAGGGGGCATGGAGGAAGACCCTGGGAACAGGCCCTCTACAACCTCAGAGTCCCAGTTCCTGCAGCTGGGGCCCACCTGGCGCACAAATCTTAGGTGGGAAATAGAGGGTGTCTCAAGGATTCTGCTCATGTGAGAAGGCATGCTTGGGCCCATGTGTCTGTGTGCATGTGTGCATGCATGCATGTGTGTCTGTGTGCATGTGTGTGTGTGTGCATGTGTGTATGTGTGCATGTGTGTATGTGTGCATGTGTGCAAGTGTGTGTGTGTGAGAGAAAGAGAGTGTGTGTGGTGACAGCAAGTAGGTACAGAAGAAACTAGAACCATCAACAGACATGAGGGAACAGCAGGAACTTCAGGCCTGGACCACAGTAGGGATTGGTAGGGTCCCTCCTGTTAGCAAAAGGGCAAACCTTTGTCTTTATTATGTGTGGGAATCAGTGTGCATGTGGGTATATGGGTTGGGGAGTAGAGTGAGGATGAAACTATTGATCATGACCCAGGAAAACTTTCAGCCCTGATGACAGATTGTAGCTAAGGAATCCACCAAATGAGAATAGAAACACTAACAGTTCGGCTGGATTGTGCAAAAGGAGTGGTATACTCACATTCAGGGACTGTTCATCACTTAGGTCTAATTTCTATATAGCCCCATGATGATGGTGTTTGTCATTGAACCCTATGTGAGATTAACTTTACTGTAGATTTTGTTGCTGTTATTTTGAGACAGGGTGTCCCTCTGTCACCCAGGCTGCAGTGGCACAATCACGACTCACTGCAGCCTCCACCTCCCGGGCTCAAGTGATCCTCCTGCCTCAGCCTTCCAAAGTACTGAGATTGCTGGCATCAGCCACTGAGCCTGGCCCATTGTAGATTTTTTTTTTATTGCTTTAAGCTCTGCTTATAGATCAGCCTTCCGTGAATGTCATTCCCAATATCGGGCTGTTGTGCTCATAACTTAAAACAGTCCTAAGGGAATGTGGGAGATCCTCAGAACCAGTTCCAATTACTGTCCAGAAAACAGCCTTCTCAAGAAAGAAGGGGCTGCTCAGAGATGTGGTCAGCAGAGGGGCAGACAAGTGCCAGGGTGTCCTGGGTCCCAACCCCTAACCTGCAAGGGAATGGGTGGGACTGTTTCTCTTCCCTCTCTGCACCCCAAATTCTGTGGGAAGGACTAAGAGAGAGAATCCTGGGAGAAAGACTCACAGAGGCTCTGAAGCATGAGCAAGGGCTACTGTGCAGCCGAAGACACACAAGGAGCCCTCTTGAAAGGCCACAGTGTCCAGTGAGTGCGACACACTTGGATTCTAATCCTGGGTCCTTTCCTGAAAGACTGTGTAGCCTTAGCCAAGTCACTTAAACTTTCCGAACTTTATTTGTATCATCTCTTTTTAAAAAGATAATAATACCTGCCTACTGGATTGTGAGGATTAAATGAGAACAGTGAGAACAACTCTTGGCCCAGGGCTGACAGAGTAAAGTCGACACTGGTTTTTGCCTGCCTCGTGAGGTTGCTCATTAATTTTGAGTTGGCCTTTAGGGCAGGGAGGCTTGACCTCTCGTTCCCTTGAGTTCTGATGTTTGGGGTGGTCTCCTGGCAGCCAGTGGTCCCAACTCAGTGAGGTCTGAGACTTTCCTTCCTTTCAGCGCAGCCTACGGGGAGCTCTCAGGCCCAAGCAGACGGAGACTCGCTGCTGTGGCTCCAAAGCAATTGTGGCTTGGAAAGAATCTTCGGCATGTGTCATGTCGTCCCCCACAAGCCATGATCCATAGCATGTTGGAGAAGTGCTTTGTTCCAGGGCCAAGGGGTCACTCTGTAGGAGGGTCACCCATAAGTCTACATGCTGGGCAGCTCCCCAGTCATGTCCCTTGCTCCTCCGCTCCCTGTCCTTGGCGCCGTCTGCTCTGGATCACAGACCCGGCCCAGGAGACTGGACAGCTGCCTTCCTGCTGGAGGCCTGGGCTTCTGCCTGAACTCAGAGTGACGGCGGTGGGGCAAGACCAAGTACTTGGTCCATGGAGACATTTGTGCAGCTGGGGGACCACGAGGGACAGGAGCTGGTGTGGGAAAGGAGTTGGTGGTGGGAGTACTTGAGGAACCAGGTTCTCTCAGCTCCGTCACTCAGCTGTGTTGGGACCCTGAGCAAACCAAGTTCCTTCTCAGGCTGTGGTTTCTTCATTGGAAAAATAAAGAGGTTGGATCAAATAATCATTAAGGTCCCTTCTAGCTTTATTAGTTTTAGGCTATGAATTTCTGACTTTTCCTTCCTTCCCTCCTTTTCTCCCTTCCCCCCTTCCCCCCTTCCTCCCTTCCCCCCTTCCTCCCTTCCTCCCTTCCTTCCTTCCTCCCTTCCTCCCTTCCTTCCTTCCTTTCTTTCTTTCAGAGACAGAGTCTTGCTCTGTTGCCAAAGCTGGAGTGCAGTGGTGTGATCTCAACTCACTGCAACTTCCGCCTCTTGGGTTCAAGCAATTCTCCTGCCTTAATCTCCCGATTGGCTGGGATTAATGGTGGCGCATGCCACCACACCCTGCTAATTTTTGTATTTTTAATAAAGACAGGGATTCATGTTGCTCAGGCTGGTCCCAAACTCCTGACCTTGTGATCCTCCCACCTCAGCCTCCCAAAGTGCTGGGATTACAGGCGTGAGCCACCACACCTGGCCAGTTCCTGGCTTTCTCATACTTCTGTAAACAGGAGCACAGTTCAGCATGCTTCAGTGGATGGAATGGGGTGCAGGCTGGAGGAGGGTCCTCTTGGCCACTGTGATGTGACAGCAGAAGTGGAGTGTGGCGTGTAGGCAGTGAATCCCTGAACCCCTGATCAATGCAAGGGTTTGACTTCCCTAGTCAGAAGGCTCCTTTATGTGTACCAGGTCATTTTCTTTATTTTTCTGTAATTGGTCTTAATTATCATTTCAAGCCCTTATTTTACCTGATTCAGAAAAACCAGTACAGTTACTTTCAAGTAAAATCAGTCCCTTAAGTCATTTTCTCAATCATTTAAGTATTCAGTTCTATTAAATTTCAGATTTTCCTTCTTTCTCACTCCCTGGAGTTGATGCCAAGAGCGGGATCTGCAGCATCCATGGTAGGCTATGTCTCTGCTCAATCTGTCCTCAGTTCTTTTCTTGAGATGTAGCATGTTCCTGTCTGGTGCTTAAACACGTCCCCTTTCCAAGCCGTTATAGGGACTGCCTGTGTTCAGTCCCTGGCAGATGCTCCCTGCAGCAGCATCCTCTCTGCTCCATGCCCCCATTCCTACTGGAAGCCCCTTTGCACGCTGGCAGCTTCCTTGAGGTCACTCTCTGCTCACTTCCACCTCCCGAAGAGCCATGGAAACCCGGATGTTCAGGGTGAGAAGGAGGCATAGGGGTAGGGTGGGGATCAGGGGTTCTCTCCCTAGACATGCCACACTTTATTTCTGCTCTGCAGCTGCCACATCATGGTGGTAACCCTCTGAGGCTTACCGCCACTCAGGGCTTCCCAGGGAAGTGAGACATGGTCCTCATCTGCCTGAACCCCATCCTTGTAGGAGTGTTCTGTCATCTCCATCCCAGGACCCAAAAGGAGACAGGACTCAGGCCTCTCAAGATGCATCTAACTACCTAAATACTCTTCCTCTTCTCCAGCTTAGAGTATATGGATCTGGGGTGGGGCAGGGGACAAGGAGAACTATTTTAAAAAAAGATCTGGGTTGGGCACAGTAGCTCATGCCTGCAATCCCAGTACTTTGGGAGGCTGAGGCAGGCAGATCACAAGATCAGGAGTTCAAGACCATCCTGGCCAACATGATGAAACCTCATCTCTACGAAAAATACAAAAATTAGATGGGCATGGTGGTGCATGCCTGCAACCCCAGCTACTCGGAAGGCTGAGACAGGAAAATTGCTTAAACCGGGATCTGGGAGAAGGAGGTTGCAGTGAGCTGAGTTTGCCCCACTGCACTCCAGCCTGCTCTACAGAGCGAGACTCCATCTCAAAAAGAAGGAAGGAAAGAAAAAGAAAAAGAGAGCGAGAGGGAGGGAGGGAGGGAAGGAGGAAGGGAGGGAAGGAAGGAGATTTTACATATCACATCGTTTCAAAATAAATTCAACTTTTATTTTAGATTTAGGCTCCATGTGTAGGTTTGTTACATGGGTTTGTTGTGTGATGCTGAAGTTAGGGGTACAAATGATCCATCACCCAGGTAGTGAGCATGTACCCATTAGATAGTTTTTCTACCACTCCTGTGTCACACCTGAATTGAGGCCTTGAGCTTCAAAAGTCAAGTATTTCGTGTCTTTCTTATGTGATTCCTTTGAGACTACTACCATTTTTTGCCTGACTGGGAAAAAAAATCACATATCTGTTAACACTCCTAATATCAAAGACCCTGGAAAGCGCTGGTCAAGGGGTCAGAACTAGTCCTAGGTTCTGAAGTGCCTTTGACAGTAATATGGAATTGTTACTGTCCAAAAAAAAAAAAAACAAAAAAAAAAAAACTCACAAAATCAAATAATCCAAAGCCTCTATAGTAATAAGTACAAAGCACAAATCCCTCACCTGGACTTTAAGGTCTTATTCTTCATGGCCCATCCCAACTTTCTTCTCCCCACCCCTCCCCTAATTGTAACTTCACAGGCCTTTGAACAAATTTCCTTCATCTCTCTGAGCCACAGTTTCTTCATCTTAAAAACAGGGATAACCATTTCTTCCTCATTGTGCAATGGTGAGAATCCTAAGAATTCTGGGAGAAAAAAAATTCTTACCATAGGCAAATCTAGTTGAGTAGAAGTTTGACTAGAAGTATGTTCCAGCACCAGAATCTGGCTCATCACAGGTTTAACAGACCCGAGTTCCCTCCCAACCCAACCTCCAGCCAACTCAAACACAGCCTCGAGCACAGGCTTTACTCTACTGAAGTGTCTTTTCCTCAACCCTCACCCAGACCAATTTTACCTATCCTCCAACACCGTGGCTCCCCCTCCACCTCCACAAAGCTGCCTCTGACCCAGAATATTCCTCACCCTTCTCATGGGATGACTACTTACCAACACATCCTTCTTCCACCCATGATGTTTTAAGCTCACTGAGGGCATGAACTTTGTCCTATTTTTATATACTGTGTCATGAGTCACTGAAACCAGTTTGACCTGCCCAGGAACCACACCCCGCTGGCTCACCAGCCCTACTAAGTGTTGTAGGCAGCTGCCCAGGGTAACCCCCTCTCTGTGTCCCAGCCTGCTCTTGCCCTGATCCTGTTTCCATCATTCTTTGGGCCTATGATTTTCACCACACATTCTACCTTGGGCTCCTCTGAGTGAGGGTAATCTGTGCTCTCCGGCTTGGTTCAAATCTTTGGCTACTACCTGTCCCCACTTCTAGCCTCAACCTCAAAGACCCTAATTCTTTCCCTGGTGTCACATAGCCCTACTGTCTAGGCCTTTGTAACCAACACTACAATGGGCATTCATAGATGTGTGTGCATGTATGTGTGTGTATTCATAAATTCCAGAAATGGCAGGAATATCCCCAAGTAACTATGGCAGAGAAATGGAACCAATTGGAGCCCACATCTTCTTCTTCTTCTTTTCATTTTTTTTTTTTTTTTTTGACAAGTTCTGTCTTTGTAGCCCAGGCTGGAATGCAGTGGTACGATCTTGCCTCACTGCAGCTTCAACTTTCTGGGTTAAAGTGATCCTCTGGCCTCAGCCATCAAGTAGCTGGGACTGCAGTTACATGCCGCCACACCCAGCTATTTTTTTTTTTTTTTTTTTTTTTTTTTAGTAGAAACAGGGTTTCATTATGTTATCCCAGCTAGTCATGAACTCCTGAGCTCAAGCAATCTACCCACCTTGGCCTCCCAAAGAACTGGGATTACAGGCATGAGCCACCGCGCCTGGTGAGTCCAGATCTTCTGATCGTGACCACCATTTCCTGCTCGCCAAATGTACGCTGCCCATTTGCTAGAAAGAGACAAGAGGTGTACGTCTGGCCCAAGCAGGCCTAAGATGAGATGCTGGCTGAGCCATGGTGAGGAGCTGCCTGAATTTGGGGAAGGGAGAGGCCATAAGATTCCTGATAAGTACAGGAATCTCTGTACTTATCAGGCTTTGACTGGGCCACAGGTCTAAAGATTTATGAATAGCTCTGGAAAAACTTCTCCTGGTGGGTTGGTCACTAGACATTTGAGCCAATGGCTGGGTGGGGGCCTCTGAGATCCCCATAGCCTTGACCAGTCCAGGCTTGAAGAGGACCTCTCTGGGGCTCCTGCAGGGATGGGATGATAAGGGAGAAGTGTGTTGTCACCATCCTGTAATAAAAGTGGATAAGATAAAAACAGAGGGTTCCCCCAAAGTAGGACAGGCCATGAAGCTGAGCTGCTACAGAGCCTCTCTCCATCCACCTTGGTGGGGAGGCATCTCTTTTCTCTTTCAATTCGTTCTTATTGGGTCCTGTCTATGAGAGCCAGGCGCTATGCTAGGCACTGGGAGTGCAGTGATGAATGAGACAGGCGCAGTCCCCTGCCCTCCCAGAGCCTGAAAGAATTGCAGGCCATGAAACAAGGAATGACAATGAGCTGTGATGGCTGCTGTGACCCAGGGGAATCCAGGAGCATTTGGGAGAGGGGTTGTTCGGGGTAGTGCTGGGGATAGTCAGGGAGGATTTCCTTGAAAAGGAGACAGTTAAGGAGAGACTGGTGTCTTAAGTCAAGTTAACAACAAGTTTGAATGACCAGGGGCTGGGACCAGAGAGACGACATTACTTGCTGGGAACTGAGAAGTTTCTGATAGTTGGAGCACAGAGGGCAACAGGGTGAAGAAAAATGAGGCTGGGAGGAGAGTACCAGCAACAGGTGGGAGAGTGCAGCTGGTTTGATGTAGTCAACTGGTTGCTACTCACTTCTTCACTCCTTTCCTGTCTCATCCTGAGAGGAGGGTTGGGTTTTTTTCATGCCTTCCATAGTATCTGATATGGTTTGGCTATGTCCCCACCCAAATCTCATCTTGAATTGTAGCTCCCATAACTCTCACATGTTGTGGAAGGGACCCGGTGGGAGATAACTGAATCATGGGGGCGGTTTTCCCCATACTGTTCTTGTGTTAGTAAGTCTCAGGACGGCTGATGGTTTTACAAGGGGAAACCCCTTTTGGTTAGTACTCATTCTCTCTTCCTTGCCACCATGAAATATATGCCTTTTGCCTTCCACCATGATTGTGAGGCCTCCCCAGCCACGTGGAACTGTGAGTCCATTAAACTGCCTTTTCTTTATAAATTATCCAGTCTTGGGTATGTCTTTGTCAGCAGTGTGAAAACAGACTAATACAGTATCTAGCAAGGGGCTTTGCATAAAGTAAGCACTCAATTAATTTCGTGGAGTAGTTGACCAAGAATAGGAGGTAATAGAGGGTTAGGGACCTGGTTCTACATAGAGACCCTTTTAAAATTAAAGCATGTACTTCCAACCACGTGATCTGTAAGTTTATGGCCCTGCAGTTGCTATTTTATAACTAAAACAAAATACTCGTTAAAAACTAATAGGAATGTGTAAAATCAGCACTGGCAAACCTCAGTTGGCAAGCAAGCAAACCTGGTTGCTCAAAGCCTGCCTGGGTCCACGGTCCAAACATGTTTTGGGTGGAGATCCAGAGGTGAAAAGTCATTTGCTTCTGGGAGCAAGAAACTGAATCAAACTCAAGTAATAGGTTTGAACTCCCGAGGGCAAAATGACATTGCCTGCCTCAGTTGGTTGTGGGTTGCCAGCTTAAATTATTGCACAAACACATTCATGCAATGAGAGTAGAAAGAGGCAGTCAGTCCCAGCTGTAGTAATTTGGGGAAAAGCAAAGGATGTGAGCCTTGAGCTTGTTTGGGCCACAGCCACGTCAGGGAAAGCCAGGGCTTCCCAGAACCCATCCTGTCTGCTCTTCAGATGCCCAATGGCCTCCTGACTCTCCTTCCTTCCAGCCACTCTTCTCACCCGCCTCCCCCTGCCGGGGCTCACCACTTAGCTGGCTGCACCTTCTCAGCATGCTTCCTCCTTACACACACATGGGCTGTCTCTAAGCTGAACACCCTCTCCTGTACTAAACAGTTTTGTCAATTCATTTCTCAGCAATTTTTTTTTTTTTTTTTAAGTGGAGACTCATTCTCTCAGGCTGGAGTGCTGTGGTGAGATCTTGGCTTGCTGCAACCTCCACCTCCTGGGATCGAGTGATTCTTCTGTCTCAGCCTCCCCCAAGTAGCTGGGATTACAGTTGCGTGCCACCACACCGAGCTAGTTTTTTTTTTTTTTTTTTTAATTTTTTTCATAGAGATAGGGTTTTGCCACATTGGCCAGGCCAGTCTCCTGACCTCAGGTGATCCGCCTGCCTCAACTTTCAAAGTGCTGGGATTACAGGCTTGAGCCACCGCACCCAGCTTCTCAGCAATTGAGAAACGCTAACTGAAAATCTTTTCTGATTAAATACCATCCTCAGATATTTTCTCCTTTTACCCCACATCTCCTCCCCAGATCCTTCTCCTGACCCATCTCATCCATCCTCCCATTGTTTTATTTGGGAGTTGAATGAGTTTTCTAGAAACACGCCATAGAAAGAAATTCCTCGGAGGCAATGCAATAAATTATCCGAGTTATGCATGACTGACGGAGCCTTTTGGTTGGAGACGCAAAGAATGCTGATTGTGGAAAAACAAAATTCAAGAGGCCAAATTTTACAGAGAGCAATTAGTATTAAATAAGAACATGTCACAGGCACTGGGGCATTGGAAACTGGCTGCCCCAGCCTCCTTTTTGTAAGTTGGGTTTACTAAATGGAACATAATGATATGTAACTGAAACTGAAAGACCATTCCTTTGCTAAGGAGATCCAGCCAACAAACACAGTGGAAAAATAGGAGTGATACTTTTCACTCTGGGAACTTTTTTTTGAGACAGAGTCTCGCTCTGTTGCCAGGCACCAGGCTAGAGTGCAGTGGTGTGATCTCGGCTCACTGCAACCTCCACCTCCCGGGTTCAAGCAATTCTCCTGCCTCAGCCTCCCAAGTAGCTGGGACTACAGGCACATGCCACCACGCTCAGCTAATTTTTCTATTTTTGTATTTTTCAGTAGGGGTCTCACCATGTTGGCCAGGATGGTCTTGATCTCCTGACCTCATGACCTGCCCACCTCAGCCTCCCAAAGTACTGGGATTACAGGCGTGAGCCACTGCACCTGGCCACCTTTTTTTTTTTTTTCTTTTTTGACAGAGTCTCACTGTGTCGCCCAGTCTGGAGTGCAGTGGCATGATCTCAGCTCACTGCAACCTCTGTGTCCCAGGTTCAAGTGATTCTCCTGCCTCAGCCTCCCAAGTAGGAGGGATTACAGGCACCCACCAGCATGCCCAGCTGATTTTTGTATTTTTAGTAGAGATGGGGTTTCACCATGTTGGCCAGGCTGGTCTTGAACTCCTGACCTCAGATGATCCACTCACCTCAGCCTCCTAAAGTGCTAGGATTACAGGCATGAGCCACCGTGTCTGGCCTTTTAAAAAAAATTTATTTTTAGATCTTCCCTGAGTGTAAGAAGATAGACCACAGAGCCTCAGAATGTCCTCCTAGTCCAGAGATTCAGTGGAGAAAGTTCTCTGATGCTCCTGAGCTGGGTGCAGATAAAAATGTCACTTTTAAAGAAAGAAAGCTGGTCATTGTTCAGTTTACATATTTGCATTTGTGAACATTCTGTTCTGTGTTAAGAGAGGAATTTTTTAAATAAAAATGTACATTCTCATTGAAATGATTGGTTGGTGCTGTTCCTTCACTGGAAGCCTAAAGAGAAAACTATTTGGGGTGACAAAATGGGAAAAATTAGTCACTAGTGATTCACAGAGACTATAAATATGTGGCTATATTGTTCTCTTCTTTATGACCCAGATGGGATGAGTGGTTTGGGAAGAGGCAGGAAGATACAAACGGTGCCAGTGGGGAGCTGGAGACCTCACTCCAGGTTTGGCAGCGTGAGCTCACCCCAAAACCTCCTGTCACAGCCTCTCTCTGCCTCAGCACTGGGGCTGCACAGCTCAGCTTCTGGAGGGCCATCCAGAATTTCTGTGAGACCAGGTAAAAGAACAGGCTAGTGGCCCCCTTTGTGTCCTGCATGAAGCTGCCCGTTCCACCACAAGGAACACCACAGGTTGATGCACAGTATCTTGGGAGCAGCACAGGGACAGACATATTGCTGGCTTTGCCATTTCCCAAGCTGGGGAGAAAAGTTAAAGCTGGGACAAGGGGAACTGTCAGCTGACAGCGTGCTGCTACCTGAATCTGAGAATTCCAGTAACTCATACTCTAAATCCTCCTTACATACACACCACACACACACACACACACACACACACACACACGACACAGGCACACCACACACACACACACACCACACACACACACACACACACCACACACACACCACACACACACACACACACACTAATTAACTAAATCATTCCTTCATGTATGTACTCATCTACCAGAGCACTGAGTCTCTATGGCATGTCAGGTACTGTGTGGAACACCAGAGAGGCAATGGTGAGAGGGATTGGCCTGGGACTTCCTCACAGAGCCTCCAGCCTAATGGGGAAGACAGTCCTGGTCCCGCGATTATTGCAATGGAGATTGATCATTGCCAGGACCAGGAGTTCTGGCAACATGGGAACACTTAGCAGGCTCAGCCTATTCTTTCGTGGGCCAGGAAAGAATTTCTGGAGCAAGGAATGTGTAAGATGAACCCCCATGGAATCGTCCTGAGTGCTCAATATGATGGCGATTGCCCGGTGACTTACTTCTGCCTCCTGATGACCTGCCTTGCTGATCATGTTTCCTTTTCCCCTGTGTCTCCGTTGTTTTCTATTAGGTGTTTCCCAGGGTCCGACTCTGACCCTCTTCTCACCCTGTACTCACATCTGAGAAATTGTCAGCTATCCCTGTGATTTTTAACCCTTCTTCAATATATGTGATTCCATCATATATAGAGAAAGCAGCAGGGTCTCACTCTGTCACCCAGGCTGGAATGCAGTGGTACAGTCTTGGCTCATTGCAACCTCTGTCTCCCAGGCTCAAGCGATCCTCCTGCCTCAGCCTCCCAAGTAGCTGGGGCTGCAGGTGCATACCACCCATGCTTGGCTAATTTTTTTTTTTTTTTGGTAGATATGGGGTCTTCCAATGTTGGCCAGGTTGGTGTCAAACTCCTAAGCTCAAGCAATCCTTCCATCTTGGCTTCCCAAAGTACTGGGATTGCAGGAGTGAGCCACTGCACTGGCTTTACAATCTGTATTTCTGCTGCCGGTCATTCCTACATTCCAGAGCCATCTGTCAACAGCTTCCACAAACCTTCAAGCTCAACATGTTAAATCTTAAACTCTTCATCTTTTTCTTCAGCTCTGATCCTTAGCTTAGCTGATGTACCACCATCCACCCAGTCTCCCAAGCCAGAAACCTGGGTTCCTTCCTGCCGCTCAATTTCCACATTTCACCAACCCCACAGGCTTTGTTGATTCTACACATGGAATTCTTCTCCACCTCTCTTGTCCTCTGCCACCACCCAAGTTGAGGCCTTCCTCCGCGGAGTAGAATAACAGAAACAGCCTCCTACACATGTGTTCCTGCATCTGGCTTCACCCACCAATGCTTCCTGTGCACTGTGGCCAAAGCTTACCACATGACTGTCTGTCTTCATTGCATCTCAGAATAAAGCCGAAGAATCTTAACATGCATGATTCTCTGTAACGTGGATCCTGCACTCCAACTACTTTTCTAGCCCTGTCTTCCAACATTCTTCTCTTAGTCTTAATTCTCTAGGGGTATCAAGCTGCTGTTGGTAAACACATGTTGAGGACCCCAAAATAAACTCCCCCATTCCCTCCATCTTATCCCTCTTTTTCCTTCATTGTACTTATCATAATCTAGAATTATCCTAGTCCCTTATCTATTCATTTATTTGCCTGTCTCCCCTTCCAAAATGTAGGCCTACGAAAATAGGAATTTTAAAACATTGTGGTAAAATATACAAGACATGAAATTTACCATTTTAATCATTTCTAACTGTACAATGCAGTGGCATTAAGTATATTCACATTGTTGTGCAATCATCACCACTATCCACTTCCAGAATGTTTTCATCATCCCAATAGAAACTGTGTACCCATTAAATAACTCCCCAGTCTCTTCTCCCCTCAGCCCCTGGTAACTCTGCTTTTACTTTCTGTCTTTATGAATTTGCCTATTCTTGGTAATTCATACAAATAAAATCATACAATATTGTTCTTTTGTGACTGGCTCATTTCAGTTAGCATGATGTTTACCATGTTGTAGCATGTATCAGAATTTTAAGTAATAAAATTAATATTTTTTATATTAAGTAATATTTTATAGCATATATATGCTACATTTTGTTTGTTTGTTTGTTTGTTTGTTTGTTTTTGAGACGAAGTTTCGCTCTTGTTACCCAGGCTGGAGTGCAATGGCGCGATCTCGGCTCACCGCAACCTCCGCCTCCTGGGCTCAGGCAATTCTCCTGCCTCAGCTTCCTGAGTAGCTGGGATTACAGGCATGTGCCACCATGCCCAGCTAATTTTTTTTTGTATTTTTAGTAGAGACGGGGTTTCACCATGTTGACCAGGATGGTCTCGATCTCTTGACCTCGTGATCACCCGCCTCAGCCTCCCAACGTGCTGGGATTACAGGCTTGAGCCACCGCGCCCGGCTGCTACATTTTGTTTATCCATACAATGATTATTGGTGTACAATTATCTGAAAATAGGAGCCTTGTCATCAGTAATCCCCCATGATCTGGAACAATGCTAGTGCACAGCAGGCATAGTAGATGTTCAATTAAATATTCCTTTTGTGCATCCTTGCAATGCTGTCATTGCGTTCCATGTGTAATTTAGGAAAACACTGGCATTGCAGTTACCTACTGTATTGTAATTTATTTGATTTTAGACCTGTCTCATCTGCTTGACTAGAATATTTTGAGGGCAGGAGTGCTGCCCTGGGCATCTCTGTGGACTGCAAGTCTAGGACAGTGCCTGGGGCAAAGTAGGTAATTTAGTGTTTGACGAGTGAATAAATGAATGAATGAATCTCTTACATCTTCCATAGTCTTTGTGATACATCCAACCACACAGATAGGACTCCGGCTGCCCTTTTCCTCGGTGGTTTTAATCACTGTAGAATTTGTTAACACAAAAGCAAGAGGCAAGAAGTTCATAGGCCCAGATGGGAAGGGCATCTAGAAAGGCAGAGTGACTGTCCACGTGGCATGCCTGGAACCATCCCCATACATACCTATTGTCCCGGCATAATTGTTAATAGTGTCCCCTTCACTTTTAAGTGTCATAGTTCCGATAAATTATATGGCCACTCTACAAAGAAAACTTAACTTTTATTGACCCACCAGCTGGCAAATGATACTGTACCCTCAACCCAGGGGTAGGAAGCAGGACCCCACCCTCAGCCCTTAATAATTCAGTGTGTTCCTCCAGATTTCCAACTGCCAGGAGCTGCCTCTATTCACTTGAGGAGTGTTTAAGAAACCACAGAAAGCTGTTCTATCCACGTGCACACCAGGCTGTGATGGCAGGGAATTGACATCTCCTGGGAGCAACCTTCACCCAGTGATGAAAGGGATATGTATACAAATAGCCTGGCACCTGCACCCCTAAGATGGGATGGCTGTGAGGCATGTTTTACACCATTTCTCAGAATTTTCCCACACGATTATGCCCCGGTGCACACAGGAGTAACTGCTTGATAACCTAGGGCGTTACTTACACTGGGCCAATAGGTATAAATTCTTTACTGGTTTCCCATCCCTGTTCCACTTCCCTGTAGCGGGGAGATCCCATAAGCGCCGAGGCAGGGGCAAAAGGCCTCAGCCTATTTCCATGTAAATAATGAAGAAGAAAGTAATTAGAACCACACCCATAGTAGTTATTAGTTATTCATATGTGATCTTATTTATAGGTGATCTTAATTCTTTTCCTTATGCTTATCAGGTTGGAAGTGTGAACCTGGGGTGACATTGTGAAATGAATGACATTAAGGCAAGATGCTCTAAGCCCTCTGTCACACCCGCATAAGGGCTGCTGGACGGCGCCTCGGCTGTGCGGCAGCACCAGCACTGTGAAAGCGCCCGCTGTTTAGCCAGCGAGGGAAGGAGATGTCCAAAATGGCTGAGACATCTCCTTCCTGGGGAAGTTTGAAGAAAACTCTGCTTCTCCAAGCTCTTGTGGTAAGACATGTATGGTGTCAGGTAGGCCCGCAAACGTCTGGGGCTTAACTGTCTCTATGTGATGCTGGGCTTCAGTGGTCACATTCCATGTCCACACTTATGTTCTACTTCTGCAACTGGCTCCCTTTGTCTTAGAAAAGATAATCAGTAGTAGTAATATAAATCTTAATGTTTTAGTTTTTTCTTGATAAGCATGGAAAAATTGCTGATGCATTGTGCTCCTTACCTCACTTCAGGTCCCAGAAATTCCTGAGCCACTGCCTGAATGACACGTGATGTACTTGACCCTATCACTGCCACGCCCTACCTACCCTTCCCCCAGATTTGCAACTTAATAAAAGTGAGAGCGTCCTGGCATTTGGTGCCACTGCTGGTCTCTGCGATTTGGGTAGCAGTGGACCCCTGGGTCCAAACTCTCTTTTCTCTATCTGTGTCTTGTGTCTTTAATTTCTACAATTTCTCCTCTCCGCACCAGCCAGGAGGGGCTCACAGAACCCTGCAGAGCTGGACCCTACACTTCCCCATGCCCCTGCACTTGCCAAATCAACTACTCGCTCTTGAATCCTTGCTTCAGAGTCTGCTTCTGGGGGAGTCTGAATTGGGAGACTTAGCTTCCTTAGTATTACCTTCTTTCATACCCCTTCCGGTGCACCCCACTCTCAGCCAACCCTGTAACCGTGTCACCGTGTCCCCACAAGTCTCAGCCCTTCACCTGCCTCCATGGTTCTCCTGCCAGGACGCTTTTTTTTTGAGACAGAGTCTCACTCTGGAGTGCAGTGGTGTGATCTCGGCTCACTGTAGCTTCCATTTCCCAGGTTCAAGCGATTCTCCTGCCTCAGCCTCTCAAGGAGCTGGGACTACAGGCACACACCACCATGCCCTGCTAATTTTTGTATTTTTAGTAGAGACGGGGTTTCACCATGTTGGCCAGGCTGGTCTTGAGCTCTTGACCTCAAGTGATCCACCCGCTTTGGCCTCCCAGAGTGCTGGGATTACAGACGTGAGCCACTGCGCCCAGCCAGAACCTGTTTTTTTCCTTCCCAGCTGGGTCATCAGTAGGTGGGAGTGGCCCTGGGTGTGGGAGGCTGATATTTCCTGTTAGCCCTGCCCAGCTCTGGTCTGGCCACCCTCACCATGGATCCTAATGTCTTTGCAGGATCTCTAACGCAACACTGCCAAAGAATCAAATACCAGTGTCAGTTCAACAGCACCCTGATGATTCACTCCTGAATCCAGCCGCACATGTTCACCTCATCATCCATTCCGCAGGGATGGCTGGCCACAGGGATGGTCAGGGCCGAAGAAGGAAAGGAGGTACCTAATTGATACGTAGTAGACTCTTTGTGGGTGTGGACTTACAACAATTGTGGAAAGTAAATAGGATTTTCATCAGTTTTTTAGAACTAAATATTTTAATCTGTGATAGAGGGAAGGAATGTTCATTACAGAAATATGAAGCGGTGGCAGGAGTAAAAGATGACCCATAATTCTACATGCTAATACAGCAGTTGTTGTGTCCTTCTCCTGGCCCCTTTACCTATGTGACCCCAATTGAAATCACACTGGCTACCTTTTCCACTCAATATTAGACCAGAAACATCTCCCCCATACCACGTCAATACTCTGTAAAGCTTAGGAGAAAAATGCTCGTCTCTTCCTTGTACATTTTAATGGTGGAAAGAGAATATGTGTTCCACTCGTAGGGACAGACACTTTGGGAGACATTCTTCCAGCATTCCTGATTGATTCCCTCCACTGTGAAAATAGAGAAAAGGACAGAGGCGGACACCTGGTTTCTTTCTGTTTCCTTTTTCTGGGTGGAAAAAAAAAATCAAGAACTACCAATAAAATCTTATTATTTTAGATAGAAAAAGGAAAATACCAAAGATTCAGCTGAAGGAGTTAAAGACTGCTGTTGTTTCTGGAGACAGGTGAACAGGGGAACTGTTGTTTTTCTGACAACTGTTGTTGACTATTTGTCTTTTTAATCCACATGTAACCTCAATTAACATGAAACAACAACCTCAAGAGCAATACAAGGCATGATTTACTGATCTAACAGTAAACACAGTTTGTGTTATAAACTTTGTAAATGTCATTTTTAATGGCTGCATATTACCTGATTGTGTGGCTATACTATAATTTATTTTTCTGTTTTCCTACTGTTGAACATGTTGTTTTTTCCAAATTGTATTATTTAGATAGTATTGTGATGAACAACCCTATGCATAAAGCTTTTTCTGTATTTGAGATATTCCACATAAGAAAATGAGAGTGCTCACTCTATATGAGAATGCTTACTTTACCACACTCTAATCAGCTTTGATTAAAGTCTTTTTTAAAAAAACTCAATTAAGTAATGTATGAAAAATTATTTTCCTTTTCAGTAGTTGAGAAAATGAAAGTTCAGCGATCTCCAACTTTTCTGTGTGTGCAATGTTAATAAGCGGCAGGACTGGCTTTTAAGCCTGATCTGTCTGATTGCCAAGTCTTTCTCTACTCCGCATCCAGCCTCTCAGTAGAAAGGCCAGGTAGAAAAAAATGAGCTGTCAGGAGACCTGCATCGCAATCCAGCCTTTTCCATTGTCTAGCTAATACTCTTTTAGTCCCAATTTCCTTGTCTATAAAACACAGGTACCACCTGCCACCACCCTACAAGGGAGCTGTAAGTACCAAATGAGATCACGAATATGAGGACTCTTAGAAAATTCCAGAAAGTTTCATTTAATTATAGGCTTCAAAAAGGCATGGGCCAGCCAGGTATGGTGGCTCATGCCTATAATCCCAGCACTTTGGGTGGCCAAGTCATGAGGATCACTTGGGGCCACGAGTTTGAGACCAGCCTGGACAACAAAGCAGGACCCCATCTCTGTGAAAAAATTAAATTAAAAAAAAATTATCTTGGCATGGTGGTGAGCACTTGTAGTTACAGCTACTCAGGAGGCTGAAATGAGAGGATCACCTGAGCACAGGAAGTCAAGGCTACAGTGAGCTGTGATCACACCACAGTGCGTGAGTGACAGAGCAAGACCCTGTCTAAATAAATAAATAAATGTATTTTTAAAGGCATGGGCCTCACATTCTGTTTCTTAGAGAGACAGAGATCTCACATTTATTTAGCATTTACCTATGGCAGTACTTTGAGTTTTGTGCTATATATGAATTATATCATTCAATCCTCCTAACAGCCCGATGAGTTAGATATATGGTTTCTACTTTAGAAATGAAACATTAAGGTTATGCTCCATAACCAGTAAATGGTGGAGATGAGTTTGAATCCAGGAGATCTGATTCTAGAGCTTGAGCTCCTATTGTTTTAAAATGTAGTTATTATTATTACAAATGGTTCCCAATTTACAGTGGTTTGACTTAACTTTTTTACTTTATAATGGTGCAAAAGTGATTCACTTTCAGTAGAAACTGTACTTCAGGTACCCATCCAACCATTCTGGTTTTCCCTTTCAATACAGTAATCAGTAAACTACATGAGACATTCACCACTTTATTACAAAATACATTCAATATTAGATAATTTTGCTAAACTGTAGACTGATGTAAGTGTTCTGCATAAGGTTCAGTAGGTTGGAAGCATTAAATGCATTTCTCTATTTATGATATTTTCAACTTACAATGCATTTATGGAGATAGAACCACATCATAAGTTGAGAAGCATCTGTATTATTATTATTATTATTATTATTATTAGGCCAACAGATCAGAATATGACTGCTGTTGAAACGATACATTGTTACTCACAGTTCACAAGAGGAAGGAGCATACCATGACATTCACAGCCACAGGAGGAAGCAGCAGCACTGGTCAGAAGGCAGAGGAGTGAGGGGAAAGCATGGACAAGAGCTTTATTGCAGTTTTGCATGAAGGAATGGACGAGACAGGGTAAGCAAGCTAGGCAGGTTTAGAATTGACTAGTTGAAATAGTTTCCATAAGGTCCCAGGGTGGAGGGACTGCCCCCAGTCGCCTGGTTCCTAGGCCTGGGGTGATTATGGCAGGGGGATAGTAGCTCAGACTGAGAGCTCCATAGAAGAGGCATTGACAGGTATGGGCTCTGGATTGGTTAGCTGGCATATAAAAGGTGTGCTCGCAGAAGAGTCCTGTGCTATCTCTAGGAATTAGCTAGCTCTGGAGGAACAGTCTCTGTAGCATCAGCAAGGCTCCACATGCCAGAGCATCAAGAATACAGAAAATAAGGAACATAGTTAATACACTTATGCACTAACCAGAACTGCCTGTGCTGTAGCTGGGATGGTTATCACCATCATCATCACCATCATCATCAAGAACCATTATAACAATACAAATTTCCTGGTCTTATTCAAATGTAAGGTCCATGGGACAGAGACTATGTAGCACCCAGCACAATGCCTGGCACATGGTAGCCCTCAGGACAGATTTGTTGAATGAATGAATGAGTGAGTGAGTGAATGGCTCCTGCTAAGCCTAGGACTTTATGCACCCTGAAGGACACATGGGTGTAGGTGCCTTATAAATAGATTATTTTCTTCATCAGGCAAGCAAGAAAGTAATGAGAATACCATGGAAGTAGCCAAGATCTAGAACTAAGTGCTGAAGAAGAGCTCTTCCTAAAGGAACTTGGATAGTGTTCCGATTTCATCTAGTGAAGAACTCACAAAAACCCAAGAATTCTCGACTTTGTCTTTAGAAGTCTAGCTGACCACTCTCTGGACAAGAAGTCTGCTCTGAAGTCTTCTTTCTACAGTGGCCAGATGTCTTCCTTATTAAACCATATGGTGAACACACTCAGAAGATTCTGGCTTTTCCTTAATCCTCACATAACTGCCCTCATCACCAAGTTCATCACAAGCATCTTTATTCATTTACATTTATTCATACACTGAAGAGAGCTTATTGTGCACATTAATTTGGCATCATCTCATTCATAGATTACAACTGTCCTCAAGGACAACACAACTACTTAACACATTTCAACCACTTTATTGGAATTGGGGACTCTAGGAATTGACAGGTAGGAGGCTAAATACAGCTTTTGGGTAGGCATTTCAAGCTCTAAGAGAATTCCATGCTGCTGTATCATGCAAGCAACACTATGATAGATTGGAGGAGTTTCTCAGTGCTATGAGGAAAACTAGGAGGAGGACTCCCTGCCCTCAAGGAGTTTACAAAGAATAAAAAACAATTGAAACAAACAACAAACAAAAAAAACCCCAGATACACAGAATTTAATATTGCAAACCTAAAGTGACAAATATATTTTAAAAGAATCATTGACAAGGAAAACATAAGAACAGCAAAATAATACAGCACACATTTGATCTGAACCACTCTCCCTTCTTCAGAAATTCCCAGCCTCCCTCCACTCCCTCAAGCAGCCTGGACTCCCATCCCATCTCTGTAGTGCCAGTGGGATGTCCGATCCTACCTCCTGTCTCCTCTCCCTGTGCAGCCCATTAAATAGGCACTAACCAACTCTACAAACCGCTTCTTCCCAAAGAAAACAAGAACCAATGACTACAGAAAATTAGAAGGGCTGGGACCTGAGAAAGATGAGGCTTCAACCAGGAAGGGGCTTCAACCAGGAAGAAAGATGAGGCTTCAACCAAGAGGGCTCACCCCTTATGCAGAGACTGTCATGTCCACTTCCTTTCCCAGCCCTATTCCAAAAACATCTATCCACATTTGTTCAGGGATGGCTGTTGCCATGGCTACCAGTGACAGATGCTTTTTGAATCTGGTATGTGAAGAGCTCTTCAATTTGGGATCTGACCTGGAACAGGTGGCTATTTTTAGCCACACACTGCTTAATGTATGCTTTAGAAAAGTCAGTTCTTTGCTTTGTATTTAAACATTGCCTTACTCCACATTCCCCTATTTCCTTGCTCAAGTGGCTTAACGTATTTATGAGAATTTTTATTCGCCATTACCTCAATGTCAAAGACACAACAAATACCCCAAGATGTAGCCGTAAATGCTATATTTCAGGTGTAGAACACTCAGGGGTAGTTAATACAAGCCCTGAGTAGCAGGTGCCAGCTTTATGAGATAAAGGATTGTCTTCTCCAGAACAACTCTTTGAGTGCGGTTCCCTGTTTGATGTTCAAGAGTGCTGCCACCACTTTGCTCTGGGGTTTTTGAGCCGGTCTTGTCATTTTGTTACATTCTCCATTGTGCCTGAATTTGTGTTATTATTTAAAAAATGATATTTAGGATTCTGCATGTATCCCATGTATGTGTGAAGGCAGTAGAGTGTAATGATAAGAGTTTTAGATGTCACCCACCTCCGAGATAGCTTGACATCAAAGTCTTTGTATGATGTGGCCCCAAGTTAGCTTCCTAAACCTACTTACTTTTCAAACCTCTCAGCCCTGAAGCCTGAAATCCCTAGGATATTTCCAAACATGTAGCGTATTTCCACTAGAAATTTTTCACATTTTCTGATGCCCATCTCATACTTCACATGCCCAGTAATTCATCTTTGGGCCGTCTCTCCCTATCCCCTAGTTAAAAGCATTCAGGCATTCCCTCCTTCCTCTTGGATCTCATTATATTTCATTTATAAATGTATTAGAGCTTGAAGCACTGAACTCAGCTCTTGGTGCTGTGTTATTGGGACATCTTTTAACTTTCTAATGACTCCTGGAAGCTTCATAAAACCGGAGACGTAAGTTTTTCTCCATATTGCTTCTCTAGTGACTGGTTCAGTGCCTTGCATAGAGTAGAAACTCAGGAACTATTTGTGGAACTAAATTACTATGGAAAAGTCTTCAGACTAGGATTCTACCACCTGTGTCAGTGATCTTGAACTTTAAGTTTTCCAGATCTCAGTTTCCTTATCTGTAAAAAGAAATTATGATACACACTTTGCTTTCCTCCTAATTTTATCATAAGAGGTAGACCAGCTTTGCCTTATAAATGGCACCTCTTGGGATGAAAGCACATGTTTTCCCCAAGAAATGAGAAAAAGAGTAAGAAAATACTATAGGAATATTCAAGCTAGATACTAGAGTTATGGGAAATACTAGAAAAATTCAAGCAGGCTATCAAAAAAGAGAAATAAAGGAAAAGTAGGGTTGAGGTGGAAAATGAAGAAGAGGGAAGAAGGAGCTGGAGGGGATACATCCGAGAGCATACTACAGTCACAAACCACACGTACATGGTCCAGTGGGAAGCAGAGGGCTGTGGAGCAGGAAATAGCCACTAATAGGAATGATAATGTGAGGGTGTTAAAAAGGCACAGCTCAGATCCACTTTCTCGTGTCCTGGCCAAGGCTTCATTGGAAAAGGAGTCTCCAAGTCCATAAGAAGGACAATCAGATGGAAAAGGGACCCAGTCAAAGCAGAAGAATTGCTCAGAGATGGAACCCAGAAATTTGGTGCCACGGGGGATTTTTGATTCATATATACTCTGAGACATTCTTCGAGAAACTCTGAGCCAGAGAAATTAAGACAAATAAAAACTAAAAAGCATATTTGTTAACTATTTCTGGAATTAAAAAAAACCTCAGAAATAGGTCAGTGGCAATAGAAATAATGTATTGCATATAGCCCAAGAAACAGGAAAGAGGCAAAGAACACAAAGGTAAGAGGGGGAAAAAAGACTTGAAGGAAAAAAATATGTTAAAAAAGTATTGGTAAAGCAGAACTTAAGCCAGAGACACAAGGAACAAGTGCGTAAATATGCAGAAGGATAAAGAGAAAAACTGGACATAGGCTGATTTTCATTTTTCAAGGGTGAGGATGAATAGACATCTAAATAGACAAAGTATTATTTCTCAAGGAGCTGAGTTTACTGTTTGCTTTAAGGATGGCAATCATGCAGGGAAAAGTTTTTACAGAGCGTATATATAACCTTGGACCAAGAGACACCACTAATCCTGAAACCTGCTGAAATAATAACCAAGAAAAGAAAGAGACAGAACAGTCAGTGAGATTCAAAAGAGTGAGTTACGCAATAGTGGACAAGTAAAGAACAAGTCAGATGGGGAGTGGCCGCAGTGGTCAGCACGGGCTCACGGCTGGCGATCTCAGGACCATGGATAGCTCTGTGCCTGCTCTATGTCTGGGAAAAGGCTGGCCTAACCCAATGCTACCTTGATTGGTTTCACTGCCTGGGTCCCATTTTGGATGTTAAAAGAATCTGCTCATCCCTTTAAGATAGAAGTCTTTGGATCTGAGGAATAGTTGGTCTCTATCTGGTGGCCTTTGATAACTGTTCAGAGGTGGTATGAGAGGATGGAAGGAAGGACTACTGGACTTGGGAAGGAGAGATCTGGGTTTTGCTCTCAGCATTGCACTTGCTAGCTGTGTAGCCTTGGTGAAGAACAACTTGGTAAAGCTCTGTTTTCTCCTTGGTAAAATTGGGTTAATATGGTTTTCGCTGCTTCCTGTAAAGGAAAATCTGGGGAAATCAAATAAGATTATGCATACGGAAGCACTTTTAAAAACTGTGAAACCCTAGCTAAATATGTAAAGTTGTTATAATTAGCTTTCTAACAAGTGAATAAAAGGGTTCTATGGAACTCTGCAGGGTCAGGAGACAAGGCTGATAGTCCAAAGGTATGTCACAGCCCAACATCCCATAAATAGAAATAAAGTTCTGAAAGGAATGTGAATTTTCAAAAACAGTGGGAGGTCAGTGGGAAGATGAACAAAGGTGAAAGAGAAACAGGAAAAACTAAAAGAATAAATTTGCAAATATTCATGACTCCCCCCCAAAAGTTGATTATTTTATGTAAATTTGTGGATAAAATCTGAAACGAGCTAAAATATCAAATATATAAAACAAATTTTGGAAGAATTCAAAACTATTTTAATAATCAAATATCTTTCTGCAATAGGTAAAAAAAAACTCTCTGGTCAAACTGGATCTCCTTTTTATTATTTTAAAGCCTTAGCTTTAATTTATTATTAAAAGTAACATGTTATTATTATAGAAAAACTCAGAAGAAATAAATAAGCCAAAAAGATAATTAAAAATATTCTGAAACCTATGAACTTAAAGATAATCTTCCAAACATTCTCCTAACTCTTCCATGCACATAGAAGGAACTGGGTTCACTTACATATAGATATGGAGTTAGTTCAGTGGCTAAACCTATGTGTTCTGCTGCCAGACTATCTCAGTTCAGTCCCCAGATTTCCTATATATTGACTGTATATCTCTGGGAAAGTTAATCTCTTTAAGCCTGTGTTTCCTAATTCATGGCAACGGGTTTAATAATAGTACCTACACTGAAACCTGTTGTTAGAATTAAGTAAAATAATGTATTTAAAATACTCTATACAATGCCTGGAATATAATAGGTACATAGTAATAATGACAACATTGTCAAGGAATAATAATATTATCAAGTAGTACATACTCATAGATTTACATAGTTATCATACTATATTTAATAATAGTAATATTACTACTGCTTATATTATAGCTCTTTTGTACTTATCCTTAATTGTATTTATATAAATTTCAAGAAATAGAATTTCTACATCAAAGTAAGATTGTAAATTTTTCAGAGCAATGTCATATTTTAAAGGTAGAAAATAATTCAGTCATAAAGGGGAAGAGGGACAGATGTTAAAAACAAAAAGTAACATATGAATGCAAGGGTTTAGGATTAGTTGCTATTAAACTGTGAGTGAGCAAATCCTGGAAGCCAGCAATACTACCTCTGGGAATATGCTACAGAAATAATTGCATGAATATATATGTGCAAAGATGTTCATTGCAGTACGATTTATAAGAAAAAAATGAAAGCAATCTAATTATCTAATTGATAGAGTGATTTTATATATATCTATACATATACATGTATACATATATGTATATATATACATATATAAATGAGAACAATTATATAGATATATAGATAGGAGAACAAATCATCAATGAATGAATCATGCTATGCTTCCTGTCTGTCACTCCACTTTCTTCCATAACATCGTATCAGGAATCCATTGCAAAGTTAACACGTGTAGCTTTACCTTTTTCTTTTTAATGGCTATATAATATTCTCCATTATGAATATGTATATATGTAAAGTTAGATATACATATATGTATACATAAACACATATCTATAAAACTGAATATACATATGCACATACATATGCATATATTTTATATATACATACATATTCATAAAGTGGAGTATGCATATATGTATATATACACACATCCATAAAGTTGAATATACATATATATACATATACATGTATATATACATATATATTCACAAAGTTGAATATACATATATATACACATATATATGTATATATACATATATATTCACAAAGTTGAATATTACATAGCCATTACAAAGAAAAAGGTAAAGCTACATCTGTTAACTTTGCAGTGAGTTCCTGATACAACGTTATGGGATGAAGTGGAGTGATAGGAAGCACACGATGAGCTTATTTTAATTGGCAAATTTTAAGGATGCAGGAGGCAAGGCTCGTTAATTACATGTGTGAGCAGTGGAAGCAACCTAGATAATGCATATGAAAGGTCTTTGAAACTGTAACTGTAAAGTGCTGCACAGGTTTTTTTTTTTTTTTTTAAATACAATAAAGTGACATAAACTTACCAAAAGGAGAGAAAGAAATGGGCTAAGAAGCAGCACAGGATATGTATGAACTAGAGGTTGTTACAAAACAAAAGCCATCCCTTTTCCGATTATTGAGTTCTGGTGCTACAGTAGTAGAGATGCTTGAGACGTTGTCTTATCCAGCACTTTGCCTTTAAGGGAAGCATGTTTATGCCGTAAGTGGAAAAACTGAGGTACACAGAGCTAAGTGACCCAAAGACACATGGTTCATGGCAGTGGGGTGATGACCAAGATTCTCTTTCCTTATCGAAATAGAATTCTCGAAATCTTGGAAACTTGACAAGATCAAATAGGGAGTATGCAAATTCCTACTAAAACAGGAAGAAATTAAAACTATAATAGGAATCATTTAGGGGAAAGGAGACTCTCCCCTTTCAAAATGCCATGAAGAAGTGGGACATGTTAAAACTGCATTAAAAATACTCAAAAGGAGGCACCAAGCCAAGGACTTTCAATAACAAAAATAGCACTCCCCTTTTGCAGGAGTGATCAATGCAGAGCACCTTCTTCCCTACAAAGGTGAAAAAATGGAGCAGAAATAGTAAAAATCAAAGAACAAACGAGGAAAGTTTCCATAAGCCTTCACTCATAGTGATAAGTGAAGAAAGAAAAAGTTAGTCAAGAAAGCAATAATAGCTGTTAATAACATAGAAGACAAAAAGAAAGACAGAGCATGTGACATAGCAGAGAGAGGTCCAAGAGACAGTCTTCCTCCTAGAGAGCCACTCAACAGGCAGCTCTGCAGGTGGTCACAACAGACATCGCTGCTCAAGAGAGCAGTGCCACAAGGCTGATAAAAGGGCCATGCTCTTGAATCCTGTAATTTCACTGCTGAGACCTCACAGTGGACCTCCAGACCCCACTGAACCACATGATTTCCTACAAATGTAGCAAAGTATGAAAAAAAAAGGTTAAACGATCAACTGGTATAGTGAAATGGTGTTAATTTAAAACAACGTAGGAATGCTGGGAAGGAAATCAAGGACTCAAGGAGGGAGAGCTTGTGAAAACTCAGGTGGACGTGTAATCTCTGCAGCTTTCCTGTCTTTTGAGTTTTCACTTCTCTGCTCCAGCTCTGTGAAACTCTCCGTACTTCTTCACCTGAGAGGGCCATCAGCAGCACCATGCCTGTCTTCAGAACGCGCATTTTCTTATTTATGCAGAGAAAAGTAATTGACCCTTTCCAAATAGAACCTAAAACAAAGACTAGGAATAACTGGGAAAAATAAACCCAACCCATTCTCAAACACTCAAAATGCAATAATTATCACAAAACATGAATATAATTTTCCTATTTGCACAGAGAAAAATAACTGACCCCTTTCAAATAGAACCTAAAATAAAGACAGAGACAGCTTGTGAAACTCTTAAAATTTAACAGTAACTAACGCTTAGATAGGTGTGGCTATCAGAGCCTAGTGAGAAGGCAGTATGCTAGTATTATGACATCTCAACCCCACCTTGTTAAAGTTGCCTGAAGTACATTAAGGAGTTGGTTCAGTCCCACTGTTTTGCACTCATGTCTTGGGCTGAGACTCCAAAGAGCCCCTTTGACCATCTTTCAAGGAACAGCTTGTCTTTGAATGAACTCCTGCACAAGAGACAAACTTCTCAGCCTCTTCTAAACCTCACAACCCCAGGTTGAAAAGACTGTTCTCTGTTTCAGTCCCAGAATCACCCTCAAGTAGCCAGTGCCTCTCACACACACATCTAAGTGCTTTTGGGGGAATCCCATTCTCAGGGGATAGTTACTAATTTTTTAAATTTTAGTATGCCTGCTCTTGTACAAGCTAGGATGCAATCAACCACAAAATAAAAGAAAGCTAAACTATGGCTTAAGCTAAAGGGAGTTCACATAGCTCAGTCTTCCTACTGGGGACTCAGGACTTCCTCTACCTCCCTGAATGTGTGGCCTGCTGGCTTTTATCTAGTTTGTTGCCTCGTGGTTGCAAGGTGGCTGCTCTACTTCTAGTTTTCATCCATGTTCAACCCAGCAAAAAGGGAAAAGGCGAAGCAGTGAAGGATTGTCTCCTTACAAGGCTTTGGGCTTTTGCTCAGGAAGCTAAGGCTCCCCAGGGTACCTGCACCTGCATTTCATTGGCCAGAACCGCATGACCCAGTCACACCCAGCAGCCAGGAAGGTGGGAGATCTAGAACTGTACTTTCACATCTGCATTGGAAAAGCACAAGAAGAGAATGGATACTGATGAGCTATTGAATGGAATCTGCCACAGTTGTTCCTCTGACTCCTAAGCGTCCATGGGCATTCCTATTTCTATCTGTATTCTCATGCCGTCATCACCAACAAATTAAACCAGAGTCTCATCCTGTCCAAAGTCCAGGATCACTGGCTGCTGTGCGAGCTCCCTGTCAGGTCCGCATGTATTTCTCATGACCACGGTCTGTACGTTGAAAAGACAGCTTATCTGCCCTCATGCCTCTGATACACAAAGGTGAGAGAGAAACCAGAAAACCACATAAAAACTCCAACTCAATTCACATAAAGAAAAAATAAGAAATGTACATTGGACCACAGAACTCATCAAATCCTACTGGCCACAAAAAAAGCAAAGTTTCTGCTCTGGCAGTAAAGCAAAAATTCCTAGCCAACCAACGTGGCAGGTAAGCTCTAGATCTGCTTTCTGGGAGGACATGCCCTGTTCATTATTCTTTGTTGCTATATCCTCACAAAAATTCTCCAGAGCAAAAACAATTGATATTCTTATGCCTATTGTCAAGATTAGAAGATTGAGGCCCAGAGAGTAACTTTGCCCAAGATCATACAGAATCCAAGCTCAGATCATCCGACCACTCAGTGTCTGCCTTTACTATCCTGTAATAAAGTTTCTCTAACAGAACAGGAGTTCTACTCTAAGAGCCCAGGAGTTCACTTTGAAAAAGAGGCAGAAAGAAGTAAAAAGTTAAAAAGAATGAAAGGAAATATTTTTAAAGGGTCATTTAGAATTAATCCAAGAAAAGAAGACATTTGAAGCAACATGTGCTGGCAGAGGTTTTCTTTTATAGAATATAGTCAAGGTCCTTCCAGGGGAGCTACAGCCCCAAAGAGGAGGATGAGTTTAGCCTGAGAGAGAGGCTGGGCCCCAGGAGGATGCTCCTTCTCCCGGGCTAAAGGAGGAACAGGAAGAGAGCCAGCGTGAGCCGTTTAAGGCATCTCAGGGTTGTGATGACTTGTTCATATAGTAGAAAGCAAAGTATGTACCATTGGAAGCCACATTCTGATTCTACCATTGCAAAGGTATCAGGGAGGGAGAGTTTCACTGAGGAGAAAACTGGTTATGGCACAGGGTCAACCCATGGGCCTATCTCCAGGTGTAACTTTAAAATGTTCCTGGGCTGGCTGACTCAGTAGAGGCTCAATGACCCACTTTTGCCTCAGAGGGCTTAAGAAGCAAATCTCAAAAGGGAAATGCTGTGAAGCCTTACACAGTAGATGTTGGTGTTTTGGAGAGAAGAATGTTATTAAATCTTCAAGTTTTTCAAGATGGAAAACATTCTGAAGATTTCACAGCAATGTGGTTATACTTAATACTACTGAACTGTACACTTACAAGGGTTAAGATAATACATGTTACAATATGTTTATTTTAATGTTACAAAAAATCTTAAAAGTCTCCTTAGAAAGCGAAAGGAAACTTAAAAAGGCAGTGGGTCAGCACAGTACTGTCCCAGAGAATGTCTCATCATTAAAAATGGTAATGGAATGTCACCTTTGAATTTCAGAGGCATTTTTACACCCTTTCCATTTGACTCTTACAACCACCTTGGTGGTTGAATACAGAAGATGTGTATTATTCCCATTGTATGCATGTGCTACATGACACTAGAATGAAGGTCTAGTCCAGGCATCCCCAAACTATGGCCCGCGGGCCGCATGCGGCCCCCTGAGGCCATTTATCTGGCCTCCCACCGCACTTTGGGAAGGGGCACCTCTTTCATTGGTGGTCAGTGAGAGGAGCACAGTATGTGGCGGCCCTCCAACGGTCTGAGGGACAGTGAACTGGCCCCCTGTGTAAAAAGTTTGGGGACGCCTGGGTCCAAAGAGGTAAAAGCTGGAATTAAACATAGGTCTTGTGATTCCACAGCCAAGTGTTTTTCTCATAATGCTGTGTTCCTACTTAGTTAGAAAAACATGAAAGTACAATGGAGAGATTAGGAACTGATGTTCCTAGGCACCTGCCCCATACCAGGCATGAGGCTCTATGTGTCACTATCTCTTTAAGTCTTACTATAAGTCTACTTTTGGTTCTACTAGTATCCTGATTTTACTGGGAATCAGGAAAGTGAACCTCAAAGAGATTAAATAACTTCCCCAAAGGTTTCCCAGCTAATAATTAAAGAGCTGAATTCAAGACCATACAATATTGAGCCGGATGTGGTGGCTCACACCTGTAATCCTAGCACTTTGGGAGGCCGAGGCAGGTGAATCACATGAGGTCAGAAGTTTGAGACCATCCTGGCCAAGATGGTGAAACCCCATCTCTACTAAAAATACAAAAGAATTAGCTGGGTGTGGTGGTGCATGGCTGTAATCCCAGCTACCCCAGAGACTGAGGTGGGAGAATCGCTTGAATCCAGGAGGCAGAGGTTGCAGTGAGCCGAGACAATGTCACTACACTCTAGCCTGGGTAACAGAGCGAGACTCCATCTCAAATTAATGATAATAATAAGTTGGGCACAGTGGCTCATGCCTATAATCCCAGCACTTTAGGAGGCCGAGGAGGATGGAGCACCTGAGATCAAGAGTTCAAGACCAGCCTGGCCAACATGGTGAAACCCTGTCTCTACTAAAAATACAAAAATTAGCCAAGCTTGGTGGTGCATGCCTATAATCCTAGCTACTGGGGAGAATCACTTGAACCCAGGAGGTAGAGGTTGCAGTGAGCCAAGATTATGCCATCACACTCCAGTCTAGCCAACAGAGCGATACTCTATCTCTAAAATAATAATAATAATAATGTGGAGGAGCAGAAAAGCAGCTTCAGTGAGTGGGACACAAGGCAGAGGTGATTAGCCAACACCTTATCTTTGTGCCTCTACTTGTCCTCTGGTCCTGAAAGTACCTGGTGACAGTTGGCTAAGCCAACGTGGAAGGAGGAAGTAAAGAGTCAAGCCACAGGTGCAAAGATCAGACCTTTTGTCCGAGGTAAGTGGAAAAGGGAACAAAAGATTATAATCCTGGAGGTGTAGACAGAAAAGCAAAATTGCAAAAGCCTGCAATTACAGTGTCACCAGAACTGGCCAGAGGAGAAAAGCCTGCTTTAGAAAAGACAGAGAAAAAAGGTGAAAAGATGGTTTTTTTTTTTTTTTTTGGCTTGTATAGGGAAGTGATAGACAAGGAATGTTTGTGGAAAATATGTGGGCTGAGTGAGGAAAATTATAAAAACATTGAGCCTTTAGCTAATTTTTCAACAATTTTAAATGCTAAGGGATCAAACGAGATAATGTAGGGGAAATGCTTAAATTATAAAGTGTTATACAAAAGTGGAGTGGTACTTATTTTTATATGAGTGTATTTATAATAAAACCAGAAAGACAAAGGAAAGCCGGCGCAAGAGCCTGGGCTGAAGCAGGGCTGGGCTTTGCTGCTGCTCTTGTTGCCTGGGAGGCTCCTTCTCATCTTGAATCACAGCTCCGCTCCACCCCTGGCACTGAGGGCTGGGGCACAGCTGTTCAGCAGCTGGCCTGTGTTTACCCCAGGTGGTGCCATGTCAGGAATCACTTGAGCAATTGCCCCACTATGTGTTGTTTTGGGTTTGCAAGATCTCATCACGATCCTGAAAGACCCAAGTTACCTCAGAGGACTCCCCAGATTAGGTGGAGGAAACTAACAGCATATGTTGGTGAAGGGGGTTCTGGGAAGGAAGGGATGCTGTGCTGGGGCTCGGGGAGGAGCGGGGGACACCTGGGCTAAGGAGGAGTCTTCATCACATTTGTAGGAAAAGTACCTGCATTTTTCTCCAGAAGGTTTCTAAAATACAACCTCTGTATTGTGGCTACGTCTCATCATAGACTGTTGTTTTTCAGGGTCGCTACTCACCCTCTCTTTCTTCTTCTCCCTTTTACCATTCAAACTGCTCTTCCTTCATCTTTTCCTTTTTTCCCGTCACTTTTCTTACTTGCTTTCACTGTCATGCTGTCTTTCTCCTCTTTTCCTCTTTGTCTCCGCTCTTTTCTTCTCTTGCTCTTTCCTTCTGGCCAGTTAGCATTTTCCGAGAGTAGATGACGTGGAGCTGAGAGATGGGCTAAGATGCGGGATTTTTCAAAAAGATAAACTGCTCTTAAACCACATGCCACACAAGAGCTTCTCCTTTCACCTCGCAGGGCAGGCTGTGTCATCAGAGGCCAGGGCTGCAGAAAGAGGTGGTGCAGGAATCACTGAATGATCACTTCCTTAAAGGAAAACCATCCTTCTCCCTCCAAGAGAGGCTTCCAGGAGTCCTGTGGGGTGGGGATGGGGGAGGCGGGGGAGACAGCTGCATCGAGTGGACAGGTTTTCTGCTCAGTCTCACCTGTGCTCAGAGCCGCTCCCTTGTGTCTTTGGGACCTGCTCTGCTTTTGGAGAGGCTGATCAACCCACAGAGTAAAGGTTTATGGGGGGATTCCCAATATTATTACTTCCAAGAGTACCTACCTTTGCTCCTACATTTGCTTTTGAAAGACTTGGTCTCCAAGCAATTAAATGATCCCATTTGGATGACATTTGTATTGATCCCATTTAGATGACATTGTTTCTCCATGTTCTAATTAATCACAGATGAATGCATTTGCCGATCAGGCTTCCGATGAGCTCAAAGCGCCTAGTGTTCCCACATGAGAAGGTTCAACCGCAGCCTGGTGCATCACCAGTCGACATTTCAGGTGACCCTTGAGATCTGATAATAGATTAATATGCTGCTTCTCCTGGGCTTCCCCAAATATTTCAACACCGTGGAGACCCAAGAAACCCAAGCTACCTTCCTGGGGAACGTTGATTTGAAGTGTAAGTTAAAGTGATTATTATAAGTGCAAGTGACAATTAAGGTGACTGATGATAGGGACACTCGGAACCCTGACATGTGACATTTAAGGGGACATAAGAAAGGATCACCTTAGGAAACAAGGAGGGAGAAGTCGTGTCTGGGATAGAGAAGTTCTGGACAGAGGCAGCGATCCAGGTTTTGTGGAGTTTGAACCTTATGCCACCTGCAAGAGAACCCTCTCCTTTTTAATTTTTTTTTTAGTTTTTGAGATAGGGTCTCACTCTGTTACCCAGGCTGGAGTGCAGTGGTGCAATCACAGCTCACTGGAACCTTGACCTCCCAGACTTAGATGATCTTCCCAACTCAGCCTCCCAAGTAGTTGGGACTACAGGTGCACACCACCACCCCTGGCTAATTTTTGTATTTTTTGTAGAGAAAAAGTTTTGCCATGTTGCCCAAGCTGGTCTCAGACTCCTGGACTCAAGTGATCCACCTGCCTTGGCCTCCCAAAGTGCTGAAATTACAGGAATGAGCCACTGCATGTGGCCTGGGGAAGCCCGCTCTCACATAAAGGCTGCAAAATTGCAAATGCAAAATTAATACAGGCCCTTCATGGGTCCTGAAGCTTTAGGTTCACTAGCTTCCCAGTCCATCTGCTCTGGCCCTGTGGGCTCAGAACTTTTGGGGCTCATAACTCTACTCCAGTGATCCTAAGAGCAACTGAGATTAGCTCCCTGGTCTGCCCAGCAGGCCCTTTCTCCAGAATGGCAGCAGTGGCATCTGCCTTGATATCTTGACCTTGAATCTGGCTCCCTGACCCTTGGCTCAATGAGTAGTAAACTCCTTTAGAATTTCAGTGAGTGTTCTGAGACCATCTATGTATTTTTTGCCAGGCACTGGGGTTATAAAACCAAACAAACCAGACCTAGCTGGTAGAACAGAGCTTAATAACAGTAGTGACAAACACATAAACTGATGTTTAAGACGGAGGTTGGTGAGTGTTATTTGGGGTATTCCCAAATGACTCTGGAAGCACCCCAGAAGGGGTAACTGACTCTGTTTGAAATGGAAAGAGAGAAAGTAAACACCCAAGGAGTCCAGAAGGATAAACAGCAGTTTGCCAAGCAAATTTTTGTTTTCTTAACACTTGCGCTAACATCAATGCATATTGTCACATTACTGTCTACAAAAATGTGATGACACTGGAAAGCTTAGGAGTGGGATAGATCCATGTTCTCATATTGTCTTGGCCACTAATTAAGTGTGCATCATAGGGACAAGATTTGTACATTTTTTGTAAAGCCTTGCCTGAAAATGGGAACAATAATAATATTCATATGGTTGCTTCGATAAGTAAGACAATAAATGAAAGTACAAATGCCTGATGCATAGTAAGTTGCTAATAAACAGTATAACATTCATACTGTTCTCAACCACTTACGAATAAATAACTTTGACAGTTGCTACGAAAATATACACAGCACTACCATGTTAATGGCTGCAAAGTGTCTTTACATTAATGTATCAGTTTACATAACTAGTTCCTTACTGTGGATGTTTAGATGGTTTCCAAATATTTACAAAGAAAGGTCTAACAGGCTGGGTGCAGTAGCTCCTGCCTGTGACCTCAACACTTTGGGAGGCAGAGGTGGGAGGATTGCTCGAGGTAGAGGCAGTAGAGTCACTTGAGGCCAGGACTGTTTGAGACCAGTCTGGGCAACATAGTGAGACCTCATCTCTACAAAAAATAAAAAATCGCTGGGAATGGTGGCACATGCCTGTATTCCCAGCTACTAAGGAGGCTGATGTGGGAGGATTGCTTGAGCCCAGGAGGTTGAGGCTGCAGTGAGTCACAGTTGCACCACTGATGCCTGGGCATCAGATGAGACCCTGTCTCAAAAAAAGCTCTTTGCACATATATCTTTGTGCAAGTATTTCCGTAGTATTAATTTCATGAACTGAAACTGCTGAGTCCACGGATTTGCCAACTTAAGCTTTTCACAGATACTACTAATTGCCTTCTAAGTAGGGTGCATCATTTTAAATTCCCACCAATGGTAAGTGAGACTGTTTTCTCATCCATTTACCAACACTAGGTATTGTCAATCACTTAACTCTTTGCCGTGAGGGTTTTACTGGAACAGAAAACAAAACAAAACAAACAGACAAAAACAAAAACAAAAACAAAAAAAACCAAAAACAGAAACCAAGAGCAAGTCCAGAGGGAGGTAGGGAGACATATGAAAATACATAAAATGGTTCAGGAGTCCAAAGAAGAAGAGATGTCAAGGGCAGAGGGCTAACGAGCAGGCAGGCCTGTCTCCACCTGGCTCTGGTTCATGCAGGATGAGGACACCCCAGGGTCAAATCCTGGGAGACTGCCTCTCTGCCCAGGTTCCTGGGTCACCAGGATGGAGGCAGTGCCAGGATGATTCTAGAGGCATTCATTCTCCAGGGTGTTATGATCTGGGCTCAAGACACTAGGCCATTTCATCTGCTTCTTTTGGAGGAGGCCCATGAAAAAAGCCTTCTCCATGTCTCTAGAGTCTCAACCGATGGCCATCTCAGACAAACCAATCATTTCAAACCACATTTTGAAAACACCCAGCTGGCATAGATTTCCACTGTGGGGCTCTTAGAATTGTAGGGAAGTTCAGATGCTAAGTCTGTGAAAGCAGAGAAACTTTTCTAGAACAGCTCCCATGCTATCAGAGGCAGTCTAAGTCAAGAGAAAGAGCTTTGGACAGAATGGTCTCGGACTCACATAGACTTGCATTAAAATTTCCAGCTCTGCCACTTAACTAGCTAGGTGATTTTTTTTTTTTTTTTTTTTTTTTTTTTTTTTTTTTGAGACAGAGTTTCACTCTTGTTACCCAGGCTGGAGTGCAATGGCGTGATCTCGGCTCACCGTAACCTCCGCCTCCTGGGTTCAGGCAATTCTCCTGCCTCAGCCTCCTGAGTAGCTAGGATTACAGGCACGTGCAACCATGCCCAGCTATTTTTATTTTATTCATTTATTTTTTTTGTATTTTTAGTAGAGACAGGGTATCACCATGTTGACCAGGATAGTCTCGATCTCTTGACCTCGTGATCCACCAGCCTCGGCCTCCCAAAGTGCTGGGATTATAGGCGTGAACCACCGCGCCCAGCCCTGCTGGGTGATTTTGAATCACCTCAGTTACCTCATCTGAAAAATGAGAATCATATTCTTCCCTGTAGGGTGGATCGTCTTGGAAAGATTACATAATGCAATCTACGTCCAGGGCTGGGCTCACCTCTCCTCTAAGCCAGGTGGAGATTCAGTGCTGCTGCCCGGCAAACACTCTGGTGCTAGATTTTACACTGGGCAGTTTAATAGGTGTGAATTCGACTTTTTGTAGAATTCAAAACAAAAACAAAAACAAAACCCATCACCATTGCTCTGGTGCCTACTTTCCAAAAGAACCGCTTGTATTGACAGATTGAGGCAATTCTGTAAATATGATAAAAACCACTGTTCCACACACTTTAAACAAGTGAACTGTGTGGTATATCAAAAAATCTCAATCACATTATTACATAAAAAAGAAAGATTATTTGTAGATATTAGTTTTCTGCTCCTAAATTATTTGGCCGTGAAGAACCAATGAAATTAAAATATGATCACATATTGAAATATCAATGTTTGTGCTTTTCTTTTTTTACAATTTGTCAGTCTTAATTATTCTCTTCAAAGCATCTGTGTCATTTGCAGGGGTTAGGGGAATTGAGATTGTTGAAATGATAGACATTGGACACTTGAAGGGTGGGAAGGTGAGGGGGGTGAGGGATGAGAAATTACTTACAGGGTACCATGTACACTATTTGGGTGATGGCTACCCTAAAAGCCTAGGCCTCACCACTACACAACATATCCACGTCTCAAAACTGCACTGCACCCCCACAAGTTATTTTACTTATACAAAGTTTAAAAATTGTTCAAAAAGCACTTCAAAGAGAAAAAAGTCAATTTTTTTGTTCATTTGTTTAACTTCCAAATTCAAAAATTTTGAAGACCAATTTTTTAAATTTATGCAAGGAGGGTTTTGCTGAAAGAAGAAAAGGCTCTTGACAATCCAAAGGAACCACTCTGAAGAAAACAAGACAGAGAATGTATGCTCAGCATTGACTGAAAGGAGCAGAGGGGAGACCAGGCCACCCTACTTTAGCCCCTGCCCCCAGAGAAACCGGATAATGGTCCCCTAGGTTTAAAACTGGTTGGGAGTGAACTAAGGCAGGATCCTGGAGGAGATCAGTGGTCTGGAGGGGTGTTAGTGGGGGAAGAGGAGCAAGACCTGGAAGATTCATGAAGAAAAATGGAGTCAACAGTGACTCAGTGAGCCTTCTCCATTGACAGGAGGCTGCCATCAGCACCCTGCATGCACAGCATGGCACAAGTCACTGTCCCATGAGCGTCTTTTCCCCATGGCTGCCTGCTTGTCACCTGTGGATGTGATTAAGTGACCTTGTTCATCCTTCCAAGATTTTGCTGAGCCTATCCTAACTTCCCCAATTGCCCAACCTCATTACTCCCTTTTCAATGGTCCTGGACAGGAACAGGTCCTAGGAACAGAAAGGGAATCCTGTAAGTATCAACTGAACACATGCTGTGGGCAGGGTCTGGCTCTACTTGGCCTCCAGCAGCAACCAAAGACCTACAGCCATGCATGGGTCCGCATTGAGTACTTTTCATAAATACTTTTGTGTAGGAGTCCTTAGCTATGGCCGGGTTCTTTTCATCTTTTTTTGTTTTTTTTCTCGACTTCTGCTCTGTTCCATCCTTGCATCAGCGACTGCTCTGCTCCCGGGCACCAAATGTGAAGTATGAAGAACCCATTCAGCTCATTCTGAATCGTTTGACGGTTTCCAGACTCCTTAGCCTAGGGGTAGCCAAGAGGAGGAGACCTAGGAATGTGACCCAAATATGATTTGTCACCTCCATCTTTACTTTGTCAGAAAAGTTTCCAGCTCAAAGAGTGGAAGGGTTGAAGGGGAGGACAGGGAAGGACAGATGCTTGTCCGAACAGAAGAAAGAAGAATGCTCCAGGAAAGAATGAAGTCACTCCAACTCTCCAAGAAGCCCCTACACAGAGAAATGCCCCCTCCCTGAAAGCCTTCACAAGAGAGTGCTGAAATTAAGATAAGGGGAAGAACAACTCAGTAGGGATCCACGGCTGAGCTGAGTTTGGGGATGACATTTGTGTCTGGGTCCAACCCGGGCTTACTAAACTGAGCCAAGCCTTGAATTTTAAAATCATGATGAGACTTTGTTGTGATTACTTCCAGAGGAATATCAAGAAGAGCAGAAGCAAGACTTTAAATGTTCTTTTTTTCACCCCGTAAAATGTCCCCTATGTTGAAAAAGAACAGAGCTAAAGCAAGTTCCTGAGAGCAGCACACCCTCCGGAGGAGTGCTGAGGATGGAGGCGCATCTGCAGTCCACGCTTGGGCTTTCCTTAAATGACAGGGCCTGCAATATGGAGATGAGGTCCCTTTGTGCCCCTTGCTGCTTGGACCATGTCTGAAGTCCTAAGCTAAATGTTGACCAAAAAAGAGGCCTTCCAGCTGGCTGACACCCTCAGCTCATTGCAACTGCCAGCTCTTTCCACTGCCCTCAGCCTGAAGCCTAGTACCCCAGCTCCAGAGCTAATCTGGAGTGAGGCAGAGTGTAGACATCTATCATCTGTGCTTCACCAGGATCCACCCCCATTTCCCTCAGGGAAATTGCTGCTTCATCATTCTCTGCATTACGAGATTAGACCTCTACCTCCAAGCTCCAGAAACATGCACATGATCCAATTCCAATTCTGGGACTTTATTTTGGGATTTTTAGGACACAGAGGCCCGTTTTCAGTTGAGTTTGAAGCTGAGAAGTGAACAAAAGCTGCAGAATCTGCCACTTGGAAACACCTGCCTGAAAGGAACATCAACTTGGAGCTGACAGATAGAGAACCACCGGAGTCCAACAGTTCCTGAAGCAGGACCTACCCTCAATACCAGTACCTGGGAGTTGTATGAACAAATAAATTTCCTCTGTGCATAAGACAGTATGAGTTGGATGTCTGCACTTTCACCCAAAGGAATTCTGATAACACAGACAAGGAATAGGTCAGCAGCTTTGGTTTCACTTCTGTTAAACCTTAGGGTTAAATAACAATTCTTCACCTAGACTGCTCCTCCAGCTTCCTCCCAGAGCCTCCCACATGTCACTCAGACCCAGGACTCTGTAATCCCTAGGTATGAGGCTTAGGCACTGGAGTTACTTCTAGATGCAGGTGACTTCTTCGTCTTTCTGCATTATCCCAGCCTGTATCTCTGTGCTTTTCCTTTACTCTGACTCTGCAGTCTACACCCCTAAATTGCTATGGATTCTCTGATCAAGGCACTCTATCTGCCTGTTTGGACTTCCCAGAGCTGGTCTTTAATTGACCAGGGTCTGAACTTGCTGTGAACTTTGGGCACTTGCTGACATCCTCTGAAGTGTTCCACATAGCTAGGTACATTCTTCATCCTGAGAACAAGGATCTTCAGCCAGGCAGACTGAGAAGCATCCCTACAGACTTTTCTTGACTCCAGCGTGATCCAGACAGACACTCCAATGGGAACCCCAGAGGGTACCAACCAGGACAGGAAGGAGTCTGGAAACCAGGGCCTTAAAGCAGATTTAATGGAGTGGTGGTATTATTTGGCCTAGAAAAGAGAAGGTTAAAGAAGAAACATAATGCCTTTCTGCAAATATTTGTAGAATTGTCATATAGGACTAGAGCCAGTGGGCAAATGTCCCTGGGAGATGAGTTTGGGGTCAATAGAAAAAATTCATTTGAATTGTTTTTATGCACTGGTGAGTTTCCCTTGACTATGGCAGGAACAACTTTAACATCTTTGTAATGTCTCAGATACTTTTGACTGTGGAGGTCAACAAATATTCGTGGATGGATTCCTGGGAATGGCATCTGGGAGGAGTCTGGGAAGCTAGAGTGAGTTGGGGTGAATTTTATGGACCATACCAATTGCCCAGAGCTGGAGCAAATTCCTGAACATCAGGAGTCTGAGAGTAAGAATCATGGCCCACTGGCTGAGCTCACTTCCAGGGAGCTGAAATATTTCCCCACGGTGGGACAGAGGGGATTGCCCACAACGCTAAATGAGGAGGCAGCCATCTTCATAAGGCTGCTGGGAAGTAGGAGTCCAGGTTTAATAATGGTAAATCTATCAAAACCAAACGGACATGGCTCACATCCTGTGGGCAATAAATATCCACAGGTGAAATTTTATGAGGTTTTAAAGGGAACTTTATGAGCTTTGAGGGAGCCTTAGTATAAACTGAAACCAGCCATGGAAAAACAATATAATGTGAACTGTGGAAAGCAATCTCTGAAAATTCCTGTCACTATTACCAAAGCAAAGAAACTGTTCTGGGAGAGAAGAAAGATATGCTAGACTTTCTGCCTCTCTCTCGTGATTTCTGGTGAGGTAGACTGTCTCACCAGCAACATTTTCAGCCCCGAGAGAATAAAGGTTATTAAAGCCTGCCTGTTTCCCACACAGCTCCTAGTAAATGCATCTGCACTGTACACATGTATGCATACACATACAAAAAAAATTATCTAAGAGATTGGGAATAACATGTGTGAGTAGTTCCACAGGTGAGTACTTCTACAGGAAGTCCTCACTGTTCCGGGGACTTTTGTATCACAGGTAGGAAACTTAACTCTGAGTGTTAAGAAATGTTCCCAAGGCAGATAATTAATCAATGACTGACCTTCTATCTGAACCCATCCCTCTCTATCCCTAGAGCCTAGGTCCCTTCAACCACATCTATAGTTGCCAGAATTTTGGATTTCATCGCCCAATACAGTTTTAAAAACACTCAAGAGAGTTGCCAACATTTTCCTATACACCATGGAATACTATACAGCTACAAAAAAAGATGAGTTTGTGTCCTTTGTAGAGACATGGATGAACCTAGAAACCATCATTCTCAGCAAACTGACACAAGAACAGAAAACCAAACACCTCATGTTTTCACTCATAGGCAGGTGGTGAACAATGAGAACACTTGGGCACAGAGAAGGGAGCAACACTCACAGGGTTAGATGGGGAGTTGGAAGGGAGGGGAGGGGGAGACAGATGGGGAGTGGGGAGGAGGGGGAGGGATAACACCGGGAGAAATGCCTGATGTAGGCAACAGGGTGGGGGGAATGGAGATGGCAAACCACCATGGCATGTATGTACCTATGCTACAATCCTGCAGGATGCAGGACATGCACATGTACCCCAGAGCCCAAATACAATTTAAAAAAATAAAGAGAGAGAGAGTTGCCAACATTTTATTCAGAGGATATTGTTAAAAATTGAGAAAGTTATATTAGTAACAGCCCGAAAAGATAGAACGTGATCTAGGAATAAAGAAAATAAATTGAACTTTGTGAAATACTTCATTCCTTGACACACGTGTGTGTGTGTGTGTGTGTGTGTGTGTGTGTATGTGTGTGCCTATAAAAATATTGTCACTGACAGGCACCAGACTGGCTCTTGGAACAGTACTCTCTGCCCACACTGTATTCTCTATCCCCAGTAGCACCTAGCACAATAGTACAATATCTTGCCCTAAGTAGGTGCTTAGGGCTTGCTATTGAATGACTACCACTATTTGCTATTTTCTGTTTGGTCCTCCAAAAAGATTCCAATGATACAGGTTTACCTGTGTTACAGACCCAGGCAACTTGCTTCATGTAGTTTAACTTTGTGTCTATGACTTTGTGAAAGCTAGACTATGCCACTACCTCTTCCTAATTTTCTCTCTAAAACAGCAAGATTTCTCCTCCAGGCAAACTCGGGAGACTCGGGATCCTCCTGGCAATACAGCTTTGTTTCTTTTCACTGCAGCAATTCCATCACTTTTCCTCTGGCCAAGATCCTCACTCTCAGGGCTTCTTGAGAATGGGGTCAGGGAGGGACGTGCAACCTCAAGAGGTGAATGGGCACCTTGGCCTGGGGTTCAAGAGTCCCACCCTCTTGACCCAGCTCCTCCACTGGGTTATCTTGGGAAATTTTCTCCCCCTTTTTTTTGATCTCAGTTTTTTCACATACAAAATGAGAGGGATCAGGCCAAAACATTGAAAGGGTGCTCCCGGCCTTGGCAATCTGCACTTCTCTTCCATCTGGCTGACTCCAGCTCCTCCCGCATCAGGGCTCCTTTTGTTTGAGAAAAGCTGGAATTGGGGATGAATTCAATGACAAGCTGGCCGTTGAGTTAAGTTTTCTGCAATATGATCGTGCAGCTGTTCGGTGATTCTACGTGAGTGTCAGATCACTTCAGGGTGGAATGTCAAGGCTTACCAGACATTATCTTGGACCAATTCTCTTTTTTCCATGAGACCAAGTCATTATCCTCAGAAGTATTACAAATTGTGCACATCCACCAGATGCTGGGAGGTGCTGGCTGGGAAGCAGAGGACCCATGCTGGGGGTCATCCACTTCAGGTTTCTCGTTGGCTGTGATTACACGGGAGGCTGGCAAGGATCCAGGCTATGCCCTGGAATAAATGACTTGTCAAGTCCCCAGCCACGGCCTCAGGAGGTGCACCACCCCCACTTAGCCTCCCATTTATCTTTACAGCAGTGAAACCAGCCACGCTGGAAGCCTACCTCACTGAGGGAAAGGCTAAGTTGCAAAGCCCAAGTGTTTTTAAAATATGTTTTTTTGAAAAGACATCCTTGCCCTTTAATTTTGGGATAGTTACTCTCTGGCACTTATCAGAACTGGGCTATTTGGATGTCATCTGGAGACAGAAAAGAAAAGGAAAGAGCTAGCAAACCAGGCTGCCTGCTGCATGGACTTTGGTTGCTTTTTCACATACAGATGAAAAGCTTCCCGAGCAGTTAACCCTCAGCAAGGGAGTGACATCCTCTGCAAGGAGGAGGCTCCTACAAACAGAATTTAGCAGAAGCAAGTGCTTCATGCAAATACCTGGCATCGACCAGCACTGAAGATTTCTGCTCACCATATAAATATCCTGAGGATGAGCTTTGGCTCCACTCTGCAAACATCCAGAATAGTCCCATGGGATCTACCAGCCCTAAAGTTCCCCAGACTCTTGGAGATTGCCTGGTGGCCATTTCTCATTAAAGATAACTGGGGGTGGGGGTAGAGGTAGGGGAGTTCCAGTCTGCAAGAGCTCTTTCCCTTCCATGACATCTTTCTAGGATTAGCCCTGGCGATCACTTTGAGAGCTAGAGTAAAAATAGAAAATAAAAGTCTTGGAGAAGGGGTAAGACCAAGAAAGCCAAGCTTCAGAGTTGTGTGTCCAAAAAAAAATATATATATATATATATTGGGAAGGACAAAATGAGTACAAGTTGATTCAGGACAGGCCTTCATGGATTGGCCACAAAAGACATCTGGGGAGGAGGTAAGAGCACAGAGATCTTCAGGGGAGCCGCCTTGGGAGAAGGGGTACCCAAAACCCTCTGAAGAGACGTCTGTGAGTGGGAGAATGGGAAAGGACATGCTCAGGTGGTCATGGGACCTGCTGAAGTCAAGTTCAGTCTGACTCTGTTGAAGCCCAGGGAACTCAGAGAGAAGGGTCCATTGGCTCAGCAGTCAGAGATGCCAGCTACATATAAGGGCAACTAGGAGAAGACAAGAGGGAAGGAGGAAGAGCTGACAAGGTGTGGGGCAGAAATTAAAAGGAGGTGCTAACCACCAAGAAGGAGTCCAGGCTTTCTAAGAAAGACCATTTTGACTTGTTACAGGAGATTATGGAGAAAGATTCAAGAAATTGAAAGGGCAGAGGGAAACCTTCTTTTTAGGAACCACTTGGCCAACTGACTACAGGGGCTGTTTTCTTCCTTCTATTGTCTGATTCCTCCCATTTTAAGCACAAAAATATGCCAGCATCACAGATTCAGAGATGAACCCTGCTTCCTCATTTTACCAATGAAGATACCTAAGGTCACAGCAAGATCTGGTGGAGCCAATGTCTCCTTCCCAAATTCCTTCCACTTCTTCATCAATGATGGGCACCTACAGAATGTGAGTTGCTAGGCTGATGCATCTCTGTGCCCCCATTTTTGGAATCTGAGTCTCCTGCGGTATCTGCCTGAGTTTCTGCCCTTAGAGACTCCCGAATCTCAGCCTCTTACTTACATGCACCTGTGTCTTCTCCTATCTGTGCCCCCCAGGTTCATGACGATGCATCGGCCTCTGCCAGGCATGGTGGGCGGTCTGCTGCCATTACTCACTGCCAGCTGGGAAGCCTGTCCTGGACACCTTGAGAGGGTAGACTTTCATTCTCAGGCCCACGTGCTCCCCATCTCCTCTCAGGGTGGGGATGTGTATAATTGGATACCAAAGGCGTGGAGAGACGTGTCAGAGAGCCAGATAACAGAGCGTGCCGGCAGCCACTAAGACCTGTCTCAGGGTCCCCATACATTTGAAAACACACAGATCGGAGTGACGATCATGCATGGGTGCTGGTTATATTCTGATCCAGTCCAACGATGAAACTTTCTTGAAACTATGCAACACAGATTCCCTAGATTCCTGATTTACTATGGGTTTACTGCTTAAGCCAAAAGTTTTTGTTGTTTTGTTTGAGAATAGGCTAAAGGTTAAGAGGAACAATAGGAGGACCAAAAGGACGTTTAAAACAGGTTCCATTAAACTAAGATCTCATACAAATCCAAGACAAAAACCAAACATGAGTCTCAGGGACGAGAAGGAAGGCTTCGCAGGAGGAGCTCGTTCCTGTCTGAGGGCAATACACTGCTGGATCGTTGCTCCAAAGAAGAGAGTCATGGGTTTCCAAGTGGCCTGTGACTTGGGATAGAGTCAAGGCTGGAGGAAGGGCTTTAAGAAGTGATCTCACAGCCAGATGTGGTGGCTCACACTGGTAATTCCAGCACTTTGGGAGTCTGTGGCAGGAGAATCACTTGAGCTCAGGAGTTTGAAAGTAACCTGGGCAACATTGAGAGACCCTGTCCCAAAAAAAAATTTTTTTAACTAAAAATTAATAAAAAGGCTGCATGTGGTGGCTCACACCTATAATCCCAGCACTTTGGGAGGTCAAGGTGGGCAGATCACCTGAGGTTGGGAGTTAGAGAACAGCCTGACCAATGTGGAGAAATCTGTCTCTATTAAAAATACAAAAATTAGCCTCAAGTGGCGGTGTGTAATTCCCACTACTTGGGAGGCTGAGGCAGGAGAATCACTTGAACCCGGGAAGTGGAGGTTGTAGTGAGCTGAGATCACACCATTGCCCTCCAGCTTAGGCAACAAGAGCAAAACTCCATCTCAAAAAAAAAAAAAAATTAAAAATTTTAAAAAGGATCTTTCTCCAGGCCTACCATGAATGAGGGTTTTGCCTAAATCTCTAGATTCCAGAGATTCTATCCTTTGTTCTTTAAATGTTGAGTGACTCTAGTTCTCCCTCTAAGACCCTCTAGATGCTACGGATTTCTGTTCAAACCAAAAAGCACCTATTAAAATCTTCTTCTGAGCCAGGCATGATGATTGGGACCTAGGGGTATGGGAAGATAAGTTGGTATGATGTGTGGCTTCACACAACTTAGAACAAAGTCAAGAGAAGCCTTGAAATACGTTGCTCCCAATGCTCCCCTGCACTGCTGAGACCCGCTCCCCCACAAGTCTGATTCCAGATGGTATCAGAGCCATTCTCACATGGAAGCAGGGAGATGTTATCTGTCTGGTCACTTCCATTTTCCATTCTGCAGTCATTTGTCCAGTGGCTGCCCAGAGCCAAGTGCTGAGCTGGGGCTGTTTCCTGGCCTTGAGAGATGGCCCTGTTCTGGATGACTGGTCAGCTCAGCTTTTCCTGGTGAAGTATGGGTGGGGCTGTGTCTGTGCCACCAATGCCTCCTCACGTTCTTAGCATCCCCTAGAGAAACACAGGGTGCTTCTCTCCATTTTTCTTTGTCTAAGGCTTTCCTTAATGTCAGGGGATGGGGGTACTGGATGGACCCCCAGGGAGGCTTTAAAAATTGAAAGCCAGCCTGGGCCAGGGCCCCAACCGGATGGCAAGAGAGCACAGGAGGAAACAAAAGTGCTTGTGTTAACAGAATGTCATTTCCCAACATGATTCAGGCCCTGACGCCGAGGCAGGAAAGGAGAGCAAATGCCTTCCCATTCATCACACTGGACACAGTTATTTTTAGAGCAGCACCAGCTCAGCGCTGGGCTCCAAGGTCCCTGCCGTGGAAGGAAATGAGGCTGGGCTGATAGAGTCAGTCAAGAGTGGAAATCTTGCAGGCGTGTGTGCGTGTGTGTGTGTGTGTGTGTGTGTGTGTGTGTGTGTGTGTGAAAGAGGAGGGGTTAGCAGGCAGCCTTCCTCCCAAACTGCAGATCCTGAGCCTGGCTCCTTATGTGAGCATGAAGGAAATTGGGTGTGGAAGTCATCATCTGAGGAATTGTTAGGGGAGAAGAAAGGGAGACCCTCTTTGCCTGGAACTGAAGTGGGCCTTTGGCTTAGAAAGGGTTCCCTCGCATCCCCACTCTGGTCTGACCTGCCCTTTCCCTTGTGCACGGGCACTCCCCAGGCTGAGGGCAAAGCCGCCTCGACCTAGACTTAGTAGGACGTTAGCTGACTTCAGGGGTTCTTGGCTTCACTATCACGGCCTTACAAAGATCTGGCTGGCATGAACACTTCCCTCTACCCAGGTGCTGATGGTGAGATGGCATCTGAGAAATGGATTCTGCCCCTATTGGCACCTCCATGCCCATTTTCTAGAAGGAGAGTCTTAACTGGACATGGTAAGAGAGTCCCTTTTTGCAAGGGACAGATGAAAGGCTTCCCTTCTTTTTCACCCATTTCTGGTCTTTTGTCCTCTCTCAACCAACTGAAGGAAAAGGAAGACTTAAGGTTGAACTCAGCCCTGAGACAAGATGGGAGTCAGGATGTGGCTCCAGGCTGCCTTTCTTCTCAGGCTGGATTCTTCCCTCTCCTTTCATCTTAAATACTGTGCACTCCTGCTTTCTACCTCTGGAGAGTTTTTGTCTCTATAAAAGATGAGTCAACTATCTGGCCTGACCCTAACTAACATAAGCAGTCAGAGCCTAGGATGAAGCTAAGGCCCTCTTTCTTTCCGTAAGGCTTTCTAAATGAGCCTCAAGGTCTGTGAAATGCAGTTTATACTACATGGGTCTTTAAGGGCCTCAGGGTTGATTCACTTTCTGTTAATAGCTGAACTGTCCCTGAGGTTTGGGCCAGTTTTAAATGTTCTTACTGGCAAAGAGGGTTTAGATAGATGACTTCCTGCACAGTCACTGGATGGATTCCCATAAGCCAAGGCTAGTGGACAGAACATCCCATAGCAGAAAGTCACTGCTACTGCCTCCACCAGGAAAGCAAAAAAAAAAAAAAAAAAAAAACGCATATGAAGGTTTGATGGGGCTCTCAGCACATTGATAAGAAGTCTCTCTGATGCTCCTGTTAGCACCCACAAGATGGAGAGCTTATCTGTTTTGTACAACAACCCAGGTGAGTAAAGGGATCACAAAGAAATGAAAGTGGAGGCCTCTGGTTCATTATTTTTTTTACTAATATCTTTTCTTCCCAAAGACTTATTACAAAGCTGGTCCAGTCATCATTTCAGCAGAAGCAGACAGGTAAGGAGGAAGCAGTATTGTCTGGGAAGCCAGGTGCACCAGCCCAGCTTTGCCATTAATCTACATCCCAACTATGATGTCAAATCAGCCACTCACCTTTTCGGACCACAAAACAAATGACTTGAACCAAATGATCTTGAAGCTCCTTTCCACAGTAACACAAAACAACAATAACTGGGGAGGTGGACGTGCCGCCTGGAGAAGTTAGTCCTCACGCTGCTGCTTGAAGCTAACAGATAGAGAATCATCCTGGCTGACAGTTACTGACCTCATAACCAAGTGCCAGGCACTCCATACTTCTCCTGGTCAGCCTGTATAAGAACCCTGAATGGTAGGTATTATATCCCCACTGCATAGATGAAAGAACTTAGGATCAAAGAGGTTAAACTGCTCAAGGTCAGTAAGTGGCAAAAGCAGGCTTAGGTCTACGTCTTTCTGATGCTGAAGCCCATGTGCTTTCTGTCCTACCATATCGCCTCTCAGTGGATCAAGAACAATGTCTGTCTGTGTGTGAGTGTGTTTGTTTTTCTTATTATTGAGCATCCTTTTTAAGGTCTGTCCCTTCTCTATACTTCATTTTTCCTTTCCATAACATTATTTATTATTATAAAAGAGCTGCAATTCTACCCACTTCGAGCTGTGCTGGGAAAAGTAAGGAAAAATGTCAATAAAGTACCTAGCCCCTTATGCCACCAAATCAGAGTCTTTTGCAAATCACGCCTAGATGATCTCATCTGTAAGCTTGTGTGTGTGTTGGGTGCTCACAGTTGAATGAGTCAGAGATCAGCCTACTTCTCTTCCAAGCACCTGAAACCCACCAACTTCCTGATCTTCTTTTCTTTGAAACTGTGTTTGGTGGTGCATGGGAGTCCCTGGAAGGGCCAGACTGTTGATCCAGATTCCTCACAAGGCTTGGGGTACAGTAGGTGGAGGGCCAGTATATGTTCCATTCTCTCTGCTAAATTGTTTCTCCCTTTCTCTTTGGCTTACCCTGTTCTTTTCAGAACCATTTACCTACCTCGCATTATGAGCTTCTCAGTCCTTTTTTCTTCTTTCCTGTCACTCTCTTTCTATCTCTTTGTCCTTTGCCCTCTAATCTCTATGCCTTCCCATTCTTTCTTCTGCTTAGTGACTGAGAGGCTGACAGCTGGAGGTCACACAGCATTATATACACAACAGAGAAGTCACCTTCCCATAGACTATGGCAATCTTAGTGATGCCACAGTACCAGGTGTGGGGGTCCTGGAGGGCTGATAAACAAGACATTCCACTTGACACCCAGCAAGATACAGAGCAGAAAGAACTGTGTCATTGACTCACAAATTGACTCACAAATAGCAGTTCCTAGCCAGAGACCTTGACCTGCAGTAGGTGACTATGAGAGTTCACATTTCTGCTTTTTCCTCCTCACTGGTGCCTGAGATAACCACAGGGCTCTTTGGGCATAGGGACAACAGAGTCTCAGAGACACAGGACATTGACAGCATTCCAGAGTAATCTGGCACGCTTCTCTTGCTTCTATTCATTACAAGGTCTACTTTAGAGGAACATTGCAAATAAAGTCCCCAAATGCACCAGCCTCAAAGTCTCTTACCAGTTTCTTATAGACCCAAGAAACTCCAGGCTGGAAAAGGAAGCTGACATCCTTTGCTGCACCTTCAGGACAAATGACTTCAAATTCTTGGTAGATGGGTGAATAGCAATTGAAAAGGAACGTTGAAATAGGTAGAGGTGATATCTGAACACATTTATCTGTGGGTTAAAAGGTCAGTTCCTTCTCTGACTCTCTACCTGACCTTTAACATTGTTTTCCTTTCCTGTGTCTTGGCCTCCACATTTACAAGCTAAGCTTGTACCAAGAAGAAACCAATACATAATTGGAAAAAGAAAATGCTATGTAAATAATATTAGAGGTTCTCCTGCTGTTTGCTTGACAGCAGTTCACTCAAAAGGTTCAAGATCCTTTTGATCTTAGATGAGAGAGACCAGCTGTTGAGAGAGATGAAGTCTGATTTAATCGAGAATTAACCTTCCACAATATCTTTGTCAATAATTTGTGATGCTTCTTTGTAGTCTAAATTCAGGATAAAGGGGGAGAATATGATTTATGGAATTGGTAATCCCTATAAGCTATAATTTCTGATCAAACCATTTTCTTCTGTGTTGTTTGTGCTTCCTACATATGCCATTCTGGGCAGACTCAAGAAACCAGTATCTGGACAGGCACTTAGAACCTTGCAAAGGCCTTTTATCCTGACTATTTAAGCAAAAATAAATGATAGCTTAAGGTATCAGAAGCTACACAAAATTCAGAATGGAAAGTATGTCCTGCACTTTTGACTCCTGACTTTGAGAGGCTTTAAGATAATGTGGCTTCACAGAGCCAATATGGAGAAAGGCTGGTTTTGGTGATGGGGGTGGGGGGTCCACAAAACGTACTTACTGGACTGTGTACAACTGTCTCCCTGCAATCCTCCCTCAAGTCTCCACAGCCAGATTGGAGCAGCCTGTGGAAAAAATTCCTGTCTATTTTCAGAAACAGATAAAAGCATTCAGATTATGCAGTACAAATCTCAGCCTGAAAGCAGCTGGAAAAATCTGTTTCTTGCCACTGTCACTGACCCCCCTGACCCTTGCAAGTAATGACATTCGGGCCTGCTTCTCCCTCCTCCCTTCTCCCTCCTCCTCCTGCCCAGTACGGACTGACCCATCCACTGCACATCTGGTCCTTGTCTACATTGTCAGAGCATTTATCCCTCAGAGAGCTAGGGACAGTGCAACAGGAATTAAATTTTCTTGGGCTTGAAAAAAATAATTATCAACTGGTTCAAGGAGAAGTTAAATCCACATCTCCTATTTGAATTTGGGGGGAGCATATTTACAACAGTGCCTTGTCCTCTGCTCTATACTCCTCTGTTCTCAGGCAGAAGGCTCAAACTCAGGCAGGCACACACGCCTCATTTGCCAAGATCCTCTCCTGGGTAGGACAATAGTCTAACCCTGGGCAGAGCTGCTTGAAACCAGATGTCTTCCTGTCCTGATCTCTCATAAGCACATGAGATTTGGGAACACTGAAGAGTTCATCAAACTGGATCTCTGATGCAGGATCAGCTCTGGCTTTACAGAAAAGCCTGGACATCTCCACTGTCCAGGACATTCATGTTTGCAATAAATCAGTTATGGTCTGAAGATACAAAATTGTAAACACAATAAAACAGGCTTATGCTTAGTGCATCGGGGAGCAAATGTCAGTCATGCACACTTGGGAGGATCACTCTGTTAGTTTTTCATCTGGGAGGCATTATGGGCCTCAGTGCTCAATACTGAAAATATGTCTTTCCTTCCAGAATGCTTCCTGCTTAGCATTCCTCACTGAACAATTCATTAGGCACCAAACTCCTCCTACAGAAGCACTTGTCTCCCCGAGCCCCTCAAGGCAATGGGTTCACAATCCAAATAGAAGCCAAATAAAGCCAGCTCCTGATGGAGACAGACAGTATGACTTTTCCCGGGAGAATAAGATGTGTCTCTTTCCCTCCTCCATGGTTTCCTCCTCCAACAAGCAAAAGCCTTTTCAAGAGGGAACGAAAGCTTATCTGTCTGGCAGGTGGATGGAGCTCTCACTGCCGCAAAGAGGTCGTCTCAGAATGGAGAGACAGCATTCAGGAGCAGAGCCACATGCTGAAAATGTCCTGGCACTCAGACAACCCTAAGAACGATGTGGAGACTCAGCACAATGGCTCACACCTGTAATCCCAGCACTTCAGAGGCCGAAGGGGTCAGATCACCTGAGGTCAGGAACTTGAGGCCAGCCTGGCTAACATGGCGAAACCGCATCTCTACTAGAAATACAAAAATTAGCTGGGCCTTGGTGGCAGGTGCTTATAATCCCAGCTACTCCAGAGGCTGAGGCAGGGAGAATCTTTTGAACCTAGGAGGCAGAGGTTGCAGTGAGCCGAGATCACACCATTACACTCCAGGCTGGGTAACAGAGTGAGAATCTCAAAAAAAAAAAAAAAAAAAAGGATGTGGACGCAGCAAGAGAACTTAAAGAGACCTTGCCAAGCCCTACCAAGACTCAACAACCACATGTCTGTTTCTCTACTTTTACATCCAAGGCTCATGTTATGTTCTGTGACACAAGAGCCAAGGATCAATGTGAATAACTGTTATGTTGTTTAATAAAAAGCAATGATCGAGTGCTGGCTAGAAAAAGAAAAACCATAGCTTGAATCATACCATCCAGTTAACATGAATATCTTTGAATACCTTACATACTTTGAGACCTTTGCTCAAGCTGGCCCCATGGCCTAGATGGCTCTTCTCTCACCTTCTCCACCTATAAAGCTCCTACTCATCCTTAGAAGCCCAATTTCAATGTCTCCTTTTCTGTAAGGCCTTCCTGTCTTCCTCAGTCAGAATAAATCACTCCTTCCCTTGCACCCCAGCAGAACCACCTCTCTCCACGGTGGCATTTACTGTCCTCTGGCTTATGCTCTAGTTAGTGCAATGGGCCTGTGTCTTCCAGCAGGGAATGAGCATTTTGAGGACAGAGCCAATGTCTTACTGTTGCTTTCCCACCATTCCCAGCTGAAACCCTGGCATTAAAAGTGCTTCTCAAATTGTAACATCTCATTTATGGTCATGGTGGAGTCTCAAATGCTAGTTTAAGTTCAGTGCAGTGAAGTTTAAAGCTCTCTCCCCATTCCTTTAAAAAAATTTTTTGAGATAATATTCACGTAACATTTGACCTGGTTTTTTGGGGGGCGGGGGTGGGGGGATGGAATTTTGCTCTGTCGTCCAGGCTGGAGGGCAGTGGCACAATCTCGGCTCACTGCAACCTCCACCTTCCGGGTTCAAGCAATTCTCCTTGCCTCAGCTTCCTGAGTAGCTGGAATTACAGGCAAGCACCACCATGCCCGGCTAACTTTTGTGTTTTTAGTAGAGATGGGGTTTCACCATGTTGGTCAGGCTGGTCTCAAACTCCTGATGTCATGATCCGCCCTCCCCAGCCTCCCAAAGTGTTGGGGTTATAGGCGTGAGCCACCATGCCCGGCCCATTTGACCCTTTTAAAGCATACAGTTCAATGGTTTTTAGTATATTCATAATGTTGTGCAGCCATCATTCCTATCTAATTCCAGCAGATTTTTATCACATCAAAATGAAGTTCCTCATCCCTCTTCCCCTCATTAGCCCCTCATTCCTACCTCCCCGACTCCCATACAGGAACGACTAACCTACTTTCTGTCCCTACAGATTTGCCTATTCTGGACATTTCATATGAATGTAATTACACAGTATGTGGCCTTTTGCATCTGGCTTCTTTACTCAGCATAACGTTTTTAAGGATCATTTATGTTGCAGCATGTATGGGCACTTCATTTCTTTTTATGATCAAATAATATCTCATTGCATGGCCAGACCACATTTTGCTTACCATTTCATCAGTTGATGAACTCTTAGATTATTTCCACTGTTGGCTGTTACGAATCATGCCGTGAACATTCGTGTACAGGTTTTTGTGCAGACATGTGTTTTCAATTCTCCTGTGTATATACTTAGGAGTGGAAGTGTTGGGTTATTGGTGATTCTATGTTTAACTTTTTGAGGAACTGCCTATTTTCCATGGCAGCTGTGCCATTTACATTCCACTAGCAATATATGAGGGTTCTAATTTCTTCACACCGTCACCAATGCTTGTGACCTTCTGTTTATTTTTTATTTTTATTATAGCTATCATAATGAGTATAAAGTAGTATCTTATTTTGATTTTTTACTGCATTTTTCCCTAATGGCCAATAATGTGGAGAATATTTTCATGTGTTTATTGGCTGTTTGTATATTGACTGTTTACCTATCTTCTTGGAGAAATGCCTATTCAAGTCATTTGTCTGTAGCTAAATTGTTTTGTGTCTTACTGTTGCTGAGTTATAAAAGTTTTTACATATTCTACTTACTAGACTCTTATCAGACTTACAAGTATTTTCTCTCATTCTGTGAGTTGTCTCTTCACCTTTTTGGTAGTGGCCTTTGATTCACAAAAGTCTTTAATTTTTGTAAAGTCCAATTTCTCTTCTCTCTCTCTCTCTCTCTCTCTTTTGTGTGTGTGTGTGTGTGTGTGTGTGTGTGTGTGTGTGTGTGTGTATGCTCTATTGTCATAGCTAAGAAACCGTTACCTGATCCAAGGTCATGAAGATGTGTAGCTCTGTTTCTTCTAACAGTTTTATAGTTGTGGCTCTTTGAGTCTTCGATTTATTTTGAATTAATTATTGCATACAAAGTGAGATGAGGGGTTCAAATTTATTCTGTTGTATGTGAGTATCCAGTAAGACTCATCTTTTTCTATTAAATGATTGTGGCACTCTTGCTAAAAATCAGTTATTTATTATTTTTAAACTGTTACCTTCTTGAATGTATCACTCGAAATAAAACCATGGGTTCATGCCTCAGACACAGAAAACTTGATAATACCAAACTTTTTAAAATATAGCAATTACATTAACCTGAGTTCTTCCTACACACCTCAAAATTCATCCAGGAAAAGTTAACAATATCCAAGCATTTTCACAAACAGAAATTGCTTAGGGCTGGATGTGGTGCCTCAGACCTATAATCCCAGTGCTTTAGGAGAAGAAGTGGGAGGATGACTTGAAGCCAGGAGTTGAACACCAACCTGGGCAACAAAGCAGGACTCAGTCTCTGCAAATAAATAAATAAATAAAAACAGCCAGGGGTGGTGGCATTTGCCTGTAGTTTCAACTACTCAAGAGGCAGAGGCAAGAGGATTTCTTGAGTCCAGGAGTTCAAGGATACAGTGATCTATGATCGCTCCACTGCATTCTATTCCAACTGTGCTGTCAGAGAGAGAGACTTCTCCAGCAGAACTGGGTAATTAAAAGGACTGAAAGGATAGTGATGCATAGTGGTATGCACACCCATCGTTCTAGCTACTCAGAAGGCTGACATGGAAGGGTCCCTCAAGCCCAGGAGCTCCAGGCTACAGTGAGCTATGATGGTATCACTGCACTCCACCAGGGTGACAGAGCAAGACATTGTCTCTAAAAATAAATAAATAAATAAATAAATAAACAAACAAATAAACAGAAAGGAGTGGATTCTTATTTCAGACACTAAAATAGCTTACTTTTTAAAAAACACCAGGAAACTGAAAGATAGTTTTCCTTAAACTCACTCTGCTTGTTTCCTTTCAGGCTGGTCTTGGCTAACACTGTTTCCTCTGTCTCAAGCATCCTTTATCCCACTTTATCGTACCCCACCCTCTCCAACCCCACTTTGCCTGTTTCTGTCTTGCTAACCCCCGACCTCATGCCATCTCTGAATGTCCAGGTTGAGCCAAAACCTTCTTGATGTTTCCCAGAGTGTGATGCAAGATTTCAGACTTGAGAATTAGCACATTTCTATAGGAAACAACTTTGGTTTAATGTCTATTTTCCTGCTGGATAGCAAACTCCTTGGAACCAGGGACTGTGTCTTGTTCATCTTCGTAAGCCATGGGCATGGAACAGAGCATGGCACTAAAAGATTGCTGAACAGACATGTAGGTGCACACAGGGTCAACTTACAGAAAAGAATACTGACTCAAGGATTGGCTCTAAGAAAGAAACTAGAAAATAGAAAGCAAGAGAAATAAGACACAGCTCTTAATTCCTTCAGGAATTCTTTCTCAACCTGCTCCATGCCATTTGCCTATGCTGAGACTGTGTACTTGTAAACAGCTACCCTGATCTTTCCTCTCACTATTGTGACACAGCTGAGCACATGACAAGGGCTGGATGCACGTGCTCTTCTCAAATAGGCCCTGACACAAGGCAAGAAAATCAAACACCGCATGTTCTCACTCATAGGTGGGTGTTGAGCAATGAGAACACATGGACACAGGGAAGGGAGCACTACACACTGGGGCCTGTTGGGGGGAAATAGGGGAGGGACAGTGGGGGGTGGGGAGTTGGGGAGAGATAACATGGGGAGAAATGCCAGATATAGGGGATGGGGAGGAAGGCAGCAAATCACACTGCCACGTGTGTACCTATCCAATAATCTTACATGTTCTTCACAAGTACCCCAAAACCTAAAATGTAATAAAAAATAAAATAAAATGCCAACGTAAAAAAAATCAAAAAATTGTTAAAATGGTAAATTTTACTTTATGTGTACTTTTACCACAATAAAAATAAGAAAACTAAAAAAAAAAAAAAAAAAAAAAAAAAAATAGGCCCTGTGGGGCCAAGAGGGAACTGCTATAGAATGGAGAAAGGGAAGCTGGGAATCCTGAAGTGATCAGAATTAAGCATTTCCTTTCTTGTTTGCTGCCAGGATAGCGGTAACGCAAAGAGCTCTAATCGGAAGCCAGAGGCAGCCAGATCACTGGAATTTGCCCTGTGGTGGAGCTGCGGATGAGGATGGGAGGATCTGGCTGCAAACAGCAGGTCAAAATAGGAGTAGCAAGAACTAAGATCAAAATATACCCAGAATTTAAGTTCAGGCCAATTTGAGGAGATTTTTTTTTCTTTTCTTTTTAATATGTTTTTCTATCCAAAATGTATAAGAAACTCAAATAACTGAATACTAAAACAAATAAACGAACAACTTAATTAAAAAATGGGCCAAGGGCCAGGGGCTATGGCTCATGCTTGTAATCCCAGCACTTTGGGAAGTTCAGGCAGGGCAAGAAGATTGCTTGAGGCCAGGAGTTCGAGACTAGCTTGGGTGGCACTGAGACACTGTCTCTACAAAAAAAAAATTTTTTAAGTAATTAAATAAAATTTAAGACAAAAAATGTTAATACAAAAAGAAGAAGACATACAAATGGCAAACAGGTTCATCAACATCACCCACTAATCATCAGAGAAACACACATTAGAACCACACATTAGAACCACAACAAAATGTCACCTCACAACTGCTGGTATGACTATCATCCAAAAAGTGATAGGTAAGTGTTGGCGAGGATATGGAGAAAAGGGAGCTCTTATACTCTGTTAGTGTGAGTGTAAATTAGTACCGTAATTATGATAAACCATTTGGAGATTCCTTAAAAAATTAAAAATAGACTTGTCATACCATCCACCAATTCCACTACTGGATATTTACTCAAAGTCAAGAAATTAGTATGTCAGGCCAGGCACGGTGGCTCACACCTGTAACCTCAGCACTTTGGGAGGCCAAGACAGGCGGATAACCTGAGGTCAGGAGTTTGAGACCAGCCTAGTCAACATGGCAAAATCCTGTCTCTACTAAAAATACAAAATTTAGCCCAGTGTGGTGGTAGGTGTCTGTAATCCCAGCTACTTGGGAGGCTGAGACAGGAGAATCACTTGAACCCAGGAGGCAGAGGTTGCAGTGAGCCAAGATTGTGCCACTGCACTCCAGCCTGGGCGATAGAGCAAGACTCCCTCCCAGAAAAAAAAGAAATTAGGATGTCAGAGAGCTCTGCACTCCCATATTCGATCAGCACTATTCACAATAGCCAAGATATGGAATCAATCCAAGTGTCTATCAACAGAGGAATAAAGAAAATGGATTATACATTCCTAATGAAATAGTACACTCCACTTTGAAAAAGAATAAAATCTTGTCACTTGTGGCAACATGGATGAACCTGGAGGACATTACGTCAAGTGAAATAAGCCAGGCACAGGGCAACAAATACCACATGATCTCTCACTTTTACATGGAGTATTAAAAATGTCAAACTTACAGAAATAGAGAACAAAATGGTGATTATCAGAGACTGGGGGTGGAGTGGGGGAGATGGGGGGATGCTTTAATATATATATTAAAGCATCATGTTGTATGCCATAAATATAAACAATTTTTACTTGTTAATTTTTAAAAAATTATTTTTTTTTACCAAATCAAAAATCAGTATAGCACAAGTAAGGAATCTTTCTTTTTATTTAAAAAAAATCATA